>NC_138206.1:18135435-19335435 GCF_964194415.1 Vipera berus
AGTTTGCTTTAATCATAACAATAGCAGAATGTCAGCAAATATTGTTAAAACTGATGGTTTTATAAACTTCTGAAGTCAAATTTGTCTCCCTCCTGGCTCTTGTTAAAGATAATCAGAAAATACTAACTATAAGAGTAGCAAAGAATCTGGCCTTAATATGGAACATTTGTACGCAATCATTATCTATAGAACAAGTGTCACTTCACTATTCCAGGTATATCTGGCCCAAAATATTATGGCTTATTTACACAGCTACAATATGGTTGTTCTTTCACTGTAAATGGAAGGTGAGGGTGTTCTATGTCACCAGGAAGGGTACATATACATCTCTTGCTACATATAAATCACTTATCTTACCAGTAATCAGGTGGCTTTCTACTCAAGCTGCAGCTGATACATGTTTGCCTTTTGTAAATGAACCAGAGAATTTACACCAGAGTTAATTTCCATTGGATTTGCTGGATTCACTTTAGTATGACATCTGTGAGCTGACTATATATAATACTGAAATGTCAACTCCACTATGTTTTATTTTTGAATGATGGTGGCATGCAGCTTAAATAAAATGAAACCTTAGCAAAATATAGATCATGTTCATAGCATTGGTGAACAAATCAGATTTTAAGCATGTCTATTACAGGTCTGTAGATTCAATTCTATAAAATGGTAAAATAATAATAAAATAGTTCCAATCATGAGGAATGTGGAAGGAGCTTCTAGGGAAATTTCCATTGTTTTATCTTGCTCATTTTCAGTCTAAGGTCAAGGGCCAGATAAATCAGGAGTTCTAGGTAGTTCAGATGAGTATAAAGCTTTATTGTAAGCTTAAGTTCTCAAGAATTTGAACTACTAATGCTTAAAGCAATTTGGCAGTAAATAAGGAATTCAAGGTGGACTTGACTTAGATTTCTTATGGGTGCGAAAGACTTATGACTGATGACATGTTTGACCCCTCCCTTAGTCTCAGCCTTGTCATCTTCTACATTAATGCTATTCAGGTATGTTGGGACTCCCAGAATTCTCCAGCATGGAGAGCATTGTGATGTTCATAGCAGATGTATCATCTGCTTATTGATACATCCTTTCAAACCATTTGTTCCTTTGGAACTTTTTAAAATATTATCATTTTGTCCACCTCTTTCCTTACTCTCCTCACTGTAAGACTATTCCTACCACTGAAACCTTAGTTCAGTTTCTCTAAAATCTTGACTCTTGCATTGCCTGTAAATGAGATGGGGATACTTCAAACCTGCAGAAATTCTGAATATTTCACATTTGTTTTTAGAGGTTAAAGGGAAAAAATGGGAAAGTTTACTTTTGCATAGATATAAGACATTCATAGCAACTCTTAATTTGTGCATTAAATTAAGAAGTGAAAGATAAGATGCAGGTAGCCCTGGACTTACAACCACAACTGGGAGTGGAATTTCAGTTGTTCAGCAAAGTGCTCATTAAGTGAAATGCCCATGTGACTGCTTTGCTCAATGAGCACAATCCCAGCACTCCTGGTTGTGATCATTAAAGTGATCACCTGGGCTGTTAACCAGATAGAGAGAAAGAGCTGCCTACTGAGGTCACCTCCCTTCCATGCATGGAAAGAAACTCCTCCAAAAGACTGCAGTAATGGAAATCAGATCTGACCTCCATTTCTGTAGCCCTTCAGAGGAATTCTCCTCTCCTCCAACATGGAAGGGAACTCTTCCAAAATGGTTCAGGAATGGAACTCATATCTTTGAGATCTGACCTGTCTTTCTGCATCCCTTCAGAAGGGGGAACTCCTGTGAAGGGCTGCAGGCTCAGATCTCAGGGACCTGACCCACATTTCTGCAGCCGGCTTTTCTCCCCAGGGCTGGCAGTCCTTTTGTTCTGAAAGGTCTGTCTGCAATGAGGAGGAATCTCAGCTCCACAGCCGAGAAAATAAATAGTTTAATAAAGAAATAAAATGTTTTATGGGCCAAAAAGCATCCATTCTGTAGCCATTGTAATTCCATTTGTCGTTAAACAAATGATTTGTAAATTGAGGACTAATTGTACCTCTTTATGCACAGATAAAACGAAAAGTAAAACTATCTCAGTCGCATTCTATTTATTTATTTATTTATTTATTGCATTTATATACCGCCCTTTCCCTGAGGACTCAGGGCGGTTTACAGGGAGTTAAAATCAACCATACAAAAGTTAAAACCCAAATTAAAAAAAAAATTAAATCGACCCTGTACTATTAAAAACCCCAATTAAAATGAATGTCTCCTCAGCCTGGGCCCGAGAGCTCAAAGAGCCAGGTCTTCAGGCCCCGGCGGAATGATCGGAGGTCGGGAGCAGTCCTCAGCTCCACCGGCAGCTGGTTCCAGAGGGCAGGCGCCCCCACTGAGAAGGCCCTATCCCTGGGTGTCACCCGCCGGCAATCTCTTACCGGCGGGACCCTGAGCAGACCCTCCCTGTGGGAGCGCACTGGGCGAAGGGCATTTGATGCCGGCAGCAGGTGTTCCCTCAAATACCCCGGACCCAGGCCATGTAGGGCTTTATAGGTGATAACCAGCACCTTGAATTATTAAGCAGATAATATGACCTATTCTGCTGTTTTTAACAATTTTTTATATCAGTTTTCTGCATTTTATAACTCAGGGGTGTCCAACCCCCTGCCTGTAGACCAGCACTGGTCCACAGCATGCTAGCAGCTGGGCCACACAAACAAACAAAGCCCCATCTGTGGGATGCAGGCAGCAGGTGAAACCACGCAACCTCCGGTGCATGGAAAACTCTCTCTCCACAGAACTGGTCTCTGCTGTCCAAAGGGTTGGGGGCTGCTGTTATAACTGACTTTAATATAACAACTGAAGCAGTATCATATACAGATTGTATTTTCAGCCTACATAGAAGGTTAGAAAACATGAACGGCAACATGTACACACTGTGTTTGTTCATGGCAAAAAACATATAACAAAAGAAGGACGAGGGATGACATGATAGCAGTGTTCCAATATCTCAGGGGCTGCCACAAAGAAGAGGGAGTCAAGCTATTCTCCAAAGCACCTGAAGGCAGGACAAGAAGCAACGGATGGAAACTAGTCAAGGAGAGAAGCAACCTAGAACTAAGGAGAAACTTCCTGACAGTTAGAACAATTAAGCAGTGGAACAACCTGCCGCCAGAAGTGGTGAATGCTCCAACACTGGAAGCTTTTAAGAAGAGACTGGACAGCCATTTGCCTGAAATGGTATAGGGTTTCCTGCCTGAGCAGGGGGTTAGACTAGAAGACCTCCAAGGTTCTTTCCAACTCTGTTATTCTGCTCTGTTGTCCAGTATTTCCTCCATATCTGAAGAACATCATCTACTTCAAGATATATGTGTGCATGTATTTTCCCGGTCAGTCCTAGAGGAGATTTAATTTAATTTAATTTAATAATATTTGCATTTGTATACCGCCCTTTCCCTGAGGACTCAGGGCGGTTTACAGGGAATTAAAAATCAAAGCATACAAAAGTTAAGACCAATTTAAAAAGCATTAAATTCACCCTGTACATTAAAACCCCAGTTAAAATTTTCCCCTCAGCCTGGGCCCGAGAGCTCAAAGAGCCAGGTCTTCAGGCCCCGGCGGAATGATCGAAGGTCGGGAGCAGTCCTCAGCTCTACTGGCAGCTGGTTCCAGAGGGCAGGCGCTCCCACTGAGAAGGCCCTATCCCTGGGTGTCACCCGCCGGCAATCTCTCACCGGCGGAACCCTGAGCAGACCCTCCCTGTGGGAGCGCACTGGGCGAAGGGCGTTCAGAAGATCAACCCTGACTGTTCTTTAGAAGGCCAGATCCTGAAGTTGAAATTCAAATACTTTGGCCACCTAATGAGAAGGAAGGACTCACTGGAAAAGAGCCTAATGCAGGGAAAGGTTGAGGGCAAGAGAAGAAGGGGACAACAGAGAATGAGGTGGCTGGATGGAGTCACTGAAGCAGTAGGCGTGAGCTTAAATGGACTCCAGAAGATGCCTAACAAAGAGAATATTTGTAGCTCAGGGTTCCACTGTGGGCTCTTTGGTGCTCTGTGTGCTTGTTGTTTACTTATAGATGTTTCATTACCAAACTAGGTAACAACATCAGTGCTATAGTAATAACATCGATAGCACTGATTATGTTACCTACTTTGATAATAAAAAAAAACCCAATCAAGCTCAGAGAGCCCCAAAGACCCCATGGGAAATAGACAGTTTATGCACTTCAATCAAATACGTTGATGTAAAATATATCACCACTGTGACTTTTTTGCTTCTAGTTGCTCTAAGTTTTTAACGTGGTGCAGCAGCAATTCCTTTACAAAAAAGATTATGTAGTCTTCAAAAGTTTTTGATAAGTCACAAAATGGAAAATATAGTTCTTGTGAGCACTAATGAAAAACTCATTAATGCATCCTCCCGAAAAAAGATATTTCAAACAAAATTCTAGGGTGATGTTTAAAATAAACATTAAAATTAGTATGGCTGACCTCCTTAATAAGAAGCTCTATCCAGTGAACTATTTAATATCTGGCAGAATTGCTTGTGGCAGACATATTCTGAAGAAATCCAGGAAAAAAAACTTGGTTCCTAATAATCAGTTCATTTTCTGCATGCTAATAAAAATAGCCCTTAAAAATCTGCTTTAAAGTTTTATCAAAAACTGACATCAGGCTGATCAGATCTATTCTTTTTTTCCCCTAGATCTGCTTCTCCCTATTTTTCCGATAAATTTGCATGCCTTCAAGAATTCTTAAAGGTTACAGACAAATCTTTGAAATAACATTTTCAAGCTCTTTTAGCATCTTTGGATGTTATTCATTTGCCCTGGAGGCTTGAACTCATTTAAAATAGAAAGTGGTTCTCTAACCATTGCTTTATCTCTCTCCAAGGCTGCACTCCTTGTGCAATTTGTTTTAGATTTTGCCTTTTAAATATAATTCTGCTTATGGAGAACACCAGGACAATTCAGGTAGTCCTCGACTTGCAACTACAATTGATCCCAAAATTAATGTTTCTAAGCAAGACAGTAGTTAAATGAACATTGCTTCACTTTATAACCTTTCTTGCCACAGTTGTTAACTGAATAGCTGCAGTTATTAAGTTAATAACATGTGAATCTGTCTTCCTATGACTTTGCTTATCAGAAGGCACAAAAAGTGATTACATGACCCTGGACACTGCAATTGTCATAAATACAAGCCAGTTGCCAAGCATCCAAACTTTGATCCTGTGACCATGGGGATGCTGTAGCAATCATAAGTGTGAAAAATGGTCGTTAAGTAATTTTTTTCATTGCCATTGTAACTTCGAACGGTCACTAAATGAATGATTGTCAAGGATCTACCTGTATTGAGTGTGTGTGTGTGTGTGTGTGTGTATTCAAATTTCTTTTTGATGACAAAGAGTTAAAGATTTTAAATGGGAGACTAGAATAGCTATTTCAAGGTGTACTAGACCGATATGTCCGGAAAAAACTTTATATATATATATATATATATATATATATATATATATATATATATATATATATATATATATATATATGTATGTATGTATGTATGTATATGTATATATATATATATGTGTGTGTGTGTGTGTATATATATATATATATATATATATATATATATATATATATATATATATATATATATATGTTTTCTGAGGTTTTCGCGGGTGTTTGTATGTAGATCTTTGGTCATTCGGGTTTTTCCCCACGTAGAATTGAAGGTATAAGAGCAACGTTTCGACGAAATCTCATCCGTCATCCTCAGGCTGGTGGCTTCAGCTTCCTTCTTCTGGGAGAAGTGTGTGGTAGTGGCTGTTTGTTCCTCTTTTTTAAACTGCCAGAGGGGGTGTGTTCTGTGGGTGGAGGTGTGCTCTGATTGGGTGGGGGGTTAGCTGTGTATATATGTTTGTGTGTGTGTGTGTGTATTCATATGTATATTCATAATTTTCTCTGAACCGCAGACCTAAACTTTCCTTGATCTTGCTCAGATTCTGGTTAAAGAAGCAATTATTTGTTCTTATCATGTCATCATTTCCAAATTTCAATTTGTTCTAGATCAGGGTTCCCCAGACCCTGATGAAGAGATGGGTGAGCACGCAAAACTTCATTTGCACATGTGTGGGATTTAGGTTGTGTGTGCAAAAACATTCCCCACCATAACTGAAGCCACTGCTGCTGGCGGTCCGTGGAATCAAAAAGATTTGGGACCCCTGTTCTAGACTTAGGTTTTCCTGGCATCATTATTACAAATTCAGGTTATTTTTTTGACTTCTTGTTAAGTTTTGGTTATAAGTCCTTCCTTTGCAAGACATTTTTTTTAAAATATCAGCTGAAAGCATATTTTGCTTCCTGATAGACTAAAGACAATTGCACATTCAGTATTTCATTTCAGAGAATCTCTTTATTGTCCATCTTGTTATTTTTTTCCTGCACAATTTCTAGCCATATGATCTGATTTAATTATTTACTGCATCTTGAAATAAGCTTTTGTAAAGTTTAGGGTACAAAAAGCTATATTTTACACAGTTATTATCACAAATTTCATTACATGTTCACTTTCTTTAAAGGTCCTGTAATTTTCACTTTATTTGGGTTCTCATTTATTTGATTTGTTTCTTGTTTGATGTCTGATTCTGACAATATAAAAATGAAAAGCAAATAGAATAAGTTAAGTACAATAAAAGAAAGAAAAAGAAATAAATCCAGATAATACCAAAGCACACACAATGCACATCAAATAAAGCTAGCTAGGGTTCCACCCATCCTACTGCAAACATAGGAAAACAACCAAGGTCTTTGAGCCCCTGCAGAATATCATCAGATTGTGAGTCATCTTAATTTCAGGAGAAACCTCATTTTGGACAGCAAGATTCAAGACAAGAGATTGTTGTCAGTCAGAATAAGCCCAAGCTGATATATTGCCTTGTTCTTTTTTCTCTGAAGTGTCCTTGATGCTCTCTGAGCTTGCTTGTTGTCTTTCAGTCATTTCATTACCCTAATTAGGTAACATCATCAACCATGAGCTACAAATATTCTTCTTCTTTTTTCTCTGTTATAAGAAATGGAATTGACTGCTTTGCAAGTCAAGAATTATTATTGGACATTTACAATGGAGTTGCATCAACATCAGAATTAAAAAATATATATTATTCAAGTTTGTGAAAATTCCATAATCATTTTTAAGAAAGCAGTGTCCCTATGCTTCCAGTTTGATTGAGTGGTATAAATTTGTTTGCAGGAACACAACTTCTCTTTTTCTTATTCAGAAATAATGGATTTCTAAGTAGATATATACATTTTTAATACAAAAAGATCAGTACAATCAATACCACTTTATTAATTGCTGTGTTCCAACCATGTACTCCTTTTATTTTCCAGGAAAATTACTGTGGCTCTGAAATGTGTTTTCTTGACTCATACTGTGAGATGGCCATGCTAAAATTAGAGAAATAATTTATGGACTAGTCCATAAATTAATTCCATTCCAAAACACAGAAAAGGGTTAGAAGCTTTTTCTCTGATTCGCTTAGAAGATGCGAAGTTTTGCCTCTTTAAGGGATCCTACCTAAAATCAAATTATCGATTTCTGCCAAAGGAAAAAAAAAGTATCCACAAATTAATCACATGACTTTTGCTTCATATAAATTTTTCGTATGGTTTTATATAACTGAATATATTATTTGCTTTATTATAAACTGCAGGCATTGTTAAAATCCAACCTATCAACAGCAATTATCAGCACAGTATATAAAACATGAAATGCAATTGGAAATTATAGTAATTTTGCCTGAACAGTGAAACAATAATCATTGTTAACAGATCATTACAATTAGAATATCAAGCTTGTGTGTTAAGAGACTTAACACACTTAAGATGTGTTAAGACTTAAGAGTTTCAGGAGTTCCTTTTCTGTAACAGTTTGAACATCGGGAGCACAAAGGACCTCTTTTTGAATGATGAAAGATGCTTCACTTCTGCAAAGTCTTTTAGAAGCTGCTCCCAATTGTTTTCTGGGTTCATCCACGATGGTTTTTCTCCACCTCTTTGAATGCTTTGAGTAGCCTCAAGGCATCTACAGGAAAGGATCACATGCACATTGATAGATGTGGGACTTCCATCACGTGGACATGGACACTATTTTGATTTTTTCTTTTCTTATTCTCTCACCTTTTTGTATAGTCCAACTGTTTAATTCTGTTAATTCTCAAGTTTCCCTAATTAATAAAGTAACTATGATTGGTTTATATCTTAATTTATGTCTGTCATTACAACTGACCTTGACTTGCTTTTAAAAAGGAACTAAAAGTGGAATTAGAGAAGACGGTTTCATATTTTTAGGACAATTAGTATGATAGCGCTAATATATATGCATTAGTAAACCAATTATTGTCACAAAACATTAAATCATAGATATTTTATTAAGGCATTTTCTTCTCAGTATAATACACTTTCATTTGATTTCATTTGTACTTCCTATGAACTGGCTCCACTTCCATTCTCTTAATGTTGATTACAGAAATCTGAATGAAAATATCCACATTGCTACGTATTGCACACTAGAAAGATAGCAATGTTAGATATTTTCATGTATTGCAGACTAGAAATACTATATTTGTGGTTCATTATATGACATGCTTGAGTCCCAGGGCTTTAAAAATTGCTAGCATGCTTTATTTTCATCACATTACTGTTATTTCATTCAGTAACCAAATCCACATTCGTGTAAAACCTTCAGTAATTCAGTGATTATTTTATTATGTGGTTAATCTAAAGTCAAAATAATGAAACAAATGTTTTTCCTCATATTCATATATTTCTCCATGACCAGCTGAAAAGCAAAAAAAAAAATCATCTATACATCTATACACCTCCTCCTCGTCACCACCTGTTGTCCTATTTCAATGGAAAAAAAAAGCCAAATAGCTTACTAGTCTGAGTATGCTGGGAGTAAAACTTAAATTGTGGAATGTTTTTTTCACAAAACTGAATGGAAATTTGCTTTGAATAGGTAATAAAATGAAGTGACAAGTTTCCTTGGTAATTTAATGTATTTATGTATAAACGTATAGGGATTCTTGTAGATACTGTTAATAAAATAAGATAGACTAATTTACCATCTTAATCATACTGTATCCATGCAGCATACTCTACTAATAGTAAATATAGTGCCAATCAGTTTGGACAGATTTTGGTCAGCAGGCAACAAGTGCAGTCCAGTCAAAACCCAAAGCATGCACTTATTTTATGCAAACTAGGATTGCTAATCTAGTAAACCAACATAAGATTGCTTATATTCCATCAAATACCTGTGGAGATTCTGAATCATCCAGATCATGGTTGTTCCAAAGGTGCTTTTTCAAAAGACAACTGGACTGTCTTGGTTTTTTTCTCCTTGAAAACATTTAACTTCTCATCCAAGAAACTTCTTCACTTCAAAACTGAAGAAGCTTCTTGGATGAGAAGCAAAATGACTTCAAGGGAGAAAAATAAGAAAGTCCAGATGCCTTTTGAAAAGGCATCTTTGGGATTTCACCGAGTAGAAATCATTGGTAACAAGGGGCTCTAAGAATGTGATTCTATTGTATATATCAGGAACGGAAATTGCTTTATACAGTATATATTGATTTTATTTACCGGTACTTTCTCCTTTAGCTACTTTTCTTACCATCTTTATGAGTGGTTGTCCCTATAGATAATATAGGGATGTTTGAGTAAATTTGGTAAAACACCACATTACTAATCATCTTATAGCTGAGATTATATATAGTATGGAGATAGTGCCAAAATATGTGTGTTAGGTTGTCTTATAACAGCTTCCTGCAATGTGGAGTATACATTTTGAGATATCTTTCAATTCCATTAATTCTTCCCTGTTTAGAATTATGTTAGTCTATTTCTGAATCTATTGATATTTTTTAATTGCATGGATATTTATACTTATTGCATAGTACCAGGTTTCTATTGCATTGTTCTTTTCTTTCTATTTCTGCATTGTATTCATTTCTATAAGAAAATATTTCTAATATGATGGATTTTGTATCATTTTTTCACATCCTATTCTTTATGCATTCTTAGGGACACTGTAATACAAATTTTGATGTTAAGAGATCTGCCACAGATCAGGGTCGGACAGTAATTAGATTAAGCCATCTTAGTTCTCTGAAAAAAACTGTAATGATAAAAAAGGAGGAAAAACAGAGGAAGAGGATGCATAAATTGAGTGCATTTGGTTACAACTGTGATGTGTGCACTGTTGGATTACCTGAAAGTCCAAGTTAGAGACAGAGCCTCATGGAAAAAATCTATGTAGTTGCTAGGAATCAACAACTTGCTAGGAATCAATCAATCAACCTGTGCTTAGTAGCACAATCAAAATTCTAATTCTTCAAGGAGTCTTTCATGGTCAAAGAATAGACACCCCAAAAATCAAAGCCAAAGAATAATGCTGTGGATGGCAAAAATGGTGAAATCATGGTCCAGGCAGTATAAAAATCAGTACATTAAAGAGATTTGAAAGGCAATCAAGGCACAGCAGTGGCTAGGTGTTCAGACATATATATATATAAAAGCAAACTGATACTCCCAATCAACAGCTTTAAACTGAAAGTAATAGCTGATCTTAAAATAGTTGATCCTCATCAAGCCTGATTGGGCATCAAGTTCTTCTAAGTATTTTGAGCTGCCCTGGAATATGTTTATTTATGCATAACAAGTATATTGTCACTTCAGTCACATGATTCTAAATGGCTTTATATTTTTATCTTTAAATTATGTTCTGTTGTAATTAAGCATTTGTCTGGGTTTGTTATATTCTATTTTATAAATATAAATTTATATTTATAAATATATTTTATATTTATATATAATATATATCTAGCACTACTGTCATGAACTATTAGCTGGATAAGTGAGGCACACTTAGAAACCTAGACAGAAGTTTCTCTACTGACAATTGATTCAGACACTTCCTCTCAGCCCAACCCAACACACAAGGTTGTTGTTGTGAGGAAAATATGTGGAGGAAGGAGTATTTGATACCTTCACTGCCTTGTGTTATTTGTAAAATATAATAAAGGCAGAATACAAATAAACAAACTAGAAAAGTATATAGGTCCAACTCATTACACCATTCATTAAATGAAAGTACAGTACAAGTTAAATAAGTTAATTAAAGAAATTGATGTAGTTAGATTTTTTAAAATGTCACAATGATGTATTGCATGTCAAGAATGAAGCACTGTGTACATAACATTAAACGATGAAATCATAGGATCATTAATCCTATGCTGCTATTAAATGTTTTGTGATGGAAGAATGAGCATTAACCTTTTGCATGAACTATAAAGCTTGCTATCTAGAAAAAAATGAAGATTGAGCTGTAAAAGCTATTCAAAGCATTATCTACAATGCTTAGAATATAACTTCTCAAATTGTTTATCTTATTATCCTATTCCTATAAGCAAGAAAATTATAAAATAGATTTAACAAAAGTTGTTGCAATTGAGGGGGGAAAAATCAACTTTGAACTGTAATTACAGTGCAGTTAAAGACATGCTCTGCTCTAACATTTGTGGTTTTTAAAAAAATCTTTTAAAAAAAACTAATTTACAAAACGTATGCACCATTCTTTGAATTTTTACCCTTAAAATAAAGGTAATATATTCAAGATACCTAGACTCCCGTCTTTGTCTTTTGTTTAAGTAATTCCTTCAGGAGTATTGATAAAGTTATGAACCTCAGTAATAAAGGCTCACAATTACAGCTTCAGATTTCTTCTTAGACCATCCATTAGATAGCATTTTAGTCACATGTGGTACAGTATATATAAATCTTTTATTTATTTAATTAATTAATTACATTTATAGTCTGCATATCTCATTGTCAGGGGTACCCAACCTGTGGGCCATAGCCTACTGCCGCACCATGTCCTATTCACAACCAGGCCTTGAGTGGTGGGCCGGCGCCAGCGCTCGCAGCCCCAAATGTGCTGGTGGTGGGTACTGGTGCTCCCAGCCCCACCTGCTGCCCACACAAATGAAGCTGTGCGGGTGCCCATGTGCACCTGCCTCTCGCACAAAACCATCCTCCTCCCCTCATGCTGGGGAGCAATATCTGAGCAATGTTCTCAATGTACACTCTCCCATTTATTATAGGTAGGAGGTTTAGGGGTTCGGATCAATTTTGTCTGTTCATTTTACTGCTTCATCAGTGAAACTTTTGAAAGGTAACATTTAAAAGAAAGTTGCCGCCAGTTTCATCATGCATTTATCATGTCAGACTATAGAAGAATTGACTCTTGGTATATATGATATTTGAGGGTATTTTTCCTGGGGAGTAAGATTTTATGTTTGAATAGAAAACCTTTGCTCCATACTCTGGTGTTTTTCCTTTCCCAGCAAAAAGGGGATTATTTATTGCTTATTCCCCAAGAAATTATTAAAAGAATTAGATGACATCTTTATCATTCTTCTGACACTTCTTTCATGTTGTATTCTTTCCATTATAGAATTTTGTTAACAAAATAGGGCTAGAATGACTAACAAAGAAGAGTCACACATCACATATAGTGCTTTTTTAATGTGGTATGCCTGTGTTGTCATAGTAGTATCCAGAGATACTACTATTATATTTTGCTATAATTAAGTATGTTTTTCACTGCATGGTTGTAGATGTAGCTCTGATGTGATAAATTAAAGAATTGAAAACACAGTTTAAATCAGCTTTTTCAGGATTTGCATTTTTATTTTATTTTTCTTTATCATACACCAAGATTTATGTAACATTCACTCAAGTATTATTTATTTGGAAATTAGAATACTATATATGCAACTTGTTAAATAAATACATCATAACATACATAAGGTAAAGGTAAAGGTTCCCCCGCACATGCGTGCTAGTCATTTCCGACTCTAGGGGCCGGTGCTCATCTCCGTTTCAAAGCCGAAGAGCCAACGTTTGTCTTAGGACATCTCCGTGGTCATGTGGCCGGCATGACTAGATGCCAGAGGCGCACAGAACGCTGTTACCTTCCCACCGTAGTGGTCCCTATTTTTCTACTTGCATTTTTACGTGCTTTTGAACTGCTAGGTTGGCAGAAGCTGGGACGAGTAACAGGCACTCACTCTGTTACACGGCACTCGGGATTCGACCCGCCAAACTGCCGACCTTCTGACCGACAAGCTCAGCGTCCTAACCCACTGAGCCACCGCGTCCCTATAACATACATAAATTATGGTAATTTTACTAATTGCATTACTTACATTATCTGGGGTTCTGTTCTACATACATATTTTGGTCTTCAGACATTATTACACAACACAAGATTTAGGGGGGTTTTTGTTTTGTTTTTTTTGCAAGAAGAAAAAATAGATAAGAGTCTGACAAAATGTAAATTCTGGTCTCACCTCTGCATTTGTCATACATAAGTTTGTTGTGGTGGTTAAAATTGTAAAAGTGCCAAGGACTGAATTAATCCAAATTGAGTTTTTAGTTTATATAAAGATAATTTGGGAATGTCAGCTTGCAGAGCCATATGGATCATCAATATTTAGAAATGAATTAAATTTTGATGGCTGGGTTAAACTGGTGTAGTTCCTGGCAAAATGCTAACACTCACTGCATTTTAGTTGATTGATTTAATATATTACATCTTAAGTCACTAAATTCATGTTATTACTTGCCCTTTTTCAGGATGGATAATAAGCTAATATGGGCTGACAGCCTGTAATTTTATAGTTTCTTAATTCAATACTCAAAATATATATTGTAACATTCCAGAATATCAGCTTTACAGAGAAGAATAATAGACTAACATTTCTGAGAAGGAACCATCTTTGTACTATTAAGATTGGGAGTTGAATAAATGAATGCAATGACAGAATCAACCCTAGCATTCTGACAAGTAATATGAGTTTATTTCTATCAAACTCATACTTTCTTTCAAAATGCAATGATAATTTATTTAGATGCAACAATTTCCAGTCAATTACAATGACAATAAAAGTTATGGGCAACTATTAAACCATGTTAAGTTTTATGTGCAAGCACTGGGATTTGATATGAATATAAGTAGTCCTCAACTTATGACTGTAATAGAACCTGGAGTTTCCATTGAAAATCCTGATAGTCATGTGACCAACTTGATTTTATGAACTTTTTTCTGGCCATTGTTAAGCAAACACGGCAGTCATTATTGAACACCATAGTTGTTAAATGAGATGCTTCATTCCTATGGGAGTTTTGGACCAAAAGCCAGCCCAATAAATCACATAACCGTGGAATCAGCATAAAAGCAAGCTGGTTCCCAAGCACCCATAATATGGTGATGGGACCACAGTGGGGATACCATCAGAAGTCCAGAACCAGCTCTTAAGTAAATTTTGGTGAGTCTCTCATGACTTTCAACGGCTGCTAAGTGACTGGTGGTTAAGCACCCGTAAAAATATTATCAGAATGTCCTGCTCAGATGATTTGAAGCTTTAAAAAGGAAAATTTACTGTAAAAGGAGTTTCATATTAAAACAGACATGTCAAACAAAAGGCCCGGGGGCCAGATCTGGCCCGCGAAGTGGTTTCATGTGGCCCGCGAAGCCATCCTGGAAACAGTGAGGGAACAGCCCCCACTGCCTTGGCCCTGGCCCAGAGACCCTCCTTCTGCCAGAGACCCTCAGATCTGTCCCACTCCTGCCCAGGCCCCCATAGGCACCCTTGATGCGAACAATGTAGAGCTGGCCATGCCCACCCAGTAGGCCATACGCACTCTAGCCACGCCCACCCAGTAGGCCACGCCCACCCTGACCATACCCACCCGGCCCCCTGAGGGCAACCACAATGCTGATGCGACCCTCAATGAAATTGTGTTTGACACCCCTGTATTAAAACAATAATTTCATAAATAAAAGCATCTGAAAATAGTCAGATAAATTTTTTGTTAATCTTAACATCCCACTATAGTAGATCACTGCAAACTAGTCTACATGTCCATTTTGTTTTATTATTGATCTTTTTCCCCAAAAAATCCTCCTTAATGATTATTCTCACTGCTTGTCAGTGGTCTGTTCTATTCCTTCCTCACCAATATAAACCATGAGATTTCACCTGATAAAAATATTGCTTCAGGTTCTATATGTGCTGATTTATTTGGGAAAAGCAGTCCTCCATTTTTATTTTTATCTATCTATCTGTCTGTCTGTCTGTCTGTCTGTCTGTCTGTCTGTCTGTCTGTCTGTCTATCTATCTATCTATCTATCTATCTAACTATCTATCTATCTATCTATCTATCTAAACTGCTTGGTTGTATTTTAATACAAGTGAAACTTCCTGTTTAACTTCCTCTTTTTATAAAAAATACATTTGCATGCCATAAGAGAGTAAATAGACATATAGAAAATTAAGAAATTAACAGGCAAAACAAGGCACAGTACTGATAAAAGAGAAATAGTTTGAAATTGGAAACTGAAGATGGACGCAAAATTATCCAAGCCAAGCCTGTAGTTGCTTTATATTTCATTCATGCTGCTTTCCTCATCTCTTATTTATATATGTGGTGCTAATGCCACCAGAGGGTGTCCATTTATTATTAAATATACTATGACTTCAAAATAAGTTAATTGTGACATTTGGGCACTATTAATTCTAAAAAAAATGTACCCTGCTTTTCCTGCTTAGGCCTTATAGCAGTTATCATTTATGGGAGTGTTAATTATTTATGTTTCAAAATCAGGCAGTCTGGAGTTCACGAAAATCTAAGCTGCACAAGCCACAATATGGTATGACTAGGGAACAAAGGTCAAAACAAATATTATGCTTCTGGAGCAAGAGCGTGTGGCAACAGACGATCTGGAGCCAATATAATGTGACTGCTGTGAGAATGTCAGAAAATCAGCTGTAGGAAGAATAACATAATTGGTGTTTAGTTTTCTGTACTTTTATGCCTCAGTTCTTCTTGGAGACAATGGTCTTTTAATTGGATGCAGGGCACCCAGGGAGACCTTAATGCCCGTTAGTGCACCTGTATCATCATTTAAATGCCCTTTTATCGGTGTGTGTTTTAATTATCAAAGTGTGCAAAGTAGTTCTCATTCTGTGCACATTATAGTATTGGAGAGTAGGTCTGTTGGATGGTTGTGAAAGCAAATGCACATTCAAGTAGAATTGAGGGGTGTGAATCCTGCTTGAAAGCTGTACCATCCTGAATCTTACAGAATGCCTTATAGAATAAAAGAGTTGCAAGGCACCTTGGAGGTCTTCTAGTTCAGGGGTCCCCAACCTCGAGTTCATGGACCGACACCGGGCTGTGGCATGACAGCAACTGGGCAGTGCAAACAAGCACGCAAAACCACGCCCTGCGATCCATAGAAAAACCTTTCTCTATGGAACTAGTCCCTAGTGCCCAAAAGGTTGGGGGCCGCTGTTCTAGTCCAAGACCTTATTCAAGCAGAAGATCCTATATCATTTCAGACAAGTCCCATCTCTTCTTAAAAGCTACCAGTGATGAAGCATTTCTGCAGGCAAGCCATTCCACTGTTAGGAAGTTTCTCCTTAGTTCTAGGTTGTTCCAGTTAATATAATAAGGAAGTGGCCTCAAAACGTTAAAATGTTTTACAATCCATCTCTTTTTGTATCATTATCTTTGCTTTTGAAAGGAGAATATTGGTGCTGGCAGTTAGGCCAGCATGCTCATAGCTCCCAGTCCTGACTAGACTAGGCAAACAGTCAGCAATAGCTCATTAGTTTTAATATGTGTTTCACATTATGTGTCTTTTATTTATTTCTGTGCCACCCATCTCTTCAATAAGGCAACTCTGGTTGGCTTACAAACTATAAAAAAGATAAATATAGAAACAATTAAAATTTTAAAAGTTACATTAGAGCCAAGATCAAGGATGGCATGGGGATGAGGTTCTCTCTCTCTCTCTCTCTCTCTCTCTCTCTCTCTCTCTCTCTCTCTCTCTCTCTCTCTCTCTCTCTCTCTCTCTGTGTGTGTGTGTGTGTGTGTGTGTGTGTGTGTGTGTGTGAGAGAGAGAGAGAGAGAGAGAGAGAGAGTTTGAAAAGAATGTCTTGGTCACAAAAAAATTTTTTTCAGGATTGTTGGGAACATTCACTGTAAGAGATAGAAAGAAGTAGAAAAAAATTAAACAATTCAAATTATAAAATTATAAAAAGTTTGTTTATAGAAACATACAGTAGATAAACTTCACCTTTATTATATAGAAACAAATAATATTAATTTCTTTGTATCAAATACACATAATATAATTTAGAAATGAATATTTCATTTGTTCCTTCGTCTTCTCTTGGGATTTAATTGAAGTGTAAGAAAACCTGAAGTTTGCAAACTGCTGGAGGTGTGATTTTACTTTATAAGAGCGAACACACACATGGAGAAATCTTGTCATGTCCCAACTAATTAAGCATAGGAACACCACACTCTTTGACAGAATTTCTAAAGAAAATTCTCTTTCATCTGATTGAATGAGAACTGGCAAAAAACCAGTCAGGAGACTATATCTTACTGAATGAACTATTAGTCAAATGTTATAAAAAAATGCAGAATACTTTGTCTATCTTGCACTGTTTTAAAAAATGCAACCGTTTTGGAGGCATAGTGACTTTGATTTAAGTTTCTTTTATTAAAATGTGAACAAATGGATGTTTTTCAACATTTTGGCAGCATATATGTTACATTAAAAACTAAGAATACGCATACGATTAACCTTAAACTGATCTTTCTTGGGCTGATCTTATGGTAATATGAAGCTACAAAGTAACCCACAGCTAAGTCATGGACTATTTATTAGGCAAAATATCAGAAGTAATGCAAATTTAATGAACACTTCTTAGAGGAACATTCCAAGGAGCAATAGCTAATAATCTTCACTACAGATGATACACTGCGCCTCTTTCTGTATCTTTTTTGTATTTCATTTCCTCTATACAGATGGTCCTGGACTTACGACTACAACTGAACCCCAATTTTCTGTTGTTAAGTGACTTATGCCCCATTTTACGATACATTTCTTGCCACAGTTGTTAAGTGAATCACTGCTGTTATTAAGTTGGTAACACAGTTGTTAAGTGAATCTGGTTTCCCCATTGACTTTGCTTGTCAGAAGGTTGCAAAGGTTGATCACATGAGCCCGGGACACTGCAACCGTCATAAACATGAGTCGGTTTCCAAGCAATTTTGATCATGTAACCAAAGAGGTGCTGCAAAGGTCATATGTGTGAAAAATGGTCATAAGTCATTTTTTCCAGTGCCGTTATAACTTCAAATGGTCACTAAACAAACAATTGTATGTTGAGGATTACCTCTACACAAGTGAATAACACTATCTGTACACTGTATATTTTTTTTTTACTATAAGGAGTGGCTCTTTTTTAATGCCAGGTGGACTAGTGATGACAGTGTTGACTGTCACAAAGTTGTTATGTCTCCAGGTACTTCTTGCTATTAAATACATGGTTTCACTTCATTGAACACTGCTGTTTCCTTGTGAAAAAAGGAATGAAAAAGCTATTTATTGCAGCAGTAGAGTTTGCTGTTTCAGTTTCAGCTCACATATGTAGTACTGATCTTAAAAAATAAAAGTAGATAATGTCTTTGTTAAATAGGAACTGAACAATGTCCTAGTCTATTTTTAATGGAATATTAAAATTACATGGTTCCAGATCTTAATACCATCTTTGAATTTAAGGCAAACACTTCTTTGTCCCTGCTGAATTTTTGACAAGTTTTGGTGAACACAATGTGTTTTTATATGATAAATCTCTTTTTTGTTTTTCTTCTTTGTAGTCAGTGAATATGTGTTTTCTAAAGCTTCCTCTGTTGTTTTATAAGAGCATGAGTATTATTTGGTCCCCATTTTTTTCCTCACAAAATGTGTCATGTTCCACTTTGTCATTTTTCTTCATTTTTCTTATTGAATTTTCTACAGTTTATATTGTTAAAATACAATGTTTGGTGTTATCAGAACTTTGCTTTATCTATGATTTTGCCATCGTCATGGCTTTTTCTCTTTTATTTCTTCTAAAAGTAGAACATAATATACAATATTCAGATTTACCTCTTTTATCATTTTATTCCTCTTTTCTTCTGGCTAGTTTGTACAAGCCATAACATGGGCATCATTTTATGTGTGAATCTGATCACTAGTTTGTTTAGCAAGTCATGATTGAAATAATCAATGGCTGAGTGCACAGCAACTATATCAAGGTTTCTCTTATTTCTTGCAATCTTAGGAAATTAATGTACATTTGTGCTTTCTCTCTTTTTATGTTTAATGATTTTTCAGTTTTCCCTATGAAATGCCTTCCACACTTTCTTGTACCTTAATGTTAGAAATAGGTCTGTATTTTTCCCAAATACTACTTTAAGCAAATCTTCAATTGCAGTTAAGTGTTTTAATTGTAAGTATAATTATTCTCTCCCACCTGTCAATTCCATGTGTACCCATCCATTTTGTTCACTGTCAGAAAGACATCAAAAGCAACAAATTGTATTATTTTACTTACCCTTTTATGCAAAGTAGCCCTTTAATTTTTTGGAGGGAATCTACTGAATAATGTAGGGTTATCTAGGCTGCAGAAATTCAGATGAATTGAGTTTGCTTATCAAATGTCAGCTGGGAAGGTCACAAATGCTGATCACATGACTGGGGAGGATGCTGAGATGGTCATAAGTATGAAGTCTGGTCATACATTACTTTCTTCAGTGCTGTTGTGACTTTGAATGGTAACTGGACAAATGGTTGTAAGTCATGGACATTTGTTTGAAAGGCCCTCTAGGCACAATTTTGTCAATGGGCCTGGGGACCATACGAAGGTATGGAGCCCATTAAGTAATTTGTTTGATTGTTGTTGGCAGAGGAGTAGGGGTTTATTGGGTTTTGTATGGAGTTTTATTTCTGTAAGCTGTCTGGAGTCACTATGAGTAAGTTGCGCAGCCATATGCATTATATATATATATATATATATATATATATATATATATATATATATATATATATATATATATATATATATATATATATATATATGTATGTAAATTATTCAAATTGCTAATAAAGAATTAGGGAGGCATGTATTAGCAATTTGAATAATTTACACAAATAATGAACTGTCGTAAATTGTGATTATAGCCTGCGGATAGCCATGGATTAGGCTGAAACAGGAAAGAAGATTTAACTAGCAAGGTATTCAAAACACTTGATAAATACTTCACACACACACACACACACACACACACACACAGATATATATATATATATATATGTTTTCGTAGATTCTCGCGGGTGTCTGTATGTGTAGGTCTAGAGTCTCGGGTTTCTTCCCGCGTTCCTTTCATCTTCAGAAAGTTGTGGCGACGTTTCGACGAAATCCCATCCGTCATCATCAGGCCGGAGTATTCCTCCTGCTGCTTTCAGGAGCAATGCGTGGTCTGTCTGTTCCTTTCCTTCCAACTGCCGGTGGGGCTGTGTTCCGACTGGGTGGAGGCGTGGCTGCTTTCTGATTGGGTGGGGGTGTCATCAGACTGGGTGGAGGCGTGGTTGTCTTCTGATTGAGTGGAGGCGTGGCTGTCTTCTGATTGGGTGGATGTGTGGTTGTCTTCCGATTGGTTGGAGGCGTGGCTGTCTTCTGATTGGGTGGGGTGTGTTCTGAATGGGTGGGGTTTTTTGTTGTGTCGTAATATCCTGAGTGTTGTGATTTGGTGTCTTGAGGAGTGGGCTGTGTAGTGGCCTCCAGAGCTTTGGCTTGGCTCCGAGTTCGAGGAGCCGCCATGCATCTCTGGTATGGGTCAGTCAGGTTCGTGTGTGCGTTCTTCTGCTTGGGTGATAGCACTTTTGCTTGACTTGTTCTGTCTTCTGTGTGGGAGAGTTTTTGTTCTGGGTGTGGATGAGTCTTGCTGGGGTTGGTGGCATTTGGGGTTGTTTGTTGGTTTTTTAAATCCTTGTTTGCTGAAATTCGTTTGTCTATCAATGCTGGTTTCCAAATGGCATGTAGAACAGAAGAAGAAGAACAGAACAACGGACGAGCCATCTTGCCCTACATAAAAGGAACAACCGACAAAATCAGTAAAGTACTACGCAAACATAACATCAAAACCGCATTTAACACTGACAGAAAGATATCAACCATCCTGAGAAATCCCAAAGACAAAATAGAACTGGAAAACCAGGGCATATACCAAATCCCGTGCGCCTCCTGTCCAGCAACATACATCGGACAGACTAACAGAAGAATAGAGGTACGTGTAGAAGAACATAAGAACTCAGTACAGAAGAAAGATCGAACATCTTCACTAGTACAACACATAAACACTACGGGACACAACATCAATTTTGAAGGTACAAAAACAATCGTCAAAATAGAACAAAATAGAACATCTCAATAGCAGAATAATCAGAGAAGCCATTGAAATAGAAAAACACCCAGACAGTATGAACAAGCGAGACGACACCTCCCGCCTACATGCCATTTGGAAACCAGCATTGATAGACAAACGAATTTCCACCCAATCAGAAAGCAGCCACGCCTCCACCCAGTCGGAACACAGCCCCACCGGCAGTTGGAAGGAAAGGAACAGACAGACCACGCATTGCTCCTGAAAGCAGCAGGAGGAATACTCCGGCCTGATGATGACAGATGGGATTTCGTCGAAACGTCGCCACAACTTTCTGAAGATGAAAGGAACGCGGGAAGAAACCCGAGACTCTAGGCCTACATATATATATATATATATATATATATATATATATATATATATATATATATATATATATATATATATATATATATATATATATATATATATATATATATATATATATATATACACACATTTTTTTGGCTTGCTAGCAAAGAATAAATATATGGAAATGTCACCCAGGTGGTAGTCGTTGTCCTGTTGTCGACAAGTTGTGCTGCTCGTTGCTGTCAACAGCGTCAGATAAAGTCTGTTGAGTATCCATTTTTGTATGCACACCTGATAAAGGTGTGCCCGTTCTTTGGATTTTTCTGCTATTGTGCTACAATGTGTGTTAATTCTATTAAACAGTGACCAGATACAACTGATTTTTTGTACAGTGGGGTGATTGCTGTCATTGTCAGTGTTTGTGGTTTTGTGGTAGACACTAGTGGAGAGTGCCATTATGCTCACGACTAACTAATACGTCCAGGAAGGCCAGGGTGTTATTGGCTTCTTCCTCTGCCATAAAACTGGATATCAGGATAGATGGAATTAAGTTTTTTCATGAATCCAGTTTTATCCTGGCGTTTAATAATGACAAAAGTATCATCGACATACCTAGCCCAAAACCTGGACTTGTAGTCTTTCATCGCCATAAGTTCTAATTTCTGCAAAACCGTCTCAGCAATTATTCCAGAGATGGGGGACCCCATAGGTGTACCTTTTATTTATATATGGAGCCACCAAACGTAAAATATGTTCTAAGGCAAAAGTTCAATAATTGAATAAAGTCCTCTGAGTTGGGTGTACCAGAGTTCTGTGGCTCCTCATCCATATCTCTGTTCACCTCCATTCCTCAAGAATTGGCGGTGTCTGTTATGAGAGAGCTGCTACAGACTACAGTCATGTGATTGCAGAGGCGCTGCAATGGCTGTAACTTTTCAGCATTGAACAGTCGCAAGTCAAGGAAGATAGATAGATCGATAGATCGATAGATCGATAGATAGATCGATAGATCGATAGATCGATAGATAGATGGATAGATAGATAGATAGATAGATAGATAGATGATAGATAGATAGATAGATAGATAGATAGATGATGATAGATAGATAGATAGATAGATAGATAGATAGATAGATAGATAGATAGATAGATAGATGATAGATAGATAGATAGATGATAGATAGATAGATAGATAGATAGATAGATAGATAGATAGATAGATAGATAGATAGATAATAGGATAATTGTATCTATCTATTAGTAGGTTCCTTTTTTCTTTTATATTGCCACTTCTGAGCATAGAATATCTTTTGGTTGATATTCATGAATGGCTTTCAGAGCTTTCTTTTTGTCATGAAAACATGTTTAAAAGTATTTCACAAACATTTTTGGTGTTAAAACTGAAATAACAACTTTTTAATAATGGGTGATAAAATACACTTATGGTATTTATTTCAGTCAAGAAATATGGGTTTAAAATATAGTCTTTATGATAGAAATCAGGTCTTAATTGCCAGTGCAGGTACCACTAAAAGGAATAAAATGCATGGGCTTTAATCATAACTATTTAAGAATAGT
Source organism: Vipera berus (assembly GCF_964194415.1). Taxonomy (NCBI): domain Eukaryota; kingdom Metazoa; phylum Chordata; class Lepidosauria; order Squamata; family Viperidae; genus Vipera; species Vipera berus. The sequence goes on from NC_138206.1 coordinate 18,158,697, forward strand.
TAACTATTTAACTATTTAAGAATGCACACATAAGGTTTAAAGTGAGCTTTCATGAATATACTCACTCTATGTGGCTGCCATCTAAAAATTCTTTTCAGAAAGTGAGTACTACAATTAATCAGTGGAACAACCTGCCTCCAGAAGCTGTGAATGCTCCAACACTGGAAGTTTTTAAGAAGAGGCTGGGCAGCCATTTGTCTGGAATGGAATAGGGTTTCCTCCCTGACCAGGGGGTTGGACTAGATGACCTCCAAGGTCCCTTCCAACTTTTATTTTTATTTTTATTATTATTATTATTATTATTATTATTATTATTATTATTATTATTATTATTATTATTATTATTATTATTATTATTATTAGGGTCATTTCAGCACTAGAGTAATTAATACTGTCTGGCAACTATACACACTGTATATACTGTATATACTCTTACTTTACATGTAATTGGGGTTTTGTTCATACTAGTGAAGGCTGAATGGACATTCTGATCTATATATCATCTATATCTATCTATATCTATATATCTCTATCTTTATACACACACATTATATTTACTGCATATACTATGTGTGCATATGTGTGTGTTTGTATAGATAGATGATATATAGATATAGATGTGGTTGTTGGGCTTCTTGCTGTCCTGCAAGGCAGAATGGAAGAGGCCAAAAGGGGAGATAAGGAGGGAGGGGAGTTGGAGGAAGTTGTTTATGTCAGGGCTTTTCAACCTTTTCACCCATTGTACCACTTTTAGGATATGAAAACATCCGAGTACCACCAGTCGCCCTAGCAAGGTGTCAAAAACCTGATGACCAAAAAAAAAAGGAAAAAATGATGAAGTACAGGTAGTCCTCAACTTACAACAGTTCGCTTAGTGACTGTTCAAAGTTACAATGGCACTGAAAAATGTGCCCCCCAAGCCACAGCCAAGCAAAACACCTGCCTGCCCGCCCGGCGGCGCTCTTCCTCCTGTCTGAGGTTTTCATTGTTGTGAGCATGAGGATTGGCAGCGGGGGTAGGATGGGGGGGGTGTTTGGTTTTTATTCCCCCCTCCATCTGCTGGGTGGTTGCAGCAGGTTTTGGTCACTTCACATGACCCTGGGACACTGTGACCGTCATAAATATGAATCAGTTGCCAAGCATCTGAATGTAAATCACAAGACCCTGGAGATGCTGCAACATTCCAGCTGATCGGCGCTTCTTCTCCGTTCAGCAGACATGCTGGGATCAGCGCCGAGGTCCAGCTGGAGCCTGGCGCTGGTCCTGGTGCTTCCATTGAGCCCAGAGAGCCCTGCAGCTCCAGCCATCTCTCACTCAGGCTTGTGCGGTGCTGCCACCGGTTCAGCTCATTCCCCTCCCCCACTACCACTTTTCTAGGATGGTCGTGTACCACCTGCCAGGTGCCAATTTACCACAGGTGGTACCCGTACCACTGGTTGAAAAGCCCTGGCTTACGTGACTGAGGCTCGGGGGCTGGGAGGGACCAAACCTGGAATGGATTGGAGGGGGTGCTTGCTTAGATTCTTTATTAACAACAGAAACTGGAGTTGCTGGAATTGCCACCACTAAGCAATATTGTCATGTGATAATTCACTTTATGACTGCATTGCTTAGTGAAAGAATTTCTGGTTCCAATTGTGGTTGTAAGTCAAGGACTACCTCTATCTGCCATTGCTCCTTTTCTGGGTTACCTTGCTCTGACTGCGTATGTTGCTATGGTCTGAGCTATATGTGAGGGGTAACATCCTTGGCAAGACTGTTGGAAAATAAGCATGGTTAAATTGGATCAACTACCAGTTTATTAATTGTTTAGTGCAAAAAGGAACCAGCTGTTGAAAGCGGTGTTATTTCTGCATGTTCCTGCAAGCAGTATAAAATCCATTATTGTAAGAATAGTCAGTTTGAATCTGCAGAAGACTGCAATGAACACATCACAGCTTAGCAGACTTCGCTACCTTTTACCTGATTGATTTGCTTTGAGCTGGGGCCTAAATTATCAGTTCTTTATCCTCATTCCTGTTGCACTGTGGTACGTATGCTAAGTCTGTGCATATATATATATGCATGCATATATTATCTTAATAAGGATATTATTTGAAAATTTTAAATTAATAAATGTAAATTAAAATAATAAAACATTGTAAAAAAAACATGAGCATTAACAGGGTGTGAAATAAGAGGTAGCTTGAGGCCATGAATGTAACTAAGAAGTCATTTAAAAATTATTAGCATTAGGCCCAGTAGAGCTATACCAAAGGTACAGCTGCAGTTGTGATTCTTAGTGTAAGCTAGCAGCTCTGAAATTTTACTCTGGTGATTGCAGCTGTAAGCTGTGCTAATACTGTACTGATCTTTCTCTCCACCTGCTATGGATGCAGTCATAAAAATGTAATACTAATGCAGTGTCAAAGACAGTGCTTACCTAAAAAAAGAAGAAATTCAGTCTTTAGGATCACAGATGATTCTAAATGACACAAAGTGATACAGAAAACTCTAAGAATATATGTTTAAGAATATACCTAATGAAACCTATTTCTAAACATGAGGGTAAAACTGATTTTGCTTTCATTCTAGTGAGGATTTACCCAGTTTGCATTTCTCTAACCTGTATATGAATCCATAGCAAATGGAACAAAAATACCATCTCAGGAGCTTCAGATTTGAAAGATTTAAATTTGATCTGGCAATCAAATCAAATCATACCTGCAAAGCTGGCAAGACTGATGTCAGCCTCCAGGTAAATCAGACAGGAGGCATCACTAGATGAGCTGTTGTTGTTGTTAGTTGCGAAGTCGTGTCCGACCCATCGCGACCCTATGGACAATGTTCCTCCAGGCCTTCCTGTCCTCTACCATCTTCTGGAGTCCAGTTAAGCTCACGCCTACTGCTTCAGTGACTCCATCCAGCCACCTCATTCTCTGTCGTCCCCTTCTTCTATTGCCCTCAATCTTTCCCAGCATTAGGCTCTTCTCCAGTGAGTCCTTCCTCCTCATTAGGTGGCCAAAGTATTTGAGTTTTAGCTTCAGGATCTGGCCTTCTAAAGAGCAGTCAGGGTTGATCTCCTCTAGGACTAACCGGTTTGATTGCCTTGCAGTCCAAGGGACTCGCAGGAGTCTTCTCCAGCACCAGAGTTCAAGGCCTCAATTCTTTTGCGCTCAGCCTTTCTTATGGTCCAACTTTCACTGCCATACATTGCAACTGGGAAGACCATAGCCTTGACTATACGCACTTTTGTTGACAGGGTGATGTCTCTGCTTTTTAGTGTGCTGTCTAGATTTGCCATGGCTTTCCTCCCTAGGAGCAAGCGTCTTTTAATTTCTTGACTACAGTCCCCATCTGCAGTGATCTTGGAGCCCAGGAAAATAAAATCTGTCACTACCTCCATTTCTTCCCCATCTATTTGCCAGGAATTAAGAGGGCCGGATGCCATGATCTTAGTTTTCTTAATGTTTAGTTTCAACCCAACTTTTGCACTCTCCTTCTTCACTCGCAACAAGAGACTCTTCATGAGCTACATCTACTTTATTGTAAGGCTATAATAACAGAATCTTGCTAGTTTGAAACTTCCTGCTGCCACTTTTAACTACTTGATTCATTAGGGTGGGTCCTTCCTAAATTTCTTTCTGTGACTGTTAAATAGTGGGTTCTTTGGTGCAGGAATGAAGACGCAGAATGGAGTACAGGGCAACTCATAGTTTTATTCGTGCAGAAACTGTACTGGGAAAATGGCTGCAACTAGCCGCAATATATAGTCTAGCCCCTAGGCTGCAGCCAATAGGTTTGAATCAACCATTGCCGCCTGGAGATAGCCAATTGCAGCAGAGGAGACTTGTAGTCTGGGTTGCTGGAGAGCCGTTAGCTGCTCCAGCAACCCACGTGGTATTCCTCAAGAGCCCAGTACATAACAGTGACCATTAAGCCATTGGCTCTTATCTCTCCTGTCTGATGATTCCCTAGCAGCATCTCTTCTACTCATCCCAGAAGGTCATCCACACATGCCATTACATCATCCTCCCTTTTGGACTTCTCTTCTCTTCCTGAGCTTCCAGCAGAAATAGGTTGTGGGTAGTCAGAATGAAATGTAGCTGTGTCGCTCCCCTTTTCTCTTGGCAAATCCCTCTACCTCACCAAGCATCCCATAAATCATCTCTAGTTGAGGTGGCACTTGCCTCTCCCACAGGAATCTCCTGACTTCCTGTGTCTTATATACCTAACATGGAAGGAGATGGTCCATTCCCCCCTACTCACTTTCTTGGTATACTCAAAACTTCATTCATCCCATAGAAAAGCTCCTCCTGCTTCTCCCAGTCAGCTTGACACCTGCAAGGCAGGTAATTTCCTAGAGTTTGTTGGGATAGTGTGTGCCAGTTGCAGTGTGTTAACATCTGTTGCTGCCTCCCTTGATTTTTATGACTTGGTAGCCTTTTCAGTGTATTAAATTCTTGACCTGCTTCCTCTACATCTAGAGTCTAACATCACTTCCACCTGTACTCTTCCTCCCCATGTACCAGAAAGGGACTGGGGATGCTGTCTGTGAATGTAACATGCAGGGGAGGTTTTTTTTTTCCTTTCCACAAGCAATGTCTGAAGGACTACAGGGTAAACTTTCATTGATGTTGGCAACTGCAAACAAAATGCTGCTATATTGATTTGCTTAGTTATTGGGAAGAGACCAATACATTTTATGTCCTGTTTCTTAGAAGATTTTGCTGAATTTAAAAATGTGGTAAAAAGCCACATAAGCATGGGTTATTAATGTTTCTTCGTCCAGTTTTAAAATCATGCTTATTTTCTTCCAATCCAACTTCCTTTAACATATGTTCAGGATATTAGTTGAATAAAAAGGGGAAAGTCTACAGCAGGGGTGTCAAACTGCTGGCCCATGGGCCAGTTGCATCATATGGAGGCCACGCCCACCCCAGCTCTGGCTATGCGGCGAGTTTGACACCCGTGGTCTACAGCCTTGTAACACTCCTTTGTCAGTTTGGATCCAGTCTGTTTCTCCCTATTCTGTCTGTATTGTGGATTCCTGACTTCTATAGTAAAGGTAAAGGTTCCCCCGCACATGCGTGATAGTCGTTTCCAACTCTAGGGGCCGGTGCTCATCTCCATTTCAAAGCCGAAGATCCAGCGCTTGTCCAAGGATGTCTCCGTGGTCATGTGGCCGGCATGACTAGATGCCAAAGGCGCACGGAACGCTGTTACCTTCCCACCGTAGTGGTCCCTATTTTTCTACTTGCATTTTTACATGCTTTCGAACTGCTAGGTTGGCAGAAGCTGGGACGAGTAACAGGCGCTCACTCTGCTACACAGCACTTGGGGTTCAACCTGCCAAACTGCCGACTTCTATACTATATAGGTTTCTTGTGACGACAATGAGATGTTCTTGGATTCCTATTTTTCTGAGCATGGTCCACAGCTTGATATGGTCAACAATCAAAGGTCTTTTTATATCAATGGAGCACATACCAACTTATTTTGTCTAATCTTAGTTCTCAGTAATCCAGTTTGCTCCAGCAATAATGTCTTGTATTCTTTAGCATTTTCAAAAGCCAGCTTGAATATATGGCATGTCTTTTTTTTCCATTTAGGGCCCTGTTCTGCATTAGATGACGCTAAGCATTGTTTTGCTAGAACGTGAAATTAATGATATTGTATGACAGCTTGTAAACTCTGTTAACTTGCCTTTTGGGGATGTTAGAACACAGGTTGATCTCATCTAATATGTTGGAGACTGTATTGTTCTTCAAATTTTCTTACAGAGCTTGGTTAGAACTTTGACTGATTCTTCTATTGTTGCTTGCCATATTTCAGTGGACATTATATCAGTTTCTGTAACCTTCCAACTTTGTAATGTTTGGAGTGCTAATTTTATTTCATTTTCTAATGCTATATGTACTTGTAAATAAGGAATTTCTTTTAAGGTATCTTGGATGTTAACATCTCTACTGTACAGCATTCCAATATCCTCCTTCCATCTTAATCTGATGTCCTTTGAATTGGTTTCTATCTGCCAAATCTATCACAGATTTTTGAAATACTTTGCTTCATTTTTTATGTCTGTTTCCATCAATGCCTTTACAGATGTTGTTGTAATATCATGAAAATATTTTTATTAAGAATTATAAATGAAAAATAAAAGCAAATACAAACTATGAATGACAAAAACAGAAAAATACTAAAAGAGAAAGAAAGAAAGAAAGAAAGAAAGAAAGAAAGAAAGAAAGAAAGAAAGAAAGAAAGAAAGAAAGAAAGAAAGAAAGAATCATCCCAGCAAATAAAAAAAAGATTTCAATAGCTTGTCACCATTTCCAAATATAACAATCTCTCTTCTCCCCATAATTCATCTCTTAAATAAAACAAAAAACAAAATCCATAAGCTTTGTTAATCATTCCTTGTCAGCAAAATTCCACTAATGGAAACCAGATATAAATATTTTCCTCTTTTAGCCCTGATTGAACAAACTAACTTTATAAATCTTTCCTGAATTTTAAAGGGTCACACTTTTTAATTCCTTCAGAAAGAGTCCTAGGGCTAGTTTTCTGTTTTCTGTTCATCTGTTTTTGAGATGAATTTTCATCTTTCAAAACTTTAATAAATTTCTTTTGTAAGTCAGATAAATAACTTTTGTCCTTTTGTCTGTCACCTCCAGAGAAATCTTTCACATATTCAGAAAAAGAAATATCCAAAGTCATTTCCTGGTTCAGCAGTGGTACATTTTCTTTAGGGAATAAATCATCCATCAATTCCGTTTGTATGCCTATATATGTCTCCATATCATTGCTCATTGTAGTTAATTTCAAAAATATCAATTACAGCTTGTTCTTATTCTGTAACTTCATTACAACATGCTCTGTCCATTTTATCAAGAAGTTTGTCAAATTTTTTAAAGGTATTGGTAAAAAATGTACAGTGGCTTCTGCTCCATTCTTTTCTTTATGCTCTAATTCTCTCTAGTGTCCAGACTTCATGGTCTCCTTATCACAACCCCCCCCCCCCAAACAAAATCCATTTTCTCATGGAGAAAATTTCTTCTAATTAAATCAAGGCTATAATTTCAAACCAATCTAGATCACCTTTATTCCATTGTCAACTTTCTAAAATCCATATTCTAAGCATTATTTTTCTGTATAATCCCAAACTCCATATATTTCAAAAGTTTCTTTAAAATTAAATTTGCATTGTCTTCATTAAGGGGAAGGGTGTCACCCAATGAATACAAGAAAGCCTTGCTGATCCAAAGGGTCTTTATGTCACCAATTCTGTTCAGTTTCTTAGTTGTGTCCAACTCTTAATGACCCCATGGACCTCAGCACGCCAGGCTGCCTTGTCTTCCCGTTTCCAGGAGTTTGCCCATATTCATGTTTCTAGCATCAATTATACTAACTGTCTCATTCTCTGCTATCGCCTTCTCCTTTTGCCTTCAATGTTTCCTAATTATTTTGCTATAAATGTCACCAATACAATTATAAATAAAAGATTTCCAAATAGGGATTAAGAAATCTTTGAAGGTTGCTTTGCAGAGGTGAGATTAGTGGAATCACAACTCTCAATCCTCAGCTCATTAGTTCAGTTTACTGGCAGTTTCTACAGTCTTCTATTTGAGGAGTAGCTGTTGGGAATATGTGTGATCTCAATGATCTGTCATTCTTCTTGGAGAGATTTCATCATCCCAGATCCTGCATTCAGCCACAATTTCCTAGCAAACACAGTTCTGCAGATCAGCTGCCAGTTCACCATGGCACTCACTGGACATGTGTCTCAGAAGTTCTTGTGATAGTACTTCTTGCCTCTTCTAACAGCTATCTGAAACTCTTTGTTACTGAGATTGTCACTGATAAAATTCTTGGTTTGGCTTCTCCTTCTTGGCAATTTCCACTTTCTGTTCTGACATCCAATTTGCTTCTTTCTATTTTTCCACTTTTGACAGTCCATTTTCACCTTTAACCTTAATAACTTCTTTAAGGTCATTGCATAATGCTTCTGGTTTTCTTTTAATAAAGTTCAGTACTTCAAAGTGATTCCTGTTGTTTTCCTTGAAAATGGTAGGTATGTGTTCAAGATATGTCAGGGAATTGCACAGCAGGTGTCCAAATGGAAACAGAGATGCTGACATGAAATTGCAGTTTTATACATATAAATATATTTTACATTTATATTTACAGCAAACAAGATAGTCATACACATTACTATATTGGGAGGTAATTCATCAGGTAAATCACAGAACAGCATACAGCGCACACAGAAAAAAAGCAGGAAAAAGGGAAACTCCCCCTTTACACCCAGCAACCAATCACAACATAGATTGCCTGATGCAGAAGCTTGCACTCTCCAACCAATCAATTATCACTGGGTGTTCTGGCCCATTATATGCTTTACTTTTCCAGCTATTAAATTAAATATCTTAATTTCTACAGTCTGTTCTGACATCCAGTTTGCTTCTTTCTATTTTTCTATTTTTGTCAGTCTCTTTTCACATTTATTGTTAATAACGTCTTTAAATTCATTCCATAATACCTGTGGTTCTCTATCAAGTTCAGAACTTCTAAGTGATTCCTGTTGTTCTCCTTGAAAATGGCAGGTATGTGTTCAAGATGATATCATGGAAACTGACTGACTTCTTTAGTTTAACCTGGAGCTTGCATATAAGCAGTTCATGATGTGTTCCACAGTCACCACCTGGCCTTGTCTTTGATGTTATGATCTTTTTTTAGTTGATTTGCCCCTTCATGGATTACTGCCTTGTCGTGACAAAGGGGCTTGTGTAATTCAATAAAGCTATGAGCTATGCCATACAGAGTCACCCAAGATGGAAAGGTCATAGCAGAGAGTTCTGACAAAACGTGATCCACTGGAGAAGGAAATGGCAACACACTCCAGTATCTTTGCCATGAAAACCCTATGGACAGTACCAAAAGGCAAAACGATATGACGCTGGAAGATGAGCTCCTCAGGTCGGAAGGTGTCCAATATGCTACTGGGGAAGAGCAGAGGGCTAGTACTAGTAGTGCCAGAAAGAATGAAGCGACTGGGCCAAAGCCAAAAGGATGCTCAGCTGTGGATGTATCTGGTAGTGATGCTGTAAAGATTTTTTCTCCATAGGAACCTGGAATGTAAGATCCATGAATCAAGGAAAGCGGGACGTGGTCAAACAAGAAATGACAAGACTGAACATCGACATCTTAGGAATCAGCGAACTAAAATGGACAGGAATGGGTGAATTTAATTCAGATGACCATCAGGTATACTACTGTGGGCAAGAATCCCTCAGTAGAAATGGAGTAGCCTTCATAGTCAATAAAAGAGTAGGAAAAGCAATACTGGGATACAATCCCCCAAATGACAGAATGATTTCAGTTCAAATCCAAGGCAAACCATTCAATATCACAGTAGTCCAAGTCTATGCCCCAAACGCCACTGCTGAAGAGGATGAAATTGACCAGTTCTATGAAGCCCTACAGCACCTTATAGAACTAACACCAAAAAATGATGTCCTTATCATCATGAGGGATTGGAATGCTAAAGTAGGAAGCCAAACGATAACCAGAATAATAGGCAAGTTTGGCCTTGGAGTACAAAATGAAGCAGGGCACAGGCTGATAGAATTTTGTCAAGAGAATACGATGGTCATAGCAAACACTCTTTTCCAACAACCCAAGAGACAGCTCTACACATGGACATCACCAGATGGTCAACACAGAAATCAGACTGACTATGTGCTCTGCAGCCAAAGATGGAGAAGCTCTATACAGTCGATAAAAACAAGACCAGGAGCTGACTGTGGCTCAGACCATGAGCTTCTTGTTGCAAAATTTAGGCTTAAACTGAAGAAAGTAGGGAAAAGCACTAGGCCACTCAGGTATGAACTAAATCATATCCCTGACAAATATACAGTAGAGGTGACAAATACTGTAGATTGAAGGAATTAGATCTGATAGACAGAGTGCCTGAAGAACTATGGACGTTTGCAACATTGTACAACAGGTAGCAACCAAAACCATCCCAAAGAAAAAGAAATGCAAGAAAGCAAAATGGCTGTCTGAGGAAGCTTTGCAAATAGCTGAGGACAGGAGGGAAGCGAAAGGCAAAGATACACCCAATTGAATGCAGAATTCCAGAGAATAGCTAGAAGAGATAAGAATGCCTTCTTAAACGAATAGTGCAAAGAAATATAAGAAAACAATAGAACAGGGAGGACTAGAGATCTCTTCAAGAAAATTGGAGAGATGAAGGGAACGTTAAATGCAAAAATGGGCATGATAAAGGACCAAAATGGCAGGGACCTAACAGAGGCAGAAGAAATTAAGGTGGCAAAATTACACAAAAGAACTATACAAGAATGAGCTTAATGTCCCTGATAACCATGATGAGGTGGTCACTGACCTCGAGCCAGACATCCTAGAATGTGAAGTGAAATGGGCCTTAGAAAAGCTGAGCAACAACAAAGCTAGTGGAGGTGACAGTATTCCAGCTGAGCTATTCAAAATCTTAAAAGACGATGCAGTAAAAGTGCTACACTCAATTTGTCAGTGAATTTGGAAAACTCAACAGTAGCCACAGGATTGGAAAAGATCAGTTTACATTCCAATTCCAAAGAAAGGCAGTGCCAAAGAATGTTCAAACTATCGCACCATTGCACTCATTTCACATGCTAGTAAAGTTATGCTTAAAATCCTACAAGCTAGACTCCAGCAGTACGTGGATCGAGAACTACCAGAAGTACAGGCAGGATTTCGAAGAGGCAGTGGAATTAGAGATCAAATTGCCAACATATGCTAGATCATGGAGAAAGCTAGGGAATTCCAGAAAAACATCTACTTCTGCTTCATTGACTATGCTAAAGCCTTTGATTGTGTGGATCACAACAAACTGTGGCAAGTTCTTAAAAAGATGGGAGTACCAGACCATCTTATTTGTCTCCTGAGAAACCTATATGCAGGTCAAGAAGAAACAGTGAGAACTGGACACAGAACCACTGATTGGTTCAAGGGAAAGGAGTCCGGCAAGACTGTATACTGTTTAACTTATATGCAGAGCACATCATGAGAAAGTCAGGGCTAGATGAGTCAAAAGTTGGAATTAAGATTGCCGGGAGAAATACCAACAACCTAAGACATGCAGATGATACCACTCTAATGGCAGAAAGTGAAGAGGAACTAAAGAGCCTCTTGTTGCGAGTGAAGGAGAGTGCAAAAGTTGGGTTGAGACTCAACATTAAGAAAACCAAGATCATGGCATCCTGCCTTCTCAATTCCTGGCAAATAGATGGGGAAGAAATGGAGGTAGTGACAGATTTTATTTTCCTGGGCTCCAAGATCACTGCAGATGGAGACTGCAGCCAAGAAATTGAAAGACGCTTGCTTCTGGGGAGGAAAGCCACAGCAAATCTAGACAGCACACTAAAAAGCAGAGACATCACCCTGCCAACAAAAGTGCATATAGTCAAGGCTATAGTCTTCCCAGTTGCAATGTATGGCTGTGAAAGTTGGACCATAAGAAAGGCTGAACGCCAAAGAATTGAGGCCTTTGAACTATGGTGCTGAAGAAGACTCCTGTGAGTCCCTTGGACTGCAAGACGATCAAACCGGTTAGTCCTAGAGGAAATCAACCCTGACTGCTGTTTAGAAGGCCAGATCCTGAAGTTGAAACTCAAATACTCTGGCCACCTAATGAGAAGGAAGGACTCACTGGGGAAGAGCCTAATGCTGGGGAAAAGTGAAGGCAAGAGAAGAAAGGGACGACAGAGAATGAGGTGGCTGGATGGAGTCACTGAAGCAGTAGGCATGAGCTTATTTATTTATTTATTTATTTATTTTATCACATTTGTATACCGCCCTTTCCCTGAGGACTCAGGGCGGTTTACAGGGAATTAAAAATCAAAACATACAAAAGTTAAAAACCAGTTAAAAAATATTAAATTCACCCTGTACACTTAAAAACCCCAGTTAAAATTTTTTCCTCAGCCTGGGCCCGGGAGCTCAAAGAGCCAGGTCTTCAGGCCCCGGCGGAATGATCGGAGGTCGGGGGCAGTCCTCAGCTCCACCGGCAGCTGGTTCCAGAGGGCAGGCGCTCCCACTGAGAAGGCCCTATCCCTGGGTGTCACCCGCCGGCAATCTCTCACCGGCGGAACCCTGAGCAGACCCTCCCTGTGGGAGTGCACTGGGCGAAGGGCGTTTGATGCCGGCAGCAGGTGTTCCCTCAAATAACCCGGACCCAGGCCATGTAGGGCTTTATAGGTGATAACCAGCACCTTGAATTTCACCCGGAGGGCAACCGGAAGCCAATGCAGCTCGCGGACTAGAGGTGTTACATGGGAGTATCGGGAAACCCCCATTACAACTTGCGCGGCCGCATTCTGCACCAGTTGAAGCCTCCGAGTGGTCTTCAAGGGCAGCCCCATGTAGAGAGCGTTACAGTAGTCCAAACGGGAGGTCACAAGCGCATGAGTGACTGTGCGTAGGGCGTCTCGGTCCAGATAGGGACACAACTGGCGCACCAGGCGAACCTGTGCAAAAGCCCCCCTGGTCACGGCTCCTATGTGATCTTCAAAATTGAGCCGTGAATCCAGGAGGACGCCCAAGTTGCGAGCCCTATCAACAGGGGGTAACACCTCACCCCCCATCGTTAGAGGTGGAATAACCTGGTTAGCCCGAGACGCCGATATGCACAGCCACTCAGTCTTGGCGGGATTGAGACGAAGCCTGTTTCTCCCCATCCAGACCTGAACCGCCTCCAGGCACCGGGACATCACGGAGAGGGCATCACTGGGTTGGTTCGGGGTGGAAAGAAAAAGTTGGGTATCATCAGCATACTGGTGATACCCCACCCCAAAACCACGAATGATCTCGCCCAGCGGCTTCATGTAGATGTTGAACAGGAGAGGCGAGAGAACCGACCCCTGAGGAACTCCACAAATGAGAGACCTCGGGGCGGATCTCTGCCCTCCTGTCAACACCGACTGCGAGCGGCCCTGGAGGTAGGAGGAGAACCACCGTAGAACGGTGCCTCCCACTCCCAACCCCCTGAGATGCCGCAGCAGGATACCATGGTCGATGGTATCGAAAGCCGCTGAGAGATCTAATAGGACCAGGACAGAGGAGCAACCCCTGTCCCTAGCCCTCCAGAGATCATTCACCAGCGCGACCAATGCCGTCTCCGTGCTGTGTCCGGGCCTGAAGCCCGATTGGTATGGGTCCAGATAATCAGTTTCCTCCAGGAACAGAGGGAGCTGATGCGCCACCACACTCTCAACAACCTTCGCCAGAAAGCGAAGGTTGGAGACTGGACGATAGTTGTTTAAAACAGCCGGGTCCAAAGCAGGCTTCTTGAGGAGGGGTCTCACCACCGCCTCCTTCAAGGCGGCAGGGAAGACACCCTCCTTCAAAGAAGCAGTTATTACTGTATGGAACCAGCCTCGTGTTCCCTCCCGAGCCGCATAAGCTAGCCAGGAGGGGCACGGATCCAACAAACAGGTGGTGGAGCTCAGTCTCCCCATGATCCTGTCCACATCATCAGGGAAAACAGGGTCGAACTCAGTCCAGATAACATGCTCAAGACCGCCTGATTCCTCCACATCAGACTCTGCCCAGTCAGAGTCCAGGCCGGTCCGGATCCGAGCGATTTTGTCCGCCAGATGATGACTAAACTCCTCGGCTCGTCCCTGCAAGGGATCCTCTCTCACCTCCTGGTTAAGGAGGGAGCGAGTCACCCTAAACAGGGCGGCCGGGCGATTATCTGCGGACGCGATAAGGGCGGCAAAGTAGTTAGACTTCGCCGTCCTTATCGCCGCAAGATAAGACCTTATAAAGGTTCTTAACTGCAATCGGTCGGATTCGGATCGGCTGGACCTCCAACCGCTCTCTAGACCTCGTCTCCGACGCTTCATCTCCCGGAGCTCCACAGAGAACCATGGGGCCCAGCGGGATCTGCGCCGAGTCAGAGGTCGCATGGGTACAACGCAGTCGAGTGCCCTGGTGGCAGCCGTTTCCCAGGCCTCCACCAGAGCATCGACTGGGCTGTGGGTAAGGGTGATAGGTATCGGCCCAAGCGCCCTCTGGAACCGGTCCGGGTCCATTAGGCGCCTGGGGCGGAACCACCTGGTCGGTTCCGCCGCCCAGCGGCGGGGGATGGCATGACGGAAAACCAGCCTCAGGAGATGATGATCTGACCATGACAGAGGGGTAATGGACGGAGAACCCCCTCCCAGATCATCCAACCACTGTCCAGACAGGAACACCAGGTCGAGAGTATGATCCCCCTCGTGAGTAGGGCCCTCAATAACCTGGGTCAGGCCCATGGCTGTCATGGAAGCCATGAACTCCCGAGCTAACTCCGACGACCCCCCCAGTGATGGCAGGTTGAAGTCACCCAGGACTATAAGCCTGGGGAACTCCACCGCCAACCCTGAGAGGGTGTCGAGCAGCTCGGGCAGGGCTGTTGCCACACAGCTGGGCGCCAGGTATGTGAGCAACAAGCCCAACTGAACCCGAGGACCACATCTCAAGAGGAGGGATTCACTCCCGGCCATCTGGACAATGGTGGCCTCCCGGGGACACAAAGTCTCCCGAATAACCACTGCCACCCCACCACCCCTGCCCTGAGCCCGTGGCTGGTGCAGCACCCGGAAACCTGGCGGGCATAACTCGGTGAGAGGCACCCCCCCCTCCGAACCCAACCAAGCTTAAATGGACTCCAGAAGATGGTAGAGGACAGGAAGGCCTGGAGGAATGTTGTCCATGGAGTCGTGATGGGTCAGACATAACTTCGCAACTAACAACAACAAATTAGTTGATTTAATTTCAGTGTACTCTATTTGGTGATGTCTATGAGCAGAGGCATTAGTTTGGTTGAAGACAGTGTTAGCTTCAAAGAAGCAATTGGTGGCAGCACTGGATGAGTCTATCTCTTGCTTCATAACACAAAAGCAGCAGTAAAATACACAATATTATCTTTAAAAAAATACATTTATTTGATGTTATATCCCACCACAATCAGTATTTGTTAGATATACTTTCTTTTTAAACTTTCATCCCTAAAAGGCATAGGAGAAAATGTGAATTTTCTATTGTTGCCAAAAAAATTTATAGGAGCTGCTTCAGCACCGGGAAGTTCTACCTCAAGCAGCTGTCAGATTGCATTTGAAGCTTTCAATATGTGTCACAGGAATTCATCCAGATGTACAGTAAAAAAAGCTGAGGTATCTGAGGGGTTTCCTGATCCCAGAGGGATTACTACCTACAATCTTGAACCTAGCTCATGGGTTAACTGGCAAAGTGTTGTTATAACAACTAATATCTTGACATGTAGTGTTCTAATTTTAAAATAATATTTTAATGGCATTCCTACTGCCTTGATTCTACTTCTCTAAGACACCTTTATGGGAGGTTATGGGTGCTGTGAAAATCCATTACTTTTGAAATAAAGCAAAACAGCAACAAATAAGGACTCTTCAAAATTACATATTTGTCTTGTTTCAATTTTGGATAGTGATTCTTTATGGGCTGCTTGGGCTGTGTCAGTTTTTCTGCAGTAGCAAATTGGTATGCAACAAATTTTTTATCTCTCAAGCATTGCTTAAGGGTACGCCAAAGAATTCTTACAAAATGTACTTATTTCCTAAGAATGTCCCAAAGGTGCTTTTTCAAAAGGCAACTGAACTTCGTTTTCCTTGAAGATCTAAAGCTTCTTGAATGAGAAGTGAAAGGTCTTCAAGGAAAAACAAAGTCCAGTTGCCTTTTGAAAAAGCACCTTTGGGACAACTATGGCCTGGATGACTGAGAATCTCCATAGACATTTCATAAGAATAGGCAAATTCATGGATTTATTTGTAGATAAGTTTTTTTATTCCTCATTTTATTCATAAAACTATCCCAAGCATGTTTAATCATTACATTTTAAATATGAATGAAAGGACAGTAAATTAGTTACAGAACTGGGATTCTGAGTCCAAAATGTGCTTTCTAAGTCTTTGTTCGATGGAAGAGCTTAATGCAGATAATCTTTGCCTGAATTTTTTTAACCTCTCTATAATAGGGGATTGGGCTCAGATTGGAAAAAGCTAAATTCACATTGGAATGTACATTTGTTTTAATCTTCAGTGACATTGTACATGGAACAATATGAAAAATGTGCCATTGTGAGCAAAACTTTTAGTGGTATGGACAATGTTAGAATCGAGGCATTAATGGCATGCAAGAAATAGAAGATCGTGTCCTTACTAAGATGAAAGAGAGAGGAAAGAAAATTGTGATAACTTGAAAGTAGAGAATGTTGAAAACACGATGGGGAAAAAAGACACAATGCAGGTATTAACTTCTCACCTTTCAGGTGCTACCATACAGTTCTCGTGATTTCTTTCTGTTATGATGACTCACAATAAAATAGTGTCTATATGTGTGAAGAATTCTAGAACTCTTGCTTTTAGCACTGCTCTAGGAAAACTATACAAGAAATTAATGTAATAAAAATAAAACCCAAACAATGAAATTGAAACTGCCTATTGGAACAACTTAATTTTGCTGAAAATCACAGTAAGAAAGAGTGATCATAGGATAAAACACTAATTAAAATATTAAAAGGTTTTAAGGGTACTGTAAAAAGAAAATGTGAAATTAGATAATATTTTCAAATAACATCTGGCATACTTGTTTGAAGATGGAGGAAAAAGAAATGAAAAGAGACCTAAAGAGACCTAAAGGAAGAGACTGAAAATAATAAAAAATTGAACAAAGCTTCTGAAATCTTAAAAGAAATCAAGATAATAAACAAAAATCAATATAAAAAGCAATTATAGCAAATATAAAACCCCAACTAAAATTCAAGGAATGTCCCTCTAGGGACCAAAAGCACCTTTGAATAAACAGTTTAGTATTGTAACAAGGTGAGGTCTTACAGATTTATTGGAGTGGGTAGTAGGGAGATAATATTACAGGAAGTTACAGAGAAGTCTTTCAACCTCACTCCCACCTCATTAGCATCACATGGGGAGGGAATTTTCTCTATGAATGGAAGAATATGCAGATTTTCTTTTGGGAAGAAGCTGCCTGTTGTATCCTGGAGCTGCACTGTCATACTCCTTTCCATACATTCTTAGCATCCGCTGTCTGTCCCAAAATTCTGTGCATACTTGTCGAACAAGTTAGGAAATTCACAATAGCCAATCTATGGCACTAAAGATACTACTAATCCAGGGGTAGGCAACCTCGGCTCTTTTATGACTCATGGACTTCAACTCCCAGAATTCCTGAGTCAGCTATGCTCAGAACTCAGGAATTCTGGGAGTTGAAGTCCATGAGTCATAAAAGAGCCGAGGTTGCCTACCCCTGTACTAATCTATCATCAATATCACCAGAAAGCATGGCTAAAGGGAATTCAGTTCTGTACACCCTGGGTTATAAAGGACATTGATAACTGGAGTGTGTCTTGCTTCAGATTTCACTTACTGACTCATACACAGTTGCTATGGCATCTTTCAGTTTACTTACTTTAGTATGGAAATCAGAACAAAGTCTCAATGATTGCCTGAATGATTGCTATCAAATAGGAGCATGCAGACGAATAGTCCAAAATCCATCCAAAGGTCTGAAGGTTGGGTTATGACTGTCAGTCATTTCAAAGATCAGAGGTTCAAGATTTCTTATACAAAGAGGGATATCACACAAAAGCTAGAGATCAGGCGAAGGAAACACAGATCAGAGCTGCTTCTTAAATCAGATTGCAGCCAACTGTCATCAATCAAGAGATTTACTTCCTTGCTTGGCAAGAAGCCTAATATAATGGCATTCCTCTGCTCTTCACTATACTCATTGGATGCAGGGATTGGGAGGCAGAAATCAGCAAAATCATCTGACTGCTCCAACTGCTCCTATCTTTTATCAAATGATTCCTGGCTTTGAAATTCTATAGGTTCTTCTGAAGCCTCTTTCTCAACATTTTAAGTCCTGAGCTGTGACAGAGAAAGTCCAGAGAAAGGCTTTCAAGATGATAAACCATCTGGAAACCAAAACCTATGAGGAATCATTAAAAAACCTAGGTATGTTTAGCTTGCAGAAGAGAAGGTTGAGAGGGAATAGGATGGTTATCATCAGATGTCTGAAGGCTTTCACAATGTAGAGGGTTTTCATAGATTTCATAGGTTAAGACTAGAATGAATGGGATGAAACTTCAAGAAAATGGATACATATTTTTTTTTCTTCCATTCAGTCGTGTCCAATTCTTGAAGACTGCTTGGACAAGTCCCTGCAATCTATTGGCAAGGTTTTGCAAAAGTGGCATTTATCTATTCATTTCTTTGATTTTTATAACTGCCCATCTCAGTAAATGACTGGGTGATGTATGTAAAACTGTTACTATGGATGGTTTGCCACTGCTTCCTTCCTAAGGCTGAGAAAAAGTGACTGGCCCAAGATCACCCAGCCTAAGGCAGGACTGGAAGTCACAGTTTCCCTGTTTCTACCTGATGCATTAACCACTATATCAAACTTGCTCTGGATACAGATTAGACATGGGAAAAAATTTCTTGACAGTAAGAGCTGTCAATCATTTAAATCGGGTACCAGATGGAGTGATTTCTTCTCCTTCACTAGAGACTAGTCATTTATCAGGGATGATGGAGTGAATCCTGCCCTGTGGAAGAGGTTGGAACCAGGGTGGATTTGATTTAAATCAAGGTGATTTAAATCGTGATTTAAATCATGATTTAAATCACTAGTGAAAAGGCTTGATTTAAATGAACTCGATTTAAATCATAATTTTTAAAGAGCAACTGTCATCTCTGTCCCACAGCGGCAGCTCCTCTGACCTGCTGTTGACTCACCGACAGTCCCATTCACTTTAATGGAATGGCTGGTGATGTGGCAGTGACACAACAAGGTGAGGGACATGGTGGACAGCAGGTGAACGGATGCCTGCTAACAGGCTTTGCCCTGATGGATCTGAAATGACAGGTGCTCTTTAAATGTAAGAATTCATTCTTGCTGGTAGTTAGAATCTTTAATATTATTATTATTTGCAAATGAAGGTTTCCTATTTAGAATAATAAGCTGTTGGCTTAGTAAAACAGCAATATCAGAACTGATTTAAGGTTAATATGTTAACCACACATACCGTGTTTCCCTAAAAATTAGACCTACCCAGCAAATAAGACCTACGCTGATTTTTTGGGTTGGGCCTAATATAAGCCCTACCCCTAAAATAAGCCCTAGTTAGGACCTTGCCCACTCCCGCAATGGGGCAGGAGAGTGTGTATCATGCCGCTGCCGCCACAATGAGGCAAGGCAGGTGAGGGAGGAGGTGGAGCTGCCCCACACACCCCACACCCACTTACTTCAGAGCCTGCCCAGCCAGGCCATTCCTTGCTTGGCAACCTTCCCTTTTACTCCCCTCCTGAGCTGGACTACCATGCTACAGAGGATAGGCGGGATAGGCCTGGTCCCCCTCTGCCATTTCTGAGCCAGGGGGGAGTGATGGCGAAAGGCTTCATTGCCACTGTGCACCGCTGGAGGGGCTTTCTTTGCACTTCGCCCAACAGATTATCTGCCCAGTGGCAGCTGCTGCCTCCTACTCCTCCAACTCTCCGATGCCTTGCGCCATGACCAGGCAGTGCAAGCCTCCCATGTCGCCTCCTTCCACCAGCCCTCTGTCACCACCTCTGGAGAGAATGGAGAATAGGGAGGGGAGCAGCTCTGCACAGTTATGCTTGCCGCCCTGCTTCTCCCTTCTCCGTTCTGTAAGCGGCAGCCCTGTTTCCTGCCGCTTTTCCTCCTGGCACTCCTGTAGAGTTTGGTGCACCACTGCCTAGCTCCTCTCTCTTCCCAAAAGCATTTCTTCACTAACCTGCTTTCCAGCTCTGGTACGTTTCTCTCCTGCTGCAGGGAAACAGAATTTGTGGGACTAAAAATACTTCAGTCAGACCTTCCAACTTCTCACGGGAGAGTTGGCGGAGGAGGAGGAGGAGGCAGCTGCCGCCGGGCAGATGATCTGTTGGGCAAAGTGTGAAGAAAGCTCCTCCAGCGGCACACAGTGGCAGCAGAGACTTTTGCCATCAGTCCCCCCTGGCTCTGAAATGGTGGAGGGAAATCAGGCCTACCCCACCCATCCTCCATAGCATGGCAGTCCAACTCAGGAGGGGAGTGAAAAGGAATGTCGCCAAGCAAGGAATGGCCTGGATGGTGGGGCTCTGAAGTAAGCGGGTACAGAGTGAGTGAGGCAGCTCCATCCCCTCCCCCACCTGCCTCACTCGTGGTGGCAACAGCATGATGTGCCTAGTGGCCTCTTGCCACGAGCAGCCGCAGAAGTGGGCTGGCAGCCACGCAGGCACCTGCTGGATGAGACTATTGCTGCTACACCTCACTATTTTTTTTATTTTTTTTAATTTTAATCCCATTTATATCCCGCCCTTCTCCGAAGACTCAGGGCGGCTTACACTCTAAGTACAAACCAATGTGCTTAGCAATAGCCTTCATTCTATGTATATGCCTGCTTATTAGGGCTTTCGCCCCCCACAAGTGGCATTATTACAAAGTCAGCTTATTGCCCCCAACAATCTGGGTCTTCATTTTACCTACCTTGGAAGGATGGAAGGCTGAGTCAACCTTGAGCCTGGTGGGATGCGAACCTGCACTAATTGCAGGCAGCTGGTGTTACTTAAGGAGGCATTAGCCCACTGCTCCACCAAGGCTCTATCACTGTGATGTGAGGCAGGTGTCACAAAAAATATAAGACATACCCCCAAATAAGACCTAATACCTCTTTTGGAGGCAAAAATTATATAAGACCGGGTTTTACTTTCAGGGAAACACGATAGTTGGAAAACTACTCAAATTCTTTTATTTAATTAAAACACTTAGAGCCTGGTAGAGATACATTTTTCTTCAAGCAATCATACAGTTTGTAGTGTACACAAATTTGCAAAATAATGGGATAAAATAATATTCCTGTACTTTGTTTTATGATTTATCTCATGGTTACTGTGAAATTGTGTGAATACATCAATGCAGTGCATGTTATCTCAGCTAGCAAAGCTTGAATTCATTGAATTAGTTTACCAAAAATATAAATATTGCAGAATATACAGCCTCATGCTACATAACTAAGCTCCATTTCATGCTGAATAAACTAAATTATTAATTTAATTTAATTTAATTTAATTTAATAATATTTATATACCGCCCTTCTCCCTGAGGACTCAGGGCGGTTCACAGGGCAAAAGTCAAATACAAAGTACAAACATTAAAAAGAGATTAAATAATTGCCCAAGTTAAAACAATTAATACAATAATAAAACCCCAAAAATAAAATTAAGAATACAAAAAAAAAATAAAAGCCCCACCAATCCCCATCAGGCTAGGCCGGCTTGTACAAACAAAAACGTCTTGAGATCGCGACGAAAGGAGCGAAGATCGGGCGCCATCCGGAGCTCTACCGGCAACTGATTCCACAGCTCCGGAGCGCCCACAGAGAAGGATCTCCCCCTGGGCGCCACCAATCGACATTCTCTGATCGGTGGCACCCTGAGGAGGCCCTCTCTGTGGGAACGCACAGGGAGGGCCTCCCTGTGCGATTAATGTATCTTAAATAGAAAACTATATTTAGATAGAGTTTTATTCCAAAAGCAATTTATTAAAATAAATTTGATAAAAATAAAAAAACCAATTTAAATAAAAAACTGATTTTTTAATTTTTTTAAAAAAATATAGCGATTATTTTCCACCTTGGTTGGAACTCTATTGAAAAGGGCCTAAGAGATTATCAAATCCAACCCCTTCTACGCAGGGATTGATTCTATGATCCTAAGAATATATCATGCTTCACTTTCCATGTTTTAAATTATAATCGTGACTTATTTTATCTCAGACTTTGGAGTTGCATGATTGATGAGTCCCTGTATAATATGATGTTTGTATGGATTTTCTTTTTCTTGGTGGACATTTTTTTCTGTTTAAGCCCCCAAAGTAAGTCAGGATTTCAGTGTTCTTTAATTTTTATTTTATTTGAATACTCCTCCATAATCTGAAAGTAACTTAAAATCACTGGATATTGCAGTAGTTTCCAACAATGCACAGTTATTCAAACCTTGTTTTCCTGTATCTCTTACCTTATATACTAGCCTTTTGTTAACCCAGCACTGCAGAAGAGGGACTAAGGATAAAAAAGTGAGATGTGCTTAAATATGTTGGTAGCTGAATTGAGATTAAAAAATGGATTTTTTCAGGATGAAGCATAGATCATTCTGAATAACTTTTTATACAGAATAAGACAGGAGGTGTAAGAGAGGAAGATTAAAAAGCAGCAGATGGGGAAGATAGGCAAAGTGTCCCTAGTATGGAAATCTACTTCACAAAGGTGGACAAAGTGATATTTTTATGATTCACAGAGAAGGCTACCAATTCTACAAAAATCCTCCAGGCAGCTAACTGTTCCATTTGACCTTGGGGATGACACTTTTTATCTCAAGATGTAAAAACACCCATACCAGAAAGCCAACCAAGTCAGAAATTGTATGGTCCTTTTGTCAGCAAATTCTTGTCCTCTCTGTCAAAAAAAAAAAGACCATGTTAAAGATTTGTTTTTATTTTTTAGATGTTTTCCAGGTGCAGTTTTCAAAATATACTACAGTTTTCTGGAAAACATCTGAAAATCAAACACTGTTAAGCTTTAGTATAAGTTAAGTTTACCATCAAAAGAGAACCAGTCTGGTGTAGTGGTGAAGGTGCTAGCCTAGAAACCAGGAAACTACGAGTTCCAGTCCCACCTGGGTCCCACCTGGCCAGCTGGGTGACTTTGGGCCAATCTGTCACGACGTCCTCTGCCAGGAAACAAAAGTACTCCAAAAGGAACGGGTGACCAGGTTTATTTCTTCAACAAATCAAACCGCGGTAAAGTCAGCGTTGAGGCACCTAGCCTCAACGCTCTTTTATCATGTTACCACACCACTACCCCACCCCTTCAAAGCAAACCGGCATCCGCCCGCCTCCCCATAAACACCCCACCCATCACCGTGCAAAGCCACCGCCCATCGTGTGCACTGCTGCAGCCTGTCAGGCCCCCTCCCAGGTGAGTTCTGTTTTTCCGCTCCCTCGTGCGCCCCAGTCCGTGCCGGCGTTCCGGACGTTAAGCTCCCCCCAAGTCCAGTAACAGAGGGTGGCATAGCCACACACCCCTCCACTGTTTGCTGGGCCGTGTCCAACTGCTGGGGCGAGTCTAACTGTTCGCTGGGTTCAGCCCGTTGCCGCCCGGGCGCCATCCGCGGTCCAGGGTCCAGCCGCCGAGAAGCAAACGTTAGCGCCAGACCGGTGGGCGCCCGGCGCCGTCCCCGGTGTCGAGGCGAGCGCGCGCCCGCCGGCCGTCCGGGAGCGGGCGCGCCAAACAGCCGAGCGCCGGCCAGCTGCTCAGCGGGATTGCGGCGGCGCGCTCTACAAAGTCCGGGCGAGGCCACGCCCTCCAAACAAGCGTCCGGGGTCCAGGGAAGGTGCTGCCTGGGCGCGCCGATCAGCTGGGGACCGGCCGGCTGCTCGGCGGGGCTGCGGCGGCACGCTGCGGCAGAAGACGAGGCCACGCCCTCTAAACAAGCGTCCGGGGTTCGGGGAAGGTGCTGCCCGGGCGCGCCGATCAGCTGGGGACCGGCCGGCTGCTCGGCGGGGCTGTGACCGCGGCGGCATGGGCATTGTCGAGGCCCGAGCGGACGGGAGGCCGGCGGGGCTTGACAGTCGGCTCCCCCTACCATCTGTCCTCCTGCAAAAGAAGAACGACAAGATAGACCCCCACGAAGACAAGCCGCTGAGTCCCCAGTGCTACCCCCCGGTTTGGAGGGATGTGTACGGTGAAAAGCCGTAACCAAACGATCTGCTTGAACATCCCCTTTCCTCACCCATGAAGCTTCAGCCAATGGATATCCTTTCCACATCACGAGATACTGTACCTGCCCCCTCCGTACCCGGGAATCTAAGATTGCCTGTATTTCGTACCGGTCCCCGTGAACAGGCCCCGGAGCGTTCCCACCCGCCTTCTCTGTTATTCCCCTAGCGGGCTTTAGTAGGCTACTATGGAAGACCGGGTGGATCTTCCCTAGGAACTTTGGTAACCGTAAACGGACGGTCACGGGGTTGATCACTTGAATCACTTGGAAAGGGCCAAGGAACTTGGGGCCTAGCTTCCTGCTCGGTACCCGTAAGTGCAAATATTTGGTTGACAGATACACCCACTCCCCGACCTTGGGGGTGTCGAAGGGCTCCCTTTTCCTGTCTGCCTGCTCCTTCACCCGTGCCTGGGCTTTCACCATCGCCTCCCTAGCGGTTTTCCAGGCGGCCCCTAATTGGTGCATCCACTCCCCAGGCCTGGTGGGTGTCGCCGATCCCTGTCCACACTCCGGGACAGGGACAAAATCATACCCCGCCACCACCTGGAATGGTGTCAAACCCGTGCTGCTATGCACGGCGTTATTGTGGGCGACTTCAGCAAATACCAGGAGGTCCGCCCAGTCTGTTTGCTGATACGACACATAACTCCTGAGGAACCTTTCCACCGTGGCGTTGGCCCTTTCAGCGCCCCCGTTAGTGCTTGGGTGGTAACCGGAGCTGAGGCCTTGGGTAGAGCCGATGTGTCGTAGAAACTCTCGCCAAAACTGTGCTGTAAACTGGACCCCGCGGTCCGAAATAATCCGTCGGGGGACCCCGTGCAGCCGATAGATATGAGTCATAAACAGTCGTGCCAACCGTTTGGCGGACGGCAGCCCCTTGCAGGGGACGAAGTGCGCCTGTCTGGAGAAGAGGTCGATGACTGTCCAGATTACCGAGTATCCCCTGCTTTCCGGCAACCCGACAATGAAGTCCATGGCAATGTCTTGCCATGGTCGTACGGGGTCCGAAACTGTCTGTAGCAGTCCCAACGGCTTCCCGACACGGGGTTTTGCTGTGGCGCATACGTGACATCCCCGGACGTGGTGTTCCACGTCCGCCTTCATGCACGGCCACCAAAATTGACGGCGTGCTAAGTGTAAAGTTTTCAGGAAGCCGAAGTGACCGGCCTGCCTGGCATCGTGACATCGGCGCAAAATGGTGGGACGTAGTGCCTGAGGCACATACAGCCTATCCCCGTGCCAGGCCAAGCCGTCGCGCATAGTTAGAAGACCGGGATGCTCCTTCAGCCAGGTGTCTGTAGCCAAGGCCTCCTCCATGGCATGGGACAAATCGTCCCCCACGCTGCAGATTGCCTGGGTCGCACTCGGGGATGCACTAGGCGGGATGAGCTCTTGTACAACCGCTTCTCGTTTGGTGTCGTATTGCGGCAGCCGTGAGAGTGCATCAGCAAGAAAGTTCCGCCCCCCCGGTACGTACTTCAGGACAAAATTAAAGCGCCGGAAAAAGAGAGCCCATCTGACATGCTTGGGCGCCAGTTTCCTCGGGGACTGCAGGACCTCCAAGTTCTTGTGATCTGTCCAGACCTCGAAGGGATGGACAGCCCCCTCCAGAAGATGTCGCCATGTTTCCAAGGCCGCGCGCACGGCAAACGCCTCCTTCTCCCAAATTGCCCACGAGCGTTCCGTCGACGACAGTTTTTTGGAGGAGTAGGCACATGGTTGCAGCACGCCCTCCGTGTTCCGTTGCAACAGCACAGCCCCTACCGCAACATCGCTGGCGTCGACTTGGACCACATACGGACGGTCGGGATCGGGATGTACCAACACCGGCTCCTTAGCAAACAGGGCCTTCAACGTCTCGAACGCCCGTTGACACGTGGTGGTCCACGCCAGCTTCAACCCCGGACGTGGTTTCTCCCCGGATTGCCGCGTCCGCAACAGGTCCGTCAGCGGCAGGGCTGTTGCTGCAAAACCTGGGATAAACTGGCGGTAAAAGTTCACGAACCCCAAAAAACTCTGCAGCTGTCGCCGCGTCCGTGGCGCCTGCCATTGCAGGACGGCTTCCACTTTGCGAGGGTCCATTTCTATGCCGCTCGCAGACACTCGATACCCCAGATAATCCAGCCTCGTCTTGTGGAACTCGCATTTGGTGAGCTTCACATAAAGGCGGGCAGCCAGCAGCTTCCGCAGCACCTGGCGCACGAGGGCGATATGCTCCTCCATAGTCTTAGTATATATCAAAATGTCATCCAGGTACACTAACACCCCGCGGTACAGGTGCTTGTGAAGCACCTGGTTTATCATCTGCATAAAGACGGCTGGGGCCCCCTGGAGTCCAAACGGCATGACTCGGAACTGGAAACTGCCCAACGGACAGTTAAACGCCGTTTTCCACTCATCCCCAGCTCTGATCCGCACCCGGTAATACGCCTCCCGTAAATCAAGCTTCGTGAAGATGCGTCCCGTCGACAAGTGTGCCAGAAGATCTTTCATGAGTGGCAGCGGATACAGATGTTCGACGCAGACCGCGTTGACGCCTCGGAAGTCGACACACATGCGAAGCGTGCCGTCCTTCTTCTCCCGGAACAGTATTGGCGCTGCTATCTTGGATCGGGCAGGCTGGATGAACCCCCTCGTGAGATTTTTGTCGATATAACGACGTAGCTCCTGCATCTCACGAGGCGTCAAAGCGTACATGCGCGGTTTTGGCAGCTTTACGCCCGGCTCGAGCTCGATGGCGCAGTCCGTCGCTCGGTGAGGAGGCAGAGTGTCACACTCTTTCTCGTCGAAAACCTCTGCTAGGTCGGCGTACACCTGTGGGAAGCAGGCTTCCGCCACCCCCTCTGCCCCTTGAACCCGCTCACCACCTAGCTGCTCAGTAGGACCCACATATGCGTGTGGTGGTGGTTGTGGCCCTGTCCCCAACCGTAGGTGCCGGCAGCCCTCCCCCCACCAGATCGTGGGCCCCCACTTGTCGAGCCACGTCAACCCCAGAATCACTGTCTCCGTCATTGATGGAACGACAAGGAATCGTAAGGTCTCCCAGTGGGTCCCTATCTCCAATCGAATAGGTCTCGTCACCCGGGTGACTGGAGCCCCCCCCAAAAGGGATCCGTCCACCTGCTGGAAACGAAGGGGAGTTGGCAGGCAGCGCACCTCCACTCCCAGCCGGGCAACCACCACTTGGCTGATGAGGCACCGAGTGCTGCCTGTGTCGATCAGCGCTGGGCAAGCCTCCCTATGTCCCGTTCGCAGGTTGATGAGTACGACCGGAACTGTGAAAGGCACCACTGGGTCACTCACCATAGGGTCCTCCTCCTCCTCCAGGCTCTCGTAGGGCTCTGGGTCGTTGGCCTCGGGTGGTTCCGCGCCGATTGCTGATGTGGTCATCAGGGACGCCAGCTGGTGAGCAGCTCTTGTTCGCTCCACCGACTTTCGTGCTGTAGGGCCCTTTCCGACGGGGGTTGCTGCGGCGGCACGAGGTGCCGGCAAGGGGCAAGTGGCTACTCGGTGTCCCGGCTGATCGCACCGGAAGCATCTTATAGCAGGTCTTGGAAGCGGCACAGGTGGGTTTGCCGTCGGGGCCACGGCCTTCCGATCCTCCTCCTTTGGCCTCTCAGAGGTCCTACGGGTCCCGACCACCCCCTCCGACTTACCCCTGCATTCGCGCAGCCGGACGTCGAGTTCTACAGTGACCCGGTACCACTCCAGCAGTCGCTCGGGCACTCCACACACCACGCACGCCCTCCGCAGCGCGCCGTCCAACCCTGACTGGAAGTGGTGTACCAGCAAGCGTTCCGGCCAAGAGCGGAGCTTACGAGCCACCCGGCGAAATTCAGCAACATACTCTGCTGCGGGCCTGCCTTGTTGTCGCAGCCCCACCACCTCCGCCTCAGCCCTGTGGGTGCGGGCCACGTCCTCAAACTGCGTCCGCAGCGACTCCAGGAACAACCCGACGTCAGCCAGTTCCCGAGCATGCTTGCCATACAGGTCAGCCGCCCAAGCTGCGGCCTCTCCCTGCAGGCTTGCTGTGATGGCCACCACCATGGCCCATTGGGAGGTATAGGCTGCTCCGTACTGATCCAGGTGGTGAATGGTGTGGCTCAGGAACATGGCGAGCCGGTCTGGGTGGCCGTCGTACGTAACTGGCAGTGGTGGAGGGCCCCAGAAAACCCCCGGGCCCCAGGGGCCCCCCTGGGCCCTGGGCCCCCTTGTACCTGGTGCTTGGTGCCGCCCGCTCAATGGCCGGGCGGTTGCCCCGGCCATTGTTGCCCACCTGGTGGCCTCTGCCTGGTCTGACGCCCCGGGGTGTTGTCGTTCGGCCTGAACAGCTCCCAACTCCGTCAGCCGTGATGGCGGGCCCCGAAACCTTGGGCCTGCCAGGCGGAAACTGGGCTGGCCCGATTGGCCGGGTGTCAACCTCTGTAGCGACCATCGCCGCATCTCCGGAGCCGGACCCGCAGGCGACCAAGGTGCAGTGTCCTGATACCCAAACTCCCCAAAACGGTCCCGCAACACATCCATTGTGTAGGCCCCTGGGGCCGTAGAGTAGCTCCATTCCTCGCCTTCTTCCTCCGTCAGCCGCCGCTCCCTCCAAGCCAGCACTGCGGCCCGTGAACGGCCCTCACCACGGACTTGGTCCAAATGCTCCAAGGGAGGGCTCTGCCACCCCCCCCCGCTCTGAGTCAGAGACCCTACCTCCCAACTATCACCAGCTTCAGCCGAGGCCGTAACCCCCTTGGTCTTCGGCCGCACTGCTGGCCCCTCTGGCACGCCAGGATCAGGTGGAGTTGCAACTGCAGCCCCAACAGCCCCTTCCTCCTCGGCTGCCAAGTCAAGCCCCGATGGATCCTCTGCCATGCCCAAAGCGTGAGTAACAGCAGTAGGTATCCTGGAATAACGCTGACTTACTGTCACGACGTCCTGTGCCAGGAAACAAAAGCACTCCAAAAGGAACGGGTGACCAGGTTTATTTCTTCAACAAATCAAACCGCGGTAAAGTCAGCGTTGAGGCACCTAGCCTCAACGCTCTTTTATCATGTTACCACACCCCTACCCCACCCCTTCAAAGCAAACCGGCATCCGCCCGCCTCCCCATAAACACCCCACCCATCACCGTGCAAAGCCACCGCCCATCGTGTGCACTGCTGCAGCCTGTCAGGCCCCCTCCCAGGTGAGTTCTGTGTTTCCGCTCCCTCGTGCGCCCCAGTCCGTGCCGGCATTCCGGACGTTAAGCTCCCCCCAAGTCCAGTAACAGAGGGTGGCATAGCCACACCCCCCTCCACTGTTTGCTGGGCCGTGTCCAACTGCTGGGGCGAGTCTAACTGTTCGCTGGGTTCAGCCCGTTGCCGCCCGGGCGCCATCCGCGGTCCAGGGTCCAGCCGCCGAGAAGCAAACATTAGTGCCAGACCGGTGGGCGCCCGGCGCCGTCCCCGGTGTCGAGGCGAGCGCGCGCCCGCCGGCCGTCCGGGAGCGGGCGCGCCAAACAGCCGAGCGCCGGCCAGCTGCTCAGCGGGATTGCGGCGGCGCGCTCTACAAAGTCCGGGCGAGGCCACGCCCTCCAAACAAGCGTCCGGGGTCCGGGGAAGGTGCTGCCCGGGTGCGCCAATCAGCTGGGGACCGGCCGGCTGCTCGGCGGGGCTGCGGCGGCACGCTGCGGCAGAAGACGAGGCCACGCCCTCTAAACAAGCGTCCGGGGTTCGGGGAAGGTGCTGCCCGGGCGCGCCGATCAGCTGGGGACCGGCCGGCTGCTCGGCGGGGCTGCGACCGCGGCGGCACGGGCATTGTCGAGGCCCGAGCGGACGGGAGGCCGGTGGGGCTTGACACAATCACTCACTCTCTCTCTCAACCCAACACACTTCACGGGGTTACTGTTGAGGGAAAAATTAGAGAAAGAAAAAGTATGTTACATACATTCACCACCTTGAGTTATTCATAAAATAATAAAGGCAAAATAAAAAGTCTAATAATAATAAGTGGAAGTTTTTTGCATATTGGAAAATTAAATTAATTAAATTAAATTAAATTAAATTAAAATTACAGTGGATAATTTCCAGTGTAGTTTGAACCTGAGTTCGAGCACAAAGTCAGTCCCTGTACCTAGATTACAGTGAGCTCACACAACTTTCAATTTAGCTAGCAGAGAATACAGCTTTATTAACCTTTTTTCTCTTCTTTTGTGGTGTCCAATTCCTAGAGACTGTCTGGAATATCCCTGCAGTTTTCTTGGCAAGATTTTTTAAGAAGTGGCTTGACATTGCCTCCCTCTTAGGGCTAAGAAAAAATGATTGACCCAAGGTCACCCAGCTGGCTTTGTGCCTTAGGTGGAACTAGAACTCACAGTCTCCCAGTTTCTATCCTAATGCTTTAACCACCACACCAAATTGCTTTGCATTTATTAAACTTTAGCAAATATCAAAAACAATTAACTGGCAAACATAGGATAGAAGGCAGGCAAAAGCAGGGAGAGTTAAAAGTTTGAAGCAGAGACAAGAATTTATGCTATCACTATCCCTCTATATTAAAAGAACTGAATTTTCCAGAGCCTCTGAAAATGATACTATGGGCAATTAGCCTCCAAAATAACAAATGAATGGGTTTTGGTTAATCCAGTCATCAACCTTTTAGGTATATAAAGACAGAAGACTAGAAATACTACCAAATGATCTCTCCTCTTTCTGCCCAATTAACATCTTGGTGAGTGAAGATGATGCATCTAATTGAGTGCGCAACATTAGTTGTTATGAATTCTTAGCAAGATAAATAGATGATTTATAGATGACAGTATATATATATATATATATATATATATATATATATATATTTTCTCCATCACAACCTGACTATAATATAGTCTTCCAATGGTGTCCAGTAGTAAGTTAATATTCTTATGCCTACCATAGATAAACTTCTCAAGCATGTCCATAAGGAGTATATGAGCGCTATAGTACTTCTGCTCATTTTCCCCTGACATTTTCAAAGATATACTGCCCTCAAAGACAGCCTGCCCAATAATGGAAGTCATATATATCCACTGGTACCTGCTGGTTGTGTCCTTGGTGAATTTTTATAATTCTTTAAAGCCATCCACATTAGTGACCCTGAATTCCTCCTGCTGTAGTAAATTCCATAGCTTATCTTAGTGATGTGTGAAGAAATACTTTTTACCTACCATGAATTTTTCATCATTCAGTTACATGGGATGACCCTGAGTTTGAAAGATCAAGAGAAAAGTTTCTGTCTATCCATTTTCTCCATACCACTAAGAATGTTAGAAATCTATCCCTTATCCATTTTTAATAATAACACAGAACATTTTTCTCTTTCTTTTCTTCTCCATTCTGATTTAGTGCCCCACCTTTCTACTCTACGGATGATTTGCCCCCTGCTAAATTCATCTGATTTACTAGATGTGCTGACAATAGTAATGAAAATCTGTATATGTTGCTGAGATAATTATGTCCCCTCTTGTTGAAAATTAATACAGTAATGTTTTGTTTTAAGTAGAAGAAGCATATATGATTAGTCTCTTTGGAGCTACTATGTTTAAAACACTGTTTTCATTAGAACAGGCTGTCATGTTTATGGGCATCCTCCCATTTTAAATTAAAAATACTTTCTTGAGGGGAGAAAGTTCTAGTTTTATAAATGAGCTTATTTTCTTCCTTTTCAAGGAAGAAAAAGAAAAGGACAAAAATACTTATGCGTAAAATTGGATCATAAAAAATCTTACTTTTTTTAAAAAAAAACATGGAAGCTTATATTTCCCCCTCCTTTCTTCTTTGATTCAAAACAAAAAGGCAATTAAGCTTTAGAAGAGATTATTGTATTAATTTGTGGAAAACGATAGTGTATAGAAATATGCTAATTTTATTCCAGTTTTATCAAAAGAAACATATTACATGAGTTAGGGGAGACTGAATACAGTGACATCTTTTTCATGTTTTTGTTTCAAAGCGCTTTTTATTTAAAACTTAAATAATCTATGTAAGAAGGCAAGAGAGAATTTTGATAAGAACCTAGCTATCTCTAGTTTCCTGTAATCTTAATTACAGGAATATATTTTCAACAATAATCTTATAAATGTAGACAAGAGTAACTTAGTCAAATCAAGGTAATTTCAATCAGTTATCAGAGATGGATATGTGGCACTTCTGATGCTACTAAACTCAATTTCCCTAAGCCTGAAACGGGTTTTGTGGTCCAGTAAATTTGGTTAAGCTATGTGTTACCTATCCCTAAAACTAGGGCAGTGGTGGCGAACCTTTTAGAATCCGAGTGCCCAAACTGCAACCCAAAACCCACTTATTTATCGCTGGGTGCCAGGTGGGCGTGGCCCACTGGATGGGTGTGGCTGTGGTGGTCATGGAAGATTGGGTGGGTGTGGCCAAGGTAGGTGTGGTCACCTCAATGTTACTCGTGGGGAGGGACACCTGTGGGGGGTAGGCAGGGTTGGGGGAGCTCCAGGAGGTCTCTGGCAGGTGGGGTGGTAGGCAGGAGACTCATCCTGTGGGGTGAGGTGAGGCTGGGTGGGGGTGCCATTGCCATGGGGCAAGGAAAGGGCTGGGGCAGCTGCTGCCTGACACCATCGGCCCCCACACACAGAGGCCAGCGAGTGCATGGGGGCCAATGGTGTCCTTCAGTAGCCACAGCCTGCTGGCCCCTCGACAGGCACACTCTGAGGCTCTGCAGCCCATCGCCAGCAGTTCAAAGAAGCGCCTCTGAGATGGATGGTCAGCCAACAGCTGAGGTGATGCAGTGTGTCGTGCCTGGGAAAAGCATGTGAGGCCAGGAGGGATGGGATGGGGGGAAGGGAAACCAGCCGTGCTGGTATGCATTCAGCCACGTGGGACCTCGGCGAATTAGCAGGCGGCTGGTTGAAGAGGGACAGTTGCCACCTCCAGGGCATGATGCAGGTGCCCACAGAGAGAGCTCTGAGTGCCGCCTCTGGCACTCGTGCCATAGGTTCGCCACCACTGAACTAGGGTATAATGGATATAATGGAGGGAGAAGTGAAAGTGTTATTTGTATGTGACATACGTGTTTATGGTATGAGATGTACATATATTTATTTGCATGGCCATCCACTCCTATGCGTACAAGTATCTGCAAGTTGTCCCTTCACAAAGTCTGGCCAGTAGTTTGTGCAGTTCTCAGTGTCCAAAAGATGGTTCTAGCAACCAGAAATTGTGCATTTCTGTCCAGTGCAGGGTGTTACTTTATAATTAAGGCTGCAATCTTTATTTTAGAGTAAGTCCTGTTGAAAGCTATAGATCTAAGTAGACACGTTGTTATGCATATTAAACAAACCACTGCTTAGAAGTTCAAAATCTTTGAAATCAGCCTATATACATGTCTATAGAGATTCTCAGTCATCCAAGTCATGGTTGTCCCAAAGGTGCTTTTTCACAAGGCAACTAGACTTTCTTTTTTCTCTTTGAAGACATTTTGCTTTTCATCCAAGAAGCTTCTTCAGCTTTGACTGGATGGTGGGGAATGGAAGGATTTATACTGGTCATTTGCATTCTTTTAGAGAGTTAATGATGTCACCTGGAGGTTTATCTGTGTTGTCAGGGTCACCTGAGTAGTGCAAATGGGCGTGGAGCCTTCTTGGAACTGTTGAAAGGATCATGTTGCAGACTGAAGATAGATGATGTCGTATCCCTCCCCCTATTTTGAGAAATGGGTTTCAGTTTTGATACAAATGGCCTCTTTGACCCCTCTTTCAAATCTGATGGGCAAGTTTCAGCAGTCCATCTGCATTAAGCCTCCAGGTGGCACCAACAATTCTCAAAAAGAATGCAAATGACCAGCTGTCTACAAGGAATATAAATCCTTCCATTCCCCACCATCCAGTCAGAGATGAAGAAGCTTCTTGGATGAGAAGTGAAACATCTTCAAAGAGAAAAAAGAAAGTCCAGTTGCACCTTTGGGACAGCCTATATACATGCACAATCCTTCTACATGTTGTAGGATTTATTGCATTTTACCATCTTCTAGTCTCCAGAATGGGGTAGACTCCATCTCTGTTACGTCATCATTATATCAAAATAGTAATGTGAATTGATTTTTCTTTGACCATGAACTTATTGTATAACACGGAGAAAGCAACATTTTCACATGTGAGCACATTTAAAATATTTGGAGCATATTGTTAGCTTTCTTTCCAAATGGCTATCATGATAAATATATTCACTTACCAGGAAACAAACTGGATGATTGCTGTAATGGGAATGTCCAGAAATGCAAGCTCTAGAGAATCCTGTTAGATTAGAACTTTTCCATAACCGACCTGTAAAGTAATTCTGAAGTTAACTGATTTTTATTTTTATTTTTTTGAGGTTATAGGGAGGGAAGCGTTTTCCAGGGGCTTTTGTTGTTTTTGTGGAAACCAATGAGCATGGAGAACAAAAAGATGGAATCTTAAATTTACCTTCAGTTGTGGCATGCAGTTTTCTAGGAGACAGAAAGGAATCCAATAGATTCCAACATATAGCAATAAATTAGAGGTTTTTGTTTTATTTGTATATATTTTCAAGTCTTGCCAAATGTCCTATTTAATTGATTGAATAACGATGAAAAATTTCAGGTACAGAAGACACTTCATTTACACTTTATTTTATTCTGAGCTCTAACGTTCATTGACAAAGGTAAATTCATTTACTCTTTAAGCTCTAATCCTTTTTCTGTAAGTTTTAACACCCATCCGTCTTTGTTTTCATGTATCTTGATAAACTATAACTTTGTTTTAGACTGACATTTCTCTAATTTGTGCTTCAGGAATTTGTTAACAAATGTTAGGAGGACTAGGTCTCTCCTGATTGATCACTAAAATAAAGAATTTGCCTTAGTGTGATTAGAAGACATTCCCCTTCCTGATCACCTGATTTCTTATTAAATGTGGATGAAAAAAATATTGACAGCAATCACATAGAGAATACACAAGAACACCATCGATTACCATATTCTGCACAATCTGGCTTTCTGCCAGAAAATCTGATAATATTTGGAAACTTCACTGGCATCCTGGATGCATATTTAGAAAAATTAAATCTACAGTGATCATCTTGGTGATTATAATAATGGCCGTTTATGTGATGCAATGTTTTTTTTTCTTTAAATAAATAATTCAGCAGCATCACAGGGATAGATATTATTTGCAAGCTTCCTTGAAGGAAGATATGAAATATCTTACATTAATAAATCAATGGCTGAGTAGCTGAAAGAATATTAAGTAAAATGAGATTAATTGGACAAAAGATTTTCTTGTACATTTGGGTGGGGGAGTTTCACCAGAGAAAGTTTTTAAAAGGTTGGCTGTCAATTTCACCATGTTGGAAATGCTAAATAGATTAAGAGGTACCTATTTGTTCCACTCTTGCCCCATTTATCATTTAATATCCATAAATGTATTAATATTGTTGTGGATACCAATATAATACTCTTGAATTATAATCCAAAAATGTAGAATTTACCAATTTATCAAAACAGATTAATCAGTCAGTAGTCAATCTTTGATGAGGTATATGAAAATTGGACTGAATGACTTTTAAGTGTAAATGTATACTAGTTACTGCTGTTTTTTATTTCTCATTTTTCCTGTTTGTTACTATGTTTTAGATATTTTTCATTTGTGTGTATTTCCATATAAAAGCACAATAAAAAGATATTGGGATTCAAATACAAAAAAAAATCTCTACATGGTACGATATCTTTTGGATTAGTGTTTTTTTTCCGAAAGTGGGGGAATAGGAGCAAGAGAAAATGTTCTAGTCATTCTCTCTTCTTCCACAAACCTTCTAGTTATTTTTATCACCCTCTTGAAATACCTGCTTGTCTGTCTGTCTGTTTGTTTTTTGCACTAGTAGACCAAGTAAAATATGAAGTTTCATCCCTTCACCATTTTACTTTATAGGGTACCATGGATCTATGAATATTTTTAGACATACAAATGATGATGTCATTAAAATAATCTTGTAGGACTTGTTAGGTGCCAAAAGAGATAATGTGACCACAGGACTTGTGTTACGATGGTTATCTTTATCTACTCGTGTATTTGCTACTCATTTTTATTATAGTTATCCAAATTTGTAGACAAGTGGTGCATTAAAAACAAACCTTAAATTTCCAGAAGATACTAGAATTGCTTATCTTCTGAATTTGTGAAAAATTTGTTAAACATGTTTTCCAGTTGATGCTACTTTAATATATGAAATGTGAAGAAAAATATTAAGAACACCAGTGCTGGCTTTGTTAACAATGAAATTTACCAGGTCTTCTTAGGAATGGAATGAACATTAACTTGATAAAGACACCGTAGATTACATTATCAGGTCTACCTGATTCTCTGGAGTTTAGCTTTTCATATTCTTCTATATTTCAAGTAAAGATATTTTAAAATCTTATTGTAGAGCATCAGTAATTACTGGATGATTTGCTAATTGTGCTATGATGTTCAAGTTAAGTGTAAAAAATAGAATTTCTTCACTAAAGCTAATTTACGGCTAATTTAATTTTAACATTCAGTTGATATAAAATGCATTATAAATTTCAGCTATCATCTGAAGGGTTTATCCTGAATCAAAGGCTTCTGTAATTATTCACAGAAATCAAACCAAATAATTAAAGTATATAATAAGAATTTATTTTGATTGATTATGTGTTTCTTCATGAAGAAAGCAACAACATTCCATATTATTATGTGATTAAGGCACATGAAGGAAGCATTTTCCGTATAGTCTGGATCTAGATCTAAATCTAGATATCATCAGCAAGATAGGATCCCTATCCTTAAAGTTTAGATTGGAACCATAAATTTTGCTTATTGTTTCTATGTTGTTTTAATTATATGTTTTATGTTTCCTTTCAGTCTGCTCCCAGTACTCACGAGGAGTTTTTGCTATTTTTGGACTGTACGATAAAAGATCAGTACACACCTTGACCTCATTCTGCAGCGCCTTGCACATCTCCCTCATCACACCCAGTTTCCCCACAGAGGGTGAAAGCCAGTTTGTGCTGCAACTGAGGCCTTCCTTACAAGGAGCGCTGCTAAGTTTGCTGGGCCATTATAAATGGAATCGCTTTGTCTTCCTTTATGACACGGATAGGGGTAAGTAGTGTTCCCCTTTATAACACTCACCTATCGAGAGATGTAGCCATGAGATGAGCAGGCCAAGCCTGGGTGTGGGGATCAAATATGTCATCAGTTTGGAATCGCTAGTCCAGCCCACATGAATTCCACTGACACTTTTCTAGTACCAGTTGGGTTTGACCATTAGTAGATCAGATTCTTGTGTATAGGTAGCAGGTAATCAGCTTTTAGTGCTTTGAATTCAATTCCTGTTCTTGACTACGTGCCTTAGAAAGAAGAGACCCCCAAAGAGCTTTTCTTTCATGTTTATTATTTATTAAGTATATATGCTGCCCATCTCAGTGTCCACTGTTCATCTACTACAGCTGTTCATCCACTAAATCTGAGTGATTTAATTTGTTTTCATTTTGCAGCGGACTTTATTTATTTATGAATTTATAAACCGCTTCAGTCAATTGACTCTAAGTTTTTAAAGGTTTAATTTTCCCGAAGATGAAAAGTCAGAAAAATAGCTGAAAAAAATGAGAGTTCCAAGATAAAAGGGAATGTTTTAATAGCAGTATTTTTTAATACTGCTATTGCACCTTATCTTACTATATTCATGGTGACTGGACATTGAAAACATTTGATATTTAAGATTAATTCTCCTTAACCATTTTAGGACTATTCTCAAGCAGGGAAATCCAACCACGAAAAGATATAAAATTGCTGATCTGGATTACACCGTAGGAGATAGTCAGAAGTATTTGAGATTCTACTTTATTTTTGCTGTGTTGCTACAAAAATGGACACATGTACTCAAGTTTTCTCTTTCTTTTTAAAATTGTCATTTAATTAGTAATCTTTCTTTGTATGATTTATTGTACTGGTAATTTTGTGCAGCTCTATATAAAATTAGTTCTTACATTGTACTATTTTATTTAGTTCTTTTTGTGTTATTAAAATGCTCAGGTAAAATAAGCTTTGGAGCTTTGTTAAAGTTTTCTGTTTCTGCTTTGCAATTTGTTTTGGATGAGCAGAATATAGAAAATAAGACAGAAAAATAAACCAACAGTGATAGTTTCCTTAAAAAATTACAAACTCCCCCTTTCTTGTCTAAATTGCAAAGATAAATTACAGGCTCACCATTTTGAAATATGTGACAGCATACCACAGGCAGTTTCAGTATTTTCTAGCCTAAAATATGTTTTGTAAACTATTCTTCAAGAAGCTATACAAAAAACTTGGGAGTATTATGAATACATTTTTGAGATGGAGATTGATACAACTTTTATGTATTAATAAGAAAAATTCCAGAATGGTCGCTCAGCTAGTCTATAGCCTGAAAGAAATAAAAACTCTTGCTAATTTACAAGTTAACCACTTGATATCACCATCTTTCTTGCCAAGGATCAAAATGATAAACATATTTGATGAGATAAATGTGTGACAAAACAAAAATTTCAAACTAGCATCATTTGATTTTATTTTCCCCTTTTCTCACTTTCCAGAAACTCTTTCAAAAAACAACTCAAATTAATCCCTCAATTCTCTGAAGTAGATATTAGTAGTAATACAGTAGTACTAGTCATGGAGCTAACATCTCTTTTTAAAAGAAGAGATAGTATTTCTTGGATATAATATTGAAGATAACTTGAAAAACTGCTTTGGAATGGTGTGCCTCTCTAACTAGCCAATTAACTTCATGAAGCAATTTTTATAGTAGGCTTACATACTTTTTACCCTCTGTCTCTTTACCTTTAGACCATAAGGCACCCTCAAATCACTACCCAAGAATCACTTTCTCAGTTGCAAACTAAATGTGTTTTTCAGCTAAATATAATCTAAACTGAAACAGTCAGAAACAAAGAACAGTCCATTAATATCTTGCCCCATCCCAAAGTTTCAGTTTGAAAACCGAGCTTTCTTCTTGGTTTTCAAACTGAAATTTGAGTGTATAATTATCTCATTGTATTTAACTGGTAAGTACAGGTAGTCCTCAAGTTAAATCACAGGTTTAGCCTGCCCATCATAGTTGTAACCATGATGGTTTTACAACCTATTTTGTGTGATTGTTAAGTGAGCCCATGGTTTGCTATGGGCCAGTTTTGCTGAAAACTGGAAGTAAATGCCACGTTTTGACAATATCATTGTTAAACATGGTCATTTGACCATGGAATGCTGCAAACAGCCATAAATTTATGCAGGATGAATGCCCAAAGTGTGGAGATGTGACTGCATGGGAACAACCATCAGAACTTTGAATCTGGGTCATAGGTAACCCCCCCCCAAAAAAAAATAGGTCCTTTGTAACTTCAAATGGTTGCAACCAATCATAAATCAAGGATAACTTGTACATTGTTGCCACTACCAATTTTCTCGGTAATAGAACATTGCAGTGTTTTCCAGCTTCCTAGATTGTATCTAGCTCTATAATTCTTGAAGGTCTCCATCCGCATTGCACTCGGCACTCAGTTTTTTTGTCTAATTAATTGTCTGTCACTTGCTGAGATTCTGTCACCACAGTTAAGCATGCCATATTTACAGCATTTAGAAACAAAGATACACAATTCACTCATGTTAGCTGTTTTCAAAGTTACATGTGAATTTTACATGTAAATAATCTTGCTAAATTTATGTTGGATATTAAGATCCGAAATATAGCAAAATTAAAGTTGTTTTTTTTTCTTTATTTGTACTGAATGTATTTAAACCCTGGTGGCACAGTGGTTGGATTGCTCTATTGCAGGCTAACTCTGCCCATAGTCTGGAGTTCAATCCTGACAGTGCTTGAGGTTGACTCAGCCTTGCATTCTTCCAAGATAAAATGAGGGTCCAGATTGTTGG
This sequence comes from Vipera berus, assembly GCF_964194415.1. Taxonomy (NCBI): domain Eukaryota; kingdom Metazoa; phylum Chordata; class Lepidosauria; order Squamata; family Viperidae; genus Vipera; species Vipera berus. The sequence goes on from NC_138206.1 coordinate 18,198,468, forward strand.
GGGAAATATACTGACATTTGTAAACTGCTCAGAGAGTGTGTAAAGCACTATGGGGCAATATATAAGTCTAAGTGCTATTGCTAATGCTATTTTATGATTTTGAAGTTAAAACAGGATTATTGCTTTTATAGGTATGTTTCCTGACTGATCAGCAGGGTTTGCAGCTGATAGGTTTTGATTTTAGGGAAAAGTTTCCTTTACCTCTGCACATTGCACCAATTGTACATGAGGTAAACAGAAGCAATTCAGAACTGCACTGCTGTCTGTGCTTTTTAATGTGAGTAGGATATCAATCTGTACGAAGCAGGTAATAGGGATTGAACACTGCTTTATGGAAACTGCATTTTGTTCATATAAAACAGCAGCTTTCACACATCTTACGGTGTGTGCTTTTCATTGTAAATTTAAGCTCGATAAGAAAGTGTCTTAGAACGTGCAACAAACATTGCTGCCAGATCAGTATCTCAGATATACCTCCTTAGCGATGTTGGAGTATAGCAAGATTCAGCTTCATGATCTTACATGTCTATGGAGATTTTCAATCATCCCGGTCATGGTTGTCCCAAAGGTGCTTGCTTTTTTCCCCCTTTGAAAATGTTATGCTTCTTATCCAAAACTGAAGAAGCTTTTTGAATGAAAAGCAAAATGTTTTCAACGGGAAAAAAGAAAAAGAAAGTCCAGTTGACTGGAAAAAGCACCTGTGGGACAACACAATAGGATATCTCTTAAAGCCACCCATTTCCAGGAAGTTACTTCAGAGGTACCAGATTGGCATCACGTAGGCAGCATTAGTTAAATGAGGGTATTCAAGGCCACTCCTAAACCTCAGGTCAGTCACACTGGTTGACAGACAGTTGATAAATGAGGATCCTGCATTTCAGGCATCCAAGGAAGCTTTGAAAAGGATGAAAGGAGGAAGCCAGCTACACATCCACACTCGTATGCTTTAGAATTTTATTTCTCCATGGACATCTGAGTCCGGCAGCTGCTGTGCTTAGCCTTTTATGCGGCCACAGGTGTTGGCTTCAGTGCTGGAACCCACAGTCATGGAAGACAAAGACAGGCACAGTAGTAGCTGCCAGGGACTGGCAATTATGCCAAGTAAACATTGAATGTAAAACAAATGCATGTGCCAATTGGGCTCCAAACTGAGTTTCTAGTTCAGGAAAAAAAAATTAACTTGTCTTTTGAGAAGCATTCTCTGTACACTATAGACAAATGCCCAAAGCTTTTATAAGGTACAAGGCACGCATTTTGTTGAAACAACAACCACAACAAAAGTGGTTTAGAAAAAAGAAGGCATAGGCTTTCAAAGACAAAAGCTGAATTAGCATTCCTGCAATGATCTCACATTCCTCTACGCACAGGCGGTCAAATTAATCTACAATTAATCTCCACAAATTTCACCAGAGTTGAGGAAGGCCAAAATCATCTGAGGGCAAAAAGTCAATAAGGATAAATTTCATGAGAGATCATGTCCTCAAAAGCCTGTCACTTCTTGGGCTCTCCCTTCTCTCTGTGATTCAGATCCCAAAAGCTATACCAGAGGATTTCACTTTATTCTTGACAGCTTGCTTTCATGACATATTAGCCTCCTACTTAAAATCTTGATAAGATATGAGTGGCAGGGGTAGTGGGCTGAAGTCACCTTCTCTAATCTAAACAGTGTGGGTTTTGGGACTTGGTCTTTGTTGAAGCTGAAAGAAGAAAGCTGCTGATGTATGTTGTGGTGTTTGTATATGAGAAACACAAAATGAATTTCTGCCTCTTTAATACATCTGTGAAGTATTAAAACACAAATACAGTGGAATTGCTGTGAGAGACTAATAAACTCTAAGAGCTCAATCTTTGCACTGTTTTGTATTTCAGGGTGTGATTTGGGCAGGGAGGTTAATTAGTGCTTTCTAGATGATAAAATCTAGATCTATTACATAGGATTCCAACAGGAATCAATTCAGTCTGTATGGGATGAAACAAAATCCAATTCCAAAAAACTCTGCAATGTTATAGTAAAATAATATTGGAGCAGGTAGAAGGTTGTTGTTATTTTAATATATTGTGTTGATGAAGTTGTGCACCTGCTAGATCAAAAATAAGTGAAAAAAGCATACAAATTATAGGAATTTGCTACATTCTCAGTGATACTATAATATGGATTCTCTTTACAATTTGTACTGTGGAAAGTCCTTCCAAAAGGTTGTGAGTTTAATCCTTTTCATTCAGGATCTTTTCATAAATTAGTTTTTGGAGAAAAATAAGATCATCACTATGTAAGTATTTATATCTGTGAAAGTACTATATGCATGCATAATAATTTTGTAAAGCACTGGTACCAAAATTGGTTGGGAGCTAAAAATAATCTATTATCATAAATATTTAACTACCACTGTGCAGGATCTTTGATTGAGTAACCTAAGCAAATGGAGGTTCCCACTCTGAGGAATGCTTCTAAATTGAAAGCTCAGGAATTCTGGGCGTTGAAGTCCACGAGTCATAAAAGAGCCAAGGTTGCCTACCCCTGTTCTATACTGACAGCTGGCAACATTTTAGGATTCAAAGGCTGCCCTTGACTGTTTGGATAATGAGAGCCACTGTGATGGGCTTCAGACAGTCCTCAACTTACAACTATAAAATAAAATTTATGTGGCTAAGCAAGGCAATTGTTAGGTGAGACAACCTCAATTTACAACATTTTTTGTCATAGTTGTTAAGCAAATCATTGCAATTGTTAAATGAATCACATGGTCATTAAGTGAGTCCAGCCTCCCCCTTTGACTAAGCTTGTTGGTAAAAAGCTGGAAATATTGCAAATGGCAATTACATGACCCCCAACATATGGCAACTGTTGTAAATTCATGCCCATTGCCAAGAGACTAAATTTTGATAACCATGGGGATGCTACAATGGTCATACATGTGAGAACTGGTGGTAAGTCGCCTTTTTCAGTGCCGTTGTAACTTTGAATAGTTGCTAAATGAATGGTTATAAGTCAAGGACTATCTGTAGTGATGAAATGTGGGTGAATTTTGGATGAAGCATATTAGTGGAGCCAAAAGTTGCTCTTCTCTTCTGAATTTTGGCAGGAACTTGTGCATTTACTTTTTTAACTCCTGTAGCTAAGCCTACATAACACTTTTCTTCATGTGTTCTCATGTCAAATCAGCCCACTCTTGCCCTAAATGAAAGCTTCCATATAAGATTTCATTCACTGCCTTCTGTATTAGTCATTAATGTGTATGGAAAAAGTCTAAATATCAAATCATGGACCAGAAACAATTTGTTTTCTGCTTTTGTGTAGCAATAGGGAGACAGCCTAGAAGAATTTTCAGCAACCATTATGTAAAAACCAGTTTATCCTTGGAAGATAGAAGGGAATAAGAAACAAGGTTTTCCTGGCTTGCTTTTGGGGTGAGAAGGGAGAGAGAGAATTTCTGTCAGGCTTTCAAGATTCTGTTATTATATCCTTTAATAAAGTTCTAGGGCTACTTGTGGAGTCTGTTTCTGACATGGTCTACCTTGAAGGGCTGACAGTAGTGCAAAGTGAATCAGTAGTGCAAAGTGAAACTACAAAAGACTATTCCTCAATCATAAATGTACAAATAGAATGAATACAAGGTCCTGGGAAAATGCATCAGAATCTTGTTCAGCAATAAATGTACTCCATACAATCAGTATTTTTTTCAGAATGGGATAAGTGAATGTCATCTGAGATTTCCTGTAAGAGAGGTAAATTATAGAGATGAGATCACCTCAGGTCCTGGTTAGGAAAAATGCTGTGATGCCATTTGCAAATTGCATCCATGTTGTCTCCAGCTGAATATGTGCATAAATGGGAAATTGCCAGCAACAATCAGAGCAAAATCAATTGACTTCAAAAGAGAACAGGTTTAAAGGGGAGGGAGGTAAAAGAAGATTCAAGATGCTGAAGCCTTTGTGAATGTGCTTGATGTTATTCATGAAGGTTGTTTGTGGTGGTTTTAGGTTGCCTTTGTTTTGTGGAAGAAGAAATGGAGTCTGCCTCAGGATTGCATCTTTCATCACTTTGCAGCCTCTTGTAATGCTTTAGATGCTTTTTCTGGCTATGGCAAGGGCTGGAGGACGCTATGGGAAAATGTGCATTGAAGCAAAGTAGTTGCTTTGTTGTCTTCATTCTTAGAAGTGAGGATGTTTGAGGCTCAAGGAAGCAGCCCTGAGGAAAGTTTTACTCAAAGGAAGTGAAATAACCTTTTGGAGATCTACACAGATCTGCACTTAAAAGCTCATTAATAGAAACCTAGCAAAATTACATTAAAGCTATACACCAGCTTGTGGGGTTCATAGACAGGATGAAAAAAAACCATTCCAATGAGGAAATTATTGATTCAAAAAGAGTGTCCTTCTCAAGATAAGACATAGTTTGGGAAAAACACAACAAGGAAAGTGGACCACATAGAAAGCAAATAAGACTTTGAAAAGGCATACAACAATTCTGAGTGCAGATTGCTAAAACACTAGAAATATGAAATATTAAACATGCTTAAGAATATCAAAAACAGAAGATAAAAGTTGACTGGAAACAGAAATATGGCTTTCACAGAAGATAATGGTATAAAACCACATCATTGCAATTGAACACCAGTTCTGTTGTATCAATTATATCACAGAACAAATTTAAATAGCATTTCAGAGGCACTTAAAGCCATCAGAAATGGTGCAGAAGGGGGAAAAAAGCTACACTAAACAGAAGCAAATCCTGTTGTAATAATGTGAAATAAAATAACCAGTAAAGTATGTGGACTCATACATTGTAAAAAAGGTGAATCAGCACTCTGGTATTATGATTGTTTGAGGAGGTTCACTGATTTGGACGTCCATCAGCAATCTGGGCACAGTTCCTGTCATTAAAGCTAGTGAAATTAAGCTGGATTTGATTATGGTCTGCCTATTATGAGAAAATACCACAAATGCCAAATTTCATAAAATTTATTTACAAAGAACATCTAATCATTTTGTAATAGAGGTAGTCCTTGACTTTCAACTACTCATTTAATGACCAGTCAAAGTTACAGTGGAACTGAAAAAGGGTGACTTATGACTGGTCCTTGTACCAGTTGCAGCATCCCCCCCATCATGTATATTTGATGGTTGCTTAATCCTGGGGTTATGGAATTAACATTTGAGACCTTCTCAACAGCTCCTAACAAGAAATGGGGGAAAGACAGATTCATTTAACTGCAGTGATTTGCTTAACACCTGTGGGGGGAAAAGGTTCCTAACATTAGGGGTGACTCAATTGCCTTGCTTAGCGATCAAAATTCTGCTCCCATTTGTGGTCATAACTTGAGAACTACCTGTATGCCAAAGATAGAAACTGAGCTGGATGCAATCTAGCTAAAACAATGGAACTGTGAATATTGTTGGTGATTTTGAAGTTACCTTAATCCCTAATTTAGGTTAAACAACAGCCCTTGGCTAGACTGCATATTTTTGCTTACGAGGGACAATTTAGGAAAACTTACCTAGCAGACGTATATTTTCAGATGGAACTGGAAGCAAATTTCAAATTTGTTTTTACCATAAATATACACAAGGACTTATATCATTTTAACAGCCTTGTTTTTAAAATAGATCTGCAACATGGCAGAGAGAACCATGGACCACATTGGTGCCACAAGCTTTTCTAATAATAAAGTGCTATTTAGATGATGTCATTGTCAGAGAAAATTAGAAAGCAAATCTCTGCAAAATCTCAAGGCAGCACTGTAGAGATAGGTGGACCATGGCCTTTTAAGCATGGTACAGTATCTGTGATTTTCTAAAGCTAGTATTACCCATTGTTCTCATACCATTGAATCACCAAACCTACGCAAATATGCAGAGAAAACAGAAGCAGTCATGAATGCCTCAAGGTTACAAGATATGCCGCAACTGCAATCCTTTTTAGGGTTTGTTAATAATTATATAAGATTGATGCCAAATTTAGCTTCCATGAGACATTCCTTAAATGTGTCACTACAGTAGGAACTACAGTAGGAACAAGAATGTGAACCAAATTATGACATCACTCAAATATTAAAACCCACACTTACCTCTGAAATTGGCTTGTGAAGCATTGCAATATGGAATCAGTGTGATTGTATCATGCACCATGAAAGCTGGTAGTGAATTCTCGATAGCTTTTTATCATGCTCATTTAAAGCTACATGGAAAAATTATGCTGAGCTTAATTTGGAGAGTTAAATATTTCAACCGGTATCTATACAGAAGAGAGTTTACCTCATCACTGATCATCAGACATTACTTGAAACCAGTCTTCAAAGTATAGTAAAGCATTTGCAGATTTGTAAATATAATCCTGGTGGGAAAAGGTGTAGTATATTATATTATTATTGTTGTTATGGTTTAATTTAGAATGCCTATGGTCTTGTAGTAAGTCTTTATTATATTGACCTGCCATTATGCATTGAAACTCTTCAGACTGACTGAGTTAATTTAGTGAAACAGAAAAACCTACTTCTCACTCGATTATGTTTTGTTTGGTCAATGGAAAAGGTACAACAGAAACTGACAAAAATGGAGCAGAGTTAGTTTCATTGTGTAAATTAAATCCAAACCAATTCTTATATCCGTATAAATCTACCATCTAATTATATCGCCACATACTCTGTACACATTCCTGCAACTTAAGTTAGCTTGAACTGAAAGTGAGGATAAAACTCACAGTTCAAATATTACAATATCTTTCTTTTCTTCAGAATGCCTACTTTGAAAAGGAGAAATACCTACACTGATAGAGGAATAGGGGCAACGGACAGACAGGAAGGCCTAAGCTATTTAAGAGAAATCTGGCTAGGTTTTTTCCCCTTCCGTTTAAAACTTTTGGTACCTTCCAGTCAGTGTTGACTCTTGGCAACTGTCTGGGCAATTCCTGGCAGTTTTCCTGGCAATGGTTTGGTTGCCACTGCTTCCTTCCTAGGGCTGAAAGAGAGTGACTGGCCCAAGCTTACCCATCTGGCTGGGTGCCTAAGGCTGGTCTCCCAGTTCCTACCCTGATTCTCTGACCATTACTGTACTACCAATGGTTTCAGATTCTAGCCATTTGTGTGGAGATACCAGAGCAGACTTTTATTTAAAAATGTAAATGAAAGTGCCTGCATCTCCTTCAGGATGCAGGAGAAAAGAAAAGAGACAGCAAGTCTGGATCAAAAACTAAAAGACAGAAAGTTATGCTGCATGCCTTCTTGACAAATTAAAAATTGACAAATCACCTCATTCCACTAGAATTCATCTGATAGTCAGATGTAATATTGCAGCATTAATAATAACAATGCATATCAGAAAGCTAGGGTTAAACCAATATAATATGTTGTATTGGGAGAAGAGAATCCAGGAAATTACAGGCTAGATGATTTAATCTTTGTTCCAAGTAAATTTGTAGAAATTGGTATTAAAAAGTAGGTCGTCAGGCAGGCTTCTTGAAGCAGCAAGCTGTTCGTTCATTCGTTCGTTCGTTCGTTTAATATCGCAGCCCATCTTAAAAATGCAAGTCTGGTTCACAACAATAATAAAAATCAAAAATAATAGAAACAATAGCAGAATTAATAAGCTTGTCTTATTCAAGGTGAACCCTGACTCAGAAACATATTAGAGTTTGAATAGTATCAATAAATATATAAGGAATGGTGATATGATAGAGACTAATTGTTAGATTTCAAAAAAAATTGATTAAGGCAATACTGTAGCAGGATTCTCTATAAAGTTAGTACTGCTGAGAACAGGTTGCTTTAAGATTATGTAGCTCATGAAAGACAAAATAGTGGGTAGGAAAACACAATTCTCACAATGAGCAAGTGTATGCAGTTAGACCCTAACAGAATCTTTCCTGGGATTTTTGCTGTACTTTTTAAATTGTTTCTAAAATTAGCTGGAATTACAGCTAAGCAATGAGATGGCCAGCTTTACAATGATCCCAACTGTTAAAAGCAAAAGCTTCTGGTTTGCGATCACGGCGCCAGCAGACTTTCGAGGTGATCGCTCTCTCTGCTGCCCGGTTTTCTCTTGCCGGGGGACCCTGAAAAGGGTTGAAAGTCACCTTGGAGGGGCAACAAGTGTGAATACTGATCGCAAAAGGGTGGCAGCCCTTCTGTTTGATCCGGGGCAGCTCTTCGGACTGACAGAGAAAAGATCGGCCATTAACATGGCCAATCACAAAGCTGCTACCAGCCATGGCCAAAATTACTACCAATCACAATGAGTGCACCACGGAGGAATTGGGTGAGAACTTACCTTCTTTGTATCCCAAGTATTTTCCTGTAAAAGCTTCTTGAAACTTCTTTTCCCCCCCTTTAAAATGGTGGCGTTTGACTACCTTGGGGAAATAAAGCCCTGAAAAGAACAACAAACAAATAAAAAGACAACTAAAAAACAACTAAAAGAACAACTACAATTGGACTTGCACTTTTGATATTTGGGGTCCCCAAAAGTTCCTATTTCTACGGGGACCTATTACCTTATCTACTAGTTAAAAGTTGAAAAAGAATTTAAATTGGATAAAAGCCTAATCTGAATTTGGAAGAAGACTCTAAATGCCATCAGGGACATCTTGTGGCGAAGCCTGGTACAGCAAGTGAATACTCTTGACTGAGAGATCTGCTTACAGCCTAGACTTGTCCTTAGTATTATCTAAAAGATAAAAAGCTGAAACAGCTGGGTGGTGAAACTACCCTTTACGAATAGTGGAGGTGAACACTCACTGATTCCTATTAAAAATAGCCTCCAATAAAGGACTATCTGTAACCATCCTAGAAATGGAGAAATATCATCAACAAATTTCGGCTATCTATAAGCTTATACTTGAAAAAAAATTGAAGCTACTAAAATAATGAAATCCAGACTGAAAGACAAAGGCACCAGCATAAACCTACAAAACAAAACCCTGACTCTAACTAAAGAACTTACAATCCAAGAAGCAACAGAAGAGGAAGAAATTAATATCAAGACAGAGGATTTTAAAGATTAACAAGCACAATCTGCTGAGAAATTTGAAAGCCAAACCCTGACTGCAATTAAAGAACTTAGAACCCAAAAAGCAATAGAAGCAGAAGAAAGCAATACCAAGACGGAGGGTGCTAAAGATCAACAAGTACAGCATACTGAAAATTTAGACAACCAAACAACTACAACATTGGACATGACTTTTTATTTAAACCAGATGAAACCTGAGGAAGAAAAACACCAGACTGAATTGAAGATAAATATACCAAACCAAACATGGAGATTTGAACTACCAGGGCAGCAATTTAATGATTATAAATGGGCCAGTTCCTTTGGAAAATTAATAACTAGATGGTCTCCTTTGATTCAGGTAACATGTACAGGAATGAAGAGAGATCTATCTGATGATTTAAAGGCACTGGTATGGAAGCCTGCTTGGCATAAAAAGAAAGCTAGAGTTAGATTTTAAAAATGGGGTTTTTCGATTTATGATAGAAGAGCCTAAAGTCTCAATTAATGGGCTAAAGGGAGATTTTGAGATAAAGGGAAACATGAACATAGATTTAAATATTGTAGAAAATGATAAAAAAGAGACTAATTGGCTTAATATTTAGGATTTAGATTTATAAGGGAAATGAAAATTAACTATTAGGATACAGTTTTGAACTATAATATAAAAGATGGACTGAGACCATAAAAGATATTTTATTAATAAGTGGTGAGGTACTAGGATGAGAAATAGAAAATGTTTATGAAATAAAATAAGAATCTATTTAAGTAAGTAATATGTGTATTTTAGATATGACAATTTTTATGTAGTGAAATAAAGGAAATTTGGGTTACCCGAAATTTAAATACTATGGATATTAAAGGTTAAATTGGAATACTGTAATTAAAAATTGAAAATTAGGTAAAATTTAAAAACAGGACATGGATATGTATAAGTAAAAATATATTGATAAATGTTTTAATTGAATGTGCTAGAACTAGAAATGTACTAGCTTAAAGATGATATAGCAAATGTTAAGGGAAATAGAGAAGGAATTTTTGATGATGCAACCTGAGATATGTACTGAAGATTTTGTTATTGAACTATTGATTACCCAATCACCATGCTGCTTTCCAACTATTTAAATGTAAAACTGGAAAACCAATAAAATTTGGGTTTTTTTTTAAAAAAAAAGCAAAAAAGGAATAGCAAGTAAGCTCATAATGATCTTTACACATTGGCTAAATGTGTTCCAATGGTAGTAAGAAAGAAGTGATGAACATTGAAGCAAAATAAATATCTGGTCACATCTACCTGACCCAGTAGAGCAGGAGGCAAGGTATTTTGGACGTCCCATCCCCTAAGGACCCCGAAGAAGGGCCTTCTCTGTGGAGGCTCCCTCTCTCTGGAACATCATTTCCCCAGAGATTAGATTGGTCCTCACTCTAACACACTTCCAGAAGATGCTGAAGACTTGGGGAACCCAGAGTGGGCTAGAGTCCATTAAATAGTTAGTTCGAATGTGTGTTGTTGCCAGGGTGAGGGCGTGGGCAGTTATTATTTTATTATTTTTCTTCTTGTTATTTTTCTTCTTTTTATAGAGTGTTTCTATATCAGTGTAAGCTGCCTTAGTTCACCATGTGTGAATAGGCTGCAATATGAATTTTCTAAATAAATACTATTATAAATAAAAATTGACTTGTAAGCTGCCCATCTCACCTAGAGGTGACTATTCCCATTGTATATCGACACTAATGGAATCTAAACTGGCAGCAAATGACCAAAATAACTCCTGAAATTGCAGTGAATGAGTAAATTAAAGTATCATCATTGTGAAAAGATGATTCCTTACTATTGTTTTTAGCATATTTCTTAGTAATAAATTCAAATTAGTTCAACTGAGCTTGTTAGTGAAGTGATAACTCAAAATTAAGTTGTAGCATGAACTTAATACAGAATATAGTTATTGTAAAGAAAATTAATGTCTCTTAAATACATGAATTTAACTAGATTATATGGCTTTAAAGAGAATATGTCCAATTTATGGCAGATAAAGCCGCAGTTTTAGTTATGATGGCTACATCATCATCATCATCATCATCATCATCATCATATCTGAGGGGATTTTTTTTTGAATGCCATTCAGAACAGTACATTATGAAGCAATATATAATAAGGCCTTCTCAGTCAGTGGGCCCCAATTATAACTACTCTACCTACAGCCTAAACTGTCAAATTAATTGTCAAATTAATAGGCATCTAGCTATTCATTCAACCTTTGGGGTTTTAGCTATTTTTTTCTCAGGTATTTTACTGTATAATTTATTTTATCCCACTCAAATCTTTTGCTAGAAAACAGGTTAATTTCAGTAATGAATAAATGAGTGCTATTTCTGAGCATTAGTTACTGGAGTTTTGTTTCTTTCTCATTTAGATATTTAGATGTTATACATTTTGTTCATTCCAAATATAAATATAGGAATTAATTGGTTAATACAGAAATGCCAGAAACAAATATAGAAGAGAGATACTAGCATCCTATTGTATTATTATTATTATTATTATTATTATTATTATTATTATTATTATTATTATTATTATTATTATTATTATTATTATTGTACTTCCTTATGATTAGCTACACTATGCTGGATTTGCATTAATTTGTTAGATGTTCTTTTTTCATTCAGTAATCATTCATTAAAAAGCAATGCTTTTTTCAGTTTTTTTACAGTTATTTTTAAATTAATATGTTCAGAGGTATTTGATTATAAGTTAGGTATTCAAGAAAAAAGTGTGTTTCTTTTGCTTGTTAAGTTACTACATTTCAGAACATAAATTAGTCAATGCATATATTCAGGTTGGGATGACAGAAAATTTATATTGAATTGGCAGAGATCCATAACTACCCTGAGTCACATTTTTCATGTTGTCTTCCAAATCCCACAAGCTTGTTTTTCTTTATCGCTAACACCAGCCATGTGAACCATGGTACATGCTCTTATTGAATCAGTCATTTATTACACTTGTCATCAATTAAAGTTTCTGCAACTTGCTAGGACTTCCAGTAATATTTAATTTGTCTGTAGGAATTCCTAAATTGAAGTTAAAAGTATTAATTTGGGAGGTGATAGGTGGATTTATATAATTTTCAATTCTTTTAAGTATTCTAAGTCTTTAGAGCTTTTGTAGGTACTAAAGAAAAAAACAAAATTATGTTTATTAAGAACATAATTATTTTCCTTAGGACATAATACCATAAAAAAACTTTACTAGATCAGGCCATAGACCCATGCATTTGAGCTTTTTGTGTTGTACAGTGCCAAAAAGCTACTAAGGAAGAGCAGCATTCACAGGTGTGGGCACACATGGCCACACATAAGCACGTCTTCAATCTAACAGGGACTGAGGCATTTGCGAGTGATAACACTAAAGGCGGCCATTTGTTCAAGGAAGCCTGGTTCTCAAACCATTCCTCCATCAACCGGCACATAGACCTCCCCCCTGCATACCAGGCACTAAGGAATTGGGAAGAGGCATAGCGCGCACGATACAGATGCAAACAGCGCAAGCACCCACAGAGCGCTTCATTGAATCAAAATCGAAACTGCACAACCATACAATCACCCTCTATTGTAGAACACAGGGAAGAAGAGATACAACCACCTAGAGCCTCTGGTATAAGAACACGGGCAATGACCAGGGCTATGGATACAACACACAGAATGGATAACAATCCACTTTTAACAACAAACACCCAGGGACAATCGCATCCCCCCAAAACAGATGTGAAGCAGTTCAAAGGAATACGGCCAGCCGCAATGAACAGACTGGTAATGCATTCTAAGAGCAGAGCGCAGAAACGCTGACAGTATAAATGCGATCTCCCCACCCCAGCGTTTTCATCCTGATGACGTTTACTGTTAGCCAACAAAAGCTTGATCTTTTAACATCAAAACTGTTTTAGTTTTCTTATTCTATCTCAGTGTTTGTTTGCTTTGTGTGTGTGTGTGTGTGTGTATCTATCTATCTATTATTCTTAATAATTTTAAAAATACTGTGTGTGTGTGTGTGTGTGTGAAGTGTTTGTTAAGTATTTAGAATACCTTGCTAGGCCCCAAACACGGGACAAATCTTATTTCCTGTTTCAGCCTAACCCAAGGCCATCCACAGGCAGTAGTCACAGTAGTGACAGCTCATATTTGTGTAAATTTTTTTGGATTGCTAACAAAGAATTACATTCTTTGTTAGCAATCCAAAAAAATTTACACACACACATACATACATATATATATATATATATATATATATATATATATATATATATATATATATATATATATATATATATATATATATATATATATATATATATGTTTAAGTATTTGTCAAGGCTTTTTTTATTAGCAATTTGAAAATATATATATATATATATATATATATATATATATATATATATATATAAAGGTAAAGGTAAAGGTTCCCCCGCACATGCGTGCTAGTCGTTTCCGACTCTAGGGGCCGGTGCTCATCTCCGTTTCAAAGCCGAAGAGCCAGCGCTTGTCCGAGGACATCTCCGTGGTCATGTGGCTGGCATGACTAGACGCCAAAGGCGCACGGAACGCTGTTACCTTCCCACCGTAGTGGTCCCTATTTTTCTACTTGCATTTTTACGTGCTTTCGAACTGCTAGGTTGGCAGAAGCTGGGACGAGTAACAGGCGCTCACTCTGTTACGCGGCACTCGGGATTCGACCCGCCAAACTGCCGACCTTCCGATCGACAAGCTCAGCGTCCTAACCCACTGAGCCACCGCGTCCCTTATATATATATATATATATATATATATATATATATATATATATATATATATATATATATATATATATATATATATATATATATATATATATATATATATTTCAAATGTTAACTATTTAGATTACCTTGCTAGGCCCCAAACATGGGGCAAATCTTTATTTCCTGTTTTCAGCCTATCTTGAAGGCCATCGAACAGGCTGTAGTCACACCGGACAGTTCATATATTTGTGTAAATTACTAACAATTACTAATTGTGTAAATTACTAACAGTCTCCCTTAATTCTTTGTTAGTAATTTACACACACACACACACACACACACACACACACACACACACACACATATATATATATATATATATATATATATATATATATATATATATATATATATATATATATATATATATATATATATATCATGTCATGCATTACTTTCTTTCATTCCAAACTAAAGTGCCCAACAGCAAAAAGATTTGGGTGGAGGGGGGTTCTTTCATTTTGTGTTTTGTTTTGTAGGCTTATCCAATATCTCCTAATCAATTGGTTGCCATTATTTGCTGCTCTGTAATATCTTTTCTAACCTATAGTGATCAGAACTTTACACAACACTTCAGTTTTGGTCTTACTAATTTCTTTACAATAAATGCATTATTGTAGCAAGTGCTACTATTTTCACTGTCCTTCCTAATAATGTTGGAATGTTCTTTTTGTTTTTTTTTGGTGTTTTTTTTACAACAGCTGCATGCTGAGTTAACATGATTATTGAATTTTCTACTGTATCTCCAAGATTCCTTTCACTTCAGGAAATATATTAGTATATTTGTATTACTTATGCATTAATGTAGTAATGTAAAAGCACAACTGGAATTGTTGAGCCAACATACATCACTTTACACTAAAGTGTAAAGCAGCCAAAAAAGCTAATACAATCCTTGGTTGTATAAACAGAGGCATAGAATCAAAATCCAGTTTTGGACACCACATTACAAACTTTGGAAAAAGTGCAGAGAAGAGCAACTAAGATGATTAAAGGCCTGGAGACTAAAACATATGAAGAATGGTTGCAAGATTTCATTTTGGCTAGTCTAGAGAAAAGAAGGACTATGGGGGACATAAAGAGGAGGGGGTCAACTTATTTTCTAAAGCACCTGAAGCCAGGGGAAGAAACAATAGATAGAAATTACTCAAGGAAAGAAGCAACCTGGAACTAAGGAGAAACTTCTTAATAGTAAGAAGTTATAGGTGCTTCATCACTGGAGATTTTAAAAAAAGACTGGAGAGCTACCTGTCTGAAATGGTATAGGGCACAGGTCTGCAACCCGCGGCTCCAGAGCCGCATGCGGCTCTTTCAGCCATCTCCTGCGGCTCCCAGTCCTCTGCCATGTGCAATCCAAAAAAAAAGTGGGACTAAAAAACTTCAACCAATCAATTCAAATATGCACGGTAGGTGCTTATCTCACCTTGGCTCCACTCTTCAGTCAAACCCTGTTCTGCACATGCGCGCATGCTCTTTCACTGTTTCAGGTTGCTGACCCCTGGTATAGGGTCTCCTGCTTGAGCAGGAGTTGGACTAGAAGACCTTGAAGCTCCCTTCCAGCTCTATTCTGATTGATTGATTGATTGATTGATTAGCTTTTGCAATTTGATGTTTCTTTACCTAGGTTGAATTCTTTACAATCCATCTTGAATTTTACCACTTCAACAACTTAGTACCATCAACTTACTATTCCTTTTGAACTCCAGATCATTTGTATATAATTTGAAAGGTCTACTCACCTTGCACATCTAGTGCGGGTGAAAATGGCCCATTTATTCTACTCCATTCCCTATTCTTTTAACCAGATGCCAATTTATGAGAGCATCTGACCTCTTCTTTCATAGCAGCTGAATTTTCTCAGGAATCTTTGGTCAAATATACACGATCTATTGCATTCTTCTTTTATTTTGCTTATTGATTGAAAGAGTGGAATTCCCGTACTTTTGTTCTGTAGGGTGGTTTCTCCTGACTGATAAAAAGGGTAAAAGGTAAAGGAGTTCCTGTAGGTTTTACTCTGCTAGTCATGACTGACTTTAGTGGGTGGTGCTCATCTCCATTTCTTAAGTCAAAGGACCTGCAGTTTCCAGAGTCATGAGGCCAGCATGACATCACACCGCAGCACAGAGTGTCTGGCAAAATACAGAATACTGTTACCTTTCCGCATGGGTATATGTGGTACCTATTCATCTACTTGCATTTTTACTTGCTTTCAAACTTCTACAAGTGGGAGCTCACTCTGTCTCACAGCGCTCAGGTCTCAAACTGCCAAGCCATCGATCTTTAATTGTCTAAGACTCAGCATTTTAATCACTGACCCATTGTGTCCCCATCTTCTGGCTGATAAAAATCAAGAAATCTCTTTCTTCAAATGTATTTAGACAAATAGATGGCAGGGGTTAGGAAATTTAAGAAGGGCAAAAATAACATCTCTAACATGTTTTCCTGGAAATTTTAAATCACATCAAATAGTGGAATTTAAGCTTTGGGCTTTTTTTAAAAAAAAGGGACTGCTTTTCAGGAATGATCGAGCATGGTATAAAACATAGACAGGTTGAGTGTGCTTTTTCTCAGTGACCTTGGCCAATGGTTTCTGTATAAATAGCAATTAAGTAGAATCATCTATATAATAGAAATCATGCCAGATATACTGTATGTGATAGAAAGAAGTTCAAATAGTAATACACCCTGATGTTTAGATGTTTTTCAAATGCATTTCATTATTATTTCTTTTAATCGGTGAGGTTATGCTTCATCATAAGCATACATTTAATCAGAAAGTTCCTGTTTCGTTGGCAGGAATTCTATAGTTTAACATTTTCTTACTTTTCCTCTTCAATAAGGAATTATGACAGGAAGATTCAGATGTGATGATGCATTGAGAGCCAAAATGCTGCTTAACAGATCTTCTCTTAGGAAACATTTTCAGTTATCCCAACACACCATTGCTAAATAGGATGCTGTTAATTCAGATGGATCTCAACCATTTCACTTGGACAAGCTTGAATACCTTTCACAGGAAATAAGTGTAAAGGTGATGGTGGCAGGAATAGAGAAGAAATAGCTGTCCTAGAAATGAATCAACACAAATCAGAACATCTGTTCATCAGAAATTAACGGATAGTTTTTATCTGTACTCCTGGTTTTTATATCATTGCAAATATGATAATTTTTTTACAATGTCAGTTATTTTTGTCAACACGTTATGAAATCTACATCAGCTATGCAAAAATATAAAGCTCTTATGATTGAGCTTCTATTTTGCATTTATGGATATGAATCTTTTGCTTATTGCTGTGATCACAACAAATGTTTCATTTTTTATTTCTTTTTGCTTTAATAGCTTGTCAGTATGCTTGGAATTGAAAACACAAGTGTGTCAAGGGTGGTGGTGGGGTTTCCATCTGCCTTGCTGTTCATTCCATTACTAAAGGTGGGTTACAACACAATTAAAAAGCACAGAATATAAAATGATGATAAATCTGATACAACTGAAATCAAAGTTAAAACTAAAAACAACCATTAAAATAATTAAAATATTGGTCTGAAAGGTAAACTTTCTCATCTTCTTAAATACTGGGAAAGCAAGAACCCAAACATATCTCATTAGGAGACTATTCCATCGGCTGACATGTATCCACAGTGAGGATTGGGGATACAGTATATACTTCATTTGAAGGATTAAGTTGAGAACTTGAATGCAATATACTCTATGACAAACAAGGAAAATATTTCAAGTTCTTGTTTGATGGGGTTGATCCAATTGCCTATATTGACTGTGATCATAAAAAGTGATGCTGTATTCCGTTATTTATTTCTCTAATTAAAAAGATGAAATTTCTCTTAATGCAAGTCCTGGATCCCTGGGCTATACAATTATAAGGATATCTGTTTTGAAGTTTGTCTCATTTAGTACCAAAGAGACACTGTAGGGGAAAAATCCATTTTGTTAGAATCACTTGTCTCAACATCATGTGAAAGAGAAGATTCCATTGTCACTATGGAGAAAAGCACATTAACATAGACCAAAACCAGTTGGATGTTTTAAGTAAACAATGTCTAAGTCCTGAGGAATAAAGAAAATATAAGTAAAGGATAATGAAGATGTGAGAAATACAGAAATAATTCAACAGGACAGCCTTGTTAGATAATTGAACCAAAGCTAAGTTTTACAAAGGTTTCTTTTAAGGCATGATAGTAGGCTTACATATTTTAATATTTTATACTGAATTGTGCTTGTGATGTATTGTAGCTATTACTTAAAACTTGAGCCTCTTTTTAAATATATATATATATCATTTCTCCCATGACTCTAGCAGATGGCTCAAATTGTATTTTTCTGATGGGTTAAAAAAAAGGATACATTAAGCCAGAAAGAAGGAGAAGGGAGGGGAGGAGAGGAGAGGGAGAGGAGAGGAGAGGAGAGGAGAGGAGAGGAGAGGAGAGGAGAGGAGAGGAGAGGAGAGGAGAGGAGAGGAGAGGAGAGGAGAGAGAAAGGCTATGTAGGACTTCCGAGCAGAAAGAGGTGCCTCAAAATGCCTATGGATGTTCGCAAATTCTTAAACCAAATGCATCTTTTTCCTGGATTATAGGGTAGGCACAGCTGCTTCAAGGAATCGGCACACGGAAGCTACCAGATAAGTGCTGATGGTGCTTTTACAAAGTCCAAAGCATGTTTTGCCTTTGGATTTGAACCCCCCCCCTTTACTGAGGTTTGCATCACCTTACGAGGGATGAAACATTTTGTTATAGACCAACTTCCAGTATATCATGTATCTAGTTTACAGTTTCAGACAAATACTTCTTTAAACCTTTGACTTGGATTAATGTCCAATGATTGCTTCTGTCAATAATTGATCTCAGAGTTTCTTCCAAAACTTCTTGGCCCTTCCATCAATCTGCAATGAACCTTTTTGGTTATTCCTTTCCACCTGGATAACTATAGTGACATCCTTTCTATTGATATTCTTCCAAGCAGGGAAAATTAATAACAAAGTCTCAAAAGTGTGTTTTAATATTGCCTCAGCGCCCTTATGAGCCTTTCGTATAATTTTGTCACTGCCACACATATTCACATCCAGGAAAATACATTTTTTTAGAAATAAATTAAAAGATGTCCTGAGAATAGTCAGTTACTCCAGATTAATTTGAGAAGGGGTGGAGGGAACATTAAAATCTTTGTTTCATTGACATCATTCTACTTTGGAATATTAAATTACTTTCAGGAACCCTCAACCAAATAAAAATCCATAGCTCCAATAAATTTTATTTCTCTCCTTACTCTTACAAAGACATTCATTTTTTCTAGGCAGAGATAGTTTCTAGAACAGCTTTTTCCCTACATACTGCTATATTACAGATCTTCCTTAGAATGTAAAGAAGGAATGGTTTTAAAGCTTATTACACAAAAAATACAAGTCTAACTGAATCAGATACTATTTTTAAAAGGGCAGTATTTAGTAAAAAAAATTACATGTTTGTCTTTAAGCCTTAAAATATCTGTTGGCTTACTATAGGTAAAAAGATATCCTTTTGGGGACAGCCTTTTCGGGCTGCCCGCGGCTCAGCTGTGTAGATTTCACCCGAAACAGCGCCGATCAGCTGTTCGGGTGAATTTGAAGCCCCCTCCTCGGGAGAAGAGGAGGGGGTGAGGCCCCAGGTAGGGGTCGAGTTCTCCGGGGCCGCCTGAGCTTAAAGCTTGGGCGGCTGAAGGATCGAACTCCCCCGTAGCCTGGGTTGCTCCCAGCTGGTCAGCGTCTCTGCTCCGGATTTCTTGGAGCAGAGCCAGGCGTTTGTGACCACCCCTGCCAGAAGGAAAGACCCTGGAATAAAAGGAGCAGGCAGAGCGGTACAAGAGGAAAAGGTGAAGAGGATCTTTATTTTTACTCTCGAGCTTAATGGACTTTTTAAACTTAAAGTGAAAGTGCGTCACAAGTGAAAGTAAAAGATGGCGGCTAAACCTCCCTCAAAAACCCTTCGGAGTGCTGGAACTTCTCCGGTGCAACAGACATCGTTGCAAGCCTTGCTTCCTCCTGCTGCATTGACATCGAAGGATTTACAAGATGCCCTTGAAAAAC
The DNA here is from genome assembly GCF_964194415.1 of Vipera berus. Taxonomy (NCBI): domain Eukaryota; kingdom Metazoa; phylum Chordata; class Lepidosauria; order Squamata; family Viperidae; genus Vipera; species Vipera berus. The sequence goes on from NC_138206.1 coordinate 18,218,362, forward strand.
ATGCCCAGGTAATTTTAGAAACATTGGGTGATAAATTGGCAAAAATGGAGGAGAGAATAGAAGAGAGGATGGAAGAGAAATTTAGTGCGATGAGGGTAGACATTTTGTCTACAGTGGAAAGTGTGGCTGAATGTGTGCAAGGTTTGGAAGAAAAAGTGGAAGATTTTACTCAAAAAAATGCTGTACTAGAAGTAAAGGTATTGGAGAATGAAGACTTAAGAGACAAAATGGACAGAGAGTTAAGCCTTGTTCAGTTTCACCAGATGCAGTATGCTGTTAGAATCAGAGGCTTAAAAGAAAATATTAAAGAAGATTTAAAGCAGCTGATTTCTGAAGCCCTGGAAGCAGTATTGGGTCAGCCAGCATCTGAAATAAAGGGATGTATGGATAAAGTTTTTCGTGTTAACTCATGGATTGCCAGACAGAGGAAGTTACCTAGAGATGTGGTGGTTTATTTTACAAAGAGAGAAATCAGAGATGAAGTTATTCAAGCTGCCTACGATACTAAAGTAGTGGTTGCTGATCAAGAAGTTTTGGTCTTAAAGGAAATTCCTCCAAAGATTTTAAGGAGAAGAAAGGACTTTGCATTTCTTGTGCAGGAACTTAAGCAACGTGATATAAGGTTCAGATGGGAGATTCCAGTTGGGCTGGTGGCGATGTATGAAGGTAAAAGATACCGCCTGGCTACTGTGGCACAGGCGCGTGATTTCTACAATAATGTTTTAAAAGCAACCCCACTATCACTTTTGGAAGCGGCAAAGGGATTTGGTGAAGAAAAACCTCATGAGGCTGAAGATGGTCAGACAGAGGAGGATGGTGCTGGAAGGGATCAAATTACAACTTTGTTGGCTGATGCTGGAGAGCTAAGGGTGACGCGTGCTGCTTTAAAAAGAGCAAAACAAATAAAAGAACAAGACCAGCAGAAGTTTATGGAACTTTCAAAGCGCACTTACAGCGAGGCAGTGGGAGGAGCGCGGCCCAAAGGCGACAGGGCCATTGGAGAGGTGCTCCAGAAGCTTCGGGGCGACAAGGATGGCGACTAAATTTTTAACTTGGAATGTTAATGGATTAAATTCGCCTCAGAAGAGGAAGAAAGTTTTTCAATATTTAAAACAATTTAAGACTGATGTTATATGTTTGCAAGAAACGCATATTAGGGCTATGGACCAAAAGTTTTTACTGAATTCAAGATTGGGTACGCAATTCGTTGCCTCTGCAATGAATAAGAAAAACGGAGTGGTTGTTTATGTTAAAAGTGCTATAACAGCGGATTTAATTGAAGCAGATAAGCATGGAAGATACGTAATGATAGATTTGTTGTTAGAAGGTAAAAAAATGCTTTTAGTTGGACTGTATGCTCCTAATCAACAACAACAACAGGCTGACTTTTTTAGCTCACTTCATACAAAGCTTACTCAGTTGGATTACAAATCGTTTATTTTTATGGGGGATTGGAATGGCGTTTTGGACGTACAGATGGATAAGGCTGGTTTTTTTAAGTGTATTCCGTGCCATGCCAGACTGCCTAAGTCTTTTTTTGAAATGAAGGATGATTTGGAATTGCGAGACATTTGGCGTGACACACACCTGCATGAAAAGGATTATACTTTTTTTTCTGATAGACATCAATCTTTTTCTAGGATTGACTTCATTTTGCTGACTAGCGACTTTTTTCCAGGATTAAGAAGGTAAAGATCTGTGCAAGAGCTATTTCTGACCATAGTCCAGTATGGTTAGAGATCAATAAGGACAATAGAGATAGGCGCTCGTGGCGTGTAAATGAGAATTTGTTTAGAAATCAGAAAAATGTGGAAGAATGTAAACAACGGATGAAGGATTTTTTTGAAATTAATATGAATAAGGATACTTCTATGGACATGGTTTGGGATGCTAGCAAGGCCTATATGAGAGGGGTGCTGATATATATGAATAATAAATACAGACGTACTTTGGAAGCTAGAAGGAAAGAATTGGAGAATGAAATTAAGGAAAAAGAGAAGGCCTTGATTCTGAATCCATTGGATGTGAAGACTAAGGAGGCTATCAAGCTATTAAGAGGACAATTTGATAAATTAATGGCTGATCAAGTGGCAACCAACTTGAGGTTTGCCAGGCATAATACTTTTTGCAATGCTAATAAGCCAGGTAGATGGCTAGCTTATAGACTAAGGAAAAAGCAGAGGGCTTCTAATATAGACAAAATTGAACATAAGGGGAAGGTAGTGTTTCAACAGGATTTTATTAAGGAAGCCTTTGTGGATTTTTATTCTAAATTATATGCTAAGGAGAAGATTAATGAAAAAGATATTGATGAGTATTTGGAGAATGCTAGCATCCCGGTTCTTACGCAAGTACAAAAAGAGGAGATTAATCAATTGATTACAGAAGAAGAAATATTTACAGCAATTAAGGAGTTGAAGGTCGACAAAGCGCCAGGTACAGATGGTTTGACTGCGGCCTACTACAAAAATTTACAATTAGAGATGGTTAAACCGTTAAAGGAATTGTTCCAGACAATCCAGAGAGGGGGAAAGGTGCCTCCATCTTGGAGAACTGCTTTTATCTCTCTGATTCCGAAGGAAGACCAAGATGCTACTCAAGTAAAAAACTATAGACCGATATCACTATTAAATACAGACTACAAGATATTTGCTAAGGTGCTGGCTAATAGATTGATGAGGGTTCTGCAACGGGTGATTCATGGGGATCAAACTGGGTTTATTAGTGGTAGGCAAATGAAAAATAACGTGAGGCATATAGTTGATGTGTTGGAATTTTTGGAAAGGAACAACCAGATCCCTGCGGCGCTAATTTTTTTAGATGCTGAAAAAGCTTTTGATCAATTGAATTGGCAATTTTTGATGAAAGTTTTAGATAAAATGAATTTTGGGGATAAATTTTTGCAACCAATTAGGGCATTATATCAAAAACAAACAGCTCGAATAATAGTTAACAATAGTTTGTCAGAAGTATGTAGTATTGAGAAGGGTACAAGGCAAGGGTGCACGCTATCGCCTTTGTTATTTGTGTTAACATTGGAGATATTATTAGTAAAAATACGAAATTTGGAAAGAATTAAGGGTGTACGGATTAGAGATCAGGATTATAGATTGAGAGCGTTTGCAGATGATCTGGTTGTTACAGTGACCCAGCCGGAGAGCTCTGTTGTGGACCTGATGGAGATAATAATGCAATATGGAAAGGTTTCTGGATTTAAAGTTAATGTACAAAAAACTAAAATTTTGGCTAAAAACATGACAGCATCGCAAAAGGCCCTTTTAGAAGGGTTAACTGGATTTGAGATTGTCAAAAGGGTCAAATATTTGGGGGTGCTTTTGTCGCCCTCTAATACAAAATTATATAAAAATAATTATGAAAAATTATGGGGAAAAATCCATAAAGAAATGGAGAGTTGGGAAAAATTGCAATTGTCTTTGTTGGGGCGAATCGCAGCAGTAAAAATGAACGTCCTGCCTAAATTCTTGTTTTTATTTCAAATGATACCGATTCTTAAGAAAGATTCTAACTTGGAGGAATGGCAGAGAGGTATCAATAAATTTGTTTGGGCAGGGAAAAGGCCACAAGTCAAACTTAAGATTATGCAGGATACTCGTGAAAGAGGTGGTCTTAAAATGCCTAATCTTAAATTATATTATGAAGCTGCTGCGTTAGTAGGTATAAGTGATTGGATTAATTTGACACAAGAGAGATTATTAAATCTTGAGGGCCACGACCTGTTGTTTGGTTGGCATGCATATTTGTTGTATGATAAGAAGGTAGATAATGTGTTTAGAGTGCATATTTTAAGACAGGCATTGCTGAGAGTTTGGAAGAAGTACAGACATAAGCTAGACTGCAAGATACCATTGTGGGCAATTCCAAAACATGCAATAGAAAATATACATGCTGGTTTCAAACATGATGTGACTATGTACAAGGAGATTCTAAACTTGGAAAGAAATGTCTGGTGTTTGAAACCATATAGTTTCTTGCGAGATGAGAAGATTGTTCAGAATTGGTTTCAATATACTCAGCTACGGGCCAGGTGGAAAGAAGATCAGAAAAATGGTTTTACAATGACTGATGAAAATCTGATAAAGCAAATCAGAAATCAGGGTCCAGCACATATTAAACGGATATATCTTGCATTGATAGAGATTGACTCAGAAACAGAACTTGTTAAGGATTGTATGATAAAATGGGCCCAAAATATTCAAGAAGTTATTACAATGGACACGTGGGAAAAGATTTGGGTGAGGAATGTAAAATTTACACAAGCTCAAAATCTAAGAGAGAACTTTTATAAAATGTTTTATAGATGGCATTTAGATCCTAAAAAGCTTGCAAGCATGTATCCGAATTATCAACCAAAATGTTGGAGGTGTGGTGATGAAGATGCAACATATTTTCATGTATGGTGGACTTGTAAAAAGGTTAAGGCCTTCTGGATAAAAATTTGGTGGAATATGCAGAAGATTTTCAAGCAAAGGATAAAGTTTTGTCCGCAACTCTTCTTGTTGGGAATAATTACAGATGCTACGGTTGTGGACACTAAGCTGATGTTGAATTTAATCACGGCAGCAAGACTTTTAATAGGTCAGTATTGGAAGAAAGAGGAATTGCCGACTATAGAAGAATGGACTTTAAAGGTTTCCGACCTGGCAGAGATGGCAAAGATTTCGGCTTACTTGAAAGATCACTCGCAAGAACGTTATATTATGGAATGGAGAAAATGGGTTGAGTACATCCAGAACAAATATAGGGTTAAGAAGTTTCATGTAGCATTTGAATAAGTCTTCCTTCGCTTTTTCTTTTTTTATTTCCTTTTTTTTCTTTTTTCTTTTCTATATATATTTAATATCATTAAGGTTTGTATTATCCTGTATAAGCTAGAGAGTGATGGATTTTAGAGTTTATGGTTGTTAGTATATGGTTGTTTATGATTGTTTTTTTTTCTATACCTTGTATTTAGCTCTGGGAAGTCGGGGGGGGGAGGGGGGGAGGGGTAGGGAGGGAGGGAGAGGGGAGGGGGAGGGGGGACTGTTAAAGATAAACTGTATGTTAAAACTTTTCAATTAAAAAAAAAGATATCCTTTTGAATTAATTCTAATTCATTAGATATATGTACCACCTTGAATTCAATTCCCAAAGAGAATTTTGGAGGTCACAGTAATATAAATGTATTCCTTGTCCACAAATTCTGTGTTTTTGAAGCCTTATTTTGGAATGAAAATCAAAGCACTAAATACCCCTAGAATTCATTACTTCTCTGTTCCATTTGTCAAACCTTTTTGTCTCTTATTAAAAGGAAAAGAGGTGCCATTTGGGTTTGGCAAAGCAGAGCTTCTACTCCTTATATGAAATATACATTTTTCCTCCATTAGCATAAAGGATAGTCAGAATCAACATATGAGTAATATGAGGTAAATCCTATTGACAAAGTATGATTTAAGTTCCAAATTATGGGGTCCTTGGTGCTCTCTGAACTTGCATTGATGATGTTTGGTAATGACATATCCACAAGAAAACAACCAAGCTCAAAGAGCACCAAGGACCCCACAGTTCAATCCGTAGCTGCAATTACTCTCTTCTATAAATCTCAAGCTGATAGAAGATTCACTTACTAGCCTTTGTGCATTGAATGGTTAAGGCAATCAGGGCAATCTATTGCAATAAAAAGGTTGGTGTAGGAAACGTATGAAAGTGGCAAATGAAAACATCATTAACTAATTTAAAGCTCTAGCAATTCAGTGTCTACTTCCATTCATCCTTAAGTTTTCATAATTCCCACACTCTTGAACTCAAAAAAGGTCCAATAGTGAGGTGCAACACCTCATTCATTATGTTGGCTTATTTCTAATGATGGTATTCAAGCAAAGTCTATTTGAAGTCATTTAGAGGGTAACATCGCCCCTGCTGTTTAAAGTAATGCAGTGCTGTTCTGGAAGAGCTCTGAGTTAATGGATTGCAGCAATAATAAGTAGTAGACTGATATAAAAGCACATGATTATGCTAAAGAATGAATTACCTCTGTATAACGTTAAAGATTATCACCTCCACCCATGATCATTTAGAGGAGTATATTCTTGCTGTAGAACTGCAACAAATACTTTGGCTCTTGAGAGATAAATCAAAGAAGAGCATTTGCTTGCTTGACAAGTCAAATATCCCTTTTCAGGCTTTCAACCATTTTATGGAAGAGACCATTTCACCCTATAGTGTTAAAATGCCATCGTCCCCGCTGTTATGTTTAATAGCCCTGCTGAGTCCAGCATAAGTTATTCATCCCTGGATATGCTGGCATGCATCTGTTGTTTTATATTTGCTTCTTTGACAAGTCTAGACTCATTGGTGTCTTATAAACAGAAAAATGTGATTTTATTGTGGAAAAATAGTACTCTGTAAATAGCAGATGTTTCCATTTCAGAAACCTTTGCAATTTGCTTTTGTGTGTACAGCATATATATCCTCCTGTTCTACTGGAACTGAAATTTAAAATGAAGCAGCAATTTTTATTTTAGGTGTGTAGCAATTATTAGCAGAATTTAAGCTCATATAAAAGTAGAATCTTGCAGTAATTTGAGTTGAAAATGGTGAGCCTATGAGTTCAGGATTGTAGCCACAGATTTCAAACTTGAGAAGATCGGAAGCTGCTGCAAAGTCTCAGAAAGCTGCTGGAGAAGCTCACATTTTGAAAATGTGCTTGAGTGTAATAAAATATCTATAACATCTATCATCAACAACTTCATCATCATCATCATCATCAAGTAGGATTTTGGGAAGATTCTAAAAACTTGATAGGCACAGAGATTCAGATTTATTCATTCTGAAATTCTAAAAATGTATGCAGTCCCTCCCCCAATGATTGTTTCTTATGGCATTTATAATGGGTGGATGAAATTTCATGTGATATTCAGACTGCAGAATTGTTGCACAGATGTTTGAAGAAAAAGGTTGTCTTCCCACCTAGAAACCATTTTGGGATCAACAGCAAAACAGAATCAGCTTGCTCCCACTTTAAGATAATTCCTACATGTTACAGTGCTTTGCTTTCTACTGATGAATGATTTGACTTGTGCTCTTTAATTGCTGCAACTGGGACAGTTACTGAGATTTTTCCTGAGTAACTCCAAATCCTAGGTGATACTTTAATCTTCCTCTTAATTTTCCACAGGGGTCTCTCCACCATTAAGGCAACCACTCTGAGGGGTGTACCAGTATAGGCAGTGAATTGGGGTCACGAACACTGGGGGCACATCTACAGAAGCCATTTCGTTGACTTTAAAGCACGCAACTCTCTGAAGCAGCTTACCACACTGCCTTTTGACCTAAAGATATTATTCTGAGGATGTTGTTGGAACATTTCACAATGCAATGCAATTCATAGTGACATTTATAGGTTACTAGATAATTGCCAGCTGGAGAATAAGTGTTGTTGTTGTGTGGGAGGAAAGAGTGGTAAAGATGATCATGGGAGAGGTGATGGATCTTTCTCCCATCTCAAGGGCAGATTTCTGATTTCCAACTGTGGATCATCTTGGGCTAAGTTTCTATGCCAGTGGGAGGATACAGGTGGCTAAAGTTGCTGTATTTTCAGCATTAGCTGGCAACACTCCCAGATAACAATACGTAAATACATCTTACTTCAGCACTGCCATTGGGACGTTATCATCTACCACGTCTCAGATAGGAATCAGAGAATGCAGCACAGACTGTTCTGTTTTCAGACAGACAGCATCTGCTGCCCAAGTCAGATGCATCATTCTGAAGAGATAGATGGTCCTGCATGGACAGTCACAGTCAGCTGAAGTTTCTCTCCTTATATTCATTGCGGACAGATATGGACCAGGAGGTTATATCCCTCTTCTTCTGTTGCTCCTTAGCAGTTAGAATTGGTGCTTAAGGGTAATAACCCTTAAATTTTCCTCTCATTTCCAGTCTGGCTTGATGGTAATCACACGTATGATGCCAGCAATTTCCGAAGTTCCCTAAAGAAGTAGAATATATGTGAATAACAGTTGGAAATCATGGGTGATTCTTATTCTTATTGCGCCCCCATTGACAGAGGTGCAATGGCTCAGCAGTTAAAGATGCTGAGCTTGTCAGCTGGAGGGCTGACAGCCTGGAGTCGAGACCTGAGCTCTGTACAATGGGGTGAGCTCCTGTTCCTTGCCCCGGATCCTGCCCACCTAGCAGTTTGAAAGAATGCAAATGCAAGTAGATGAAAAGGTACCACTTTGGTGAGAAGATAACAGTGTTTCATGCAGCTTGGCATATAGTCATACTGGTCACATGACCACAGAAATTGTTTTTGGACAACGCTGGCTCCCTCAGCCAAGAAACGAAGATGAGCACAATGCCCTAGAATTGTACATGACTGAGAGAGAAACCTTTACCTTTTTTATTATTATTTCGAACAATAATAAGGCCAAATATTAAATTATTAATTATAAAAAAGTATAAAAAATACATTAACAAATGCTATTTAGACTGCCAGCATCTAAAAATGAAAACTTAAAAGAATGGTTTTCATAATATATTGATTACATATTTAATCAGCTAATAGAAAATAGCCTGTTATAACCACTGTCTGTTGTTCTGCCTGAACAATTTGTTCTCATGTAACCCCATCAACGTGTAGGATATTTGTTTAAACAATCAATTTCTGTCAGGAATTTTGGCTGCCAGGGTCCAGAAGAAGAGCCTTTTCTGCTGTGGCTCCCACCTTCTGGAACATCGTGTCCAACAAGGTGAGATCTGCACCCCCCCCCTTTTGACCTACCAAAAACCCTTGAAGACAGGCTGTGCCATCTAGCCTGGGGCCCCAACAAAGGTGTGGCACTTTTGGACACCCCACCTCCTTCCTGTGAGCATCTTGATCCCTCACTCTCTATTCTGATTAATTTTATTTTAATTGATTTTTAAATTTATGATCCTTTATTATTTCAATGTTTTACAGTGCATTTTAATTGAATGTCTGTAAGTCACTTCTGGTAAGATGGGCGGCATACAAATTAAATAAATAAATGTGTTTTCTGTACAAATTTAAGATCCTGTTATTTAAATATAGATTTTATTTCCATATGTAATACCTATGTGGGCATCATTGCAGAAAAAGACGCATATGCTATGTTTTGAGTGACATTTCCAACTGCGTAAATTTAAATTTCCAACTGCGTAAATTTAAAGGGACAAAATCTTCCTGGCTTCTGGAGAAATGACCACATATATTCCAGCAAGAAACAACAACAGCCCTTCCCCAATATACTCTTTCTCTTGTCAAACTAATTATTTCCAACAAGATACTGATAGCAGGAGAAGTTTTCTTTCCTTGACAATAACAAGCAGGATGAGAAGAAAAGACCTAGCTCTGAAATAATAGTCAGTATTGTGAGAGATTGAGATATTCCAATCTGTAAGAAACACTAAAAAGAGCTCAAATAAATAAATTGGTGTCAGAATGCATCCCTGAACATTTCGGAAACATTGAAATAATAAGAGTCATAAGAGGAATGCAGGAGGAATGAGGAGTTTCCAAGAGATGAAAGCTAGACAAAATGTGATTCCTAGCAAAATGGAAGTATACTGCTCAAAAAAATAAAGGGAACAGAAAATAAGACATCCTACTATTAAATACAGTACATTGTGTTGTTTAAGTGTTCCCTTTATTTTTTTGAGCAGTATATTTTGAGTCCAGCCCATGTCAACTGCTCTGTTGGCTCTTGAGGGGGTTGAACTCTGTGTAGGCCTTCAACCTCATGATTCTTCTGGACATAGTTATACTGGCTTTTTATAAGGAAGTCATAGCCCTGCTTTAGCAAGTGTACCAGTTACACCTCTTTTTGAGCAATAGACACTGGTGACAGTGAATCTCACCATCTTAAGGTTAGATTACTACAACTCAGTTTACATAGACTCCCTTTTTCACTCCAGCTGCCTCTGATTAATACCATTCTAAATGACAACATCTGTCATTACTTCTCACAACCTTTCTACAAGCAATCACTTAAGTCTTCCCCATAACACCACTTCAAATGTACCAGATGCCTAGACAGCGGCCTCTAATTATTCTGCCAATTTCCTAACAGTGTCCAATCAACAATTCTGAAACCTATTCTGGTACTCAATAATACTCTATATCGTTTTTGTCTAAGTTCTGGGTCCAACTTCCCCTTGGATTCTGAAGTAGGGGTACACCTTCCCCTGTACCTTCACCTTCCCCATGTAGTATATGGTTTCTGTTACCAACTTTGTCACTCCCTCAAAAAAGCGATAAGCCCAAATTTATCACCTCATCCTGAGCATTGTGCATGGTGACAATTGTCAGCCCCACAAGGTAGGCGAGGCCTGAAAACCAAGTACAAAGCAAAGCTAGAACTTTATTTCATTGATGTAGACAAAAATAACAGAAACCTGCAAGTCTAGTTATGCTTTTCCTCCTCTCAGTGAATCAGAGTGGGTCCTTCCAAATACTATCTTCGTTCCCAGGACTTAAAGAATGTTTCAGCCCTCTTTGCTTGAGTAATGATTCCTGCATATTTCTGTTATCTCTCTTAGTCTCTACATGAACCATGAAAGGCTTTAAAAGTAGTGACTATGTATAATTATTTATTGTATCTATATTGTTTTTTTAGTTTGAGTAACTCAAGGTGGTGTACATCTTCTTCCTCCAATTTTCTCCATGACAATGGCCCTATGAGTTTAAGAAGAGAGTGCAACAGGCCTAAAGTCTCTCAGTTGGCTTCCATGCTGAAGAGACAAGTAGACTCCTGGTCTCTAATTTCTAATCTAGCACTTTTAACTGTTATGCCAACTGAATTGGCTTTTCACTGAATTGAGGCTAAGCTTGAAATGAATCCAGAAACAAATTGGCAATTAGTACAGTTCTGGAATCAGAGGTGTTTATCTGGGCAAATGAACTAACACCCATATAGGTAGTCCTTGACTTACAAGCACAATTGAGCTCAACATTTCTGTTGCTAAGCAAGATAGCAGTTAAGTGAGTTTGGCCCCATTTTATGGCCTTTCTTGCCATGGTTGTTAAGTGAATCACTGCAGTTGTTAAGTTAGTAACACAGTTGATAAATGAATCTGGTTTTCCCTTTGACTTTGTCGAAAGGTTGCAAAAGGTGATCACGTGACCCTGGAATACTGCAACCCTCATAAATACATGCCAATTGCCAAGCATCCAAACTTTGATCACAGGGGTGCTGCAATGATAAAAACAATCATAAGTCACTTTTTTCATGCCATTGTAAGTTTGAACAGTCACTAAGAAATGGTTGCAAGTCGAGGATTCCTGTATGCCATGTGTTTAAATGTAAAACAATATCACCCCAAGCTACAAATCTTGACCCAATTCTGGAAAACCGCATTGTATTGTAAGGGTTATAGCTACATTGTAATATGCAGGTGGACATTTTTGCAGAGATATCCCCAGATTGGAAAAAATTGCTAGGAGGCAGTAAATGGTTGGGAGGAGGGTTAGGGTCTGGATGGCACTATTGCTTTTGCATGCCAAAGAAGAACAGGCAGATGGGGAGAATGGCTGGGTGAAAGAGGAAAGGAATGTCTGCCTAAAGCAAAGGCTGTTTATGTAGATATTGTAATGCATGTAAATTCTGCTATATTTTATTTCTCAAAGGGGAAATAATGGGTTCGGTGTCTAGTGAGTTTTACTGCAAGTCGGAGTATTTCCTTTTGGAAAAGCATATAAACTCCTAGCTTTTGTTTACAGTGTTGTCACCATCCTTTTCGAGACGGTGAATCCATAAACTCAAACTGAATACAGCAGCAAGATATTAGGAGGCTAAAGGTGGACAGAGTAGCTTTTCTCAACCTAACAGAGCCCTAGGTGAATCACATAATTCAGTCTGTGGGCAGGAAGCTGCAATATTACTCCCAGATCATATGTAATCTCTATCACTGCAACACCTTTTGCGTGTGTGTGTCTGTGTAGTAGCACACATAAGTTCTTATTCAAGATTCTCAGTGCCATGGATGTAGAGGTTTTATATGGGAGAAATTAATTCCATAACTTGGGATGCTTCTGGTTCTGGCTTCAATGGTTCTGTTCTGGGCTACTGTAATATATGTTAATCTTTTGTTTATTTTCCTGAATATTATGTTCTATTGACTGTAGTAAATTCGGTGTATGAAGCATCATTCTCTAATATTTCCTGATAAGTATGTCATGTAATGGGCTTTGTACTAAGAATTGGTATAATAATTCCTGATGTGTTTTGCTTGTATTCTTTTATCTTTGCCCTGGAGAAAACAATTATTTGCATATTTCCTCTGAAAGAGATTATCTCTTCAATAGCAATGATCTTCACAAGTAAAATTAATTGTACTTGTAAAGCCTAATAGAAAATTCCCTTTTATTAGAAACTTAGCATTATTGATACAACTATTCTGCTAGAGGAACAGTTTTTATCTTGGTAAAGTTATTTTAAAAGCAGAATATAAACTGCAAACAAAGAAGCAAAATGATAAACTAGAGCTAGGAATGAAAGGATACATTTCCCAAAACAGAAGTTAATATCCCCACAGGAACTGTTAGTTATTCTTTCAGACAAATGGTTTATTAAATAACACAGTTTAATTCTGTACAATTTATTAACTGTAATGTTTTAATAGGCTGCAGTGTTAGATACTGTATACTGTACATTGCTGTTAACAAATTACATGCATACAAGCAAGGATAAAATACAAGCACAGATAAAATTTCAGCTAGGTTCCACCTGTGTTATTTTTGCATCATCCTTGGGTTGTGTCTAGAACACTTCTGTACCAATGATCTAATCCTGGAAAATGTATTTCTTTAATAATTTAGAGCTATTGGCATCAATTACCTGATGGTAGGATTTGGCAGCCTTTTCAGCCACTGGGGGACATCAGTCTCAAATGATGTTTTGTGGAATCATCATGATTATCATGTCTGACATATTGAAATATTGGAACATTTCAGGAGATGCTGATGAGACCTTTGAGATCTTGTATGATTTTATATGAGAATTTAAAAACGCAGTCTAACATCACAAAAAATCCTGAGTGTAGAATTCTTGTCTGAAGTTTGACATAATCATTTGGTCTTGTGCAAGACCACTGAAATCTTGACAATTTTTTTAATACTTCAAGAGGCATTTTGCAAATACCATTTAAGAGAAGCTCCTTCAGCCAAGGTTAGGACTCTCTGAAATAGCTCTCGTCAGAGATGGAAAGGAAAACAGCCTCTTTCTTGCTTGCTGTCATCTACTTCTGTAGTCCTCAGCTTACAACCATTTATTGAATGACCATTTGAAGTTACAATGCACTGGGAAAAAATGACTTAGAACCAGTCCTCACATTTACCAGTCCTCGCACTTCCAACCATTGCCGCAGCCCCATAGTTACATGATCAAATGTGACTAAAATCATCCACAACAATTGTAATGGCCCAGGGTCATGTGATCACCATTTGTAACCTTCCCAGTCAGCTTCTGACAACCCGACGGGGAAAGCTGGATTTACAGTGTGATTCACTTAACAAGTGAAGTGATTCACTTAATAACTGTGCCCAAAAAGGTCATAAAATCAAGTGTTACCCATTTAGCAACTGAAATTCTGGTCCCAACAGGGTTGTAAGTCAAGGACTACCTGTATAGTCCTATCAAAAAGTCAGGAAAGGACAGAGGGAAGCCCAAGCTAGACTCAGAGGTTCTGTACCAAGATGGTATCTTATTGCAATTAGGCTCATAAATGACCTCAGTGATTTCCTGAGAGAATTCATGTATAGTGTAATGTGGCTTAGTGAGCTCAATTAAAATTTAATTGGGGATTGGCAGAATGAAAAATTACTTGTCTTATCTAAACAACTAGGTTTCTATTTATCAAAGAGCAGATATACTGTATTCTTGTTTTATTTACAGTAACTACTTTTTTCATGAGGAAACATAGATGTGAAAGGAGAGATGGTCAAGAAGAAGAAAAAAGTGTTTTTAAAGGATGGCAAGGGTCAAAGAAACTCTTAGGCCTGATTCTCCAGGGGAAAAGTATTTTAGTAATAAAATTCTTCAAGCTAGCTGATTGACAGCTATGAGACAGGTGATTCAGACTTCATAGGCAAAAGGAAAACACAAAACTGGTAACAGAATTACTTTGTTAAGATTTCTTGTTATTTCTATATTATTTGAAGAATATCACAATACAGTGTTTACCATGTGCATTAAGTATCTGGTTTCTAAGATACTGGATTTAATAAATCCAGTGAATAGATGTGCTATAGAAAGATAAAAATCTGAAATCTGGGCCATTGTGTTAAACCGTTTTGTGATTTGTACATTTGAAAGCTTATTATATTTTGTAAAACCAGCAAGTTATGTTTTTTTCCAACAAAACACTATTTTAAAAGTTATATCAGAAGACAACAAAGATAAAACCTACTAAAGCATGCAACTCTTGTATAAACAAAACTATCTTGTTATGATATTGTTGCCATTACGGAAACATGGTGGGATGAAACCCACAAATGGAACACACAGCTAGAGGGATTTAAATTATTTAAAAGAAACAGACCAAATAAAAGAGGAGATGGAGTTGCCCTCTATATAAGGAATAACTACATCTCTACAGAAATAGAGCACAACAATAATGAAAACTGTAAACTTGAATGCACTTGGGTCAGTATAAAAGCGGGGGGGGGGGAATGACATTGCCATAGGCCACCCAACCAAACAGAGGAAATAGATGAACTTTTTGCTAGTCAGCTAACTAAAGTATGTAGGAAGCACATCACATTAGTAATGGGGGACTTTAACTACCCTGACATCAACTGGGAGACAAACTCTGCACCAAGTGGAAGATCAAACAGATTCCTGACAAACCTAGCAGACAATTTTTTCACCCAAAAAGTAGAGAAGGGAACTAGAGGATTAGCCATTTTGGATCTAATTCTCACTAACAGAGATGAAATGATAGAAGGTGTTGAAGCCACAGGAACCTTGGGAGGAAGTGATCATGCAATATTGGAATTCAACATTATGGTAGCACAAGCAATAGAACACAGTCAAACTAGACTCTTGGACTTTAAGAGAGCTAATTTCAATAAACTTAGAGAGGGCTTGGGAAGGATTCCGTGGATGAGAATCCTCAAGGGGAAAACAACTCAAGAAGCTAGGGAAATTTTGAAAAGTGAGATAATAAAAGCCCAGTCTAGCACAATACCAACGAAAAGGAAAAATAACAGCTCTCAAAAGAAACCAGCGTGGCTGCATAAAGAACTTTCTGACAAATTGAAAGATAAAAAGGACAAGTATAGAAAGTGGAAACAGGGGCACATAACTAAGTCAGAATATCAGCAAATAGCCCGAGCCTGCAAAGATGAAGTGAGGAAAGCTAAGGCTCAAAATGAACTAAGGCTTGCGACCAAAGTCAAAAATAACAAAAAAAAGCTTCTTTCAACATGTAAAAAACAAGAAAAAATTGAAGGAAATGATTGGTCCATTAGTGGGTGAAAGTGGCAAGAAGGTGACAAGCAACAGGGAGAAAGCAGAACTATTTAACTTGTTTTTTGCATCTGTCTTTACACAAAGGGAAAAAACAGACCAACCTATCAAAAATGGTTCCATAAAAAACAGAATAGAAACACAAGTTAAGATAGGCAAGAAAATGATAAGTGAGAGCAACAAAGAAGAGAAGAGCAACAAAGAGAAGAGCAACAAAGATGATTAGAGGACTGGAGAGTAAAACATATAAGGAACGGCTGCTGGAATTGGGTATGTGTAGTTTAACGAATAGAAGGGCAAGGAGTGACATGATAGCAGTGTTCCAATATCTCAGGGGCTGCCACAAAGAAGATGGAATCAAGCTATTCTCCAAAGCACCTGAAAGCAGGACAAGAAGCAATGGATGGAAACTAGTCAAGGAGAGAAGCAACCTAGAACTAAGTAAAAACTTCCTGACAGTTAGAACAATTAACCAGTGGAACAACCTGCCTCCAGAAGCTGTGAATGCTCCAACACTGGAAGTTTTTAAGAAGAGACTGGACAGCCATTTGTCCAAAATGGTATAGGGCTTCCTGCCTGAGCAGGGGGTTGGACTAGATGACCTCCAAGATCCCTTCCAACTTTATTATTATTATTATTATTATTATTATTATTATTATTATTATTATTATTATTATTATTAATAATAATAATAATAATAATAATAATAATATTGACATCATTTTAGTTAACAGTAAAAAATGGAAAATTAAGCCTATAAGCAAATGTGTAAGTCCAAATTTCTAAGTAGCTCTCCAAAAAGATTAGTGGTGGTAAAATTTGTGTTCAGATACTGAAGAAGATAGTCCTTTCCTGTCTGCAATTATACAAAGTATGGTATCCTTTCAAATTTGTAGTACTGAGATTTTTTGCAATCATAGCTTCACTTTAGTACATGAGCATACCACATGAAAAAGCTTGTATTTATATTTTATTTGAATACAGCACCTCCAACATTCCATTATACTTCATCATTGTTTTCCCTCAAAAAAAGGAGATGTAAAATAATATTTTTTTGAATTAATTATTGTTCTAAATTTAAGAAAACAAAAAATGGAAATGCCAAAATTATCTTAAAGTTTATGTACCGGATATTCCAATTTCTTACTCAAAGTCTTTGTATATTCCTACACATCTAATTTTAACATAGTACATGACTATATAAATAGTTTTTATAAGTGGATAATTTTAGAAATAATGTCTTTGGGGATTCTGAAACCTACTGGCTATGTGTAGATGTCAGGAGTTTTAATTAAAGATATTGTCATGCTTTCAAAACCTATAACCAACATCATTCATCAAAGCTCTGCGAAGGTTCTGACCGCTTTTCAGAATATGGTCAGAGAGAATTCCTCTTGAATATCTGTGTAGCTATAGGTTGTCTAATGGGGGCATAGCATAAAGAAAAATCCTCTCTCCTCCCTCCCCATTGACCATGTCATTCAGGGTGATCCTCAGCATCCCTCTCAGAGAAGTTGGTTCTTCCTCAAGTAAGTGGATCTACACCTATCAAAACAGAAGTTTACAAGTTAAAACCAGCATTTTGAATTAAATGATATGGCTTCCCATCCATTAGAAGGAACTCTGAGTACTGAACAAGATACAATAGAATTAAAGCTTTATGGCTACGTCCACCAAATGTTTTCAAAATTCATCATTACCAAGGGCTTCCCCAATGCATATTCCTTTATATTGTGCCCCCATTAGGCAACCTATAGCTTCCAGATATTGAGGTGGAATTCTTTCTGACCATATTCTGAAAGGCATTCAGAACCTTTGCAGAGCTTTGATGGATGATGTTGGTTATAAGGAGGACAAATAATTTATTCTGTTACAAAGCACAAAAAAAAAACCCAAGCTCTCAAAATATTTATAACAAACAATGATACTGAAACCCCAATAAAATGCATTCATACGTCAGCCACCCACAACTTTGGAGACTTATTGGCAACAATACAACTCCTGCAGCACCAGTATTGGGTGATGCTAGCAGTACTTCCTTACAGCTTCTGGGTAGTTTTTAAAGGTAGGCCTACGTAAATTCATACCGTAGTAAGGTGTTAAAGACATGGGGAACTGTTGACAGACGTCATGTTCATATTTTATTAATAATGCCAACATACCATCTGCAAAGGTTTTTTTATATATATTTGTTAGCTGCAGATTAAAAAAAAATCATGAGTCAGTTTTGTGTGTAACTGCTCACAGAAAAGGCAAAAACAAACAACAATCTTGAACCTATGATCATAATGAAAGTAGATTTTCCATCATTTAGATGGAAAAATGTTTAGATGTTTACCTTTTAAGTTAAACAATGCCTCAGAGTCACTTGAAAAGCCCATACGTCGGAAACTTGACATTAGATGCAGCTGTAAAGCAAAACTTCAAATGACCATATCCCTTAAGGACTGCAATCCCAGCATTCCCAGATGCTGTCATTAACTGAGAATTGCAGGTATCTACTACAGTCCAAGCATTTTGGTCTTATTCCTCCAAGTGCTAAACCTCAGTAAAGGAAGGGATTGCCTTATAGAGCCGTGGTGGCACAGTGGTTAGAATGCAGTATTGCAGGCTAATTCAGATGACTGCCAGCAGTTCAGCTCTCACCGACTCAAGATTGACTCAGCCTTCCTCCTTCCAAGGTTGGTAAAATGAGGACCCAGATTGCTGGGGGTAATATATAAACTGCTTAAAGAGGGCTGTAAAGCACTGTGAAGTGGTATATAAGTCTAAGTGCTATTGCCTCTAAATACCCCCACCTGCCTTTATTCCCCCATTTCTCTCTCTCTCTCTCTCTCTCTCTCTCTTTGCCAACCTGGAATCCTGCTTTGCAGAACAGCAAGCAGCCCCAGAACCATGTGGCTCTGGGGCTGCTTACCAACCCTAGGAAACTACAGCCATATCAGCCCAGTCCCAGCTGCAATCACCCTCGCTACCCTGCACTCTGACATCCCACTGCCTCTGTATTCCTCTGCACATGTGACTTTACCTTCTTGTTCCCCTTACTAAAAAGGCAGGCCTGGCCAAACTGGGCTGAGTTTTGGCTGAGGAAAAAAAAACAACAACCAAAAACAGACCCAGAACTGTGACACGCCACAACACCTCTTTGGAAAAACTCCTGGAGTGCACCAAAATGCCTCTTTGCAAAAATGTTTCTTGGCCAGGGGCTTTGGCTGTGGAAAAATAAAAATAAAAAAGAGAAGCCAAAAGCAGTCCTTGAACTGCAGCGTGCCAGAAAGCTTTCTTTCTTTCTTTCTTTCTTTCTTTTTTGGAATGCGAAATCTAGCCCCATTTTGCAAAGTGGTGTTTTGGCACACTGTGTTGCAGAAGCTTTATGCAAAGGGATCTTTTGGTGCGCTGGGGCTCTGTGGCTGCTTGCGGCTCTTTGTTGGTTGGTTTGTTTTTCACAGTTGAAGCCAGTCCAGGCACATCTCAGCAGCAGCAGAAGCAAGAGGATGGCAAAAGTCAGCTAGAGTAGCAAATATCAGGGTGGGAGAGGGCCAAAGGGGCATAGATGTGGGAGAAATAGGTAGGTGGGTAGAGTTGAAGAGCATCTGCGGCCGTAAGTGCGGGCGGAGTGTTGAACATCTGAATTTTATCATGTTACTGTGGTGGTGCTACATAGTTCCACAGTTCATAAGTCCCTTTCTTCAGTGCCACTTTGAATAGTCACTGAATGAGTAGTCATAAGTCAAGGATTCCCTTTAAACAAAGGTATCATACGAACCGTGGTAGCGCAGTGGTTAGAATGCAGTATTATAGGCTAATCCTGCTGACTGCCAGGAGTTTGATTCTGACCAGCTCAAGGTTGACTCAGCCTTCCATCCTTCCAAGGTCAGTAAAATGACGACCCAGATCATGGGGTGCAATATCCTTACTCTATAAATCACTTAGAGCAGGGGTCCCCAACCTCTGGGCCATGGCACACTAGTGGGCCATGAGGGTGTTTGCAACTGGGCTGCAGAAACAGGAAACATGCACACACATCCCCACTTGCACAAGTAGTGGGTGAATTCATACATGCATGCTCCATTTGCATGCTTGCCGGCTGCTCGTGTGGAATCATTCCCTCTCCCCCCACACACATACCAGTCTGCAAAGCCGGAAAGGTTGGGGAACTCAGAGAGTGCTGTAAAGTACTGTGAAGCAGTATATAAGTCTTGGTGGTTGTTGTTGTTAGCTGCGAAGTCGTGTCCGACCCATCACGACCCCATGGACAACGTTCCTCCAGGCCTTCCTGTCCTCTACCATCTTCTGGAGTCCATTTAAGCTCACACCTACTGCTTCAGTGACTCCATCCAGCCACCTCATTCTCTGTCGTCCCCTTCTTCTCTTGCCCTCAACCTTTCCCAGAATTAGGCTCTTCTCCAGTGAGTCCTTCTCATTAGGTGGCCAAAGTATTTGAGTTTCAACTTCAGGATCTGGCCTTCTAAAGAGCAGTCAGGATTGATCTCCTCTAGGACTGACCAGTTTGATCATCTTGCAGTCCAAGGGACTCGCAGGAGCTTCTCCAGCACCATAGTTCAAAGGCCTCAATTCTTTGGTGCTCATATAAGTCTTTAGTGCTATTGCTATTATTGCCGAGTGCTAAGTCAGGGACTACCTTTAAATGAAGTGTATAGTATGTGTTTATATGTGTATGTGATGCATGCTAGAGGTGCCAATGCCATTAAATGATCATTAAATGGGAAAATAAGAGTACAGCCATTTTCCACTGACAGTGTCCATCTCAATAGTAATTCAAGAATTGCTGTTTTCATTTTGCCTTTTAACATTTTACATTTGAGGCCCAAGAAGAGAGAGATGCCATATTTCTCAAGTCCTTGTGTTTTATATCTGACAAAGATAATGCAAGCTATAAAATGTTTTATAATCAGAGTCAATTTATCATGCCTGCTATACAGGCTAGAACCAGAACAGAGACGTGCTGCATTGACTGCTGATAATTTTGCTGCACATTTAGTTCTTTGAAATGAAAAGAGAAAAACTAATAGGAAAATAAATGAGAGAAAACAGAATATAAATAATGCAGGGTGGCTGCTTTATTTGGGTTTTTGCCCTGTTTATTGAGCTCATTGTATCTGGGAAGTGGGACAAACTTCCGTCAAGCAGGCAGTGGCCATATTTTCCTGTATCTGACATAAAAAGTTACTTGAGTTAATAATGACAGTACAGATAGTCCTTGACTTACAACCATTCATTTAGTGACCTTTACAAGTTACAACTGAAAAAAGTGACTTTTGACCATTTTTCACACTGTTGCAGCATCCCCATAGTCATGTGATCAAAATTCAGGTCATGTGGTAACCTTTTGTGACCATCTGACAAGCAAAGTCAATGGGGACCCCAGAGTCATTTAACAACCATATTACTAACTTAACAACTACAGTGATTCACTTAACAACTGTGGCAAGAAAGGTCATAAATTCACTTAACAACTGTCTGGCTTAGCAACATAATTTTTGGGTTCAATTGTGTTCATAGATCATGGACTACCTGTATAGTGAATGGAAGTGGAATTTTTCCTGCTATAAGGAACATTTGAAAGGAGAGTTAAAACAATTGTGTAGTTAAAATTGTGTCCTGTTGATGTGGTTTTTTCCCCAAATAACATCTCTTATTGTTTTTAATTCTATCCTTAAGTGTTCTGTCTTTAGTCCTATTTTTAGGAAGACAGAAATCAGCCTCCAGGCTTCAGCCTCAGCTTTACAAAATCTAAACTAAATCAGTGAAGCTATTTTTAGCTTAACACACACACAAAAAATACTCACAAAAAGACAACAAAGATGTTAAGAGCTGACGCATTTTATGTTCTGATATCACAATCAAATTTAGTTTCCATTTTGAGTTAGCATATGAGATAGAATCCACATGTACTGAATACATAAAAAAGAGAAATTATAGCAACAGAGATATATTGTGGAGTGGAAAAAATGGATTGATTATATCCAGAATAAATATGGGACTAAAAAGTTTCACTTAGCATTTGAATAAGTATTGATGTGATATTTATATTGCTTGTAGTTATTTTATAAGAGTTAAAGTGCGACAGATTTAATAGTTATTGTTGTTTGCATATGGTAGATTATGATTGTTTTTACTGTTATACCTTGTATTTAGCTCTGGGAAGTCGGGGAGGGGGGAGGGGGAGGGAGGGAGGTGTTGGGGAAGGTTGGGAAGAGGGGCGGGGGTTGGGAGGGGTTTTGTTTTGTTTTGTTAAAAATAAAATGTACTGTAAAACTTTTCAATAAAAAAAAGAGAAATTATAATCATGAGAATTCAGTGTTCTGTATGGAACTCATGCATGTTCTCTCTGCCTGGTTCTGCTCTCTTACATTCCACTCCATTCCATTCCTTGCTGTTTTGCTTTGTATTATTATTTGTTTAAATTTATTGGCTGCCTAGTTATTCTATTCTATTCTATTCTATTCTATTCTATTCTATTCTATTCTATTCTATTCTATTCTATTCTGTTCTGTTCTGTTCTGTTCTGTTCTGTTCTGTTCTGTTCTGTTCTATTCTATTCTATTCATTGCTGTTCATCTTATATAGGGTTATAAAAATAACAAAGGAGAGAGGAAGACAGATCTTTTTTAAAAATTATTCTGGATGTTTAAAGCCATGATAGTCCCAAAGTTAACTTAGTATACTCTTTAAAGCAGGGGTCCCCAACTTTTGTGGGTTGGCGGCCTGGGTGGGGGGTGGAGGCACCTTTACTCGTGCAAACATGCCCATGCACAAATGGGGCTACATGCACAATCATGTGCAGGTGATTGTGTGTGTGATGCAAATGGGGCCACGAGCACCCGCACAATGCTCGGGCGACACTAGTGCCCACGGAATGCCATGATACTAGTGCAAGTGGGGATGTTGCACTTGCAGCGATGATAACTTGGCATGACATTGCAATGCTAGCACGAGTGGGGGGTGCGCTCGTGGCAACGCTAGTGCCCCCCAATGCTTGCGCATTGTCAGCACCCACACAACACCTTGACACTAATGCAAATGGGGAGGAGCACTCATGGCAACACTAGCGCCCACCTGATCCTCATGGCATTGCTAGGACCTGCATGATGCCTTGACGCTAGTACAAGTGGTGGGGGTGAACGAGCACATGCGTGTGCACTGGCCAGCCACTCACGCGGCCCAGTGGCCAACAGTCCACATCCCAGTAATGGGTCACAGACCACAGGTTGGTGACCCCTGCTTTAAAGGAAATTTAATTACATTTTCTATGTTAAAAAAATAAAGTAACATTACTTATGAATCCAGTTGTGAGCTGCTTAGAACGAAGGGTAATTAAATAAGGTTCTAGATACATATTTAGGAACACAACTTAATTATGTCAAAATATCAGTCCATCTCAAATCTGTGAATTTATGAAAGTTCAGTTTGGGATCAAATTTTAACCAAAATTCATTTATTTGCTTTGGAATTAATTTGTAAATTTAGGAAATTACAATGAGGAAATATAGCAAAGGGAACATGTGACACAGAACATATCCTAACTGTATGGAAGCTAGGAAATTTTGTTTTGACATAGATAGATAGATAGATAGATAGATAGATAGATAGATAGATAGATAGATAGGTAGGTAGGTAGGTAGGTAGGTAGGTAGGTAGGTAGGTAGGCAGGCAGGCAGGCAGGCAGGCAGGTAAAAACAGTACATACATGTAGATGTGTCTGTATGTTCTGTGTCTATCTATCTGAAATGCACATTATCTATCTGCATATTTATATAGATAGATATGTATATATATGGATCTTTGGTTATTCGGGTTTTTTCCCCGCGTAGAACTAAAGGTGTAGGCGCAACGTTTCGACGGAATCCCATCCGTCATCATCAGGCTGGTGGCTTTAGCTTCCTTCTTCTGGGAGAAGCATGTGGCTGTTTGTTCCTCTTTTTTAAACTGCCAGAGGGGGTGTGTTCTGTGGGTGGAGGTGTGCTCTGATTGGGTGGGGGACCAAGTGTGTTCTGATTGGGTGGGAGTGTGTTTTGGATGGTGGGGGTGTTCTGATTGGGTGGGGGTGTGTTCTGAGTGGATGGGCTGGTCTCAGCTGCCAGCCCCAGACCTGAGCTGGTGAGTTGTGCTGCTTTTGTTCGGCTTTGTGTTTGTGGTGGTGCCATGTTTTTATAGTGGGTGTCAGTTTGCTTATTGTGTGGTTTGGAGGGGTTTAAAGTGGCTGATGTTGCAGCTGTAGTTAGGTTTCTGTTTTGTGGTTGTGCCTCGTTATCATTGTGGGTTCGGATTTGCTTTTTGAATGGTTGCGTGGTGGTGATGTCATGTGATGTTATCATGAGTTTGGGTCTGGTATCATTCTTGGTGGTTGGGCCTCGTCTGTCAATCAAGGCGGGTTTCCAAATGGCTGGTAGGTGAGAGGTATCATCTCGTTTGCTCATGCTGTGGGGGCGTTTTTCTATCTCAATGGCTTCTCTGATTATTCTGTTGCTAAAATGTTCAATTTTGGCGATAGTTTTGGTTTTTTTAAAATCAATTTCATATACTGTGTATATGTATATCTGCATATATATATATGTGTGTGTGTATACTGTGTATATGTGTGTCTATGTATGTGTCTGTATGAATTTGAATAGATCATATCACAATAGTCTATGTGGTAAGAAGGATGTGAGTGATTGTAGACAGCATATATATGGTCTGTTCTGGCTATATAAGGTGATCTTAAGATAAAGCTATTAGCAGGAATCTGGGTTAAGGACCAACTTTTTGTTATAGAATTGCATTGGGGTCTTTTTTGTTCCAAAGCCTCCAGACAGAGCTGACCCATAGGTTGCTATTGTTGTTTCTGGCCAACTTCTCAGTATGTACTCTTCAGAGAAGTACTTTAGATTTACACAAATGTAGCTTCTGTCTGCTAAGAGTTGCATTAACTTTAGTTTAAGTGCCAGGCAATGGCGTGAACTCCCTTGCCCCAGCTCCTGCCCACCCAACAGTTTAAAAACATGCAAACGCAAGTTGATAAATAAGTGCCACCTTGGTAGGAAGGTAACAGCGTTCCATGCACTTTTGATGTATAGCCATGTTGGCCACATGACCATGGAAAATGTCTTTGGACAATGTTGAGTCCCACAGCCAAGAAATGGAGATGAGCACCACGCCCTACAGCTGGATACAACTAAACAGGGAAACTGTTGTCTCCAAATACGGATCTTAGCCTGGTGTCAAAGCCAATGAAGACTACCAGACCTCAGGTGCAGGATTTATTTCCTTTTTTTTTTTTGAAGCACTTCAGCAAAAGGGGTCCTGGCCAGCAAAATGCCAGACCCAAAACAAAGGATTCAACAAGCTTTTATACAGTTTTTCAAGGCAGGATTAAGAAACATTGTCTAATAGGCTTTTTGAAAGTTATCTAAAGGGTCCTCTGCTGGCTCAATGCCTTCCCTATTTATAAGTCTTAACTAATAAACACTTATCTAAGAAGTTATCTAAGAAGTATTCTATTGGTTCTACTTCAATCTTATTCCTAAAAGTTAACTAATAGGCATTCTAGAAGACTTTTAGCAAGTCTTCTATTCGCTCTGTCTTAGCTCTATTTCTTATCTTAGCAATATGTCTTGTATGATATGCCCGACAGTTAGCATTTCCTTCCTACATTGAACGGGACCCCACCTATACACACCCCCTCTTCCTTTATCTTTGTTGTGCAAGCTTTTCAAATACACATCTCCTCCCTTCCTTCTGAGTTCATGCCATAATCTTGCATTTTTACAGCAAATGGCCCTACAGCAAATGGCCCATCAAAACCTTTACCTTTTTGCTAACTGAGAAATGTGTAACCATGATATGCACATATGGCAACTGTGCATCCTTTGAAAAGTATTCATAGAAGCCTTTCCAACCTCACATGAGCAAAAGATCACCCCCAATGAGGGGTTGGATACCCACAATAGATGCCTCTGCCTGCCTTGGATTGTTGCCCTCCAAACATGGATGTCTGAATTAGTTCAATGCTCCAGCCAATATGATCCTGTAAAACAGGTTAGCTTGCCAAGGTAGGTTTAAATGGAACCCAGGTTCAAGAGCAGGGGTCTGGCTGAGGAATTCTGGGAGTTTAAGTCCACAAGTCATTAAAAGGGCCAAGTTTGAAGACCCCTGTTCAAGAGTAATGCAGTCCAAATCAAAGAAGTCACAGGCATTGAGTAGGAGCTCGACTGCATTTTGCGTATCTGTCCTTATGTAGCAGCTTAAAATACAGCTTGTGATTAGATTCATACTTTATAAAACTTTATCGCTTTGACTGCTTGCCATCAAAATCAGGCCACATATTCTTTCTAAACTGTTTCTCTCTCTTAGCAAGGAACTTAAGATGCTGCAATTCAATAATTTTGAGTCTGAATCCAAATATGGTGGAATAACATTATTTCCCATGCATAACAAATCTCAACAGTATGTGGGAAGCCACGAGAATTGATATTTTTGCCATTGTGCCATTTTTTAGGGTCCTCTCAAGTTTGTACCAAGCTTTGACATTAACCAGATACCTGGCTTTCACTTTTAAAACCCTCTAAGAGGTGAAAGGGGTGAAGGATATAAATGTTCTTTAGCAGATCTGCAAAGCAAACAGAAACTGACATTGATGGAAGTTTTAATCTGCAACAGAAAAGTCAGACTACAGCTTTAAAAGCAACTATACATTTTTTAAAGAAACTAAAAAAAAAGGCTTCCCAGTGTATGTGCTCTTTATTCACAAAAACTCAAAGAATAAAAGAGGCACAGACTTGGAAACAAACCTTTTGATGTGATAAAGTGTCAGTTGCAAAGTTCTTTTTAAGAATATTATTTTAAACAGGTATGTCAAACTGGATGCATCTGCGGGCTGGATGCATCGTACTGAAACTGTGCCCACCCCATTGCCAGGAATGGGGAAAAAGCCACGATACATCGTGCAACATCACGTGATGTCACGAGTTTGACATGCCTGATTTAAAAGAATGAATATATATGAACAAAATATTTTATCTCTCTCTTTCTCTCTCCCTCTGTGTGTGTGTGTGTGTGTGTGTGTGTGTGTGTGCATGTGTACACACATATTTATCTCTATTGAACTTTATACTGAACACATGTGGTTAAGTTCAAAAGTAGTTCTGATACGTGTTTTGAATGCCTTGTTTTTAAGAGGTTTAAAATATATTTTGTAACTATGTATAAGTATTTTGACAAATCAAGTTGAAACAGAATTAAGAATTGCTTGTCTGCATTTCAGGGGAGTTTTTCTAATGGTTTAATAATATTTCTAAAGACATTTCAACTGTCTCTCTTGAGCCTCCCTTTTAATTTTTTTTCCTAGCCGTTGCATCATTATCAAGATCAGGTGTGTACAGGCCGCCACCTGCAAGCAGTCCTGAACAGCTCACAAGGCAGCCCACAAGATCATAAACTTTTAATATTATTTATGCATATACTGCACTGTATATGCATGACATTATATAATTTAGATGTGGCCCAAGAAAATTCCTCTTCACTCAGTGCAGCCTAGGTAAGCCAAAAGGTTGGATATGCCTAAACAAGATAGTAGTGGGCAGATATTTACACTATTTACTTATACAGTATACAGATTTTTATAATGGCACCTAAAAAAATAATAAAAGTATTATCATCAAAGCCTTTGAAGATTACAGGTCATTTTATCATGCATCAAAAAATACTGAGACTTTAATCTATTCCAGAGAACCTAAGGCATGTTTTTAAGTTTCTTAGTAGTCATCCTTCTCTGGTGAATAACCTCCCTTGCTATCTTTAATTACTATGCATGATTTGTTCTTACTACAGAGCATTTTTTTTTTCATATAAGCCAAGCGTGGAAAAAGATATACAGCTCTGGTTCTGAAAATGGACTATATCACATAGAGCTGCATTTGATTTACAGGTTTGTTTATAAAGCAATGTCTAGTCTAAGCTCAGCCATGCCTTGAGTAGCATTCTTTAAAATAAGGCACATAATTATTGCCAGCATTCCTAATGGCATTCAACTGAGAACAGAAAACAGACAATTGCTTTGTATTTCAGCAAAAGAGGATGGAGGCAAAAAAAAAAATTAAAAATCAAATGAGTGTTTTTCATAGAACAACATATTCAACCATCCATCTTAGTAATCAAGTATTCATAACAAAACAGTAACATGACCAGTTCAAGTACAATAATAATAAAAATAAAATCAATTATCTTAAAAGCTCTGGTAAATATAATTGCCTCTTCTAATGTGTAGAGGGTGTGAATGTTTTCAGGAAGGTATTCCACAATTATAATATTGCCAGACCCCCAAAAATTCTGGCTTTACCACCTGCTTTCCCTTTAAAGACCAATTATAATTGTATTCTAATTTGTGTCCTAAAGAGCAAGCAGTTGATTATACACTTGCTATTTAGTAATGATTTGTTAACGTCACACTTTTCTAGAAAGACGGAATGTTGAACTTATGAGCATCAATTAAAATGTGCCAGCTTGTTTTCTATATGTTATTATTTGTTTCAAAGATTTTTGTCCCACTCCTTCACCAAGTGGTTTCCAGAGCAGCTTTATATTAATAAAATTATATTGTCTGGGCTGTGTCATTCTGGTCCTTTAAAAACCAAATGCTGATCCAACATCCTGAAATTAAATATTGAAAATAAAGTAAACAATTTCACAAAGTCAGGGGTTAGGCAGGTGCTCCAAAGATAAATTCTTGAAGAGGAACATTGTAATTTTAATTATAACAAAGATATTTATTTGCTACAATTTTTATTTTGAAGAAGCTTTCTTTCTAGTGTGGGTTGTTGATGAGAAGGCTACCGTTATCTTAGGCATGAAGCACATTTGCCAATGATAGTTCAATTCCATTACTGAGTGAAACTGGAATTAATATTTCAATAAAGGGGATGCTTTTTTTAAAAAAAAAGATACTGATGTGAAAAATACAGTTTCTCATTCCTGATAGTTAGAGGGATACAGTCATGTGGTTTTCTTAGCAATATTATTGGTCATATTAATATGTGATGCATAAATGCATGCTCTAAGCTATACATAATGAAATCACTAGGATCATATAGCTGAGCTATAAGGTCCCTACTACAAGGGCTTCCAAACTGAGCAATATACATATGATTTTTTTAAAAAACAGAAATAAAATTCAAACTTAAAAATGAATAAAATATATGGTTGCTATTGAAGTTTTTCTTTTGTCCAGTAAGCAATATGATATTGGAGAGGTAGCTTAAGCATTCTGAATAATCATAAGCTGAACTCAAGCCAAACATTCCTCCTTACTTATACTCCAGTAAGTTCTAAACTGAGACCCAGTTTGGTGTAGTGGTTAAGGCACCAGACCAGTGACCAGGCGTTTCCATCTCACCTTAGACGTGGAAGCCACCTGGATGACCTTGGGTCCTGCCCTAGTCTGAATGGTCGGCAGAGTTGGTTTGTGACCCTAGATTCCAAAATAGATTTATGACTTAAATTTAATGTAAAGGAATAATTTTTTTACCTCTTTCTCTCGAAATGGAAGGACATCTGTAATTAAACAGCATTATATTTGAAAGCAAGTCTGTCTTCAAGGAGTACATAATTATTTTAGAGAATTCATTGTGACAATTAAGTGTAGCAAAGGATAGCTTAAGTGCAGTGGTGGGATTCAAATATGTGAACAACCAGTTCTCTGTGTGGATGTCGCTTCCGGAAGTCCATTCTGGGCCTGGTCAACAAAAAAATTAGCTATCGGTTCTGCCGAAGTGGTGGGAACCGGCTGAATCCCACCACTGCTTAAGTGGCTTTTTAAGAGTTCTAGATAAAATTCACAGCGGTAAGATGAACCTTGTCAATCCTTATTAGTCAGAGTAGTTAAATGGAACATCTTTATAACACAGAATGCTTCTAAGTTCCTTCCGGATATGAAAGAGAAACATGCTGTGTAAAGCAAAAACTATATTGCCATGATCATTTATAACATCTGAATAAATACTTGTCAGTTTCTTATTGCAAACAGATTGTGTCTGGGTCAGACTTATTTATTGTCAGTTTACTGTCAGTAAGCAAGGATTCCTAGTCAAGGAATCACCAAGACCACTGCCAGTAATACTCACAGAGCAGTGTTTTTATATACAGGGCAAGCTACTAGTATATAAAATGAGAACAAATCCAGCTCCCTTTTAGCACTGATGATGTTACATAGTTTGGTAATGAGACATCTGCAAGAAAACAATGAAGCTCAGAGGGCACCAAGGACCCCACAGTTCAATCCTCACTGCAAACATTCTCTTCCATTGAAAACCCTTGTATCTTGTACAATAAGTGATTACTGCATAATGAGGGCAAGAAGACTGTCAGAGTCCTTACCAGCCCTGGTTCCACAAATGATAAATGATGGTCAACAAGGTAGCTGGCTAGGCAGGAACATTCTGACCAGTGTTTATTGACGGCAAATAACAGCAATAGAGCAATAACAGCAATAAAGTCAGCACTGGGAGTGACTTGCTCCCAGTGCCTTATATACAGACAACCCCCTTAGCTCCACCCCCCATCCAACCAGCCAGCATCCGGCACCCATCCCTAAAACCAGCATAGCTGGCCTCCGCCTCCCCCCTCCAGCGTCGTCTCCAGCAGTCCAGCATGCAGCCACGAGCCTCAGCTGTTCGGCGGCCGGAGAGATAGCAGTCAGCATGTAGCCGGAGCCTCAGCTGCTCAGAGGTCAGGCAGAGGGATTCCCAGGCAAAGGGGGATTCCCTGGTCGTCAGGCAATGACATCAGCAGTTTGCCGTCCAACAGCGGGCTCCCTCGGCTGTCTCCCTTTCCCTTCCCTGAAGTGGCAAGCCCACAGGGCTTGACAAAGACACAATTTTACTGTGATATGAACTACATGTTATGGGGCTGCAAGTAACAAAGGCTGAGGTTTGTGCTATTCATGCATATTTTGGGCATTTCTTTTATCACTGGGGTTTGTACCAGATGCCTATGACTGCAGTGATCTTCAGCATTATTAGCACAAGTAAAACCAATAGGTCGTCTAAACCAGGGGTAGGCAACCTTGGCTCTTTTATGACTCATGGACTTCAACTCCCAGAATTCCGGAGCCAGCTTGGCTGGCTCAGGAATTCTGGGAGTTGAAGTCCATGAGTCATAAAAGAGCCAAGGTTGCCTACCCCTGGTCTAGAACCTATTAGCAAGAGCTACCTTTGCTGCCATCTATCAGAAAAGGTTAGGCCCTTGTATAAAGATGTTCTATCCCACATCACTCTTTCTCCATATTTCTTCCAATTCCTGCTGTAGATGAAATGAACCTTTATTGTCAAAGTACAACTATGTGTACATTGAGATTAGCTGAGCCTCCCTTTGTGCTCCCACCCACCCCAACACACAGTGACAACAAACCCTCCATCTTACTACACCATGTGAACCAACTACACCACACACCGGCCTCCCAAGTCAATTCTGCATAAAATTCACAAAAGTTCACAAAAGTTATTTCTCATTCAAAAGCCTAACAGCCCATGAATAGAAGCTGTTTTTCAGCCTGTTGGTGTGGCTGGCTATACTCCGATATCTCCTACCCGATGGTAGGAGAGTAAAGAGATACTGTCCAGGGTGTGAGTCATCCCTGAGAATTTTCCTCACTCTTCCAAGGCAGCGAGCCCTGGCGATGTCATCCAGTGGTGTCAGGGGACAGCCCACAATGTCTTGTGCTGTGCTCACTACCCTCTGTAATACTTTCCTATCCGCGGCTGTCAGACCAGCATACCAAACCACAATACCATATGAGAGGACACTCTCTATAGTAGACCGGTAAAAGAGGGTCATTAGCCATTGTTCTACCCTGTTCTTCCGCAAGACCCTGAGAAAGTGAAGCCTCTGTTGGGCCTTTCTAGCCACCTGGGTTGTATTAACTTTCCAGGTCAGATCTTCACAGAGGTAGACTCCCAGAAATACCAACCATCTGAGACAGGGGTCCATGTGAGGCAGTCATTTAAAGACAGCATTTCAAGGGAGGTCTTCATGAGTAATTTACAAGCTTTGATTCAACATTTATTCCAAACTTATTTTATTTAATATGAAAGTAGTGTGTCTATGAAAAAAAAATACTCCCAAATGTTAAATAGGAGCAAATGGCCGTGCAATACTGAAATCCCAAAACAGAGACTATCATTAATAGAATTTAACATGATCAGGTATGAATTGTAACAGAAAAATAGCAATGAATTTATTAATTCACACTTGCAATGTTTTGTGCTGGGATCAATTTTGGGTTATAAATATAATACAAAAGCTGCTCATAACAGGAAAGCTAAGGCTGTATAGCGCCATGGATTGGAAGGAAAAAATGGGATTTCAGAGCACTGGACACTCTCATATCACTTATCTGCAGCTCTTTAAAGCAGTTGTATATCTTCCCAGCTGTCATCTGCAGTTGCAGTCTGATTCTAGGAAATGATGTATTTTAAGAAGAGACACATGCTACATATCTAATCCTATTCAAAGCACTGCACGGTCCTTATAAAGATCTGGAAGGCAGCAGGTTAGTGTCAAACCATTTTCACTGCCTTCAAAGCATCAGATAGGAGCCAGTTTGGTGAAGTGGTTAAGGCACCTGGTTAGAAACCAGGAAACTGTGAGTTCTAATCTAGTTCTAGTTCTCAGCCCTAAGAAAAGGCAATGACAAATCACTTCTAAAAATCTTGTCAATAGAGACTTGTTTGGGAATCAAGATTGACTTTAAAGCCTGCATACATGGAAATGCATCATGTTACATTTGAAGTGACCCACATGGTTTCTCATTGAGATTCAAGGTGCTGGTGATGACCTATAAAGCCCTAAATGGCTTGGGTCCGGGATATCTGAGGGAACACCTGCTGCCGGCATCAAGTTCCCTTCGTCCAGTGCGCTCCCACAGGGAGGGTCTTCTCAGGGTGCCACCGGTAAGAGATTGCCGGCGGACGACACCCAGGGATAGGGCCTTCTCAGTGGGTGTGCCTGCCCTCTGGAACCAGCTGCCAGTGGAGCTGAGGACTGCCCCCGACCTCCATTCATTCCGCCGGGACCTGAAGACCTGGCTCTTCGAGCTCTCTGGCCCAGGCTGAGAATTAATCTTAATTTTAACTGGGGTTTTATTTATGCAGGGATGAATATAATTTTTTTAAATTTGTTTTTAACTTTTGTATCTTTTTTTTTTAATCACCCTGTAAACCGCCCTGAGTCCTTCGGGAAAGGGCGGTATATAAATGTAATAAAATAAATAAATAAATAAATTTGAAGCCCTATACAAAATGAAGCTCCTGTTCTAGACTGTGGACCATGGGAGGAAACCTTCCACAGTAATAAACTGGAGATAATCCAGATGAAGGCTTTAGTGGAGGACAAAAAATTAAAGCTTGTTTGTCACATTCTTACTAATATCAGTTCCCATGCTGGTAAGTTATGAATGGAAATGCTTGAAATCATATAATTATATAATTAATATGTGTTACTTAGCACTAAGCTATGTCCATCACCATAACACTTTCCATTAACCAATATGATTCATTTAGAGGTATTTCTTACAATAGTCCCAATTAAATTGTTTTTGTTTGAGTTTTTTTGGAAATGGCATCTTTGTTTATTGATATTCGTATCACCAAAAACCTAAGAAGATAAGACAAATAGGTCTTCTATTTCAATATTTGATATTTTGCTTCAACCTATATTTGATATTAGCAGTTAATTTCATCTTTCAGTTAGACAAAACAGCCAGTTTATTCTGAGTCACATTCTTATGCTGTTTAATCTGAAACAAAGGATTAACTGACAGAGTTGCTATAAAAAACCCAGCCAGTGTTAAGTAAGTTGTGTACACTTATATAAAATCCTAATGCACTTTTAAATAGGAATGGGAGTGATTGGGAAATGGGACTAAGAATATACTATTTGGAAAAGGAAATAAGAAAGATTGGAAAAGATAATTACAGACAGGGTTAATAAAAAAGTCTATGCAACTTGGAAAGAATTGAATAATTGTGCAGTAATTAAAAACAATTCTTTGTTCTTTCTCAGAAGAAAAAAAAATAAGAAAGCTGATTTCAGTTTAAACATGAACCTTGATGGCTGATATATATACCTGTTTTTTGCCTGTTATTTACTTTTGCAAAAAGTATATAAATACTAACTAGTAATCTAAGGTTCATATCTGCTCAAGAATCAGTAAATAAGACCAAGTTGTTTTACCTGTATGTGTCATATGGTCTGGTACAATGTTGGTCAGGACAGAACTAAGAATTAAGTTCATGTATGATAGGTGCTAGCTATATCCTAATCCCTTAATCTATTCTCATCTAATAATCCAAAACATGTGAGTAAACTATTATATTAACAGTGTCCACCCTTGTTCAGTTCTTCATAAACTGAAGATTGCAGTCTTTAATAGATTTTTTTTAAGAAATACCCCCCATCTCATATATTGTCACACAGGGTTTTCATAGAAATGTACAAATGAAATTATCCATTTCTTTGTTCAGTGAGTTCTGTAATGAGAATCTGCTATAACATTGTAATGAAATACAATGTTATAGCATTAATTTTATTTACCATGCTTATATGGCAATAGCAATAGCACTTAAACATATACCACTTACAGTGCTTTATAGTCCTCTTTTAAGTGGTTTACAGTGTTAGCCTATTGCTCCCAACAATCTGGGTCCTCATTTTACCAACCTGGGCAGGATAGAAGACTGAGTCAACCTTGAGCCCGTGAGAATCGAACTGCCAAACTCCTGGCAATTGGCAGTCAGCAGAATTAGCCTGCAGTACTGCATTCTAACCACTGCGCCACCATGGCTCTTTAATATGACACTCCAACAAACGATTTAAATTGAATAGTTTATGACCGAAGGCATTGATGGCGAGCCTTTTAGAGACTGAATGCCCAAATTGCAACTGAAAACCCACTTATTTATCGCAAAGTGCCAGGGCCACATCAGCATTGTGGTGCCTCAAGGGGGATGGGGGGCATGGCCCACTGGGTGGGCATGGCTGCGGTGGTATGGCAGACTGAGTGGGTGTGGCCAAGTTGGGCATGGCCACCTTGATGTTGCTCATGGGGGTATGCCTGTGGAGGCTGGGCAAGATTGGAGGAGATCCAGGGGGTCTCTGGTGGGTGGAACA
Source organism: Vipera berus (assembly GCF_964194415.1). NCBI lineage: Eukaryota > Metazoa > Chordata > Lepidosauria > Squamata > Viperidae > Vipera > Vipera berus. The sequence continues at coordinate 18,253,011 of NC_138206.1, forward strand.
GTGGGCAGGAGGCTCGTCCTGTAAGGTGAGGCTGGGGGTAGGGTGGGGATGCCATTGCTGCGGGGCAAGGTGAGGCAGGGGTGGCTGCTGCCTGACACTATCGGCCCCCGCACACAGAGGCCAGCGAATGCATGGGGGCGTGCTTTACCACCTCTACTTGAGCTTGCTACACGGCTGCTTCACCTCCTTTGTGCTGGGTGGGGATGCCACTCTGGGCTCCGGCGGTGGCCTAACAGACCTACGCCAACTGCTGGAGGTGGCGGCAGGTGTGCCCACAGAGAGGGCTCTGAGTGCCGCCTCTGGCACGCGTGCCATAGGTTCGCCATCACTGTCCTAAGGCAATGTTCAACTGTTCTTGCTATTAGATGGATTCCTCTGAAGTTCAGCCAAATTCTGATTTTCTGGGATTTCAGTCATTGGTTCTATATTCCAGAACAGCAAATTCTAACTTTTTTGAAAGCTGCTTCCTTTTATAACTGCTGAATATCTGACAAATCTGCTACTCCTGTTGACACAAGTTGAAGATGTTAAGAAATGCTTTCTCCGTTCAGACTTTTGAAAACAAATCATTAATGGTCCAGCCCTTGAACACTTAAAAATGAGAACAAGGCCGGCTTGTTCGAACAGGTATGTTTTCAGATCGCGGCGAAAGGAGCGAAGATCGGGCGCCGTCCGGAGCTCAACCGGTAACTGGTTCCATAGCTCCGGGGCACCCACAGAGAAAGATCTCCCCCTGGGGGCCACCAATCTACATTCTCTGACCGGTGGCACCCTGAGGAGTCCCTCTCTGTGGGAACGCACAGGGCGGAGGGAAGTTGACGCCGGCAGCAGGTGTTCCCTAAGGTACTCCGGACCCCTGCCATGTAGGGCTTTAAACACCATTACTAGTAAAGAAAAAACACAAAAGAACACTTCTTTATTGCTGCCGAGAAAACAACATGGATGGGTTCAAGTGGTCATCATGAACTGAGCAAAGGACTTTACTATCATGTGTACAGATGTAAAAGATACAGATAATTTGCTACTACTTTTTTAAAGGGTAGAAATACACACTCTCCCATTATTTTCATTTTCTTTTGTATTTTATATTCTGAAAAACTAATAAAATTTTGAAAACAAAAAAAGAACCCCAAAGAATAAATCATTCTTTTTATCAAGAGATTTACATCAGGAATACAGAAGGTTCCTTGGGAGTAACTAACAATTTAACTCAACTGTTTTGGCAGAGGTATTTTTAATTGATGTTTTTATCCTTCATTATCTTTAAGGCAAATATATTTTGAGCAAATATATGAAAATAAAAAAATGACCCTGCTCACCTATCCTATGTAACAAATTTGTGAAACGATGATAATGCAAATGCCCTTGAGGACCACTCGGAGGCTTCAGCTGGTGCAGAATGCAGTCGCGTGAGTTGTGATGGGGGCTTCCCGATACTCCCATGTAATACCTCTGCTCCGCGAGCTGCATTGGCTTCCGGTTGCCCTCCGGGTGAGATTCAAGGTGCTGGTGATGACCTATAAAGCCCTAAATGGCTTGGGTCCGGGATATCTGAGGGAACACCTGCTGCCGGCATCAAGTTCCCTTCGTCCTGTGCGCTCCCACAGGGAGGGCCTTCTCAGGGTGCCGCCGGCAAAAGATTGCTGCCGGGCAACACCCAGGGGGAGGGCCTTCTCTGTGGGTGCACCTGCCCTTTGGAACCAGTTACCTGTAGAGCTCAGGACTGCCCCTGATTTTCGTTCATTCCGCCGGGACGTGAAGACCTGGCTCTTTGAGCTTTCCGGACAGGACTGAGGATTTTAATTTTTAACTTATTGTAATTGGGTTTTAATTAGAGTTACAGGGGTTTTATATTTTACTCAAGGATAATTTAATTATTTTAATTATTAACTTTTTGTATTGTAGTGTTATTTTTAATTGCCTTGTGAACCGCCCTGAGTCTTATGGGAGAAGGGCGGTATATAAGTTCAAATAATAATAATAATAATAATAATAATAATAATAATAATAATAATAATAATAATAATAATAATAATAATAATAATAATAATAATAATAATAATAGGGGAAAAACATCACTACCATCTTGCCTGCCTAACTCAATGAATTTACTCATGAGAATAAGTGGGTGGGTGAGTGAAGAGGCATATAAAACATATTGTATGGTGACTTTTTCCCCCTCAAATGATATATACTTGTATATTGGTGAAAGATTTTAATTTACTAGTATTATCAGTTGACTAACAGATTAATTAAGTTTAAGTATTGCTTACAATACTGTAGCAACAGACAGTTGCACAGAAGCAAAAGGAAGGAAAGAAAGAAGGAAAGAAGTCAAAGGGAAAAAATCTAGAGATTAGGAAATCCTCTTTCTGAAGATTTTTGTTTGCATAGTTGATCAGTATGAGCATATTGATTTATAAGCTACAACAAGCATTGCCTAAAATTGAGGCTGAACAGCCTAATAATCTATCAGATATTTTAGGCTTCAGTTCACACCGGCAAGCAAAGTTTGTGCAATAGTCTGGGCCTTTCAACTTAATACACTCCTATTCAAACCAAAAGCCTAACTTATCTATTATTGCATATTTAATAAACTGAACAGTCTTTAAGCAATTGTCAGTGCTCTGTGTATATTTGTGTGTGTGTGTGTGTGTGTGTGTGTGTGTGTGTAGTAGGGAGAGAAGAAAAAATGCAGTCTGGTTAATGACTATAAATTTTAACTCCCCACTAACGTTATAAGAAAAAGGATATTGATCAAACAGTCTTGTGATTCACAAAATGCAAGAACTACGTCATTAAGTGTATTGTTTCATTTTCTTTTAGGTTACTCAATACTTCAAGCTATTATGGAAACAGCAGGCGAAAAAAGCTGGCAAGTTAGTGCCATATGTGTGGAGAATTTTAACGATGCAAGCTACAGGCAGCTTTTAGAAGATTTGGACCGAAGACAAGAAAAAAAATTTGTAATAGATTGCGAAATAGAGAGACTTCAGAATCTCTTAGAACAGGTAATACTTGCTTTTAATGCAACCAGAAACACATTAGCATTGCTTTAGAAGTAGAGTCTCTTTTTTGGCATTTATTCTGTCCTGTCTGTCAAGAAGACATTTTCCTCATTTCCACTTTTATACATAATCTGCTAATTAGTATCAACAATTGCCTCCATTTTGAGTATAAATGGGAAATTCCAATAAAACAATGTTTTGATTCACCCAGGAAAATGAATGGAAGCAGTATATTCTAGGGCTTAATGAAATATAATGGTGAAATACCTATTAGCTGAAATGTGGGTGAATATAGGTCACATATAAAGCAGGTACACAATTCTTCAAAGAAAGGAGTCTTTAGAGAGCAGTAATGGACTCCCCCTCCCTTCAAACACTCTTTTGATAAATCTCTCTCGCTCACACAAGTACATTTATTAACACAAAGATGTTAGCTTCTACAGATGCATACATTTACATTGACAATATACTTGAAATCTGGCTAAAGAAATGAATCTGCTATTGTCGTTGTAAGTTTGGCTTTTTTTGGGGGGGGGGGAGGATACAATAATAATAATAGCACCAACATTTGTTTCCCAAGAAGATACAAATCAGTATCACTAATAAATCATATTACAACACTAATTTATTGACAGAACAGATTGCCATAGCAATAGTTTGGAAGACAGTAGTGGGCATATATGCTAATAGTCCCATTGTAATGTGTGGCCACATGACCATGGAGACGTCCTCGGACAAGCGCTGGCTCTTCGGCTTTGAAATGGAGATGAGCAGTGGCCCCTAGAGTTGGAAACGACTAGCACACATGTGCGGGGAAACCTTTACCTTTTTAATGTGCGGTACAAAATTATTGGATTGTTAAAATCAGTCCAGACATATAGTCATACAGAATAACAGAGTTGGAAGGGAACTTGGAGGGCTTCTGCAGGAGATCCTATACAATGTCAGACAAATTGCTGTTCCATTTCTTCTTAAAAACTTCCAGTGATAGACACCCACAACTACTGGAGGCAAGCCCATCCACTGATTATTATTTTTCAATGGCAGGAAGTTTTTCAAAGATTGAGAGAACTTACAGAGTATCTTTGTCTATATCAATTTAACTTTCTCAATTTTAGAGCAGACTTGGATTTTTTTCTGCAAACCAAAGAGCAGTTAGTATTTTTTCACTAGTAGTCTCATAGTTTGATTCCACTCAGCCTACTTTTGGTAAATCGGTTGATTGAAAAGCCACACATACCCAATAACCAGTTACCAGTCTGTCTGAAACACAATCACATTTCACGCAACAAAATTCAGCAAGCACAATGTGATCTTACTGTTCTCTCTCTCTCTCTCTCTCTCTCTCTCTCTCTCTCTCTCTCTCTCTCTCTCTCTCTCTCTCTCTCTCTCTTTCTATCGGTTATTATCTAATTACTACTATAGTAGAATTCAGTAGTGATCATACCTTTTTTTCTTTTTAAACTCAATTTTCTTTTCCATGTGTATATTTTTTCCCATTAGCTATTATTTTTATTAGAAAGCCAGTTTGTTATAATAGTTAAGGGATGAGCTTAGAAACCAGAAGACCATCAGCTCCAGTCATATTTTAGGCACAATGCCATTTGGGTGATGTTGGGCCAGTCACTCTCTCTTAGCCCTAGGAAGGAGGCAATGGCAAATGAGTTCTGAAATATTGCCAAGAAAACTACAGGGGCTTGTCCTGCCAAACTAGGAGAGAACACAGACTTAAAGGCACCAAGTATACTGTACATCCATGCATACATATGTACATACGGGCAGAAAAATGCATTTTCATTATTTCTTTGCAAAACTTTTTTCCTAAGTATTCTTCATTAATCGATAACCAGTGAATCTTCATATTCTGTATGCCAACTGCAACATACCACAATCTCTATGGTTTGTTTGTCATGAAACACAAATATTGGGAAAGGCTCCATGTATTCATTCATTCAAATTATTTTTATTCATGTCTTCCTCTAAAAAGATTCTCAGAGCAGCTAACAAAAAATAATAAAGCTATGTTTGCCTTTAGATTTATAATTTAAAAGACATAACAGGGATTGGGAAGAGAGAAGGAAAATTGTGATTCTGACCTTGCCTGTAATTCTGAAACAGGTCTAGCTGAGGGTCAGTGTAGTCCCATATTACATTTTCAGTCTGATGTTTCAAGAAACTGGACTTAAGGGTTTGTTTATTTATTTAGCATATGGCATATACATGGACTAGCAATATAAATTAACATTTCAACTAGATTAGTGGAACCCAATAAAATATAAATGTCAAAAAGATCTATGTTCAAATATCAATGTCTAGGCCAGGGGTGTCAAACTGCTGGCCTGCAGGCCAGACACATCATCCAGGATGGCAAAACCATCCTGATACGTTGCGCGACATCACGTGACGTTGAGAGTTTGACATGTCTGGTCTAGGCCATCTAACTATTGAACCACAGCACTGTTTATATTTAAAAAATCAGATACTAGAGTGGTACATGTTCTTAAAGGGACGTGGTGGCTCAGTGGGTTAGGACGCTGAGCTTGTCGATCAGAAGGTCGGCAGTTTGGTGGGTCGAATCCCGAGTGCCGCATAACAGAGTGAGCGCCTGTTACTTGTCCCAGCTTCTGCCAACCTAGCAGTTCGAAAATACGTAAAAATGCAAGTAGAAAAATAGGGACCACTACGATGGGAAGGTAACAGCGTTCCATGCGCCTTTGGCATCCAGTCATGCCAGCCACATGACCACGGAGACGTCCTCAGACAAGCGCTGGCTCTTCGGGTTTGAAATGGAGATGAGCACCGGCCCCTAGAGTTGGAAACGACTAGCACGCGTGTGCGGGGAAACCTTTACCTTTACCTATATGTTCTTAGCTTATAGCTGGTCACGATGTGATCTACAGTTTGACATGGGACCCCACAGTCACACTGAGAGGAGGATACTATGCTCCATTTATGCAGAGAGTCCTGGCAGACACCATGTGAGGTGCTAATCCTGTTCAGTGCTGACGTGGTAGTTCAAAGCCTGACACCTTTTTGTGGGGTCATTTATATGTCTTCCTATAACTGGGCGTTCAGCTACCCATTTGGTTTTCCACTTGCAGACGTTGCACAAGTGCCAGTAGGGCCTTCCTGGATTTGAGTCTTCCTGCTGATAAATGAGGAAGGTTGGCATGCATACCGGTAGGAGCGAGTTGTTCATAATTTTTCTGTATTCTCTCACTTGTGCATCTTGCCTTCGTAAAGCTAGCAGTGCTCTATGGCTCAGAAGCCAGCAAGTTGGAATGGTTTTAATACATCCTCATGGTGTCATTGAGCGTGGTATCCAACTTACTAGCATGACATCTGTTAAGCCATGCATAGGGACACAATATTCTGCTGCAGAGTAGATCAACCCTAAGGCTGATGACCTGAGGGTGGCAGCTGAAGCTTCCCATTTAGTTCCGCATAATTTCTGTAGTATGTTGCTACAAGTATTTATTTTTGGCACTGTATTCTCTAGGTGTTTCTTTTAGGAGAGAGTCCAGTCCAATGTTACTCCAGGGTACTTTGGATGGGGATCATAGGGGAGTAAGCTGTTGTTTAAGTAGATATTTCAGGGTTTTGTATGCTAGTTTGTTGTTAAGATGGAAGCACATAGTTGCTGGTGCTAGGAGTGAGCCTGCGGTCAGTGAAGAATTTTCCCAAGGTTTTAAGATCTTTGGATAGGAGTCACCTCCATGTGTTTTTCTTGTTATAATTTAAGGGTTATAATCCTTCCTTAGCATACAACCTGGGGGAAAAAGAGACATTGAAAGTGAAGCCTTTATTGCCCATTGGCAGTTTTTTTTCCTAAGTCATCTAAACTACTGACTTTCAGTTCCTTTTGTGGCTGTGAGTTCACGAATAAATATGCATTATGTAAAAAGAAAATTACCCTTTGTCTCCATTATATTGCAGATTCTTGGATGATCCCAGGTTCTAGTCTAGAAGAACGGAAGAAGCAAACTATTTCAAGCCATATTTTTTTTATTATCTTCACATTTTATGTAGCGTTTGTGCTGGTATGACAATCTTTTTGAAATACAAGTAGAATATTCTAGGGCTTGAGACTTGGCCTTTGAAGGTGAAAAATTTGCTTCCAGGCAAATAGGATTAGTATGTAGAAACTGTCAGAACCTCTTTAAAACAGCTGCATCTTTGATCCAGATGGATTATCTTAAGGGGCTGCCAGTGCTTTGAAACACCTTCTCCCCTTAAATCTGAAGAATGGTACAGCCTGATGATAATCTTATAGAAAATTCATTTCTATAAAAACATTATGAGTGGCAAGTTTAATTTCAGGCTCTTCCTGGCAGTTCCTAACACTGCCTTTTTCATTGAGTTGACATTTTCAGTAAGTGTTCATCTATGTTCTTCCCTAAATCCATTTCCTCAGTAATCACAGCTAATTCAGACTCAGACATCACGTATATTTTCTTAGAATTCCCTTGGCTTCATTTTTCATCATTTATTCACATTTATTCTCATTTGCCATTTTAGTAATCAATCCCTAATTACGGCTTTTAATAAGTTACTGTGCTCTGTAAGTATACCAAATGCAATAAAACAGTTCCAAGCTACTTACTAAACCAAAGTGACATTTCTAATGAGTTTTTAAAAAATGAGAAATAGATAAATATGACTCTCATTCATACTTCAAATGGATGATGGTGCCCTTCAGTTTTGCTTTTCCATTTATTTCCTTTATTGATCAATACTTTTACCTAGGAGTAAGTCCCATCAAATTCGGAAAGGCTAATTATACTAACATAGGATTGCAGTGTTATCCCCTTTTCAGATGGGGTAGAAGGGAAGGAACATTCAGCACAGCACAGGCTGTCATCTTAACTATCAGTTTGATTTCATATCAAGCATTCTGGATATTTACAGTTTCTTTATTCCTGTAAGCAAATTAAGAAGGCCAATAGCTTTGTAGTTTTCACTGTCTTTTCATGTATGCTTAGTAACCATACATGTCCATCACACAATTCTCTTCCCTGGTCAGCAACATTACAAAAGTTCGCACAAAGCAGAAAAGGAATAAGAAATGGTAAATCAAAGGAAGTAAATCATAAGATAAGGAAATATAAAAGGAAACACAGCTACATTTATTTTATACCAAACCATTCACGTGCTTTCCTATACTTGCAAGTCATCCTTGCTTCCATAAACCTTTTTATAAACTGTCATTTAATATTTAAACTGTATTTGTTTGAATACTTTACCATGTTTCCCTGAAAATAAAGCCCGGTCTTATTTTTTATTTTATTTTTTTTGCCTCCAAAAAAGGCACTAGGTCTTTTTTTTTTTGAGGGGGGGGGTTCGTTTCTACTCACCTCACAGCAGCAGCAACAACAGCCCTGCAGCCTCCTTAGCCGGCCTGCTTCTTCTGCGACCAAAGGAGCAGCTTCATTCTGCAGCTGAGAATGGAACTCCATAGCTTGGTTCTCAGCTGTAGAGAGCTTTCGGAAAGGCCTCTGGCTGCGAAATGCAGGCCGGGGGGAGGCTGCAGAAGAAGTGGGCCAGTGAGGAGAGGCAGATGTCGGTTCATGGGAGGTCTGGTAAGTGGTGTGGGGCGCATGGGGCAGCGCCATCACCCCCACTCCTACCCTAGCTTGATTTTTAGGCATGCACCTCGCCCCCAAACTAGGGCTTATTTTTGGGGTAGGGCTTATATTAGGCCCACCCCCAAAATCAAGCTAGGGCTTAATTTCAGGGTAGGCCTTACTTTCGGGGAAACACAGTACATCCATTAAGTTCAGCATAACTTCAATATGACTATAAATAACTTCAATTATTTATATTCATATAAATCATCCTGTAATTCAAGTCTCCTCACTTTATCATGCACTTTCTCTAAATCAGTAGATATACAATTATTTATTTTTATTTATATATTTATTTGTATCCTGCCTTTATTGTTTTTATGAATAAGATGGTCAACATATTCAACACACCTTCCTCTTCCTATTTTCCCCATATCAGCAATCCTGTGAGGAGAGTTGGGCTGAGAGAGATTGACTGGCCCCAGGTCACCCGGCCAGTTTTTCATGGTTAAGAAGTAGAACTCACAGTCTCCCACTTTCCAGCCTGGTGCCTTAATTGTTAGACCTAACTGGTTCCTTAACTCCTTTTCTCATGTTCACACATTTATACAGCCCTACCTGGCATAAAGCCATTCTGCTGTCCCCTCTTAAATCCTTTCACTTAAAATTCTGCCTCAAGAAATTAATTCATCTCTAGCTGTTGCATTCACAGTTGCTACCTTTTTCTTTGTTTGGGGATAATGGCAGTCACCAGCCAGAGATACCATCTTCATGAAGCACATGTTAAATAAGTCATTTAGTCACTTCATAAGTGAACCATATTCATATTTTAACATTTGTCCAGTTACATTATCTACACTTGCAGTCTTATCCTTTTTCAATATTCTCAAAGCATTTGTAAATCCTTTTATATACATTCTTTTTGGACACTAAAATTAATAGGATTCATTTCAGTTCCACTCTTTGATATACCATGATCATTCCGATGCAGATCTCTAAAATTCTCCATCCAGCTTGCCCTTTCTTCAGGTTCATCATAAATCATTTTGTCACTTTTACTTTTAATCCCATTCACTCTCTTGCTTTAAGAGATTTTTTCTCTCTGCTTTTCTTCTAGCATGAAATGTTCTATGCTCAGCCTAGAAACTTTGCCACCATCTTTTTCTGTCTGCACATTACAGAGAATTTCTCTCTCTTCCTCTTTGCAGCAATTATTCTCATACAGGCATGTTTTCTTATCTGACCAAACCATCTCCAGACTATTGAGGTTTAAAGAAAATTTGATATGATACAGAGGGAAAAACAAAACATCCTGAGTACTTTAGACAATTGCTGGATTTTGCCCATGCCTGTTTCTGGTATGCATTTTACAGATAGTCCTTGACTTACGACCATAATGGAGATTGCCCATTATGGTCGTAAGTCGTGATGGGCATAAAACAGGTCACCCATGTGATCAGCCCAATTTTACAATCTTTTTTGTAGCAGTCATTAAGTAAAACCTGCAGTCATTAAGCAAACCAATTTTTTGCTATGGGCTGGTCTTGCCAAAACCAGGAAGTAAATACCAGTTTTCAACAAAAACAGTCATAAAATGTGGTCACATGAGTGTGGGACACTGCAAAAGGCCATAAATGTGGACCAGTTGCTGAGCATGGTAATATGGTGGGGTGCATCAGAATTTCCACAACAGATTATATGTAATCCCGGGGAGTCCATCATAACTTCAAATGGTCACTAAGTTGAGGATCCCCTATAGTTCATTCATAATTGAACATATACCTTACCTGCACCAGAATCACTCTCCAATGTCAGACTAATTTCATTCATTTCTGTTTTTTTCTTCTTTCTCTTAGTTTCACCATTTCTCTCTCTCTCTCTCTCTCTCTCTCTCTCTCTCTCTCTCTCTCTCTCTCTCTCTCTCTCTCTCTCTAAATGATGTTCATCATTTTCACATCGTAATTATTGGGGGAGGTTTTATGTGTAATACATATTAAAAATGAGTAGAGTGTCAATCATACCCTAATAACTGCCATCTTGACATTTTTTACTGTAACTTGTGGACGTTTGCCTCCAAAAGTGGTGAATGGTCCAACACTGGATGTTTTTAAGAAGAGACTTGACAGCCATTTGTCTGAAATGGTATAGGGTTTCCTGCCCGAGCAGGGGTTTGGACTAGATTACCTCCAAGGTCCCTTCCAACTTTATTATTATTATTATTATTATTATTATTATTATTATTGTTGTTGTTGTTGTTGTTGTTGTTGTTGTTGTTGTTGTTGTTGTTGTTATTTCATCAAGTTGCTATCTTCCATATGCCATGATGTCAGCAGATGTGTGACATTATGGTCAACCAGAACTATCTTTTAGTAAAATGTAAAAGATGATGATAGATAGATAGATAGATATTTATTTATTTATTTATTTATTTATTTATTTATTTAATTTATATACCGCCCTTCTCTCAAGAGACTCAGGGCGGTGAACAGGGCAATACATAAAAATTAGATACAAAAGTTAAAATTAGATTATTAAAACATAATTAAACAATGCCCAGAAATAATACAAGTTTAAAATTGAAGTCGTTAATAAAAATCCCACCCCGTCCCATCAGGCCAGGCCAGCTTGTTTAAAAAGATAGGTTTTAAGGTCGCGCCGGAAGGAGCGGAGATCGGGCGCCATCCGGAGCTCAACCGGAAGATGGTTCCATAAATCCGGTGCACCCACAGAGAACGCTCTCCCCCTGGGGGCCACCAGTCGGCATTCTTTGACCGGCGGCACCCTGAGGAGGCCCTCTCTGTGGGAGCGTACTGGGCGGAGGGAAGTTGACGCCGGCTGCAGGTGCTCCCCAAGGTATTCTGGACCCATGCCATGGAGGGCTTTGTAGGTCATTACCAACACCTTGAACCTCACCCGGAAGACAACTGGTAACCAATGCAGCTCGCGGAGCAGAGGTGTAACACGGGAGTATCGGGAGACTCCCAATACAACTCTCGCGGCTGCATTCTGTACCAGTTGGAGCCTCCGAGTGGTCTTCAAGGGTAGCCCCATGTAGAGAGCGTTGCAGTAATCAAGACGAGAGGTCACGAGCGCATGAGTGACCGTGCGCAAGGCATCCCGGTCTAGATAGGGCCGCAACTGGCGCACCAGGCGAACCTGGGCGAACGCCCCCCTAGTCACAGCTACAATATGATCTTCTAAGGAGAGTTGTGAGTCTAGGAGGACTCCCAAGTTGCGAGCCCTATCTACAGGAGGTAAAGACTCACCCCCCATAATGAGGGGTGGGATATCCTGAATATCCCGAGATGCCGGTACGCACAGCCACTCCGTCTTGTCAGGGTTGAGACGAAGCCTGTTCCTCCCCATCCAGACCCGGACCGCCTCCAGGCACCGGGACATCACGTCGAGGGCATCACTGGGGTGGTTTGGGGTCGAAATGAAAAGTTGGGTATCATCAGCATACTGATGATACCCAACTCCAAAACCACGAATGATCTCACCCAGCGGTTTCATGTAGATGTTGAACAGAAGGGGCGAGAGGACCGACCCCTGAGGGACTCCACAAGCGAGAGGCCTCGCGGTCGACCTCTGCCCTCCTGCCAACACCGACTGCGAGCGTCCCAGGAGATAGGAGGAGAACCACTGAAAAACCGTGCCTCCCACTCCCAATCCCCTGAGACGCCGCAGCAAGATACCATGGTCGATGGTATCGAAAGCCGCTGAGAGGTCTAATAGGACTAGAACAGAGGAGTATCCTCTGTCCCGAGCCCTCCAGAGATCATTCACCAGCGCGACCAATGCCGTCTCCGTGCTGTACCCGGGTCTGAAGCCCGATTGGTACGGGTCTAGATAATCCGCTTCATCCAGGACCAGAGGGAGCTGATGCGCCACCACACTCTCAACAACCTTCGCAAGAAAGCGAAGGTTGGAGACCGGACGAAAGTTATTCAAAACAGCCGGGTCCAAGGCAGGCTTCTTGAGGAGAGGTCTCACCACCGCCTCTTTCAAGGCGGCGGGAAAACTACCCTCACTCAGAGAAGCAGATATAACCGCCTGGAACCAGCCTCGTGTCCCCTCCCGGGCTGCATAAACCAGCCAGGAAGGGCACGGGTCCAATAAACATGTGGTGGAGCTCAGCCTCCCCATGATCCTGTCCACTTCCTCCGGAGTCACAGGATCGAACTCCTCCCAGGTGACATTGACAAGACCGCTCGTGTCCTGATCGTCCGATACTGCCCAGTCGGAGTCCAAACCGGTCCGAATAGATAGATAGATAGATAGATAGATAGATAGATAGATAGATAGATAGATAGATAGATAGATAGATAGATAGATAACCTTTATTGTAATTTTTACTGTGGGCACAATGGCACACTTTAAAAATGAAATTTAGTTGCTTGCTCTCAAAGTGTACACATACATAACACACATTTAAACATACTATATACAACATATATATAGACCTACATCCTTACATATAAGTAACATATAAATATTAATCACTGTCCATCTTGAATACATAACAGAAGGAGGAAGCTTGAGAGTTCACAAGGTTAATACTGTATGGAACAAAATTGTGACTGAGTCTGAATGTTCTGCTTTGGATACCACAGATACCACAGTTGGTTACCAAACTCAGTCCTACCTTCTGCCACATGCAACATTCTCTGCTAAGGCAGTTTTGGCATATTTTGTCCAATACTAACATAGTGCAATGGAAATCCAATTTTAAATCATGCCATTAATCTCCAATTGAGAAGACTCTGCAAATCAACGTAGGTTGCCTATCTCCTATCCCACCAATCAAGAGGTGTACTGATACAACCTCAGGATTCATGCTTCATTTAAAAGACCTTAAATTAATTCCCAAGGTCATGAATAATGTATATCCCATACTTATTGATTGGAAAAGGAGATGGATTTCATTTTTTGTTAAAGATCTAAAAACAAAGTTTGTTGTACCAGTTGTGACTTGCAGCAAAGGAGTGCCATCTAGTGGTATTGCCAATTATTTTATTATGCTGCTAGTTTTTAAACAAGATACTGAGCTTTTTGCCTCATTAAAATATGTTGTGAGCTGGAGATTTCAGCTGGTTTTCTTTTTTAAAAAAAAATACCATCATAATTGCCTTCAGAGTTAATGAATATGTGAATAATCTGAAAAATAGAGTTTATGTGGAGTATTTTTAAATGAAGCAGAAACTATAATGCACAGACATTATGTCAGTGTGGGAAACAATTTTATTTTATTTTATTATTTTAGTATTATTTGCTTTAATGTGTTGTGAGCCACAAATGTTATTTCATGTATCTAGACAAATTAAAGAGAAATAGATACTCTGCAGACCTTGACCAGGTTTAAATATATTTTTTTTAAAAAAGTATTCTCATTAAATTGTTCAGCTATTTCTTTATATAGTATTTGAATGATGATCACACAGATTTTAACAGGGAAACATGATGGTTTAATTTCACTACAGCTTGTTAGTTAATTCAGACTTTCCCCAGTTAACTAACTGCCAAACATGGTTATTTATGGCCTGAATACAGAGTTGCTTAAATTGTCTCAATTTCACATCATTATTTCAACGTGTTTTATTTTTGTGACTTCACTGCCTATCTGTATATAGAGATGGAAGTGTGATCATTTAGTGGGAGGAATGCTTTTATTCTTAGTAATCTTGTAGGACAGGTCTGAAATTTCAGGAAGTGGATTCGGGCTAGACAGCACAATGTTTTTCCTGGCAGTAATTGGTGTCAGCAAATGAAGTAGGTTGCCTCATGAACTGACAAAGGCTAAAGCCTTCTGGACACCCATTTCAGCAGGAAGTTGGAATAGCTGACCATGAAGATGGAACATACAACACAGAGTAATAGAGTTGAAAGGGACCTCGGAGATCTTCTAGTCCAACCCTCTGCTCGAGCAGGAGACCCTATGCCTTTTCAGATAGGGTCTGAAGGCAAGCTGGTTGATTGCTGTCTCCTTGGTTCTAGGTTGTTTCTCTCCTTGGTTAGTTTCCATCTGTTGTTTCTCGTCTTGCTTTTTGGTGCTTTGGAAAATAGTTTGACCCCCTTGTCTTTATAAAGGTAAAGGTAAAGGTTCCCCTGCACATACGTGCTAGTCATTTCCAACTCTAGGGGCCAGTGCTCATCTCCGTTTCAAAGCCGAAGAGCCAGCGCTTGTCCGAGGACGTCTCCGTGGTCATGTGGCCGGCATGACTAGACGCCAAAGGCGCACGGAACGCTGTTACCTTCCCACCGTAGTGGTCCCTATTTTTCTACTTGCATTTTTACGTGCTTTCGAACTGCTAGGTTGGCAGAAGCTGGGACGAGTAACAGGTGCTCACTCTGCTACGCGGCACTCGGGATTTGACCTGCCAAACTACCGACCTTCTGATCGACAAGCTCAGCGTCCTAACCCACTGAGCCACCGCATCCCTTTATAAGAGCCCCTCAAATATTGGAACACTGCTATCATGTCTCTCGTAGTCCTTCTTTTCATTGAACTAGACCAGGGGTAGGCAACCTCGGCTCTTTTATGACTCATGGACTTCAACTCCCAGAATTCCTGAGTCACAGCTGACTCAGGAATTCTGGGAGTTGAAGTCCATGAGTCATAAAAGAGTCGAGGTTGCCTACCCCTGAACTAGACATACCCAATTCCGGTAACCGTTCTTCCGTATGTTTTAGCGTCCACCTCCTTAATTATTATTATAGTTTTCAACTCTGTGATTCTAAGGAAAGAATGTAAACTATTAAATCAATCTCAAACTTCTTTATTTAGTAACTGTTTCTTTCATCTTCAGCAGAGTTTCTTTTCTCAAGTCTACTGCCAAGGACATATTTTTAAAGAACTTAGGGCATTTAACAATTTCACTTATCTCAAGCTTTGTGCTACTCACTTGTAAACTCTACTTTTGCGACCATAAGCTTTGATGTTCTATATTGTTCTTATTAGATTCCTTATTATTTAGTATTATGTTTTAATATAATACTAATAAAAAGGGGGGAAATGTGTCCCCCCTTTTTTTTAAAAAAAAAAGCCTGTTAGAACTAGAAAATTGGAAGGAAAAAAATTACATTTGGCAACATGCATTCAAAACTCAGTAGCATAGTAACACTGTCTTTAAAGTACATGGACAGTTTTTGCATTTGGTAACTTTCCTGCAAAGCCTGCTAAACGAAGAAATAGTTTTTTTGCATTTGACAGCATGAAAGTTCATTAGCACAGCGATACCCTCTATAATAGACTCAAAAAGTACATCCTCTTTGGCAAAAATATTGCACTATAACCAACCATTCCTTATTTTATTTTAAGCTTGGGACTAAACTCCACGATACAGGGAAATTTTCTGATTTCCGAATATTTGAAATGGCCATTCTATATCTCAGGATACTTTTTCAGCATTGGAGAGTAATACAGTAATACATGATTTACATGAGGTCACGCTGTCACTATGATTTTAATCATGCAATCCTGAGTGTGTTTTCTCCTCCCTCAAGGATGAGAGTAAGGGCTAACTGATCTTGCTATTTAGAGCTTCACCCTGAGCTTGACAATAAATCTCTCTCTAGGAATGCAAGCACACACATGAGTTTAACTGCAGAAGATTCAAGGGTGAAGCTCACACAAATAAGTTGCTTTTACTGAAGGCATGAAAAGAACTCTTACAACACTGAGGATCAGCTGTGGCAGAATCTCACCAGTTTAAATGTCAGCTCTGGGATTTAAATCTATTCTCAGTTCCTCCAACCTACTTGGCAACTGAGATTTTACTGCCTGGGTCTTAGCCTTGACTTTTGAAAGCATCTGCACAGTATTTTGATAACAGTGTTGCTTAGTCTCAGACTCCTCGTGTTTATGGAGATTCTCAGCCATTTCAGGCCATGGTTATCTCAAAGGTGCTTTTTCAAAAGACAACTGGACTAGCTTTCTGGTGCAGTTGGAACAATCTTGAAGTGAACACACTCAAAACTGTAGAAATAATAGTAGATTTTAGGAGAAGCCCTCCTGTTCTACCACCTCTTGCAATACTAGACAATACAGTATGAACTGTGGAGACCTTCAAGTTTCTAGGTTCTATAATATCTCAAGACTTAAAATGGACACCCAATGTCAAAAATGTGATCAAAAAAGCACAAAAAAGCAGATTCTTCCTGGGCCAACTCAGAAAGCTCAGGCTGCCCAAATAGCTGCTGATACACTTTTTTTATTGAAAAGTTTTACAGTACATTTTAAGTATACTCCATCCCCCCTCCCCCCCCCGACTTCCCAGAGCTGAAAGCAGGGTATTGCCTCTAACAAGCTTAAACTAAAATATGGTAACCAACTATGAATACACTTTAAATCCTATCGCACTTTAACTCCCCTTATACATAGATAAATAATAGTACATCTTATAATTCTAATATTCATTCATATGCTAGGTGAAATTTTTTAGTCCCATATTTATTCTGAATATATTCAATCCATCTTCTCCATTCCGAAATATATCTCTGTTGCGATTGTTCTTTCAGGTATGCTAGAATTTTTGCCATTTCTGCCAAGTTTGAAACTTTTAAAGTCCACTCTTCTATAGTAGGCAGTTCCTCCTTCTTCCAATATTGCGAAACCAAAAGTCTTGCTGCCGTTATTAAATTCAACATCAATTTAGTTTCTATAACCGTACAATCAGTAATAATACCCAATAAAAATAACTGTGGGGTAAACCTTATCTTTTTCTTAAATATCTTCTGCATATTCCACCAAATTTTAATCCAAAAAACTTTAACTTTTTTACAAGTCCACCACATATGATAATAGGTTGCATCCTCACAACCACACCTCCAGCATTTAGGCTGATAATTTGGATACATACATGCTAATTTTTTAGGATCTAAGTGCCACCTATAAAACACTTTATAAAAATTCTCTCTTAAATTTTGACCCTGAGTAAATTTTACATTTCTGACCCAAATTTTTCCCCAAACATCCATCGTTATTGGCTCTTGAATATTCTGGGCCCATTTCATCATACAATCTTTGACAAGTTCCGTTTCTGAATCTATTTCTATCAATGCATTATATATCCTTCTTATATGCGCTTGACTTTGATCTCTAATTTGTTTTACCAAATTTTCATCTGTTGTTGTAATACCAATGCTGCTGATACACTTCTACGAAGGAATTATGGAGGCTGTCATTTGCACCTCTATAACTGTCTGGTTTGGCACTGCAATCAAACAAGGCAGACACAGGCTTCAACGGATAGTTAGAACTGCAGAATTATTATTATTATTATTTGCTACCAGCCTGCCTTCCATTGTGGACTTGTATACTGCACAAGCCAGAAAGAGGGCTGTGAAAATATCTACAGACCCCTCACATCCTGGACATAAACTGTTTCAACTTCTTCCCTCAAGATGACACTATAGGGCATTGCATGCCAAAACAACTAGACAGTTTTTTCCTCCATGCCATCACTCTGCTAAACAACTAATTGCCACAACACTATCAAACTTCCTAGTAGGGCTGTATTACTATTATCCTTCTCATCTTTCCTGTTACCTATTACCTTATCTTCTTATGACTTTGTTGCTTTTAGATTACAGTTTATATTAATTGTTTTATTTAGTATCTTAGTATGATTTATGTTGATTGCTTATTTAGTATCCTATGACTATCTTATGATTTATGATGAATGTATTTTATGATTATGATCATGATTTATCTCTTGTTGCTTGTATGTACACTGAGAGCTTAAGCACCAGAGATAAATTCCTTGTATGTCCAAACACACTTGGCCAATAAGGAATTCTATTCTATTCTATTCTATTCTATTCTATTCTATTCTATTCTATTCTATTCTATTCTATTCTATTCTATTCTATTCTGTTCTGTTCTGTTCTGTTCTGTTCTGTTCTGTTCTGTTCTGTTCTGTTCTGTTCTGTTCTATTTCCAAAGATGTTTCACTTCTCATCCAAGAAGGTTCTTCATTTCTGAATGAATGGTGGGAGGGGAAAGAATGGAAGGATTTATAAAAAGAATATTAATCCTTCCATTCTCCACCACCACCATTTAGTCAGAACTGAAAAGGTTTTGGGGGGAGAGGCAAAATGTCTTCCTCAAGGAAAAAACAAAGTTCTGTTGCCTTTTGGAAAAGCACCTTTAAGACCTCAAATTCCTTATTTCTGACTTTGCCTGCTTCAGACTATACATTAGGCCTGAAACATTTTAAGCCCAGTTTTATATTGCTGCTATATACTTCAGACAGCAATTTCTCTAGAGCCTGATGGTTGAATATGTCATCCTGTTGCTAAACAAAGCAATTCCACTGGCTTTTTCATTGCCCTGTGATAAAACATAGTAATAGGGTTCATTGATCCAAGCCTTAGGACAGTCCGTTTTGTTCCAATTTTCCCAAGCAAAGGTTTTTGTATCTCCCTGGGAAAAAACACATTTCAAAGTGCAGTTTCTTTGAAAAGCTAGAAACACATTCAGAAAAATCAGAACTTTCTTGTAAGTGCAATTTATCCTTGCTTATTCCATCCAGAAACTGATTTCATCATCAAAAAATCTCTCAATTTTAAACCATTCTGTTACCCTGTGAAACTTTTGTCATGTTTAAGAAGATGCATTCTCAGCTACTCAGCTGAGAATTTATGCCCATCTGTTGTTCAATTTCTCGATTTCCTGGCAGAAAATCACTGTTTTCAGATCCATTTCCAAAGTCATCAAACTAAAGTTAATTGTCCTGTAAATCTGTTCTCCTAGAATGTGGTCTTCTGATCCTTCAGAATACTTATTCCTTTGTAAGTCATTTCCATAAATAATTTGCTAACACCTAGCAATTAATTCCTACCTTTCTGCCTCAATTTATCTACACACAGAATTATCAGCAATTACCTAGGTGACCTTTTGTTTCAACTACATTTGCAAGGGCACAATGGAAATGTTATTCACTCATTTTGCATTGAAAAATGTAAGTAGAAGTTAATATTGAGATATGTAGATTGATCCCTTTGATGCCTTACTGTGGATTTTAAAAACGTCTCCCTAAATTAAAATATTTCTATTAAGAAACAGATTTTTTATTGAAAACTTTATTGTGCAGATTTGCATTTGTGTTCTTTCTATAAGACAAATTTTTATAAAGATTATCTCTTCTTCCCTAATTCACTTGCCAAAAATTAGGTTAGGAAATGCTTTACTAAAGTACATTTGTCCAAAGAAAACTGGGTGAATAAGTAGAGTTTCAGCCAGTCCTGCTGGTCAGCTTAACACCACTTCATAAAAACCAATCCCAGCCTTTGCTGCCTACAATGACTAGATAAGGAGGGAGATAAAAGACACCAACTTTGGAAATAAAATTCTGAGCATGGCTGCAAAGAAGAGTTGATGACTTAGGAGCAGTGGTGGGATTCAGCCAGTTCGCACCACTTCGGCAGAACCAGTAGCTAATTTTTTGCTGCCCAAGCCCCGAATGGACTTCCAGAAGCGGCATCCACACAGAAAACTAGTTGTTCACATATTTGAATCCCACCACTGATTAGGAGTTGGCCATTTATTTATCTATTCCCATTTTAGGCCATATTGATTTCAGGGAATTTGATAAAACATAACCATTTTCAATGTTAATATTAAAAATTCACTTACTTTCTCATTTTTTGCACCATAGTGGAGGAGATGTGGGGTTAGATAGGTAGCTAGGAAGATTTAAAAAATTGTGTAAGAGCAACTTACACAGAAAGTTGTGACATGTATGTCAGAAAAAGAATGCCTCTGCATTGGAGTGAAAAAGGTTTTAGGGTGAAGGTTATCTTGAATGAGCTTAAGAGATGAACATCTGCCTGTGTTGGTCCTGTGTAGCCTCACAGAATTCTTAATAGTTTATTCAACTATTGACAATAAGAAATAAATTATTCTGACATGTTATGAATACTAATATACCAATTTGCTATAGATTGAAATGCCAGAGAGGTACAGTGACTAAGAGAAAAAGCTATGAATTTTGAAGACATAACTCTTAATTCAGATTTCAAAACTGTTACTCCCATATTTCCACCTTCCCACCTCCATCACTATCACTACCATTGGCGGAATGATGATGTTGAAAATATTGGCCAACTTTGTTAATCTGTTGTATTTGTAACAATCATTTACAGTAGGAATTATTGCAGGGTTTTAAATTTTTAAAAAGTTGTTCTTGATCACGTGAATCACATGAAGTATTAGTACCACTTTAAAAAAATGTTAGTAAGGCCACGTCTGGAATACTACATCCAGATTTGGTCACCACATTACAAAAAAGATGTTGAGACTTTGGAAAATTTGCAGAGAAGAGCAACTAAGATGATTAAAAGCCTGGAGACTAAAACACATGAAGAACAGTTGCAGGACTTGGGTATGGCCAGTCTAGAGAAAAGAAGGACTTAGGGGGACATGATAGCAGTATTTCATTTGAGGGGCTACCACAAAGAAAAGGGGGTCAACTTATTTTCCAAAGCACCAGAAGGCAAAACAAGAAACAACAGGTGGGAAATAAGGAGAGAAGCAACCTGGAATTAAGGAGAAACTTCCTAACAGTGAGGACAATTAATCATTGGAACAGCTTGCCTTAAGAAGTTGTGAGTGCTTCATCACTGCAGGTTTTTAAGAAGAGACTGGACAGCCACTTGTCTGAAATGGTACAGGATCTCCTGCTTGAGCAGGGGGTTGGAATAGAAGACCTCCAAGGTCCCCTCCAGCTCTATTGTGACTGATCTTCTCTAAATGATATTTACGATCTATCTCTGATAGTGCACCAAGATCAAGACAGAAGTACTGGTTTTTGGTACCAATTCCTACTTTAGGTGTCCACTTGTAGAGACACATAATCAGGATAGATT
Source organism: Vipera berus (assembly GCF_964194415.1). Taxonomy (NCBI): domain Eukaryota; kingdom Metazoa; phylum Chordata; class Lepidosauria; order Squamata; family Viperidae; genus Vipera; species Vipera berus. The sequence continues at coordinate 18,274,450 of NC_138206.1, forward strand.
GTTCAGATATTTAAATCTTGGCAGGAGGTTACAGAATCTCTCGAAGTGAATGTAGGAACACTTTTCTTAGAACTGGGTTGTGAAAAGCAGAAATCAAAAAGAGCACAATATCATGGGAAAAATTTTCTTTGTGTTTTCTGATACATTTTTCATATACTCTGCATAACTCCATGCTTTTGTGATAGTTGTAATTCTTTGTTGTGCTTCTACATTTGATACAAACTGCGCATCGTCCAATGTGGCATGCCCTGCTGATTTCCTTCTACTCATAGAATCTCTAGAACCCGTTCTATCACAAATTATTTTTCTAAAGACACACTTCAGTGCTACTGCAGCTGTACTGAACATTTGCCAGTGCTTGGAAAAATCATCTTTTTTTCTTCTTCTTCTTCCCTGCTTAGAGACTCTTAAAATATTTTATGGATGGTTTTGTGGGAGATTTATCCTTGCTTCAGGTGATGCATAGAAATTTCATCTCTTGGAAATTTATATTGCTGGGTCTTTTTTGCTGCAATATTGGCACTTCAGTCCCATTTTTTTTTAATTTGTTAGACCCTTCCGCACTACTTTACATTTAACAGTGTCAGGAATTATGTTGCTAGATTTTTCTGAGCTACATTTTGGGGCTGCTAACATTTCATTATCATATTATGTAAGCATCACCGCAGAAGATGGAGAAACCCATGCTGTTTTTCCTTCTCATCTCTGGCTTGTTACAGAATTCTGTCACAGGCCTCTCCATATCATAATCATTATTTATTACGAGGAGCTGTAGCTTTCAGAAAAAGTTTATCTTAAACACGGGCAAAGAGGCAAAGTCAAATGAGAAAAATGTTTCACGCTACCAAGGGAACGCACTATTTTGAGCAAGATATGAACACTTGACTTAAAGAGATATTCATCTTGATTTGCTTCTGTATTTAAAAGATGCATACATCGTTATAAAAACATACACCCTCAGGGCAGTCTACCACCAATATCTTTTTAAAAGAAGCCTTTTAAAAAGTAAATGATGGAATTTATTAGAAAGGAAAAGCCAAATCATTCAATTCAATTTCCTTTCCATTGCAAGATTTACACTGTAAATTCTGCTTCTTCTCAAAGAGCGTGGGGAATATGACTACCAACTCTTGATCTGCAAAGCGTTGTACAGCTGCCACATGGCAGCACAGAGATAGAGAACTCTAATTTGTTTTAATATCTAGTGGTTGTCTGCAGTTTTATCAGCCCCCTATTTGTGGGGATTTTTTAATTCACTGAATTACAGAATCACAGAACTCAAAGTGATCCAAAGGTCATAATGTACTTCAGTTATCTGCTTAGTGCAAGATACGTTAAAATCTTTTGACAAGAGATTATCCAGCCTCTGTTTGAAGATTTCCAGTGAATGAGAATATACCAATTCATAAGGCTTCCATGTAAGAAGTATTCTGATATTCTTGAAAATATGTAACCTGATTTTACTTCTCTGCCCTTCAGTCCATTGGTTCTGTCCCTGTCCTTCCACAACAGTATAGAAGCACTTCTCCATCTGACAAGCCTTTAGATGATTGGAGATTATTGTTTTATCTTCCCTCAACCTTCCATTTGGCAAGCTAAATTTACCCAATTCCTCTGACCGTTCCTTACAAGACTTGATTTCCAGTCCACTCACCATCTTGGTAGCTCTCCTTTGACCTTGCTCTAGGACAATAATGTATAGAAATGGATGCAATATTCTAAGTGAGGCCTGATTAACGCAGAGTTAAATAGGATAATTGCTTCCTAAAGAGCCGTGGGTGGCGCAGTGGTTAGAATGCAGTACTGCAGGTTACTTCTGCTGAGTGCTGGCTGCCTGGAGTTTGGCAGTTCAATTCTCAGCTTTCCATCCTTCTGAGGTCGGTAAAATGAGGAGCCAGATTGTTGGGGGCAATATGCTGACTCTGTTTAGAGAAGGGTGTAAAGCACTTCACCACTGTGAAGTGGTATATAACTGTGAAGTGCTATTGCTATTTCCCCTGATATGGATTGTATGTGTCACTTAATGAAACTGAAAATAGCATTTAACTTTTAAACTATTTCACTATTGCTCCTGTTCAACTTGTGATGTATTAAATATTCAGGTCCTTTGTCTATATCCCATTATCAGGTCTCCACATCCTTTATTTTTGACTTTTGTTTTCTCCCAGATACAGGAGAAATGCATTTCTCAATGTTGCACTCTGTCCTGTTCATTTTAGTCCATTGCTCCATTACTCGGATTGAATCTTTCCTTTGTCCTCTAAAGCAGGGATCCCCAACCCCCAGTCCATGGATTTATGGTGCCAGCAACTAGCTGCACAAACAAGCAAAACCCCATCTGCTGGATGCAGGCAGCACACAAAACCACACCCCCTCAGAGAAAAACCTCTCTCCACATAACTGGTCCCTGATGCCCAAAAGGTTGGGGACCTCTGTTCTAAAGTGTTAGCCACTCCTCAGCCCCATTATCTATAAGAACGTTGATCAACACAAGGCCTGGGACTAAGCCTCATTCCATCTCATTTGATATTGCTTTCTAGGCAGATGTGAAACCAGTCTTCAGTACTCAAGACTGGGAGAGATCATTTAGCCAAATATATCCATCTTTTTATCATCTACCCTGCAACTTATAATTTTATTAATGAGGCACTTTGTTGAATGCTTTGTTGAAGTTAGGGGATATACCAACAGCATTTTCCCAATCTCTCTCTCTCTGTGTGGGTGTGGGTATGAGAGAGAGAGAGACAAGGTAGTTTAAAAAGCCAAGTGCGTATTCTCATATTTTCATATCCAATATTTAAGCATTCAAATGTTTAAACTATCTTTGATGAAGGTGTACAATAATGTCAACATATTATAAGTAATATAATAACTATTCCTTTGAATAGTATACCGTTCATTGCTTTCTCTTTTCTACCCTATTTTTCTACAGATTGTGAGTGTTGGAAAACATGTTAAAGGCTACCATTACATTCTTGCAAATCTGGTAAGAATCCCTTTTTATAGTTAATTTCATATCAAGCTAGTTAAATGATAATTAACCACAGAAAAGGAAAATCTGGTGTTGATTCAGTGATGAAAATTGAAAACTCATAGTTAACTTTGAGCTGAAATTCCTGGCTTCATGTGATGTAGCACTAATACATTAAAACCATGTTTTGATTTGTTTCTGTTTAGCTTTCCTCCCTGAAACTTGTCTCTTTATCACTAGTCCATGTGAGCATATCTCAAGGAAAGGCCATGCAGCACAATCCTTCCATCTAGTGATGATGGTGGAGATACGCAAGATAGCAAAGAGTGTTGTGATGCAATTTCCACACCCTCCTCCCTTTGTACCTGCATAGTCCATGTTCAAAAGGAACAGGATTTGCATTATAATGGTCCATCAACTCTCCTGCTGATTTTGATATGAGTGTAGGAGATGACCAGGTTGAGCCCGAGGGATGCATCTTCAGTCATGAGTCCCTGAGCATCCACAAGAGATCACCTTCCATGCCTTCTTAATTCCCACTTATTTCCCTTGGCCCCTAGTAGCTCAGATTCTTGTAGAGAGCTTAAGCTTGCAATAAATCTTTATACTCATTCTAACTGCCTGAAACTCCTGATTTCCTCAGCGATTGACAACGTACTCTGAATGAATGAATGAATGAATGAATGAATGAATGAATGAATGAATGAATATGTGTTTGTTGATATAACATCTACTAGGTTTTATGTAAATTATATACCACCTTGAATATATCTGTATAAATGTTACACAAGTGCAATCCCATTAATTTTAATTATAACAAACTGTCCTGATCTACCATAACAAAATATAGCATCCCATAACAGATAAGAGAAAAGGGGGGAACAATCTATCTATTTCTTTACAGAAATAGCAACTTTTCCTGCAAAAAGCAAACGTGAATATTTTACAATTAGTTGCTACTGTTATATATGTAATTTATATACCATATTTCATTTTAAGAAACCAAATTTCAAAAATTTAGAAGTTAAATGAAAGCAATAAAAAGTAAATCATTGAGCTTATTCTCAAGCTGACTTAAATAAATAAGTATTAAATAAAGGTGATACAATAAATAAATAAATAAATAGAAAATAAATAAATAGAAATAAATAACTAGAAAACATACTATTCTACATTTTCCCAAGAACGTATCTGCATAATAATTAATGAAAAAAACTGTTCTCTGATTTTTTTATTCACTTTTATATTTTTAAAGCTTCTTTTATACATGGATGAACTACTCCCTATATCAACATAATGTATGATTGTAAAATAAAAATGATGTGATCAGTAAAGAGAATATCAGTAATACATTTTGAAATGATCCAATTACTGACAGTGTTAATATTTTATATATGATGCATTTTTAAATGTGATACTAAGAATTAAAAAGTTATTGTCAATTTATTGATAGATGCCAAAATCATTGCATCTCGCTGTGGGCAAGTTTCTCTCTCCTCTTTATCATACTGCTTCTAAAAAAATAATAAGATACTTTGCAGTAATGTTGACTTTGTTCATGCAATGTTAACTTGTCTATGCAAATCAGATTAATAAAGAAAAGTTTGTAAAAAAGGTTAGTAATTATTTTCTGCAGCTATTATTATAATATATGGTGTACATTATTATTATTTTTCCTCTGTGAACTCATTTTCAAGTATTTATACTTAATTAGATAGTTCTAGTATAATAATTTTATTTTTATATGTTTGTGTTTGTACTGGCAATTGCAATACTGCTGGGCTGGAATGAGACTGCTTGCAATGGAAAAAGCCAATTATTGAGTATCTGACAGAGCCAAAATCTCTGTGTCCATACTAAGCAAGAACGAACAATTTGTTTTTCATCCTTCGGGTAGTTTGCTTCACTCCCATTAAAACCAGGATACTAGCCTACAGCAAGAAATTGATGTACACTAGGCAGTTTGTGACAAGTGTATGGGACAAGGGCTGAACACCATATTTTGTCCCATTTTCAAGCCTGAGAATTGCAAGATCAGGGGGAAAAATGCCCCAAAAGTTTTTGCAGTGATTATGCGAGAATATACCGGTATGAATACTATACAAACTTTTCTCTCCATCCTTAGAGGAGAGATCTAAGAAAGATCTCATGGCCTCAGGGATGCCTTTAAGGGAAAAATAGAAGCAATGAAACTGGTTATTTTTCAATAGTCTGTGTTAAATATGAGTCAATGTGGAGCCAGCTCTAGAATTATATCAGTGAACAATTATACAAGGTATATATAAATAAATGCATTATGTTGTGTTAGAAAATAGAACAATTATATTCATTTTAAACACACCTGAAGATCAGATTAAAAGAGTTGAATAATAAAATATAACTTTTTAACTTAACTGTTGTAATGACTAAATACCAGTGAAAAAGTTTTAATGACATGCTGTATTAAAATACAATATGATGGAAATTTATTTCTCATAGGGATTCAAAGATATTTCCCTGGAGAGATTTATGCACGGAGGAGCCAACATCACAGGGTTTCAGTTAATGGACTTCAATACCCCTATGGTTTCTAAACTCATGCAACGGTGGAAGAAACTGGACCAGAGAGAATACCCAGGATCAGAAACTCCTCCTAAGGTTCTATTCTACTTTAAAATCTGAAATACCGTAACCTTTCATATAACTTGACTTAATACAAACATAAGTAATTGCCTAATATTGTGAAGATCTGTTGACTTTTATGTGTTAATCAGGTTCCCCTACCCCTTCTACTTAATCTTCATACTTTGTTTTTCCCCAGCCTGGGGCTTTTATCCCACTGTTGACCAAGCTGAGAGAACTGAGATAAATATAATTTTGGTGGTAATATTAGTCTTAGTTCTTCTGTTTGTAGATGTGATGGAGTTTAGTCAAGGATGTCTTTGATAATCATTCTAAGGCTTGTTACAGGGACTGATACATTCCATTCCATTCCATATCCAGAATGATCTCATTCTTCACTTGGAGGTTGAATAAGAAACAAATTATCATGTTGCATAGGTGGGTAGTGAAATGTCTACAAGCAAATAACCAAGCTTAGGGCTTAGTTTAGAGAGCACCAAGGACTCCACAGTTCAACCCTGAACTACAGATATTCCCTCTGTTGTCCTTTTTGAGATTGAGTGAAACAACTCTTTCCAGTTATGGTGAAACTTATTTAATATTCATTAGTGAACTGAGTTTAAAAGAGCTTTGCTATTGTATATATTGTTCCCTATGGGCCATTTAATTAAGAATTCCCAAATATCTTATTTCTTTATAATTATTCTGATTTTTTACTTTATCCATTCATAGTTGGTTGTTATGCAACTTCTATTAGTTTTGTTATGTTCAAAATCAACTATTGCAACTTTGAGGGGTTTTCTGCTTTCATGGACAGGTCATAAAGTCATATTATTGGCTTTACCTTCTTGAAAGGATTGACTCTTTCTTCTTGGATCCAATCTTATCTGACCAAAAGTACATTTTATGGGAAGTCCAACTTTCCATTTTATTCTAGTCCTTTTGTAATTCTGAAGTAACTTTTTGCAGCCTTTTAAGCAACATAACTACAGAATTAAACTTCATATTAATGTCCTATTAATGTTAATGTGGTGTTCTTATCATCCTTGTTTACTAAGAAATCTTTCTCAGCTTGCTGAACTAATGCTTGTCAATTGAGGAATCAAAGGTTTAATAGATTTATTTTTGAACATAATTGTAATAATTGACTTACAATTTTTCCATCTGATTAGTATACCTCTGCTCTGACTTATGACGGAGTACTTGTGATGGCTGAGACTTTCCGAAATCTTCGAAAGCAGAAAATAGATATTTCTCGAAGAGGAAATGCTGGGGATTGTCTTGCAAATCCAGCTGCACCATGGAGCCAAGGAATTGACATGGAGAGAACACTGAAACAGGTGTGGTTCTTGTAAGATTTACATCTGCTTGATTTATGTGGCAGCTGCTATGTTGGAAATTATCAGAAACATTTAAACTGCCAAACAGTTATTGTATTACTGTGTTATAATGAATTAATGGATGAAATAAATTTATTTAACTGTCTATATCAGGGGAGTCAAACTGCCGGCCCGCAGACTGGACGCGTCACGGGGAAGCTGCACCCACCCCATTGCCAGCAATGGAAAAATAGTCCCGATACATCACGTGATGTCACGTGACATTGCAAGTTTGACATGTCTGGTCTATATATTAGAAGGAAGTCTGGTTTGAGAACAAAATTAAAACACAATATGATTGCAATATAAAAAGATCATTTAAAACAATAATCCATGTTGAAACCATGATAAAATTCATATTCATCCACCAAAGACCTGGTGCAGCTCCATCAACATCCTTGTCCCAGAGCCTGTGGGAAAAGCCAGGTCTCCATCATTTGGTTGAGACAACAGGGGGGGAAGAGGCTGTTCCATAAGGCAGGTGATAGGACACAGAAAGCATGCTTCTGAGGTTTTCTCCCCCCCCCCCAGCCAACATTGTTTCACTAAGGGTTCATGGAGGATAATACCCTGCCAGATTTACTACAGTGGGCAGAAACTATTGGGGATAGGCAATGTTGCAAGTAATTGGGTCCCATGCCATGTAAAAGTGTCCACCAACACCTTAAATTTTACCCAGAAGCTGATGAGAGCTAGTTCTGCTCTTGGAGCAGTGGCATTACATGGATATATTTCGTTTACTGACCTTTTGAAGTTACAATGGCACTGAAAAAATGAATTATGACAATTTTACACACAACTGTTGCAGTATCCCCCTGGTCCCGTGATCAATCTTCAGATGTTTGGCAACTGACTCATATTTATGACAATTGCAGGATCATGTGATCGCCTTTTGTGACCTTCTGACAAGCAAAGTCAATGGGGAAGCCAGAGTCACTTAACAACCATATTACTAAATTAACAACTGCATTGTTATTCATTTAACAACTGTGGCAAGGTCATAAAATAGGGCAAAATTCACTTAGCAAATTTCTCACTTAGCAACAGAAATTTTGGGCTCAATTGAGGTCATAAGTTGAGGACAACCTATATTTATGTATTCTATAATATACAGTACTTAGTTTGTTTTTCAATTGTTATATCATTTGCCCTTAGACCAATGAGTTAATGAACATTCACAATTGAAAATGGAAAATAAGCAGCTGAAAGACATTTTGGGTTCAAGGACAATTGTTCATCTCTTGGTCAGTCACACACCAAGGTTGTTCGTTAACAATTTTTAAGAAACTCAGACTAATGGTGCTCTTCTTCACCTTGTATAAATGTGTGTGTGTGTGTGTATGTGTGTATGTTCTGAAATATGCAACTACCTAAGGAAATTTGGCAACAAAAGCTATTCATGACCTGTTATGGAAAGCAGTTGGGCCATGTTGTTGTTGTTGTTTTCATCACCTGTGTTTTTAAAGCTAGGAGATAAGCAACCTGAACAGAGGTAGGTAGCAAACAAATTTAATAAATAAAATAAATAAATAAATTTTCACCACTGATACAAACAGAATGAAATGGGGGGGGGGGGGGCTGGCAGCTCCAATGGATAAAACAACAATGCAGCACAAACTCCAATCCTTTCATGAATGAATCAATGCTGCTTTTTTCATTTTGACAAAAGGGTCAGTTCTTCCAGCTGCCCCAGTTCATTTTGCATTCGTCATTCAGATGAAATTTCCTGGAGTGCAAAGAATGTTAGTTCTGGAAGATTCATTCTAAGCTATAGTAATCCACTGTGTGATTGTTCCAGTTATACTTTCTCAGCCCAAACCTATTTGAGGAGTTCTCATGAGAGAAAATCTGAATGAGACTGATTTGTATATCTCCTTGAACTTCTCAAGGAAGTAGGGAATATAAATTTAAATAAAAAGATAGGATAACATTTTGTTGGAGTGGACAGTATTAATCCATTCCATGTTGAATGGAAACCAGGGATTTTTTTCCAAAGTTATGAGTAAAAAATGATTTATTGTTGAGAGAGATGAATGCAGAAAACATACATGAGATTATTTCACATCACAATGATAAAATAAATTGACAGGTTTATATTTTTATTGAATAATTATTTTATGGTTTTCAGTGCTGCATGTCAAATGCATTTCTGCCACCCTGAAGATCTGTTTAACTTTTGTGATAACTCACAATTCTAAATAATCTCTATTTTTTCTGCTTTAGTATATCATTTAAGAATTAAATAAAACAGAGGAATTTTTCAACTGACAGAGATCTCCATATTCTGATGAATATAGAGACTTAAACATTTCCAAATCCAGACTGAGGGTTTTTTAGGCTTTCTTAGAATAGGTTAGGTCAAGAAAAAGAAAAAAAAACCTGAAGAGACTGTAAAAAATTCATTTTCTTGAGAAAAAATTTTGTGTTGTTTTTTGTCCCTCCTGTTTTACAACATTGGGCAGTATGATGTAGCAATCAAATACTGTATTGTCAAATATTGTAGACCAGAGATCTCCAACCTTTTGGGCACCAGAGACCGGTTACATGGAGAGAGGTTTTTCCGTGAACCGGAGGGGGTGTGGTTTTGTGTGCTGCTTGCATCCCTGCGAATGGGGCTTTGCTTGTTTGTGTGGACCGGTCGCTGGCATGCCGCGGCCTGGTACTGGTCCACAGACCGGAGGTTGGGGACTCCTGTTGTAGACAACTGAGTGCAGCAGAACAATGAGATGGTGATCCCATTGTGTTAAAAAAAACAAATATTTGGGTATTTGGCACTTTTCACTTTAGTCTTTATTTACATACAGAAACTGCTAGGGAATGGTGTCAGAAATTTGCTATTGAATTTTCATCCTGAGACATTATGAAGGTGATTTTAAAAATTGAATTGGCTACATATAATCCATGGACTGTGCACTGACTATCCTTCACTTAAACATTTCCAGGACAGAAAACATGATACAGACCTGGCATTTACATCTGCTGCTTTGGATTCAGTCTAAACTCAGACTCCAGAGTGGGATGGGGTGGGATGGACATGCTCTTATAAAGATTTGTTGAAGAAAAAATGTTAAGCACCAAAAGTACACAGAGATTGCTAAGCTCTTCTTTCATTTTATTAAAACTTTGGAGAGAATCTAGGGGTAGAAAAATGAATCTTGGTAAACAATTAACGTGTCCCTTAATCAACAATCCTGTAGACAAGTTTTACTTCTATACAACATCTTCTAATGAATAAGCACTTTATCACTAATCCATATTTTAATTTGATTTTCAATTTGAAGGTTCGAATACAGGGACTGACTGGAAATGTTCAATTTGACCACTACGGCCGCAGAGTCAACTATTCGATGGATGTATTTGAGCTGAAGAGCACTGGTCCTCGAAAGGTATGTTCTCATTGTATATTATTTGTTTCATCCATATGTGTCTGCATGTCTAAAGAAATTGTCACTAAAACTCAGTTTACCTAATAAATCGAATTATGTTTGCAGTACCCACCATTTTTTAATAATACTCTGTTATTAGAATATAAGCATGCAATATTTCATATGACAAGGCACGGCATCTTTTTCTGTCATAAGAGCAAACTTCTTTGGTTGCTGGGCTTTCTGTTTTCATAATAAGGGTGAAAAAAAGCAAGGTTTGAGTTAGGAATACAAAGAAAAATAAAGGAACCTGGAAGTAAAATAGATGGTTAGCTTGTTCTCATTACATAAATACTTTAGGACAATTCAAATGTTTCAATGAACTGATTTTCTTTCTTTCTTTATTTTTTAATAAGAGGTTTCAGAACAAGAGATCTGGAATATTAAGAGTATTTGCTCTCTCGTTTCATTTGTAATTAGAGTCCAATAAGAGGTGACAGACGTAATGTGCTCATGGAGATTACTTTGTTTATTTGTATCTCACCTTTAAAAAAGCTCAAGGCAGTGAACATATCCAACACATCTCCCTCCTCCTATTTTCCCCACAACAACCCTGTGAGGTGGGTTGGATGGAGAGAGAGTGTTTGGGCCCCAGCTGCTTTCATGCCTAAGACAGGACTAGAATTCAGAACTTCTAGCTAGAGACTCAACCACTAGACCAATTTGCAGTTTTCTGAAACACAAGAAACTGAGTTTCCTCTTATTTTTCAAATATGTTCTATACTTGTGACTTAAAATATAGTAATCCCTTTTCATTTGGTTATATACTTTGTTGATGGTTGCCTGATGTGAAAGTTGAAGTCAAACATCAACCATCTAGAATCTGTGTCCTCCAAAGCCTGATACTTAATTTCTGACATCAATGTTCTTGTACAAGGATAGGTCATCAGAAAAAAAAAGTTATAGGCTTTTAATTTTAGTGCCAAGAAATATCCTTGCTTCCAATGGTTTATGTACTATGATTTATGGTTCCTTCAGCAATTTCAATTTAGGACATTCCTTTCCTTCTCATGCATCAGAACATTTAAGGGCAGGAGAAAACGCACACATTTTTATCACCTAACTTTTTAATATCTTTAAAAAAACATTCACAGTGGTTCATGTTTTCATTTCTGCAATTAAATTCCTAATCTGTCTGCCCAGTTTACATCATCCTATTTTTCATACGCCAAGTGATGTTTGATTGTTTTATTTCCCCCTTTTGGAACATTGCATAGGAGAAGAGGGCTTATTTTTTTACCTGTGTGAAAATCAGAAGAAAACATTATCACTTTGTACAAGTTTTATTATTATTTTTTAATTTTACATTCAGATATTTGTGAAGCAATATGGTGGTTGGGTACAAAAGTAAACAATTGCAAATAACAAATTATTTGTAAATAGCTCAAGTTGCATCAACAAAGATTCCCTCTCTGATTCCCTTAGTTATGACATAATCAAATTAATCGAATTAATGCATTTCTAATTGTGACATAATCAATTAGAAGAATTTTCAGTATATTTTCACTTATACATATCCACATCCTGTTTTAATGTTTTATATATATATATATATATATATATATATATATATATATATATATATATATATATATGTATATATATATGGATCCTTGGTTTTTCGGGTTTTTCCCCGCGTAGAACTAGAGGTGTAGGCGCAACGTTTCGACGGAATCCCATCCGTCATCATCAGGCTTTAGCTTCCTTCTAAACAGGAAGGAAGGAAGGAAGCTAAAGCCTGATGATGACGGATGGGATTCCGTCGAAACGTTGCGCCTACACCTCTAGTTCTACGCGGGGAAAAACCCGAAAAACCAAGGATCCACATACAGGCACCCGCGAAAACCTCAGAAAACAAATATATATATATATATACATATACATACATATATACATATACATATACATACATATATACATATACATACATATATACATATACATATACATATATATATACATATACATATACATCCCCTTCATGGATTACTGCCTTGTCGTGGCGAAGGGGCTTGCGTAATTCAATGAAGCTATGAGCTATGCCGTGCAGGGCCACCCAAGACGGAAAGGTCATAGCAGAGAGTTCTGACAAAACGTGATCCACTGGAGAAGGAAATGCCACTCTAATGGCAGAAAGTGAAGAGGAACTAAAGAGCCTCTTGTTGCGAGTGAAGAAGGAGAGTGCAAAACTTGGGTTGAAACTAAACATTAAGAAAACCAAGATCATGGCATCCGGCCCTCTCAATTCCTGGCAAATAGATGGGGAAGAAATGGAGGTAGTGACAGATTTTATTTTCCTGGGCTCCAAGATCACTGCAGATGGGGACTGTAGCCAAGAAATTAAAAGACACTTGCTCCTTGGGAGGAAAGCCATGGCAAATCTAGACAGCACACTAAAAAGCAGAGACATCACCCTGTCAACAAAAGTGCGTATAGTCAAGGCTATGGTCTTCCCAGTTGCAATGTATGGCAGTGAAAGCTGGACCATAAGAAAGGCTGAGCGCCAAAGAATTGAAGCCTTTGAACTATGGTGCTGGAGAAGACTCCTGCGAGTCCCTTGGACTGCAAGGCGATCAAACCGGTCAGTCCTAGAAGAGATCAACCCTGACTGCTCTTTAGAAGGCCAGATCCTGAAGCTAAAACTCAAATACTTTGGCCACCTAATGAGAAGGAAGGACTCACTGGAGAAGAGCCTAATGCTGGGAAAGATTGAGGGCAATAGAAGAAGGGGACGAGAGAGAATGAGGTGGCTGGATGGAGTCACTGAAGCAGTAGGTGTGAGCTTAAATGGACTCCAGAAGATGGTAGAGGACAGGAAGGCCTGGAGGAACATTGTCCATAGGGTCGCGATGGGTCGGACACGACTTTGCAACTAACAACAACAAAATACATATACATATACATATACATATACATATACATATACATATACATACATACATACATACATACATACATACATACATACATACATACATACATACATACATACATACATATATATATATATATATATATATATATATATATATATATATATATATATAAACTTAATTTTTGGGTAACCCACATTTCCCTATTTTAATAAAAAGTAATTATCCTGTCTACAGAGCTTACATTATTCATTTCAATACATTCTTATTTTTACAAGTAAATTCTATTTGTCATCTTAATAATTCACCAATTATTAGAAAAATATCTTTTGTTATATCCTTACAAATTATATAATATAAATCAATTCTAATAGCCAACTTTCCTTTCCCTTAAACACCTAAAAGTTAAATATAAAGTCAATTTATATCTATATCATACAGCAAATATATTCTATATGTCATCTTAATAGTTCATTAATTATCCGGGTGAGAGTCAAGGTGCTAGTGATTACCTATAAAGCCCTAAATGGCATGGGTCCGGAATACTTATGGGAGCACCTGCTGCCGGTGTCAACTTCCCTTCGTCCTGTGCGCTCCCACAGAGAGGGCCTCCTCAGGGTGCCGCCGGTCAGAGAGTGCCGGCTGGCGGCCCCCAGGGGGAGAGCATTCTCTGTGGGCGCGCCAGCCCTTTGGAATCAATTACCGGTTGAGTTCTGGATGGCTCCTGACCATCGCTCTTTCCGCCGTGATCTGAAAACTTACCTATTTGAACAAGCCGACCTGGTCTAATGGGTTTGGGGTATTTTAATTATTTTATTTATTTATTTATTTTTTATTACATTTATATCCCGCCCTTCTCCGAAGACTCAGGGAGGCTTACAAACTTAGCAGTAGCCTTCATTCTATGTATATGCCTGCTTGTTAGCGCTTTCACACACACCCCAAGCGGCATTATTACAAAGTCAGCTTATTGCCCCCAACAATCTGGGTCCTCATTTTACCTACCTCGGAAGGATGGAAGGATGAGTCAACCTTGATTAGTAATTTTTAATTATTTATTGTAATGGGCTAGTTCTATTTAATCTTATTTTTAACTTTTGTATATTGTATTTTTATTGTATTTTTATTGCCCTGTACACCGCCCTGAGTCCTTCGGGAGAAGGGCGGTATAGAAATTAAATTAATAATAAATAAATAAATAAATATTAAAATAATGTCTTTTATTATATCATTCCAGATTCTATAATATAGTTCAGAGTTATGTTCTAATAGCTTAATTTTGTTTTCCCTTAACAATCTAAAACCTAAATATAAAATCAGTTTATATTTTTTAAGGATTCTCCTTAGCCCAGGGGTGTCAAACTCAATTTCATTGAGGGCCGCATCAGCATTGCAGTTGCCCTCAGGGTGCCAGGTGGGTATGGCCTGGGTGGGCATGGCCTACTGGGTGGGCATGGCTAGAGTGCCTACGGCCTACTGGGCGGGCATGGCCAACTCTACATTGTTCACATCAAGGGTGCCTATGGGGGCATGGGCAGGAGTGGGACAGATCTGAGGGTCTCTGGCAGAAGGAGGGTCTCTGGGCCAGGGCCAAGGCAGTGGGGGCCGTTCCCTCACTGTTTCCGGAATGGCTTCACGGGCCGCATGAAACCACTTTGCGTGCCGGATCTGGCCCCCGGGCCTTGTGTTTGACATGTCTGCCTTAGCCCATTAAAAGAAATTTGTTAAGCTCTATTCTTACAAATCCCAAGAAAGAAACAAGTCTAATTTTTTAAATCTAACTCTCGCCTTCTTTTTGTGCCAATCAGTCTTCCATATTGGTGCCTTTAGATTCTCAGATGGGTCTCCCTTTCTTCCTACATACATTGTTTGAATCCAGGGAGACCATCCAAATATCAGTTTTGCAAAGAAAGTGTCCCCTTTGTAATCATTGAAGTGTTGCTTTAATAGCTCAATTTTAGATGTTTAGTTTAATATAATTGTCATTAGTTCAGTCTGGTCTTTTTCTTCTTCCGATTCCATCTGGCTTAGGTTAAAAGTATTAACTGATGTTATGGTTATCATTTGATTGGCTGGGTTCTCAATATACTGTATTTGAAGGCCTTTAATATCTTCCCTCTTAATGTTGCTTTCTTTGGGTACTATTGTTTTTTGAGTTTTAGGTTTTATAGTAAAGGTCGAGGTTTGGGCTTCAAAGTTCTCTTTAAATTGTATTTGTTGTTCTTTAAAGTCTCCTATTTTAGTGTTAGTTTCCACTTCTTCTGTTTGTTTTTGAATTATCAATTTATCATTTAAGGTCAAAGTTTGATTTGGTAGCTTTAAGCTGTCAGATTTATCTTGCAGTTTGGCTTTGATTTACTCAGTCATTGCCAAGATTGTGTCAAGTATCAGTTTGTAGTTAAGTGGTGGGATATATTCTTCCATTTCGTTGATGTTTACAGATGAGTCTTTCATGGAGGCTATTTTAATAAGAGTCAATGATTGTCCACCTCCAGTATTCCCAGTGCTTTTTTTGTAAAAGAAAAAAGTGCCGGGAACTCACACATGTCATATAACCCGCCTTGTCTACCCTACAAGGTTCCATCCAAAAAAGGTGCTGGAACTCCGTTCTGAGCGTACTATGAGGAAAAAAGCCCTGAGTATTCCTAAAGATTGTTTTCAGTGCCAGGTATTCCCAATTCTTATCTCTGAAGATAAGGTCAAGGACAGCTCTGTTATTCAGTCAGTTCTCACAATAAAAAAAGGTTTACTTGCTATACCAAGTTTTGTCACAAGATGTCATCAATAGCATATAGAATAAGATGTAAAGTCTTTTTCCAGATTAATAGAAAGCTTTTGTTCAATTAGTCCATTTTTCCCCCCTTAATTCATAGCTTAAGCAGGAAATAGGGTGGTAGGTCCCCACAAAAATAGAAGCTTTTTAATAAGTACAAATAAGATTGCTTAATTTATTTGCTTAGCCATTTGATTTCTTTAAGGCTTTAAAATTTATTCCCCAAGTATGCAGTCACCGGTCTCTCAAAATAGGGGGAGGAAATTTTCGGAAAAGTCCCACAGGAAGGTAGTTAGGGGAATAAGAAAGGTAAGGTCTCACCCAGGTCCTGCAGATTGCTTCATTGTGCTAGAATGGTGCTTTGGGCTTTCGGCAGGTAACGGCTTAATGATCGGCCATCTTAATGGCCGATCTCTTCTTCGGGCCAATGGAGCTGCTCCAGATTCAAGCAGAGGGCTGCTGCCCTTCCGCAATCACAAGGAGGGCCTCCTCGTGGTTTTCACCCCTTCAGGGTCCTCCAAGAAAGAAAGATTGGACGGCAGGGAGAGAGCTCTTCCTGCATGTCCGCAAGCACCGCATGCACAAACCGGAAGCCCAAAAGAAAATATTATCAACTACAGCCAGTTCCTTAAACTAAAATATATCCATTCAGTTTTATAATTAAAAACAGACAATATTTTTAAATGAAGATTATATAATAACTAGAATCCCAGTGCCTTAAGTATTACAAAGCAAATCTATACTAAAAATGCATGGTTTGATCTGAATCCATCTCAGCTTTTTAAAAGAACTTTTCACAGATCTGTGTATCAAGGGCTGTTATTATATTTCTGGCTTGGGTTTTGTTAATACTCTCATGTACACCTTTCCCTAATGAGTCCTTGAATTTGATGAAAGACATTGTGCCAAACATCTCTTGAGAACAAGTAGTATCTCCTTTTTCCCCCCAACCACATTTTGTGGCAAGTTAGCAAGGCTGTTTACTGTTAAAAGTTGTATTTACAGCATGCTGGGCTCCCCCACCTCTCTATTTTAACTGATAATTATCCAGGGAGGAGCGAAGCCATGGCTTGAGATTTAAAATGTATTGTGAAGGGTCCTTGGTGCTCTCTGAGCTTGCTTGTTTTCTTGCAAACATTTCATTACTCTAACTAGGTAACATCATCAGCGCTAGTCACATTTGGAAGGAAACAAGCGAACTCAGAGAGCACCAAGGACTCTTCATTTCAACCCTGAGCTGTAAACATTCTCCTTCATTGGTAAAAATGTAATGTAAAAGGAACTTTTCCCCTGTGCTGCACAGCTTAAATATTTTCTAATGGTATACGTCTGCATACTATAATGTTGGTTTGATAGAGGTTTCTATATCTATATCAAATAGCAGTCTTCTATTCCCCAAGACTGCCCCTATTTAGTGATAAAAAAATGGCAAAGTAGACTGGACAGTATTTTTCTCTTTCTCTTACAGACTGGCTCTGTTTTTGTTTTTTTACTCTTAGTCTTTCATTTTCACTTAGTGTCTTCTGTTTCATCTTCAGAACCTCTGCTCTCAGTAGCTGGCTAATCACCAATCTTCAACACTCTTATTTGGATGGTGACCTGCTCCTCTTCTGAAAGCCTAGGCTTCTGCTCAAGCTTGCAACACTTCAGCAGTACAACACTATTCTGCCCAGCTCAGGCCACCAAACCATATTGCCTATAACTAAAACCAACCAACTTCACCATCTTATGCTATTTAGGTCTAACTTATGTTGCCAACCATTATCTTCTTCCATCAGAGTTCTTTCTTCTTCCCCAAACTTGCTTTTTTATGACTTCCCTTCTGCCAGCCCAGCAACCACCCCACCCTTCTCCGATGAAAAAGACTTTCCTTTGCAAAATTACCTCCTACTCTTAGCTTCAACATATCAGATAAGAAGTACAAAATTGCATTTTGGGATTTCTGGCTACTACAGGTAGTCCTGAACTGTTTTTATGACTATTATGACTGTCCCGGGGTCATGTGATCCTCTTCTGTGACCTTGTGACAAACAAGGTCAATGAAGAAGCCAGATTCACCTAACAGATGTGTTACTAACTGAACAACTGCAGTGATTCACTTAGCAACTATGACAAGAAAGGTCATAAAATAGGGCAAAACTCACTAAACAACTCGCTTAGTAACATAAATTTTGGGCTGAATTGTGGTTGTAAGTAGAGAACTATCTGTATGTGATGGGAAGTAGGGTGTTACATGTCTCCATTATAAAATGAAGTATCTGCAAGTCTTGATCTTGAATGAAGCTGTAAATTCTAAAATGTTCAAATAATGGGAGAAAAATGGGAGAAAAAGAATGAGACAAAAAAGATAGAGATGAGGATTAATGATAACCTGAGCCATTTATAGAACATATGAGCTCTGTAGCATACAGATTAAGAAAACACAAAGAAATATGATTTGCAATATATGATTTTGAGAATCACATCAGCCTTTTTTTACTCCCAAGAATATAATAATAAAGACATGAACACTTAGAGAAATAAAGGAAAAGAAGGAAGAAATATCTGATAAACACTTCTATGGAATCCTAGTTCTTTTCATGGTTACTGGAGAAATTATCACTTGTTAAATAAAGAATTTAGAATGGCCTTGTATTTATTTATTTATTTATTTCCTATTGTGAGGAAAAGCTTGCATCTCTGAGCACTTCAGAGGGAATGAAGCTCTCAGATTAATGACATTTTGAAGATTTTCAAGGAAATAAAAGTGCACAAGAAAAAGAGAAAAACTCTGTGTTTGTTTGTCAATGAAGAGAGGAGAGGCACCAGTAATGGATCATTATAGACAGGAAACAAATGCGAAAAACCCAGGTAGATATTGGAGCCATCATGTAAAATGATACTGTATCAGAAGTCAATTATGTTTATCCCCTGAAACCATAAGCAAAACAATGCAGGCAGTGACTCTCCATATGAATTAAACAGCATATTATACAGCTTAGTTCCCATAGTGACAGCAAATTAAAGTTTTATATCAGAGTTAATTTATACATGGATGGATGGATGGATGGATGGATGGATGGATAGATAGATAGATCATTCATATATAAATGGGAATCTGAAATAAACTTTTATTTGCTATAACTATGATTTTGCATGATTTTGCATGATGTAATATATACATGGAATCATAGATTTCAGTCATGGAGTCATAGCAGAGACCAATTTAAAATTACTCTTGAAAGGATGTTTTAATAGTCAGGATAGAATCTGCTTCTTTGTACCTTGCAAAAGAATAACTCATCAAAGTATAGTTGGGCCAAAAGACAACCAGGAGATAAAGTATTTGGCAACTAGTGACCACAGTGTAGTGGTGGCAGAGTGGATTGTGTCGGTGCCAATGTTTAAACTGCATTTGAACAAATTATCGTGGTTGGCCTCATCAACAGTGAATAGAAAGTTAGCTTTTTCATTTGTTTATTACAGATTGGATACTGGAATGACATGGATAAATTAGTCTTGATTCAACATGAGCCTACAATGGGCAATGACACAGCTGCCCTTGAGAACAGAACAGTAATTGTAACTACAATTATGGTAAGTTTATTTTTCTACTCTTTGAGGGAAGCCAAATATTTACCTCATTATCCACTAAATGCTGGCTTTGGTTGAATTCAGGAAGTAATCTTTAGGATTCTAACTATTTCAAATGAATATAGAACATTTTCACATAATTAGACTGCTTTGAACATTACTTTTTAAAACATCATATACAGTCTTCCAGTTAATCTCTCTAAAATGCAATATACTATAAACAAGAATTGAAAGTTTTGAAAAAAGAGGGAAAACTTTATTTTATATAACTGTACCCTCATTCATTTTTGCCATGATGTTCTTATTGTTGACATTGTCATTTTTAAGGGAAACTTCTATGCCTTGTAAAAAATAAATTCACAAAATGCACACTTCCTGATTTCTGTAACAAATACCTTGTAACAAATAACCAATCAAATATTTGGTTAGTTATGTCATTTTAGAGTTTTTAAAATGGGTATAACATTGAAAAACATATTTTCTCACAATTTCTACTATATTCTATTGTAAATAGATTACTAAACAAAATTCAACAACTACAACTTAGCCACATTTTAGCCTTTCTTTATTTTGTTCATTTATTTTATAGGTTGACATGTCTTTCCAATAATGTCTTACACTGAGCAGACTTCACGGCTCAAAATATTAATAAGATTAAAAATTAAGAACACAACAATAGCATAGTATAAATTACCCAGATGGCAATGAACAGTTGTAATTTATACATGTGTTTATTGTTTAGGAAAGATAAATACAACCTAAAAAGTTCCTGGACTACCAGATCTTCAACATTTACAAATTGTTATTCAGCGCCCATCTATATGAGGGAGAATGCTGTTTAATAGAAAGGGAATGGTGATTGAAAACACCTAACCTTAGGATCCCTGAAGATAGCATTTCTTAAAGATCAGTCCCCAAGAAGACCTTTTTCTTCCAGGACTCGAGGGATGGGCAGAAACTATTGGAAGAAGGTAGTCACAGAGATATCCATATGCTGAACCATGAACAGCTTTAAGGTTGACTACCAGCATCTTGAATTACCCTGAGAAATAAACTAGTAACTAGTACTGCTTTCAAAACAGACATGGGCAAACCACCTGACACCTGGGATAATCCAAAACTGTATTCTGGGCCAGCTGAAATTCCCAGGTTCTCTTCAAAGTTCATGGCAGTAAACAAAGAGAAGGTGGTAAAGGTATAAGTGATGATAAACATACCTCCCGATCTAGGAAAGTTCATAGCTAGCACACAAGATGAAATTGTGCAAAATTCCTCTTAGCCAGAACTGCCCACTTGCTCTTCAAACAGAGTCCTAGATTAAGAGCCTTAACAAGTTGAACATCCCCTATTAGTTCTCAGTAATACAAGCCTGGTATTCACTGTCATCCACACTAATACCAATTATGAGAAGAGATGTATTATAAGTATCAAACAACAGCAGCAGTTGGAACCTAAGCTTCTTCATAAACTGTTTCCTAGTCTGAGCTATGGGAGAGGCGACAGAAATAAGGATGGATCTCATTTGCTCACTCCTTTTTCCTAGGAGAGACCCACCTATTTACCCCATCATGTTCCTCTCTACTTATCAGTACCTTAATTTCTATCACTTCTCCTTCATTCTCTTTTACTCCAATACTCCCTACCCCTGAATGTGCCAATGATGGCCATCCCTTACTATCCTTTCCACTTCTATTTCTATCTAACTTCTCTTCCAATATTACAGATCATCTCTTCCAAATTATCCGGACCCATTCAGGGAATATACTTGACAAAAAACAAGAGTCATTCATCAAAACTACTGGTCAACTATCAGTAACTTGCATCTCCAATCCAACTCTAATTGCACTCAGCTGCCCACTTCCTACACACCAAAACTTTAGCTCTTGAAAAGGCTCTGAAGTCATTTAGTAAGTATTGTCTCCTAGATCAGGGGTAGGCAACCTTGGCTCTTTTATGACTCGTGGACTTCAACTCCCAGAATTCCTGAGCCAGCATGGCTCAGCTTAGAAACCTCTCCCTTTCCCCTCAGCATGGCTGGCTCAGGAATTCTGGGAGTTGAAGTCCACGAGTCATAAAAGAGCCAAGGTTGCCTACCCCTGTCCTAGATTCTAACTCCAGAAACCCTTTTTGTTCACTCAGAGGCTTGTCCTTCCACCTCCCAGTCACAAGTCTAATGCATCTTTTTTTTTCTGCTTCCACACTTGTTTTTGTCCTCCTAATTTTTTCACTGCCTTCTAAATGGCTAGAAGATGCTGAGACACTCCATATCAAATTACCAGAACCAGTTCTTTAATATATGCTACCTTTTCCCATACAGAGAAATAGTCCCAGTCACAAGTCTAATGCATCTTTTTTTTCTGCTTCCCCACTTTTTTTTGTCCTCCTAATTTTTTCACTGCCTTCTAAATGGCTAGAAGATGCTGAAGCACTCCATATCAAATTACCAGAACCAGTTCTTTAATATATGCTACCTTTTCCCATACAGAGAAATAGCATTTTTCAGATGTTTAATTATTTTGAGAACTCTGGCCACCATATAGCAATTACTCCAATAGATACAGCCTACCTTAGCAGTCATTGGACTCAGTAAATAATTTCAGCCCAAGAAGTCCAAACTGGCTCCTATTGTCTACACTGATTCATGGAGGCATAACAGCCTGAACTCCACCAATCTCTCTGTGTTACCAGGCCATTAAATCCATACTCTCACAAAGCAGCAGTGGCTCATGGCAAAATAAAGGATCCATTATGAATCTATTATGATATAGGTACTAGTACCACTTCTCCATTCACAAGCACTCTGCTCTCCATCCTCCTTCCACCAATATCTGGTCCACAACTTCATTTATCCTATCAATCCTACTCTACCTTTACTCTCTCTAACAGTCTCCAATCACTTTCCCTATCTGCAACTTTCTAATGTCCTTCCTACATAAGCACTGTTCCTTCCACAATGTTTTCTTGGGGGGAAAAAGTATTTTCAGTGCAGTTAATTTCGATGCATAAAACAAACTGTGCTTAATTCCTTTATAGCCAACTGAACTGTGAAAAGAGTGCAACTTTGGTTGATCATAGTTATTACTGCTGCTGTTGTTGTTATTACTCAGTATTATTCAGTAAATAAATCTCTGAAAGAATTTTAATGAAATAAGCGACATGTATTCATTTTCTTAATTCAATTTGCATTATTATCGTATAAAACTATAAACATTCAAATGGTTCCTTTTAATTGAGAAAAATAGCTAACATCTTTCTTTTCTTCACGTCAGTAGTACCCTTTAATCTGAAGAGTGTTGAGGGAGATTGTCAAAGAATAATCTTAATCTGATTAACTTAATAATTTTAATGCACTGTTCTTTTTATATATTACATTGGACAAAGTTTGGATTTTTCTCCACCAAACATTCCAGATTACATTTATTTTAAACAACACAAATTGTTTCATATTGTACTGTTATATTGTTTGTATGAAATATAGTTGTCTAATTTAGTATGGTGACACATACACTTCCTTCTGACCAATTACCTGTTAAGGATTATCATTCTTGGATAAAAAGGACTAATATTCTATCGGGACATTCTAAATGTAAAGCTAATTGTAATAGTTCTTCTTTGCATGGGATTTATAAAAATGTTTCCTTTGAGAAAAAAAAGTTACAGTAATGGAAAAATCATACTTCAGTACAGTCCTCCTCTTTTCAGCCACTGATGAAGAACCCTATTTTAAGAAATTGACCAAGGAAGAAAAGATCCCCAAGGCTGCACATGTGAACATTCCTAACATAAGATCCAGTATAGTAGCACTGAGCTGTATTTTTCCATATGGATTTCTGAGCCTCTGACTGGATGACCAGGCACTGAAGCATCAAGCAAAATAATGTTTTTGTTTTCTTTGTTTTGCTTTGCTTTGCTTTTTTTTTTTTAAAAAAAAGGCTCTGTTTGCTTTGAAATGTTTGAAACGCAGGCATTCAGACTTCAACTGGGCCAAGGTGTGAAGAAAATGATGGAGATTTCAAAATAACCTCAGTTGAAATTTTCCACTCGTTACAGTCTTTGAATTGAAGCTATCATCTGTGTACTGTGTTAATTATTGTAAAATGCTTCCAAATATAAGGGCAACTAAATGATGCTTGGAAAAAGAGAGAGAGAGAAGTGCTGTGCAGGGTCGAGAAGCTGCTTAAGATGTCTTTGTCTTGCTTTGCAGTGAATTCTTTTCATGTGCATTATAAATGTTATCTCTGCAAAAGAACTTAGCCAGTCTTCAATTATTCCAAACACAGCATCTGAATAACTTTTATGTAGCATGCCACGATTTCTTAAAGTATACAATTTTAAGCATAAAAAGCAGAGAAAATGTCTTGTTGAATGTTCCATTCTTTCAGTGCAGGTAATTTTTCTTCTGTAATAGTACTTAATTTGTGATAAGTCATTTATGTGGAGTTGTGTCATATGGTGTATCTAAAGTGTTTACCATTGTCATGCATCATAAAGATAATGAAAAAAATATAATCTAGATTAGAAATACAGGTTCTTGTTAGATCAGACATGTTTCCAAAATGACTCAGATCTTACTAGTGTTTTTCCAGGGAATCTGAATTCCTATTATTCTGAAAGGTCCACTCCACAAACCAAAAGAACTTATTTATTTCTTTATGAAATTTATCAGACCACCTGAAACCTGCTGGATCCTAAGCAGTTTCCAGAGCATATGCATTAAAAACAGAACACAAATTAGGAAAAAAATAAAATGGTGACTAAAAATATAAAGCTAAACATGATAAAAATAAAAAAATGGCATTACTTAATATCAGATTTTATTTTCCTGGGCTCCAAGATCACTGCAGATGGGGACTGTAGCCAAGAAATTAAAAGACGCTTGCTCCTTGGGAGGAAAGCCATGGCAAATCTAGACAGCACACTAAAAAGCAGAGACATCACCCTGTCAACAAAAGTGCGTATAGTCAAGGCTATGGTCTTCCCAGTTGCAATGTATGGAAGTGAAAGTTGGACCATAAGAAAGGCTGAGCGCCAAAGAATTGAGGCCTTTGAACTATGGTGCTGGAGAAGACTCCTGCGACTCCCTTGGACTGCAAGGCGATCAAACCAGTCAGTCCTAGAGGAGAACAACCCTGACTGCTCTTTAGAAGGCCAGATCCTAAAGTTGAAACTCAAATACTTTGGCCACCTAATGAGAAGGAAGGACTCACTGGAGAAGAGCCTAATGCTGGGAAAGATTGAGGGCAATAGAAGAAGGGGACGAGAGAGAATGAGGTGGCTGGATGGAGTCACTGAAGCAGTAGGCATGAGCTTAAATGGACTCCAGAAGATGGTAGAGGACAGGAAGGCCTGGAGGAACGTTGTCCATAGGGTCGCGATGGGTTGGACACGACTTTGCAGCTAACAACAAAATATCAATCTCCAAATGCCTTCTAGAACAGTCATGTTTTGCTGCTTCTGGGAGACCATGAGAGTGGAGGCCATTCAGGCTTCAGAGGCCAAGCTCCTCCAGAAAGGAGGAGCAGCTACAAACAATGCTTGTAGCAATCTCGGCTCTTTTATGACTCATGGACCTCAACTCCCAGAATTCCTGAGTCAGCTATGCTGGCTGAAGAATTCTGGGAGTTGAAATCCATGAGTCATAAAAGAGCCGAGGTTGCCTACCCCTGCATTAGACCTTCTGGTTGGTGAGAACCCTAAAGATCTAGGTAGGACATGTAAAAATTATTGGGAAACATCAGCTTCAAACTATCTAGACTTTTAGTGTACAGCACCTTAAATTACATTCAGAAGTCCACTACTATTGATTTGAAGTCTAGAAACCAGTGATATTTGAGTATGATATGGCAACACTATGAGTAGGCATTCTAGATCAGCTGAAATTTCTGATTTCAAGTGCAATGCCATATGAAGCAAAGGACAGTAGTGCAATCCAGAAAGGAGTCCATGAGTGATCATTTTCAGTGGCACCTCTTCCAGGTAAGGCCTCAGCTGGGTTGCCAGCTGAAAACTGTGCAAAAGCCCTCCTGACTATGGCCTCCACATGCTCTTCATGCAAAAGCCTTGAGTCCAGGAGAACCTCCATATTTGCAAATTTGCTTTTAGGATCTTTGAAGCAGGATGGAGGAAAATTTAGAAATCCAAGGATTTTACTTAAGCCCAGTTGTTTTGTATATATACATTACTTTTTAAGAAAGGAAATATCTTTCACCAACTCTTCCTGATCACTTCAATGATATTTACTGAGCCTATGTTACTATACAATGTCTTTTAAGTGCCATTCTGGCAAGCCAGTGCCAGTAAGCATAATACCAGGAGATTCTGGAATACTGCAGTCACTACAGCAAAATGCAAACATAAAATATAGCATTTTAGACATCTCTAGTGCAGCCAAAAGGGGGCCATATCCTTATAACGCAGGAGGCTATATTATATCCCTAATTTATTTATTTATTAAACTTACATGCTGCCCATATTGCCCAAAAGCCACTTAAGGCAGCTTACAATCAGTAAAAGCAACAACGTAAAACATTAAAACAATAAATAATAACACTAAAACTGATTTTAAAATAAACAAAGGTGGCAAGAAAAGGAGTCAGATGCACACAGGAAAGAAGTGAGGTCTTATCTTAGTCCAATACCGCCCCCCAAGTGAAATGCCCCTATCAGGACCTCCGGCCAATTGACAGAGTCAGGTCTTCAGACCCATTCAGAAAGCCAAAAGGATAGGGACACATCTCACCTCAGGCTAGGATTCGTGGCAGAAAAGGCTCTTTTCCTGAACTAATTTGTCTACTATGCTTTATACATCAAGGTTCTCTTCCGCAAGAGAAAGATTGAAAGTCCTGTTCTGATAACGTGGTGAAACTCTATAGTTAAAAAACATCCTAGTATTACAGAGAGTGAATACATTTTTTAAAAAATGATCAAATTTAGCACTGTACACAGAGCTCTCAAGAGAGCGAAGCTTAGGATGTAATGATAAACTGGAACATTGATTAAAAAACATTTGTCCCTAAGGCAACAGATCCATCTACTGTACTTATCTTTAAATCTTTATGCAGCAGACACTGATGTCCAAACATCTCCTAGCAGTTAAAAAAAAAAGAAAAGTAACCAGCGTTATAATAAAAAAAAAAGAGGAAAAAAAGGCTATCAATAAAAGTAATCGGTGATGTGGAAGCATTTCTGCTATGCTTTCACTACACTCTTGAGAATCTACTCCAGCAGTCCCCCAGCTAGGCCATTTTACATTTGTTTTTTTTTCTTTCAACAGAGAAACTATTCAGAATGTCTGTTGAAAAAAAATCAAATCTTTGGATCAAAAGTAGCACAGTATAAACATGTAAAATAGCCAAGGCTTACACACACATCTCTTATACCCAGGTGTTTTGGTATCCAAAGGGAATAATAATATCCCCAAGTGATAATATCCAAGTGATTCTACTCATTTTATTTTAAATTCATGTTGAAATTGGTATATTACAATGCAATTTAAATTCAGTGGACTACTTATGAAGGGAGAGCCACTGTGCAAAGTTATTCTTCATCATAAAATATTCAGTGAAATGTTTGTTAAGCATTCAGAATACACTTGCTTGGTCCCAGAAACGGGACAAATCTTATTTCCTGTTTCAGCCTAGCCCAAGGCCATCTACAGGCAGTAGTCACAGCAGTAGCAGCTCATATTTGTGTAAAAAAATTTTTGGCTTGCTAACAAAGAATAAAGGGAGCGGGAAAAAAATTTACACAAATATGAGCTGCCACTGCTGTGGCTACTGCCTGTAGATGGCCTTGGGCTAGGCTAAAACAGGAAATAAGATTTGTCCTGTGTCTGGGACCAAGCAAATGTATTCTGAATGCTTAACAAACATTTAACACATATCTCCCTTGCTTCTCAGCTAACAAAGAGAGAGAGAGAGAGAGCCTGTGGCCTAGGGGTTAAAACAACTGCTTAAGATGCAGTCGGCCCAGGTTCGAATCTCAGAAGGGTATGGCTGACTGATGAGAACAAATAAGTTTGAAATGATCATATCGGTCTCCCTTTATTCTTTGTTAGCAAGCCAAATTTTTTTTACATATATATAGAATCAGCTGGGGTAGAAAGATTCAAACTCTATCAGTTTATTTATTGATTTAATCAATTTATACAGCCACCCATCTCATGAAACTCTGTGCAGTTTACAATAACACAGATAAAAAGGCATAGAATGTAAAGAAAAGAAAAAAAGAAAAATACCCAGCAGCCAGGAATCATGAAAAAATCATTAACACAACCAGGACAGGCTTCATCTCACCCCTGCCACTCCAAGCTTGAGCACAAAGCTACATTTTCAAGTCGTTGAGGAAGGTCAATATGGCTGAGGCTAACCTGAGTTCTGGAAGGAAGATTCAATGAAGGGTGCCAAGATACAAAGGGTCTCCTTCTGGGCTTCAACAACTTATACTCTTAACTGCTTGTATCCAGAAAATGCTGCTCCTGCCAGATCAGATAGGCAGAAAGAACCAGGAAGGGATAGCCCCATAAGTAATATAGCTCAAAGCCCATGAAAGACTTTAAAGGGGACTATCAGCACCTTGAATTGTGTGAGGAATCACACTGGAAGCCAGGGTAGCTAAAGGAACAGTGGTGTCATGTGCACCAAATATCCAACGGCGTTAACTGCCTGCGCCACTGCCTTCTGCACCAGCTGAAGCTTCCAAATACTCTTCAAGGGCAGCCCCATGTACAGTACTTTGGAGTAGTCCAGTCTGAGGGTCATGAACGCATGAAAGATTGAGAGTAGCCCCCTTCCCAGACCAGGAGAACCCTGTGATTGCAATCTGTCTTTTAAAACAAACCTTTAGGATAGACCTCAATTCTGTGTATATTCTGCCCTACATAATTCAGTAAGCAGAAGTTAATGCAGAAAATGTATATTATAATTTTTAGAGCAATGGTATTCAGAAATGACCTTGGGAGACAGGAGGAAGAACTATAATAAACCTTTATTGTCAAAGTACAACATGTGTACATTGAGATTAGCTGAGCCTCCCCCCGTATAGTATAGACTATACAAGCATCATGTAAAAGGTAACTCAGCTCACAGGGAGTAAAAGGAAAGGAGGGAAGGAATATTTTCATACTTATTATTGTAACCTTACCATAAAGATAGATCTAATATTCATATGCTTTTTCTCTGGACTACTTCAAGGGGCTAACATTTAGAGACTCCTGAAAATTAAAAAAATAGAACCAGACAAATCACGATGGTGAAAAATTGTATTCAGAAAAAAAAGCTCAGTTCAGGTGACATTTGTTTACATTGTTATTTTCCCCCAAGATGTTTATTAAATTGAGGGGGAGATGCATTCAAGGTATTTTATAATCTGAAGCAGAAAGTTGATTTGAAGATCTCCAAGGGATATTTACACAGTTCATAAAAAAGAATCAAGCATTTAGCTATATAATTCCTAATTTTCCATTAATATAAGGCCTGCTACAGGTTTTGAACCACTACTTCCCTGTACCTAAATATAACTTATGAGAGCCCATGCCCAGTGCTTGAGCTGAGCAGAGTCTGAGCATGGGTCTTGGAATGTATTAGGCTAGACCAGAGGTTCCCAGACTTTCTTGCTTCATAGCACCTGGATGTCTCAGTAATTTTCTGAGCCCCAAGGCCAAAAGACAGCTTTGCAAATATAGCATGTAAAAAAAAATGGACATCACAAAACAAATAAAATATCCCATGTCACCCCTGTATGTTTGGTATGGTGCCCTGAGGTCCTGCAGTGCCAGGTTTGGCAATCGAGTGCCATGAAAATCTGGTGTGACACAATTTGTTGTTGTTAGCTGCGAAGTCGTGTCCGACCCATCGCGACCCTATGGACAACATTCCTCCAGGCCTTTCTGTCCTCTACCATCTTCTGGAGTCCATTTAAGCTCACGCCTACTGCTTCAGTGACTCCATCCAGCCACCTCATTCTCTGTCGTCCCCTTCTTCTATTGCCCTCGATCTTTCCCAGCATTAGGCTTTTCTCCAGTGAGTCCGTGACACAATATATCATCTCAAAAATGAGATATGTTAAAACAGGACTAAGGAGCCCTATCAGTGCTTCTAATCCAAATTAATTCTAGTCCAGACAAGGATTTTACACAGCTTGTGTCATTTTCTTAATGTACATCCTAATATATTTAATCATGTGATTAATGTGTTTTAATCAATCAGATGGAAGAAATTCGGCAACAAGAATGGCCATGTGAATTGGCCTCTTGTATATAAAAATAAGTTAGAGAAAGGTTCCCTGGCAATAAAATTAACATTAAGATTTTTTGGCCACAGCTAATATTAGATTCATTTTATTTCTCATGGGAAAAGGTTCTTGTTTCAATTAACCAAGTGTTGCCTCGAGCGAAGCAGTTTTGCCTCGTTTGATCTTTGCTTTTTCCTTAGTGCAATCCATCTCCATCTAATTGACAACTATGAAATGGTAGCCTTTCATTTAAGCAATCATTTGTGGAGGCAATTTCCAGAAAGACTTGATACTTGCAATGATAACCCTTGCAATGAGGCAATAGGGAAACCAAGCATTTTTTCCAAGAACACTGCAGACAAGTGCTTTAGATTAGTCACTTGTAAGTGAGGGCTTTAATAATACTTCTGATGTGAAAAAAAGGTGAATTGCCGCATTTTGTGAGAAGTTCCTGTACGTGTTTTGCTCCATAGTGCCTCATATAATTTGTCAAAAGATATATACCAGTGTGCAACTCTTAGCACAACTTCAGAAGAACATATGAAAAATATGCACTACAAAACATCATAAAAGCCCACATTTCCATTCCAATACCATTTTTTATTGGTTGAAGAAATATTAATGAGTTTTTCCATCATACTTTTGATGCCAATCAAGTTATTAGACAAAGCAGCTTAGTGATGCCATCTACACTTTGAATTAATCTAACTGGGCTTTAGGAAAGCTGCTGCATAATAGCTATGAATATTGGATATAAATATATACCTCTAATTACTTTTATAAAATCATATCCATACACACAATCAAAATATAATAAACCTAAAGAAAATAACACAATAATAATAATACAGTCAAAAAAGACATTAACATATAATTGTTCTTAAATAAATTAATATAGAATCATCTAACATATGATTAAATCTAAATAACATAGAAACATGCTCTGTATCTTCTCAATGTTATACTATGAAGACATTTCAAAACTCCATGAGCAACAGCTCTCATGAATCTACTCTAATATTAAAAGTGTAACTTGTCCTGCACCTACATACTAATAGAATGATCCTCTTTCCCCAACTTCATCTCAGTCATAAAATGTCACAGTCCATGGGTTTTTTTTTGTTTTTAGTATAATTCAATATTTTCTCTAACTACTATGTTTGTCCCAGAGTTATGTAACGACCTGAGACCAAAAAAACAAAAAGGCCTTAAGTGATGTGAATCAGAAAGCCCTCATTTCTTAGAAAATGTGATATCCAATATTTTTGAAACATTCTTTGGGTAATTGAATAAACATGGAAGAAGATTTTCCAATGAATTACACTGTGAAACTTTGGAGAAAGAACAGTGGATAGCTACATTTCAGGTAGCTTGAACATTCTACTCAGGCTAGATTATATAGCTATAGAGCACCATCTAATTTTTTTAATGAAATTCTTGAAACCTTAGCCATACAGTAGGAACGGATTTACAGCATCACCAAATCATTGCTGTACTGGAAATTTGTAACCATAAGACGTAATGTAAATTATATTTGATCTCACCTTACTGCATGAAAAAGTTTCCCATGCAACTGAAAATCCTGACCTAAAAGACTAACAGGTTCTAGGGATATCTCTAGGTCACCCTTGCCTTGAATGTATTTTTAGTCCAGAACCCATTCATCCTCAACTGGATTGCAATAGAATTTGCTCCCAGCTCCATACCAATCTCGGGATCAAAACATCTGATATAAGAAATTTACTCAATAGTATTATTGCGGGCCCAATTGGCAAAAGAAAGCTCAGGACCGTATAGGTTAGAAAAATGCGGAAGAGGCCTTCATCCTGCAGTGGGTAAACAATGGCTAAAATGATGATGAATCAATAGTAGTTGAACTATGAAAAATTAGAAGGAGTCCAGTTACACATTTCCAGACTAACAAATTATATTAAAATCTTGTAGGTGTTTAGTCTTCTTAAAAAAAGCCTCCAGTGTTGGAGCATTCACCACCTCTGGAGGCAGGTTGTTCCACTGGTTAATTGTTCTAACTGTCAGGAAGTTTCTCCTTAGTTCTAGGTTGCTTCTCTCCTTGACTAGTTTCCATGAGTCCAGATTAAAATGCCATTAATGAATCTCACATAAAGTAAAATTTTGTAAAGTTTTATTAAGTAAGAGTTTTGTAAAATAAGAGTTGACAAACAATGTTCCAGGTCAGCATACTGTATTGGCATACTGTGGCCTATGGTTGTTCCAGTGATTTGTAGATATATATTATTGCCAAAGATGAAGTAGTTATTAATGAGTACAAAGTAATACTATCTAGTGGCAAGATGTGCTTAGGGAGTTGACAATGAACTGTAGCTTTCATGGTGATGTGGTATCTCTTGTGTAGCTGAGGGTGCTGGAGGCTTATGCTTTTAGTAAAACTTGTTGGTTTGAAAAAGTGCTAAAAGACCGCTTTTGAGTTATTGCTATAATTTTATTTATTTTATTTATTTTAATTCCATTTATATCCCGCCCTTCTCCAAAGACTCAGGGCGGCTTACAAGCTTAGCAGTAGCCTTCATTCTATGTATATGCCTGCTTATTAGGGCTTTCGCCCCCCCCCAAGCGGCATTATTACAAAGTCAGCTTAATTGCCCCCAACAATCTGGGTCCTCATTTTACCTACCTCGGAAGGATGGAAGGCTGAGTCAACCTTGAGCCTGGTGGGATGCGAACCTGCACTAATTGCAGGCAGCTGGTGTTACTTAAGGAGGCATTAGCCCACTGCTCCACCAAGGCTCTAATAGGGTACTAATAGGGTCAATTTGCATTTAAGTCTAACAATGTTAGTGTAACTGTGTCTGCAGTTAAATGTGGCATTGTTCAAAAATCAGTTAATCCCATGCATTTCTTTTGCCTTTTAACTTATTCAATATTTAGCTATGAATTCAATGTTTAATTTAGAAAAAATAATGGCCAGGGTCGCTCAACATCAATCTCTTTCACTCATTTATGTGTACCAAACATACAGTGCAGTGCAGAATCTGGTGAATTTGCCTTTTTTTCTCTAAAAAAAAGTTACATAAAGAAATATGGGCTCTGTTCATTGGCCTTTCATTTTACTAACTTATTTAGTGCCACTGGGGTAACAAAATAAATCAGATACTTGAGGCCAATTTCTGAATTTAAGTGGAATCAGTAATACCCAATTTTTCATTCTGTGAAAATCCAATATGTATTGATTTGTAAATTTCTACTGCATGACACGCTTTAAAAAATTGAACACTGTCTTCTTTTACCGAAAGATATGTTCTCGTGTTGTATGTACGTATGTTTAAATTTCTGTCCTAATCTCGTATAGAAAACAAGACTACTGTTTGCTTTATTTAACTGAAATAAGCATGGACTGCATTAACACAATCTTTCACATAATATTGGTGTAGTATAAGAATTCCTAGTTTAGAGCAGAGAATTAAATCATTTGCAATGTTTTAAATAATAAAAAAACTAAAACGTGTGAGTGGGTATGTTCTATATATTTTTCAAATCTTGTCTCAACTTTCTTTATTAGAGTCCAAGATGAGTACAACATAACTGAAAACAAATCAAGTACAATCCAAAACGTAATAACATTTCAACAGTTTGATACATATTGAGCTTGTTGATAGATCTGGATATGATGTAATCTTATAGAAAATGCACAAAAAATGCAATTAAAAATAGCAATAGCACTTAGACTTATATACCGCTTCACAGTGCTTTACAGCCCTCTCTAAGTGGTCAACATATTGCCCCCAACAGAGTCATATTGCCCTCAATAATCTGGGTCCTCATTTTACCAACTTTGAAAGGATGGAAGGCTGAGTCAACCTTGAGCCGGTGAGAATCGAACTGCCTAACTGGCAGCCTGCAGTCAGCAGAAGTAGGCTGCAGTACTGCATTCTAACCACTGCCCCACCAAGGCTAATTAAAAGTTGATTTTAGTAGACTTGTCATTTAGGAAAATTTTTACATAACGTTGAAAATTAAAATTAAATTAAAAGAAAATTAAAAAGGCAAATATGACAGTACAATTCTGCATATAATTTTACACTTTAGAAAATGGAAGACACAGGTGTATTGCCTAAGCATTATGGGACTGCCATCCGTAATTGCAGAAGAGAGGGTGTTAAGATGTGCTCTGGAAAAAGCCCATTAGTTATAGGTAATTTAAATATAATCTCCCCAAACAGGTGGTAACTACACATTTAAATTTTCATCAGTGTGAGTTAGTTTGTCTTACAGGTAACCCTTGATTTATGCCACATTTGGGAACAGATACCCACTACTTAAACAAGGAAGTTGACGATGATATGGCCTTTTTTCCCCATGGTTGTTAACTGAATCACTACAGTTGTGAAATGAATCACATGGTCATTAAGCAAATCCAACTTCCCTCATTGGCTTTGCTGAATGAAAGCTAGCTGGGAAGGTTGCAAACGGCAATCACATGATCCTGGGGTGCTGCAACCGTGGTAAACATGCCGGTTGGCAAACACCTGAATTTTTATCAAGTAGCTGTGGGATTCTGCAATGGTTGTAAGTGCAAGGACCAATTGTAAGTCTTTTTTTTCAGTGCCAGTCAAATGGCCAGTAAACCAATGATTATAAGTCAATGACTACCTGTAATTTGTGTTTACGTTCTATATGACTCAACAATCAGGTTAGGATGTTCTGGAGTGAGGTGCAAGAACCTCTTTTAAATCTATATCAGCCTTTATAGCTCCACTAACAATTGTCTAGGAGATACCCTGTGAAGTTCTGAAAATAACCTTTATAAATTAAAATCTTGTATTTCCCATTGTATTTATGAGGAAATTTTTCCTGTGGTGTTGAAACTTTGATGTCAAAATGCAACAAGCCATGAAACAATGTTGATATGATTCTTAGCAGTTTTTCCCTGAAGTAAGAAATAAAAGTCTTAAATAGATTTATCTGATGCTTAACTAAGTTGAAAAAAAATGTTTAACACCATCCTCCCTCTCTCCCAAAAAAAGAAAAGACAATTCCAGCTTGATTTTTGCAATAAATAAATCTGGGCTTTGGACCAGGTTCAACATGCAGAACCCAAGAGTTAAACAAGAATATTATTTTTGTCTTCCCTAGAATTAGTTTCTAACAAATAAATTGCTTTTCAGTTGAATTTCACCTGTTTCATTATAAAACATGGAAAGGAATCTATTATATATATACATTAAAAAGTGCAGTCATTTTGCAAATAGTGACTCAATTGTTTTGCCTGGAACAGACAATCTTTCATAACATTTGGACATTTACACACACACACACACACACACACACACACAAAATAGCTAATAGGGACATTTGGAGGTGGGGAAATAGCGTTTTTAAGTGTTTATAAGGAAATAATTTGATCTTACAACCACTGACAAAAGTATTTTTCTTCTACAATTTAATAGATTCTTGTTGCCCAGACAGTACAAGGTTATATGAAGTTGGGAAATGAGGATTAAGAGTCAAACATTTTTAATTTCATTTGTATTTCAGCAATGTACTAGTCTGATTTCTCACTCTGATAAATGCATTTTTATCTGAACCAGAACTATAAGTATTTGATTTCTTTGTCTAAATCTTATATCATTATATTATATCACTGCTCTGTTGGCCTTTTAAAATACAGATTTTCTTTGGAAGAATATTTTTAAGAATTTGCTTCAAACTTTTCTAGCCTTATACAGTAGTTATTAAAAATACATCAACTAAACAATGGATTGATCTCAATCCAAATGCATGTTGCATTTTGTTTTCAATATCTGAAAGGAATAGTGTCAAATCAAGTATCTAATGATGCTCCAAAACATTGGATTATACATTTTTCAATAAAGAAGATGGCTTTTTCAGCAAATTCCAAATGGATCTCTTCACATTATACACTGCTACTACTTGGCTTACACTACTATGCCTTTCATTAATCTTTTTTTTTCCATTTCATTTCATTTTTTTCAGTATTTAGCAGAACAAGGTAAATATATATGTATATCTTACTGGAACTAAACCATTGGCAAACCTGTTTCTAAACACCCTAGGTATGCAGTCTACCTCATGTTATAAGCTACTATTACATAGCTTTCTAAAAGTGTGTCAGAAGTTGCAGCAGAAATGCAGTAATTTGGCCAAGAGATGAAGTAATGGTCATGCCATTTATAAGTGGAAAATTTCCTAAGAATCATTTTGTATATGTACATATGCATGTGTGTTTTAATATGTGATCATATAATGTGTGTTTTAACAAGTGACCATCATCAAAAGAGATATAAACCCTCCTAAATAAATATGGGTATAGATAAATATATGCAGGCAATTTAGATAATGCAAAGCTGAGGTTGTAGAATCAAGTGAATCATTTCAAGAGATGAAAGATATTACCAATTTTTACAGTAGTAAATGCTGAGTAGGTGACAGATCATTTCGAAGACCTTTTAACTTATAATTCACAGAAGACTCCCTTTTTGTGTGAGCCTCAGTTTCCCAGATTGTAAATTTGTGTAGATTGTGTATCCATCTAGCAGTCTCATATTCATTTATCACTATATAAAATGTATTTTTAAAAAAAACTGAAATAAATATTATTGAATAATAAAGTGTTAAGATCCTTTCTAAGGGATCATTGATCCTCTATCCCTCTCTCTTCAAGGGATCCTGAATCTAAATAGAAATACATTCATTGTTGTCTTGACTATCAAGGAATAATTGCAAATTGCAGAGAAATTCTGGAAAAAACATTCTAGGGAAACACTTATTTCTTGGGCCCAAATGACTGTCATTCTCTATGGGATATTATATCCTTCTTCAGTAGGTTGGAGAAGAAAATTGCCAAGAGATAGCTAATGTTTTTCAGTGATAATATTAATTTCCTCATTAGTAGCTCCCCTTTAACTACTCAAATGAGAGTAGGTGAGAAAAAATGAGATGTGAATAAAAGCAACCATTGGCATCTTGTATCTTGATCATTGGGAGAGAGGAAGAGAGCATTGACACCACATATAACCCCCTAAATATTGAATATCTGTTGAAAGGATAGATAATATGGGCCTGCTACTGCATGAAGTATTTGGATAAACTAAAAACTAGTAGAATAAAATATGCTTGAGTGCTACCAATCATTTCTGTGGTTGCTCTTACTCTTTGCAGTAAAATGGGGAGTAAACATTTTCTTGCAGCTATACGAATATTAGCAGTGAAATTAAGTATGAGGAAAGAGTTCAAAGAGAAAAAATAAGAAATGCTTAGAAAAAGCCCTCTGTTGATTGGTTGGTTTATTATTGATCTGATTAATTTTGAAGTTAGTATGACAGATTGACAGAGGGCAGAGACACATCCCAAATCTCAAAATAATATTTCAATTTCTAGATCATATCTAATTTATAATTAGGCTTAACTTGCATTAATTAACTAATGAATAGTTGATGAACTAAAGCAGCACCATTTTAATCAGTGGTATTGTTTATTTTAGTTTTCATCCATGTACTAAGGAGTGAATCTTAAAAATATTAAATATTTTAAGTTTATTAATTAAATTGCAAAATAATTGACATGTGTGCTGATATCTCAGAAAAGGTATTTACATGCAGGTTTTAGCAGCATGAAGAATTATGTAAGACTATTAGCTCATTTATTTGGATTAGTAAATAGAATATGGACAATAATTGTATAGTTATATAATATAAAAAATATAATTAATGTAGACTAATTGTCTCCTCATATTTGGAGCATGAATAGTGTAGACTTTCAAGCAGTGGAATTTGATTTTAATTGGATATATACAGTATGATTCATGCATGCATGCACAACAACTGTGATCGCTTTAATATTACAGTAGAGATTCATTGAATCCACAGACATGCTGTGGATTTCTTGTTCTGTTTTGTTATAAATATCTATTCAGCAATATCTAATCTTTCAGGGTGAAAGCCTGACAAAACAACATATTCTGTAACTGATGGTGAACAATCAGTCTTTGTTTGAACATGAATGGTGAACATGTTTGTTTGGTACTATACCTGTTTCTCTTTCACAGATTTCATTCTTTCATTGTAGGAAGCCCCATATGTTATGTGGAAAAAAAACAGAGAATTGTTTGAAGGGAATGAGAAGTATGAAGGTTACTGTGTAGACCTGGCATCAGAAATTGCAAAGCATATTGGCATCAAGTATAAAATTGCTATTGTCCCTGATGGAAAATACGGAGCAAGGGATCCACAGACAAAAATCTGGAATGGGATGGTGGGAGAGCTTGTATATGGGGTAAGCATATTTTTCATGCAGGTTTTAGCTTAAAATCATCAACAGTGCCGTTATAATGTGGGATGATACACAGGCTGTTGCAGTCCATTTATGGCCAATCATGAACCTTGAGGTCAGGCTACTGCATTTTGACAACAAAACGAGTGACTTTCTATAGACTGTTAAATAAGAAAAAGGGTTTTAAGAGAGGAGGGGTTAATACAAACAGAAATAGCAGTTGAAACTCCCAAATTGTGTTTGAAAAAGTTTAAAATATATTTATCTTCCCTTCCAGTGATATTGTCACATATTGGCAAACTGTTGCAAGTTGTTGGTTGCTTGGTAAAATGATTTGCAAATCTAACTCAGCAAACACAACATTTATTAAAATTAACATTCCATTATAAAGGTTCACAGTTTTTGATAAATTCTTCAAATGTTAAAGGAAAAGACATGAAAGAAAGGCAGAGTGCACACCATTGTTTCTCTTGCAAACTGTGCATGTATGTTCACGAAACGCTTGAGTTGAAGAGCAAATTGCATTTTGTGCTGGAAAAGACATTAAAACAATTTCCCTTTGATGGGTCACTCATCAGAACATTTGAACTAGTAAACCTAAAAATTCCCATACAGTCCCCTCTTTTTGTTACTTAGAAAAGAATTACTGGAGTATGAAAATATTCACCAAAAATGTGCATTGGCCCTTAATGTTACAGAAGGAGATTGATGAGTTTACTATCATGACAATGCCACTTTTGCATTGCTGTTCCGTGGTAGTGGATTTTCATGTAAAAGCTATTTCTATCCCCTGTATTTCCGAGTTAGAATTAGGAAGGACATGACAGAGGTCAAAACAGAAGCAGAAAAAGACAACAGTGAAAGAGCAGCTTGATTTCATTTCCTCTTCATTTTGGAAAGGCATCTTTCATCAGGGTGAAGGTTTGTTCTCCGAGCTTGTGGGTTGGTTTCTGAACACTTTTTTTACCAGGCTAGGTAACATCTTCAGCAGAGTTTAAGGGAGTCATCTTTATCAGTTAAAGTTATTCCAAATGCTTCTAGAGAAACTGCAAAGAAAAACCCACCTTAAATCACATAGAGCTGATAAATAGACAGATTTATAGGCATATTATTATTTTTTGTTGTTGTTGTTAGTTGCGAAGTCGTGTCCGACCCATCGCGACCCTATGGACAATGTTCCTCCAGGCCTTCCTGTCCTCTACCATCTTCTGGAGTCCATTTAAGCTCACACCTACTGCTTCAGTGACTCCATCCAGCCACCTCATTCTCTGTCGTCCCCTTCTTCTATT
Source organism: Vipera berus (assembly GCF_964194415.1). Taxonomy (NCBI): domain Eukaryota; kingdom Metazoa; phylum Chordata; class Lepidosauria; order Squamata; family Viperidae; genus Vipera; species Vipera berus. Next base: position 18,313,832 of record NC_138206.1, read on the forward strand.
GCCCTCAATCTTTCCCAGCATTAGGCTCTTCTCCAGTGAGTCCTTCCTTCTCATAAGATGGCCAAAGTATTTGAGTTTGAGCTTCAGGATCTGGCCTTCTAAAGAGCAGTCAGGGTTGATCTCCTCTAGGACTGACCGGTTTGATCGCCTTGCAGTCCAAGGGACTCGCAGGAGTCTTCTCCAGCACCATAGTTCAAAGGCTTCAATTCTTTGGCGCTCAGCCTTTCTTATGGTCCAGCTTTCACTGCCATACATTGCAACTGGGAAGACCATAGCCTTGACTATACGCACTTTTGTTGACAGGGTGATGTCTCTGCTTTTTAGTGTGCTGTCTAGATTTGCCATGGCTTTCCTCCCCAGGAGCAAGCGTCTTTTAATTTCTTGGCTACAGTCCCCATCTGCAGTGATCTTGGAGCCCAGGAAAATAAAATCTGTCACTACCTCCATTTCTTCCCCATCTATTTGCCAGGAGTTGAGAGGGCCGGATGCCATGATCTTGGTTTTCTTAATGTTAAGTTTCAACCCAACTTTTGCACTCTCCTTCTTCACTCGCAACAAGAGGCTCTTTAGTTCCTCTTCACTTTCTGCCATTAGAGTGGTATCATCTGCATATCTTAGGTTGTTGATGTTTCTTCCGGCAATCTTAATTCCAACTTTTGATTCATCTAGCCCTGCCTTTCTCATGATGTGCTCTGCATATAAATTAAATAGGCAAGGCGACAGTATACAGCCTTGCCGGACTCCTTTCCCAATTTTGAACCAATCAGTGGTTCCGTGTCCAGTTCTCACTGTTGCTTCTTGGCCCGCATATAGGTTTCTCAAGAGACAAATAAGATGGACTGGTATGCCCATCTCTTTAAGGACTTGCCACAGTTTGTTATGATCCACACAATCAAAGGCTTTAGCATAGTCAATGAAGCAGAAGTAGATGTTTTTCTGGAACTCTCTAGCTTTCTCCATGATCCAGCGTATGTTAGCAATTTGATCTCTAGTTCCTCTGCCTCTTCGAAATCCTGCCTGTACTTCTGGTAGCTCTCGATCCACATACTGCTGGAGTCTAGCTTGTAGAATTTTAAGCATAACTTTACTAGCATGAGAAATGAGTGCAATGGTGCGATAGTTTGAACATTCTTTGGCACTGCCTTTCTTTGGAATTGGAATGTAAACTGATCTTTTCCAATCCTGTGGCCACTGTTGAGTTTTCCAAATTTGCTGGCAAATTGAGTGTAGCACTTTTACTGCATCGTCTTTTAAGATTTTGAATAGCTCAGCTGGAATACTGTCACCTCCACTAGCTTTGTTGTTGCTCAGCTTTTCTAAGGCCCACTTCACTTCACATTCTAGGATGTCTGGCTCGAGGTCAGTGACCACCTCATTGTGATTATCAGGGACATTAAGCTCATTCTTGTATAGTTCTTCTGTGTAATTTTGCCACCTCTTCTTAATCTCTTCTGCCTCTGTTAGGTCCCTGCCATTTTGGTCCTTTATCATGCCCATTTTTGCATGAAACGTTCCCTTCATCTCTCCAATTTTCTTGAAAAGATCTCTGGTCCTCCCTATTCTATTGTTTTTTTCTATTTCTTTGCATTGTTCATTTAAGAAGGCATTCTTATCTCTTCTAGCTATTCTCTGGAATTCTGCATTTAATTGGGCATATCTTTCTTTTTCTCCCTTGCCTTTCGCTTCCCTCCTTTCCTCAGCTATTTGCAAAGCTTCCTCAGACAGCCATTTTGCTTTCTTGCATTTCTTTTTCTTTGGGATGGTTTTGGTTGCTACCTCTTGTATAATGTTGCAAAACTCTCTCCATAGTTCTTCAGGCACTCTGTCTATCACATCTAATTCCTTAAATCTATTTGTCACCTCTACTGTATATTCAACCGGGATATGATTTAATTCATACCTGACTGGCCTAGCGCTTTTCCCTACTTTCTTTAATTTAAGCCTAAACTTTGCAACAAGAAGCTCATGGTCTGAGCCACAGTCAGCTCCTGGTCTTGTTTTTACTGACTAAAATTATTATTATTTTTAGGTCCCCCTTTTAATCTCAACAGTTTGTGCAGTATTATAAGACTGCCATTTTTGTAGCAAGCTCTGGACTGTTCTAGATATTAATTTTATTATTCATTTTATTATCTCTTTCCCAAGCACATGACAAAATTTTCTATCCATCAACCTAACTGAAGATAGGAATGGAAAGACTGCAGTTGAATTGGCTGATTTAGTAAACTAGTTGTTTTTATACTTTTAAATTGACCGATGATTTTTTTTTTAAAAAATCCCATCCTTTATAAAGCATCAGAAGAATATTATATTTTAATTTCATCGAAATAAATTTTCAGTTTAGTTTTGCATGTACCACAAACCAACACAGGTCCGCAGTATGTTGCCTGGAGCAAAGATTTTTTTGCTCCTAGGCAAGATTGATATTTTTAAGCTGATTCAAATAGATTAAGTAAGTGTCCTTGGAAAGAGGAAAGTCTGTTGAAGACAGTGGTGCTTAGCTGTACCAGTGAAGCTTGTGAAATTTTTAAAAAACTTGCAACTACTTATGTTGATGGGAGTATGATAAGTAAATTTAGAGAAGAAGAGAGGGTGTTAAGAGCTTTGTAGCTGTAATTTTAATATGTTGCTCTGGTTAAAACTCCTTACTAGAACTAATTTAATTTGCAAGATTAGCTGTATTTTAACACAGTCTTCATCATCTTTATCTATCATACTTCTAAGATTTCAATAATTCCAATGCAAGTTGCATTTCATTGTCAGATAATTTTAAAATTAAGCAGAGCCTGCAGAAATAGCGTCTATCTGCTCTTTCTTTCTACATGTTAATGACCAAAATATTAACTACATAATAGTACAATTTTTGGAGATGATTTGGTAAAATCCTTTCTAGTAATGAAAGATATTAGCTTATATCTTGCAGATGTTCTGAAAAGCTTTAGCTTTGTTCATCAAATAATGAATAAATGGTCACTGCCCATTTCTGTCATAGGACAGACTCCAATGTAAAGTTCAAATAATTTCTGCTGCTTTGGGCTACGTTTTCTTAGAGTTATATGTCAGAAGATAGAAGTACAGTGTATTATGTGATTATACTTATCATCTGCTCTGTTTCACATTAGACTTTTTTAGATATAAACATGTAATAATAGATGTATACTATTACTTATTAAGATTCCAAGATTCTTGTGCAAATGGAAGTTTAACCTGTGGTTGCTTAATGTAGACTATAGGAAAGCCTTTCAGAGCAGATTGCTATATGGAAATGCATTGAGCTACAAACTGAACATAGCTAAGAATGTTTTATTAATGTTAGAATAAGCAGTGATAATATGCACAGTATATCCACATAGGAAGGGAATATATTAACTTCATGCTTGAGTCAACTTTGTTTTGTTCAAGATAAACACATTAGTAGAGCAAAGTCCTGCATTAGGGATGGATGAAAGAAAGGTTAAAAAAATCCTAAATGTTTTTTTTTTAAAAAAACAAAAAACCAAAACAAAATGTGGCTTTAGATGCTGTCACTTGACCCTGGCTAAGCTGGGAAGTGGGCTGTCCATCTCATCTGCCCAAATGGCTTTGAACATTAATGTCACTAAAAACCATTTTTACCTGGCAGAAATGATATTTTTATTGCATACAAAAATAGTTTCCAGATTTGAAGTTATTTGATCAAATGAATAGGTATGATTAGAAAGCTAAGGGGAGAACTGATTTTATCAGCATTTTTGAGAACTGAGCAAAATCACTTCAAATTTTCCAAAACTTTTTTTTAAAAAACTATGCTGGTAAAACTGAATTGATTTTTTTTTAGTTGAGATGGGAGGGGTATGAGTGTTTGAGTCCTTTTTTAATCTGTACACATGCAGAAATTCCTGAGTTTACTATCTGGCATTTCAAATGCCCAATGGAACACAAGCAGAAAAGGCTACAAAAGACTAGTTCTCAACAGAGGCAGAAAACATAGGATCTCATGGGATTCAGATAGCATGCCTCACTTAGAAATACAAAGAGTTCAACTTAGAATTGTTTGCCATAATTCATGCCTTCTTCTCATAACGTTAAACTACTATGTCTAAAAAGAAGCCTCATGAAATCATACATTACATAGGAGAAAGACTATATATAGATTAGTGATGGCAAACATTTTAGAGATCAAGTGCCCAAAAACCAGTCCTGTCCCTGCTCCACCCCCCATTCCACCTGCTCCACCCCCGCTCTGCCCCCTGTCCCACCCATTCCACCCCCTGTCCCACCCACCCGGCCCCAGCCTGCCCCTGGCCCGCCCGCCCACAGTGCCACTCAGAACCTCCATGGCCCACCACAGATCTCCCAGGTAGCCCAGCAGTGCCACGGCAGCCATGCCCTCCAGCTGCACCCTACAGCATCAACTGCGCACAATGGGGCACGAGGGCACAGTCTTGTCCCCGCTGCCCGGCTGCCATGTCTTTGGCTGCGCTGCTCTGTGCAGGCTGCGCTCGGGCGACTCTCCTTCAGGGAGGCTACTGATGAGGAGGGGACCATGGGGGGGGAGGCAGGGCTGGGGCGACAGCACATGTGCCCACAGAGGGATCTAAATGCCACCTCTGGCATGTGTGCCATAGGTTCGCCACCACTGCTATAGATCTTTGAAGAGCATATGTCTTCAGAAAGGTCTGGTAGCTTCATTTTACCAGGAATCATGGAGATCCACTGTAAATTGGTTTTACTGCTCTGTATAAATCAATTATCTGACCTTGCTTTCCACTGTCCTCTTGCTGATTTTTCTATGTAGAGGGTTTCCTACATTGAAGAAGGATGGTTTTACTTAACATAATATAGCATAATGTATATTTCAGGATACAAGGCTGTGTGGATTTATATTACATATGCCCCTGTCTTTAAGTAGAGTAAAATCATACACACCTCTCAATTAACTGCAAATGAGTGCTTATCTTTGCCTAGAATTCTTCCTGATGTAATACCACTTTCTCCTTCCAAATGTCCATTCTTTAATTCCGTTACAATGTATCCAGCACCATATGTTTGCCATTAGCCTCTAGCTTAGCCCTTCATTTTAGATGGATGAAAACCTGTATCATCCACTTGTTGCAAAGTATAATGTCTTATTGTTTCCCTAATCTATATTTGTTTGGTTTCTCTCTCTTTTTTTTTTTACAGAAAGCAGAAATTGCAGTTGCACCTCTGACCATCACTCTGGTGCGTGAGGAGGTTATCGATTTTTCTAAGCCCTTTATGAGTCTTGGCATATCCATTATGATCAAAAAGCCTCAGAAATCTAAACCGGGAGTTTTTTCATTCCTGGACCCCTTGGCCTATGAAATTTGGATGTGCATAGTCTTTGCCTATATTGGAGTCAGTGTTGTCCTATTCCTGGTGAGCAGGTTTAGTCCATATGAATGGCATACAGAAGAGCCAGAAGATGGTAGAGAAGGACCCAGTGATCAACCTCCTAATGAATTTGGCATCTTCAACAGTCTTTGGTTTTCCCTGGGTGCCTTTATGCAGCAAGGATGTGATATTTCACCCAGGTTGGTATAATGCTGAAATTGCTTCGAAGTTTTCATTTTATCCCTAAGGATATAGTAAGGATAAGGATAGTCATAATATATACCCCATATATAAGCACAGGCATTTATTTATTTATTTTTGTTTTTATGATAACATCCTTAGTTTCTTATCTCTTTTGTTTATAAAGTTGTAATTGTCTTACTTTCCAATTTGATGTCTCAAGCCATTATTGCCTTTCCATAAATTACTAATTCTTGGGTCTTCTTTTTTTCTTTTTTTGTAAAATTCATAGCTTAGAGCAAGGATAAACAGTTCACAATTTTGGGGCTAGAACCGTTGCAAAAGATGTTTGGGGGGAAAAATGCCCAAGCTATAATAGTAAGAAAATGGAAAAAAAGAAAGAAAAAAAGAAATATTCCACTTTATTTATTTATTTTTATTTTAATTCCATTTATATTTTTTTTCCAAAATATTGCAATATATTATGTAATATTATGCTTTCAGTTTAGGGGCCTCACAACAAAGAACCCTTTTTCACTAGATCACATAATATTTAATGGTTTCTCAAAGCATATGGTAATTTGTGTATTCTGGTGATAACGTATATCCCTAAAATAACTGATATAGACCCCTTATTGTCGGTGATAAAGGTAGAAGTTTCTGTATTATTTGAAGGCAATTTGGAAATACATTCACAGTATATTCAAATCGTTTTTAGTTCTATTGTATAATTTCTCTTTCTGTATTTTGAATTAAAGCACTCATGCAATCAATGCACTGGATAAAACATAAATTTCTGAATTAATATATTTTATCTGTTTATGTATTTGTATCCCCCTTTTATTACTTTTACAAATAACTCAATGTGGTGAACATACCTAATACATCTTCCTCCTTCTATTTTCCCCACAACACTACCCCTGTAAGAAGGGTTGAGCTGAGAGAAAGTTACCATTATATATATATATATATATATATGTGTGTGTGTGTGTGTGTGTGTGTGTGTGTGTGTGTGTGTGTATGTATGTATGTATGCGTGTGTGTGTGTATGTATGTATGTATGTATGTATGTCTTGGCGTATTTGGGTCTTTTGTAAGATTGATAGTGTCTTGGCGATGTTTCGACGAGATCCCACTCGTCATCTTCAGGCTGGTGTCTTCGGCTTCGTGCTTGTGCGAGCAAAGCATGATCGGAGCTGCCATCTCTCTATAAATGGATAATGGGCTGTGTGATGACACAGGTCGTTACAACACAAAAGACTAATGGGCACACAGCCAACACCTCAGCCACACAGGATGTTACAAAACAGCCGACTAATCCACAAACAATAACCCCAATCAACCAATCAACATGTAACAACACAGCCAACCAATCTGCTTACAGGAACAAAGCCAGCACCCCCCACCTCCCACCAATATTTATAGAGAGATGGCAGCTCTGATCACGCTTTGCTCGCACAAGCACGAAGCCGAAGACACCAGCCTGAAGATGACGAGTGGGACCTCATCGAAACATTGCCAAGACACTATCAATCTTACACAGGAAAAGACCCAAATATGCCAAGACCTACATACCTGTACCCGTGAAAATCTACGAATATATATATATTCGTATATTCGTATATTCGCTGACTGATGAAAACAAATAAGTTTGAAATGCATATCAGTCTCCCTTTAATTCTTTGTTAGCAATCTAAAAATTTACACAAATATGAGCTGTCACTGTTGGACTATTGCCTGTGGATGGCCTTCGGTTAGGCCGAAACAGGAAATAAAGATTTGTCCCATGTTTGGGGCCTAGTTCCAGGGTTAGGCAACCTCGGCTCTTTTATGACTCATGGACTTCAACTCCGAGGTTGCCTACCCCTGGGTTAGACAGAACTCAAGTTTCCTTGTTTATACAACAGTTTCTACTTTTGTTCAAATAACCACATTCTGTAGTGTAGGATTATGCTACATAATGCCAAATAGGTCAAAATCCAAATGATTTTGATATTTTTGGGCAAAATCTGTGCTCACACAGAGGAACTAAGTTAATGGGCAATCACAAGCAATTTTCAGTGAACCAGGTTTATTTTTTTTAATTAGTCTTAGTTTAGAAACTTGCCAACAGAGCCAAATAGATATTTTGCTTTGTTTTATCTCCTCTGTTTGGATCTCTGTCAAATATAAACAAAATACACAGAACTGCAAAAATTAATTTTGGAGTCCATTACTATGATATGAAAATCAATGGAAGGGCAGCTAAAAGATTTAATGAATTATCCCACCAAAAACTAATTATCTGTGCACTTCCTGTTCCATTACTGTAGACATGAAGTCAGTGGAATGACAATATGGTGCCCCATAAGAACTCATAATCATTGAAGGCACCACTTTGAAGGGAAGTAGAGCCCTTACTCGAATAGAACAGGAAAGATGGAACAGAATCTCTTGCTGTGACAATCAGACTAGTATTCCCTATTATGGACATTTTCTTTATCCACATGCATGGCCAAGTATTACCCTGGTTATCTTGGCAACGGGTTAATTTATTTCTCCTGAAAGACATTTTTTATAATTTTCAGCCACTCCTTAATATCCTTTTCACTAAGAGAAAGAGATATGAAAAAGTTCAAAGTGAAAGGATGATTTGTATCTTATAGCTACTATTTTAATAATTCCTAATCTTTTGAATTCATCTTCCTCTATCTTATTCATATTCTCTTCTCCCTTAGCTGATTTCCCTCATATATTTGAAATACACTTGAAGTTTTGTATATTGTCCATCTTGAGACTAACCTTGCAGGAAGACATAGACCAGATTTCATCCAGTAGCTGGTCTATGTTGTCAAAGTTTAAATTACAAAATCAGTTCAGAATAGTGCTTTGTTGGGGAGAGGAAGGTGGGTGCAAGGCTTAAGATTTTGTGCTAGTCAACATTATTTTTTTGTAAGGAGGCAAGTCTATAAGGAATCATTTCGTTATCCGTCTGTTCATACCTGTACACAGATAAGTGATAGACAAGTCCTGCTGTAAAAAGGCTTGACAATTCCCATCATCTGTAGCCAGCATTTCATGAGACCTTGTTCACAGTCACTCATGCCTTAGTCACTTCCAAGGCATGAGTGACTGTGTTTTGGGTTACTGCAAAACACTCTACATGGGGCTCCCCTTGAAAACCACCTAGAAGTGAACCAGTGCATGCAGTGTTAGCACCCCTAGGTTTGTACATATTTCAGCCCCGTTGCATGAGTTAAACCTCTGGGTACAAGGTCCTGTTATTACCATTAAAGCCCTACATGGTGCAGGAACAGGCTATTCACCTCTCCTTGAGGTTATCTGTCCATCCCACTAGATTAGATAGGGTGGACCTGCTCCAAGTCCCTTCCCTGAAATATTATCATGTAGTGGGTCTTAGGAAAAACATTAAACATAATCAAGAAAATACTTAGACCCGCTGAAGCCAAATCTTTGAGGTCTCATTTTTTACCATATAGCCAGTTTTTCTGTGGGTAAGCAAATCTTGGTACCAGTATGAGAAATAATAGTGAGAAACTGTTTTAGTAAAACCCTTTCTTGCTATTATTAATGTTCTAATTGATAAATACCCAAGGTGATTTCTCAGTACTTAACTTGGAAATCATTTCATTACATATTGCAGCAAGCAGCTTCTCCTTGTAAAAGATATAATTAAACGTTTATTTGGAGTATATTAGATTTTTCTTCATTCACCATACTGCATGCTGGAGTGTGAATCAGATAATAAAGAGAAATTTTATTAAACAGAACAATGAACTTTATTATGCGACACTCATAATAATTCTTGTTTGGTGAATACATTTTGTGAATACATTTCCTGTAATAATTTGTTTTGCTGCACCTTCTAGGAAAATACACATATCTTATTCATATTTAGGTCCCTCTCAGGTCGCATAGTTGGAGGTGTGTGGTGGTTCTTCACGCTGATCATAATTTCATCATATACCGCTAACCTTGCTGCTTTCTTGACTGTTGAGCGAATGGTCTCACCCATAGAAAGTGCAGAAGACCTCGCAAAACAAACAGAAATTGCTTATGGGACTCTGGACTCTGGTTCAACAAAAGAATTCTTCAGAGTAAGTTGGTATGCTTCCTGAAATTCAGTTTCTCCATCCAGTATGCTGCTGGTACTATGTTCCATTACACCTAATCTGTTTTGCTTCTGTGGCAAATACAATATTAAAGTTATTCCAGTGCTGTTGTTTGTTTAAAAATCAAAAACAATAACTGCTTTGTTTGTTGGCATTTGGGATAAACATTTAAGAATCTGAGGAATCAGAGGTAATTCAAATAGCATTCTTTCCTGTTTGATGGCAAACCAGACTTCTCAAATACAAGTTGCTTTGATAGGGTTTTTGTGCCCATAAGGCAGTGTTTTTCAACCTTTTTTGGGCAAAGGCACACTTGTTTCATGAAAAAAATCACGAGGCACTCCACCATTAGAAAATGTTAAAAAATTTAACTCTGTGCCTATATTGACTATATATAAAGTAATTCTCTTGAATAGGAATCAAATAAACACAAAGAAAGTATTTTATAATTACTTTTCAATTTTTCCCACGGCACACCAGGCAACATCTCGCGGCACACTAGCGTGCCGCGGAACAGTGGTTGAAAAACACTGCCATAAGGTGTATTTCAGGTTGGTTTTTGTTTTATTCTGTGGCAGACTTTAATGAAAAGCTATGCAGTTTTGCAATGTGCATATACTGGATGAGACAAAGTAGCTACATTGAAAATACATAGGATATGTTTCCAGCAGTTTGATCAATCACATTATTTTTGTAAATGTTTCATTTGTATTGTTTTCATTTTGTTTGCTATGTTATAAGATATAAAAAATATCTTCCAGCAGCTTGGAAATAAGAAATGTTAAGTCCTTCTAGGTCCCAATGATATAAGCATACATTAACATCCTTTCAAATATGATCTAAACGTATTTTTCTTTAGCTGTATTCACTCGTTGACATTAAATGGGGACTCTAGAAATGCTGGAGACAGACAAACAAAAGATTAATCAATACCTGCAGTCTTTAAACACAAGTGAAGTATTTATGAATAGAAATCTATAACACTATGCTGTAAATCTCATGGCTATCAATGAGACATAGAACTTTATAAACAGTGGTGTCACTTGTATTCTTGGCTGTCTGTCCAAAATATGAACTGAATATGGTTCACTATTCTAAGCAAAATGTTGGATTCAGAATTAGCCACATTTAAATTAGAACTATTAAAAATAGATATTTCAGGTAAGAATAAGGAAAGTGGGAAATTTCCCATTGCACACATACTGAAACTAATGAGGGAAATCCCATTTCATGCATCTAATGTTTGCACCCAAGGCCATACACTTAGGAAGACCCTATATATAAGACACAGACAAATGTCTGTTGAAGATTTAATGTGTTTGCCATTGAAAAAGGGAACTACAATGAAATTATACTTCCTGGTGTATTAAGGTCTCTTAACAACAATAAAATTAAATGGGTCATTAAAAAAAAAAGCTTCTAGGCAGATTATGCCAACTTGTCTCATTTTTGTAAAGTGTATCTTTCTTTTACCTCTTACTTGAACAATTTCAGTATAGCCACACAGAGCTGCATTTTGTGAGATGGGCTTCTATATAAATGTGATAAATAAATTATTTATCAATAAATAAATAATAATTTCATTCTTGGTTTTTTAATTTAACATTGTAGTAACAGATAGTGTAATGTAGTGTAATGTGGTAGCTATTTCAAAAGAAAGGGGTAGAATCCATAGTAATAACAGATTAATTATGATACAGGCATGTGGTTATTTTATAACAGTTATTGCAGTATTTTTGTGGATGCTCTCATATATTCATGCAAAGGCCTTTTTAGGCAGAAAGCTTAAATAAAATTATATTTAGTGCATTCAATTGCCTTTATTAAAATATTTTATTTATGGGGATCCCAATGTTACTTTTTCTCCATTCATTGTAGAAATCAGAGCTAGAACTAGAAATGTATAAGTAGGCCTTTAATAACTTATTCTGAAGCTAGTCCATCAAACAAATATTTTAAGCATACAGCTGGACAATTCATACATGAATTTCAACTACTAGTTATTCTTTGACTTGCTTTAAGTACAAAAGCAGGTCTGATCACATTGAAAACAATATAATAATAATAGGATTTGGATTCACTGGTCCCAAGCAATCAATCCAAGAACTTCCTCCTAAATGTATGCAAATAATAAAGAAATAGGAACAATCTTGCACTGGATAGTTTTTAGGCTCTGTAGATATTAACTGTTCCACTTTTTTAAAAAAAATCATCTGCAAAAATAGTAATTCACTCTATTCTAAGCCAAAGATTGAACAAAATGTTTTATTTTCTGTTGAATCATTAGTTATAGAAAGTAGACCTAGTACTCAATAGATTTTTTGCTATTAATTTGTACATCTAGCTACTTTCTGTGCACTCATATACTTTTTTTCTATTTGTTCTGGATTATATCTTTAAATGACTTCAAGAACCGGACATAAAATACTTAAAATCTGTTAGCTGTATGCCTGTCAAAACTGCAGTCTCCTTTCAATGAAAGCATCCCATTCTATCAAAAGAAATTTATTTCTTATTGTGGAGCCACAAAATGACTCTTGATGTATTTGAGGTTGCAACCAGGTCTTGCAGGGCTCTTGTTCCTTTGTTGCATCTAACTTCCTTTTAATTTCCTTCAGAGATCTAAAATAGCAGTATATGAAAAGATGTGGGCCTACATGAGCACAACAGACCCATCCGTCTTCGCTAGGACCACAGCGGAGGGCGTTGCCCGTGTTCGCAAGTCCAAGGGCAAGTTTGCCTTCCTCCTGGAATCCACCATGAATGAATACATTGAGCAGCGAAAGCCATGTGACACCATGAAAGTGGGAGGAAACCTGGACTCGAAAGGCTACGGAGTAGCCACACCAAAGGGTTCTTCATTAAGGTGGGTGGAATAATATAACAATATAAAATGTGTTGTTATAGTATTCCACCTTCCCTGATGTCCCTGATCTAGTTCTTTTTGTGTTGGTTGTTCTGTGGACATGGTATGTTCTTTTTTTCTTTTTTCCATTTCATATTTTCGATCGTCCAGGAGGTAACAGTTGCTCCTAGCAAAATCCATTAAACAGTGACAATCAGTGTTTATCAGCCAAGGCCATGTAAAAACCATACTGTCTGAACATTGCTTCCAAGTCTTTTTAAAAACAAAAGCCCAAGACCTGATGTTTACGCACAATGGCTTTTTAAAACAAAAACTGCAAAATTCCATTAAAAAAGGGAAGTTATCGCATGAGAACTGCTTGTGGAATTATGGACTTATGAAAATGGTCTTAAAAGTATTTGAAACTCTTAATATTGCAGTACATAATGCAGTATGGGTGGTTATGAAGTCTCGGTAGTCCTCAACTTACAACCACAATTGAGCCCAAAATTCCTATTGCTACAGTTGTTAGTGAGTTTTGCCTCATTTTAAAACCCTTCCTGCCTTAGTTGGTAAGTGAATCACAGCAGTTGTTAGGTTAGTAACACAGCTGCTAAGTGACATTGACTTTGCTTGTCAGAAGGTAACATTTATCTTTTTATTACAGTGTATCTTGCTACTCATCATTAATTGGTTCTGGGAGGCATGATGAGTACCAAAAACAATGTGTACCAGACAAATGTTTCCCATAAGGAATAATGTGGTGAGTCACAAGGCAGCTGACACCGACAAGTTCTAGCTCGTGTGTTGAGTACCAAATGAACAATGAGTACCAGGACAGAATTTTCAAAATGCATTGGGAACCAAATTTGATGAATTTCATAGCAGCTGAGGACCAAAGGTACCACCGTACTTAGTTCCTATTGTGTATATCAGGGGTCCCCAATCCCTGGTGCGTGGACCAGTACCGGGCCGCGGCATGCCAGCAAGTGGTCTGCACAAACAAGCAAAGCCCCATCCACGAGATGTAGGCAGCACACAAAACCACGCTCCCTCTGGTCTGTGGAAAAACCTCTCTCCATAGAACTGGTCCCTAGTGCCCAGAAGATTGGGGACCTCTGGTGTATAGGTTTTGTAAAAATTTATCTTTTCAATATTGTAAACCACCCAGAGTTACCTTGGGTTAATATAGGCAATCAATCAATCAATCAATCAATCAATCAAATAAATAAATAAATAAATAAATAGTGATCACATGGCCCCGGGACACTGCAATCGTTATAAATACATGCCAATTGCCAAAAGCCAGAATTTTGAACACGTGATCATAGGGATGCTGTAACAGTCATAAGTCACATTTTTTCAGTGCTGTTGTAACTTTGAACAGTCACTAAACAAATGGTTGTAAGTCAAGGACTAACAGTATAACCTAGATTCATTGAAACAAAAAAAAACCTTTTCCAGATGAGAATATTAAATATATTGAAGTGGAATCCCTATTTCAGTTTATTCTAAAGTAAGTCCCAATCTCTTCAGTGTAATTTATTCTCATATGATTGAGCACATGCAGTTGAGGTGGAGAATAAGTCCCACTGGAAAGTAAAGGAGGCTAACTTAGAACAAAACATGATTCAGATGGTGCTGAGCCTGTTTGTTTTTATATGCAAGCCGGTTAGATTTGCAAATAAAAACAATCATTTTTACTTTGATTTGTGTTTAAAAATGAAATAACCTGCAAAGCGTTCTGAATAATGACAACAGAAAAAGCTTTGGACAGTTTCAGGTTACAAGAAAAATGTAGTATTTCTCTTATAGTTCAGCTGCAAAAAATCTCCAGTCCCTCACTTTCATTTATGCAAAGCGAGAAAAAACATGGCACAATAAAATAGTTCAACACAATGCAATTTTCATCCCTGCAGGATTCAAAGATTACTGTTGAAAGCAGGTATGTGATATAATCCCACTGCATTACTTATTGTTTAGGGAAAGTGGCACATAAATTCAAATAGAAATTAAAATGTACATAAAGAAACATTTAAAAATAAACTGTTCATAAGGACAGGCTTCCAACTGAACCAAAGGCCCAGCCAGAGACAGCTTCCTTATTGAATCTAGGAACCATACTTTGGGGCTGTAGTGGCAATAGAAGCATTCTCCTCTTTCCTCTTCAGCCCTGGGTTGTCTTCCTTCTCTCAGGCTTGGCTCTGCTCCTAGAAAACAAATCGGATTGCAGCTGGATCCTGGAAGAGCCCATTTTCTCAGTGGCTTCTGCAAAATTAATAGCCTTTGAAGAAACCCTATTTCTCAAGCCTTTGTGATTGCTGTTGTGCTGTAAAACATTGGGCCTGGCAGAGTGGATACAGTGGAGAGGGGGAAAGGTCCCTGGTCTTGTTTCTGCAAAATTACTACTGTGGACATTCAAGAGTAGAGGGACCTACTCTAATTGCATACAATTATTAATGATACATTGGCATTCAGTGATATGAAAGGAAGATGTGAGTGGGTTCATGAAATGAGAAGGACAGAAAGAAAATACATACAGAGATAGAGGAAGAGAAAGAGAGAGAGAGAGAGAGAGAGAGAGAGAGAGAGAGAGAGAGAGAGAGAGAGAGAGAGAGATCCTTGAGAATTTACTGGAGGGTAATGGGCTATTCTCAAATTTGGGTTGGCTTGGAATATGCTTAAATTGCTGCTCTCCCCACCCCCACCCCTCAGATGTAGCTTTGTTTTATTTCAAAGCTGTTTTGACAGAAACTGAAAAGCTCTCTGATCATTACTGAAATCATGTATCTCTTGTGGTCGGTACGAGATATCTCTGCCCAATTCCTTTTTGCATCTTTGAATGTGTGGATTGCAGCCTTGTTCAAGGGAACGTTGTCTAAATTAACCCGTTCCAAACATACTTCACTGTGGATGATATTTTAGATGGAAATTATCAGAGTGAGATGCTGGATGCTGTAGTCAAACATAACTGGAGGACCCAGTCAGGGAAGGTTGAGCTATCTTAATAGTCCAAGCTGTTGCAAAGATTTGTGGATGTTGCTTACGAAGTGCTAATATTCATTTTAGATGGAGACCCCCAAAGGCACCCAACTTCTTGGTTACCTGTTTTGTCTATATAAAACTGAATTTGCAAAAGCAGAAGTTTTACACTAGGTTCGATCATAATATCCTTTTACCTTTCTTCAATTCCATCAGCACATTCAAAGACACAATTGTTCTTTTTTCTTTTTCTTTTTTAATTTTA
This sequence comes from Vipera berus, assembly GCF_964194415.1. Taxonomy (NCBI): domain Eukaryota; kingdom Metazoa; phylum Chordata; class Lepidosauria; order Squamata; family Viperidae; genus Vipera; species Vipera berus. The sequence goes on from NC_138206.1 coordinate 18,329,550, forward strand.
GAATATTTTTGTTTCTAATGGTAATGAAATCATGAATTGCAGGCCAAACATTTTCAGCCACCCTATTGGTCCAGCTAGTGATGTCCAATTTTTAGATTGTTTGAAAAAAGCATTTGCTAAAACATTGATGGGGGGGGGAGGCAGACTGCTTATTAAAACAAAGGCTAGAGTCTTCTATTTCCCCTCCAATTTTATAATGGCAATTTCCTAAAACTATTACATTATCTTTGTGTATATGTGTGCGTGTGTGCATGTCATGTCAAGAAGGAGTTGGCAAGCTGATTGATTAGCTTGCTTTTGACTTGAATTGTGATGTTTCTGTCATTTGGAGGGTTGCAATGGAGCACTGACCTTGGTATGTTTTCCCTAATAACGATGGAATAAGATTTCCTAATAACAATCCTAATATGATTTCTTGGCCACACTAGAAGGTTTGATGTTCCCCTATTCTGATGTGATTCATTTCCATTATTTTAGTTCACTGATTCTCAGAATGTCAGTTTTCAATTTTGACATTTCTGCTCTGATATCAAGTTTATTTTGATTTATGGGGCAATGGGATTTAAGGGAGCTTCTTCTCCTGGATTGGGCTATCCATGCCATCTGCAACATTTGTCCCATTCAGAGTGAAATAGACTGGATGGGTCCCTGCCATACCATCATAGAAACCCAACAATAGCTCTAGGAGCTGGGCATGGTGGCAGCTTCAATGCCCTTGTTTTCCAGGGCCAAGCATGTGCACCAAGCTGTCCAAAACTGCCACCTTATTAGCATTCTGGGGCCAGTTGTAGGACAGCACATTTGGGATATGGACATCACCTTCAACTATCAAATAGAAGAATGCAATTGGATAAGGAATTTAAGATGGGAACATCTTAGGAGCCATGAACATCACCTACCATCAAATGTGGATAGATCTCATAAAAGCAGACATTGCCATCTATGAGTACCGAAAAGAGCAACAAAGATGTTTAGGGAACTGGAAGCTAAAACATATAAGGAACGGTTGCTGGAATTGGATATGTCTACTTTAGTGAAGAGAAGGACGAGGGGTGACGTGATAGCAGTATTCCAATATCTTAGGGGTTGCCACAAAGAAGAGAGAGTCAGGCTATTCTCCAAAGCACCTGAAGGCAGACAAGAATCAATGGATCAAGGAGAGAAGCAACCTAGAACTAAGGAGAAATTTCCTGACAGTTAGAACAATTAATCAGTGGAACAACCTGCCTACAGAAGCTGTGAATGCTCCAACACTGGAAGTTTTTAAGAAGAGACTGGACAGCCATTTGTCTGAAATGGTATAGGGTTTCCTGTCTGAGCAGGAGGTTGTACTAGAAGACCTCCAAGGTTGCTTCCAACACTTACTACTACTACTACTACTACTTCAATGAGGAACCCAGCACTGTCCTCTTGAAACTGTCTAAGGTGCTGCCTAAAGCAGGGGATTAGCAGTGGAAGGCAAAAAGAAGACGATTGTGTTGTTTGTCCCTTCTGCCAAGCCTCTAACAAGTAAGTCTTCCACCCCCACCATCCCCAGTCTTGGCAGCTCCCACAGTCCATTTTTTTTTAATGGGGAGGACTGAAAAATCATCACACATTGTGACTGCAGACCATCTGTTAATCTCACCTGCAACAACTTAATACAAACAATGACAGCATAATATAGGTTTTCCCAGCTCAGTTGAAGATCTATCAGCTTCATTGGCAAAGTATGCTGAGTCTGGTTAGATTTACATTTGATCAGGATTTTTTAGGTTATGCAGATTTCCCTCTTTGCACATTCATTATTCACTATATTATGTCAATGCAAACAACAGTCTTCAGAAAATCCAGAAAAATGGGTTAATGTAGTAACTAACTTACTTGTGTTCTGTAAATGCAACTCAGGTATCATTTTTCTGAATTCAAGAAAAAAAATTGTCTAGATATTTACTGAAGGTTTTGCTGTAGGACATTAAGTAGTGTAATGATTGGATCAGGTTTGGACAATTTTCGTCATTGCTTCAGGGCCCAGCCATTCATTTTCTCTATTTCCCTGTTCAGCTTCTTAGAAGTTCGTCATCATCAATAATTCTAATAAAATGAAGACAAATTCTTTAGAGGAAGTAGAGAGGATTGTGAATCTCTTGGAACTTTGGTAACTGGAAGTAATGATTTAAAATAAAGATGTATGAGAAGTTCCTAAATTCAGAAAAAGCTAGATTTCCAGCACAAGGCCATTGAAAACATTGTTACAAATGGAAAAGTATCAAGCAAATGCAAATACTTGGGAGATAATAATTGATAGCTAATGCATAGGCTCAGGATTTTTGCCGCTATGAATTGTTTTATTATTGCAAAGAGAATTTATCATAATAAAAAAAGCCATTTGGCTTGGCATAAGGAAGGATGTGGGGGGGTTCCCCGAAACTATAGGATAATAAAGAGTTAGAAATATATCTTGTTTTTACATTGAACTACCCCATTGTACTTATCTTTCAGTGCCCTCTTGTGAATTGCTTCATTCTCATGAGAAGAGGTCTTTAGCCAGAAATAGTCTGGTTTGATAGTAATTTTACAGTGAGTCATTTGATAATTTATGAGAAGGAGAAGAAGGATTCTGCTAAGTCATCATTCAGCTTCACAGCAGAATGAATATCATAGCCAATCTTGAGATTGTAAATATTCTTGTATTTCATGGCCATTCTGCATCCTTGGACCTCTCTAAGCACTTTTGGACTTCTGTAGAATTTTGCTTTTTACTAAATAAATACAAAATAGTTATTTGTCTATATACTGTGTAGCTTGTACTGGGAATGCTGTGTCTCTTGATTGGCTGCCATTTTACTAGTCAGGTTTATTCAGTCTAATCCCAAAAATTTAAGAAATATGCATTGCTGTATATGGTTCAGGTGGCTCTAATTATGTGTGTGTGAGAGAGCAAGTGAGTGAGTGACCATATTTCATACAGCTGATATTGTTTATTCACTACTACCCATTTTAGATTATGTTTGTAATTCAGCAAATGTTTGGGCAAGTATCAGTGAGGAGAAATTATTAGAAATGTTAGATTGTTTTCACCATTGGTGTAATAAATACATAATTGAAAACTATTTCCTCTATGAATTTCTACCTATTTCCAATCTATCATAATTTAAAAGGATAAAAAATATCTGCTGAGCCTCCCTTGCCACTAATCTTGAGTCTGTTCTATCTATTCTGAGATGAACTGAGGCAAAAGTATTAGAAGGATCACAATGGAATATAGGCCTATAGATCAGCCTAATTGAATTATATGGTGCTTCCTTAATTTGTGCTAAGATAGAAAAATATGACAAATCCTAGCTATTTGGCTCTTTTTCCTACCCTGCTCTGATGTTTTACTTAGCACCTCACACTTTACGGAATAAGAACTGGACATTGTAGAAATTCCATCAAATCCTTTATTCTGCTGTAAGACTCTTGCCCAAAGCCTATCAAAACAGGGGTGCATAGAATTGTTGAAGACAGTTTTAATGCCAGAATAGTTCAAAATGATGAGATTTTCTACACAGTATTCCATACGTATCCCCCCTCCAATCTAAACAATCTGATGAAGTGTTGTTTTAAAGACTTTAATTATGGAGCCCTTAACTCTAAGGCATATAAGAGTTTGGAGCTATTGTTCCTAAGTAGAGCCATAATCCTGGACAATATGCATATTGGGCAGACATTAGCATTTAGAGTATGTTGTTCTTTTCTTTATGTTATTGCAGGTCCTATATATTGTAGACCAGGGGTAGGCAACCTTGGTTCTTTTATGACTATAGACTTCAACTCCCAGAATTCCTGAGTCAGCATAGACTAAGATCAATTGCCATTTTGATAGCAATCACCTATCATTTTTCTTGGAATTAAGGGAAGCACAGCTTGAAATGTAAATGGAAGTTGGAGCCCTATATTTCAGGTAGATAAGTAAAATGCATATTTTTATGAGAAGGACTTTTGTTGTTGTTAGCTGCGAAGTCGTGTCCGACCCACCGCGACCCTATGGACAACGTTCCTCCAGGCCTTCCTGTCCTCTACCATCTTCTGGAGTCCATTTAAGCTCATGCCTACTGCTTCAGTGACTCCATCCAGCCACCTCATTCTCTCTCGTCCCCTTCTTCTATTGCCCTCAATCTTTCCCAACATTAGGCTCTTCTCCAGTGAGTCCTTCCTTCTCATTAGGTGGTCAAAGTATTTGACTTTTAGCTTCAGGATCTGGCCTTCTAAGGAGCAGTCAGGGTTGATCTCCTCTAGGACTGACCGGTTTGATCACCTTGCAGTCCAAGGGACTCGCAGGAGTCTTCTCCAGCACCATAGTTCAAAGGCCTCAATTCTTTGGAACACAGCCTTTCTTATGGTCCAACTTTCACTGCCATACATTGCAACTGGGAAGACCATAGCCTTGACTATACGCACTTTTGTTGACAGTGTGATGTCTCTGCTTTTTAGTGTGCTGTCTAGATTTGCCATGGCTTTCCTCCCAAGGAGCAAGCGTCTTTTAATTTCTTGGCTACAGTCCCCATCTACAGTGATCTTGGAGCCCAGGAAAATAAAATCTGTCACTACCTCCATTTCTTCCCCATCTATTTGCCAGGAATTGAGAAGGCCGGATGCCATGATCTTGGTTTTCTTAATGTTAAGTTTCAACCCAAGTTTTGCACTCTCCTTCTTCACCCACAACAAGAGGCTCTTTAGTTCTTCTTCACTTTCTGCCATTAGAGTGGTATCATCTGCATATATTAGGTTGTTGATATTTCTTCCAGCAATCTTAATTCCAACTTTTGATTCATCTAGCGCTGCCTTTCTCATGATGTGCTCTGCATATAAGTTAAATAGGCAGGGTGACAGTATACAGCCTTGCCGGACTTCTTTCCCAATTTTGAACCAATCAGTGGTTCCGTGTCCCGTTCTCACTGTTGCTTCTTGGCCCACATATAGGTTTCTCAAGAGACAAATAAGATGGTCTGGTACTCCCATCTCTTTAAGAACTTGCCACAGTTTGTTGTGATCCACACAATCAAAGGCTTTAGCATAGTCAATGAAGCAGAAGTAGATGTTTTTCTGGAACTCCCTAGCTTTCTCCATGATCCAGCGTATGTTGGCAATTTGATCTCTAGTTCCTCTGCCTCTTCGAAATCCTGCCTGTACTTCTGGTAGTTCTCGATCCACATACTGCTGAAGTCTAGCTTGTAGGATTTTAAGCATGACTTTACTAGCATGAAAAATGAGTGCAATGGTGCGATAGTTTGAACATTCTTTGGCACTGCCTTTCTTTGGAATTGGAATGTAAACTGATCTTTTCCAATCCTGTGGCCACTGCTGAGTTTTCCAAATTTGCTGGCAAATTGAGTGTAGCACTTTTACTGCATCGTCTTTTAAGATTTTGAATAGCTCAGCTGGAATACTGTCACCTCCACTAACTTTGTTGTTGCTCAGCTTTTCTAAGGCCCACTTCACTTCACATTCTAGGATGTCTGGCTCGAGGTCAGTGACCACCTCATTGTGATTATCAGGGACATTAAGCTCATTCTTGTATAGTTCCTCTGTGTAATTTTGCCACCTCTTCTTAATCTCTTCTGCCTCTGTTAGGTCCCTGCCATTTTGGTCCTTTATCATACCCATTTTTGCATGAAACGTTCCCTTCATCTCTCCAATTTTCTTGAAAAGATCTCTGGTCCTCCCTATTCTATTGTTTTCTTCTATTTCTTTGCACTTTAAGAAGGCATTCTTATCTCTTCTAGCTATTCTCTGGAATTCTGCATTAATTTGGCTGTATCTTTCTTTTTCTCCCTTGCCTTTCGCTTCTCTCCTTTCCTCAGCTATTTGCAAAGCTTCCTCAGACAGCCATTTTGCTTTCTTGCATTTCTTTTTCTTTGGGATGATTTTGGTTGCTACCTGTTGTACAATGTTGCGAACCTCTGTCCATAGTTCTTCAGGCACTCTGTCTATCAGATCTAATTCCTTAAATTTATTTGTCACCTCTACTGTATATTCAACAGGGATATGATTTAATTCATACCTTAGTAGCCTAGTGCTTTTCCCTACTTTCTTCAGTTTAAGCCTAAACTTTGCAATGAGAAGCTCATGGTCTGAGCCACAGTCAGCTCCTGGTCTTGTTTTCACTGACTGTATAGAGCTTCTCCATCTTTGGCTGCAGAGCATATAGTCAATCTGATTTCTGTGTTGACCGTCTGGTGATGTCCATGTGTAGAGCCATCTCTTGGGTTGTTGGAAAAGAGTGTTTACTATGACCATCGTATTCTCTTGACAAAATTCTATCAGACTGTGCCCTGCTTCATTTTGTACTCCAAGGCCAAACTTGTTGTTATTCCGGTTATCTTTTGGCTTCCTACTTTAGCATTCCAATCCCCCATGATGATAAGGACATCATTTTTTGGTGTTAGTTCTATAAGGTTCCTTAGGGCTTCGTAGAACCGGTCAATTTCATCTTCTTCAGCACTGGTGGTTGGGGCATAGACTTGGACTACTGTAATATTGAATGGTTTGCCTTGGATTCGAACTGAGATCTGTCATTTTGAGGATTGTATCCCAGTATTGCTTTTCCTATTCTTTTATTGACTATGAAGGCTACTTCATTTCTTCTGAGGGATTCTTGCCCGCAGTAGTATGCCTGATGGTCATCTGAATTAAATTCACCCATTCCTGTCCATTTTATTTCGCTGATACCTAAGATGTTGATGTTCAGTCTTGTCATCTCTTGTTTGACCACGTCCAGCTTTCCTTGATTCATGGATCTTACATTCCAGGTTGCTATGGAGAAAAAATCTTTATAGCATTGGACTTTCCTTTCACCACCAGACACATCCACAGCTGAGCGTCCTTTCGGCTTTGGCCCAGTCGCTTCATTCTTTCTGGCGCTACTAGTACTAGCCCTCTGCTCTTCCCCAGTAGCATATTGGACGCCTTCCGACCTGAGGGGCTCATCTTCCAGTGTCATATTGTTTTGCCTTTTAGTACTGTCCATAGGGTTTTCATGGCAAAGATACTGGAGTGGTTTGCCATTTCCTTCTCCAGTGGATCACGTTTTGTCAGAACTCTCTGCTATGACCTTTCCGTCTTGGGTGGCCCTGCACGGCATAGCTCATAGCTTTATTGAATTACGCAAGCCCCTTCGCCACGACAAGGCAGTAATCCATGAAGGGGGGGAAGGACGTTAGCTCGGAGTAAATTAGGTGCATTAATTCATTTATTATAGATAATCAGTGCAGAGCAAATAGTTTGTTTGGTATAACATCTTCAACTATTGCTAGTCACTAGAGAAGTCAATTAAGAATTAAAGGCCCTGTGTTAAGTTCATGGTGTGACAAGATCATTCCTACTGATAATTCCAAGAGAGACTTGGTAATCAGATATCCCCAAAACAGAACCCCACAGAAGTACCTGTCCAGACAATGCAATATTTTTTATAAACAGCTGACTAGAGATGGTATAACGGCATGGTGAAATCAACAGCTAAATCAATCAATACTTCTACTTAGGAGTTTGATACCTGCCAAGAATTTTTCTGTGAACTTTATGCCAATATAGCTGCTGCCTAGAAGGCCAATATAATTTCTGCCTTGAAAAAAGAACATTTTGGACTTAATGCACTGGCTGCAGTGCAACCTTAGACAGGTAAAGAAGATGATCAGCTGAAATTTGGAAATGCATTAGGAATATACATGATTCCTCCAGATTTAATTAAAAACAAACTGGACAGTGATACCCAACTTTGGTCTCATTTACTGATGTAGATGTAGAGAGATGTGGAGATAACATTGGTGAAAGTATGCAGGGAAGATAAACTTGAACTCAGCTCTGGGAAAGAGGAAGAGTTTCAGAGAGAAATCAAAATAACCATGTTGTGATTCTGTTGGCATCATTGGAAAAGGAACAGGCTTTTAAGATTCTGTTGTTATACCCTACACCATGGGTAGGCAACCTTGGCTCTTTTATGCCTTGTGGACTTCAACTCCATGCTGGCTCAGGAATTCTGGGAGTTGAAGTCCACAAGTCATAAAAGAGCCAAGGTTGCCTACCCCTGCCCTACACAATAAAATATCATTCCTGTAATCCTTGTGATCTTTGTTTCCAGATATATTGACATAGTGTCAAGTTGTCAACCTTTAAGAAGGAAAGGTCTCCTTGATCATTATCTACCTATTAAGTACTATCAGTAAATTATAAAGTGTAACTTTACGTTTAAAAGTAAGATACCAACATTGAAAATTACAAACTGAATAGAGACAGGAAATATTCCACAAAGTTGGCTTCAGGGAAGGCAGAAATACAATCGGATTCCATGCTGAGTTCTTAAATGGAGAAATATATTGCAAAACCTACCTTGTGCTATTTATTGATTTTAAGCAAGCAGTTGATAATATCACTAGAAGCAAATTGTGGGAAGACTTCAGAAGCTGATGATGGCTTATTTTTATCTATAAGATGTAAGACAACTCTAATGTTAAGATAAGATGTAATGTGGAAGGGCAGTTCTCTGACTGAAGAACTCCTCAGTTTAAGAGAGTTAAACAAGGCTGCATCTTGCCCGGCTATTATTCCATTTCTAGATAAATTCTACAGTCATTTAGCTGACAAAAACAGCCTTTTCCCAACCAAATATTGCAGGCAGGTTTATTGCTATCATTGAAGAGGCAACACAAAAGGGATCCACTTTCATCTGTCCAGGCTAGGGGAAATAGTTTGACCGTTGATAAGAGTGTGATTCAACTAACAGTATCCTGTTTGGAATAGGGACAGATGGAATGAGCTTGACTTTTACCTGTGTAATTATAATCGATGTGATTTTTTCCCCATCTTCTGTGACAAAGTTCTGTAAGATTGGGATGGCTGTATAGGTAGTCCTCGATTTATGACTGTCATGGAGCCTGGTCATTAAGTGAGATGCACATATGATCACCTCACTTAATTATTCCTGCCCCAGTCTCACTACTGCAGTCATTAAGCAACTGTGCAGGTCATATAAGTGGAGCATGGATGCCTTGGGGAGGAGCCTCCTTTAAAAAAACAGAAGCATTCCAAAAGATTGTAAGAAAAGTACCACCTTGCAGAACAGCTGTCAGAAGCTGCAAAAAAACAGAAAGGTAAGTGGGGTGCTTCTGGGATTGGAGCTGGCTGAGGAGCAGGCAGAATCCGGCAAGTTGCAACATCTTCACGTGTACCCGTAGCCTTTGAAGTTCCCCTGAGTGGCTGGGTTGGGACCGAGCCCTTGGCCTCCAGGGACCTAGTTGGGGAGAAGCAGACCCAAAGTCTTAGAGGACCCATTGCTTGATGTGGGGAGGGTGGTGATAGGGAGGGATAGGCACTAGAGCAGGGGTAGGCAACCTCGGCTCTTTTATGACTCATGGACTTCAACTCCCAGAATTCCTGAGCCAGCTTGGCTGGCTCAGGAATTCTGGGAGTTGAAGTCCATGAGTCATAAAAGAGCCGAGGTTGCCTACCCCTGCACTAGAGCATCCTAGGGGGGAATGATTGCTGAGGTGCTGCACCTGCCAAAACTTTGAAACAGGGTCATAAGTAGCTTTTGGGAGGTCCGGCATAAGTCTGAATGGTTGATAACTGGCTATTCATAAGGCAAGGACTACCTATACATTTCTACATAGTAAATGAATAATATTTTTAATTTTATATTTAAAAATCTGCTTAAAGCATGATTGTGAAAATGCAGTGCTAAGTGATTTGACATAGGTTACCTGGAACCAAATTGTAAAAGAAATTCCAGATTACTTACTAAAGACTTGGTCAAACAGCTCAATGGTATATTGCTAGTGCAATGCAATAAGGCATCCATGCATTATGAAGATAGCACATTTATTTTACTACTGTCTTATAATGTTCAGTGAGAAAAACTGTATGGAGTTTCCCTAACATTTCAATTCAAGGAAACAGGGTTGTCTTTTCTGATAAGTTCTGTGCAAGAAGGATGAACGAATATGGATTCTAGAACAGTGTTTCTCAATCTCAACAACTATAAAATGTATGGGTTACAACTCCCAGAATTCCCCAGCCAGTTGACTGGCCAGGAAATTCTTGGAGTTGAAGTCCATATGTCTTAAAGATGTTAAGGTTGAGCAACAATGTTCTAGATTACAAAATATGATTAAGCAGGATTGTATCTTTCTGGAAAAATTCTTTAGAGAGCTGTGTTTGAAGACAATAGGAGAAATATGATTTCTTTTAGTAAACTTTTAAAAAAAAACTTTGTATACAGAACATGTTAAAAGTTGTCCCATAAAAAAGTGGTCAGAACTTATTTATTTTATCTCTTCAATTGCATCTTCACAGCTATTTAAAAGCAGTGTGAAATGAATATGTTTTTTACATGGCCTACTATATGTAATAAGGAATGCAATGTGGTTAGATTGTTTAACCAGTTTAAGCTTAATTGCAGGATAGACATGCTTAAAATTCTCATTTATTTTTCCATTACCTTTTATTTTCATTATTTCCTTTATTTGCTGTGAAATTGTTTATTGATATGGCTAATCAGATACTAAATAACCCTCTCATAAATAGCCTTTAAAAAAATAACTACCAGTGTTATAAGTCAGTTGCAAATTCTTTATTAATAAAACTTTTTTCTTCCAATAGTTAAAGATGAAATTTGCCCAAGATGAATGTGGCTTTTTTTAATAAGTATGTTTTATTTATTTATTTTTATTTTATTTAGTTATATTTATATACCGCCCTATTCCCTGAGGACTCAGGGCGGTTTACAGGGAATTAAAAATCCAAAATACAAAAATTAAGAACCAAATTAAAAAAATATTAAATTAACCCTGTAGTCAGTTAAAAAGAACCCCAAATTAAAAATTCCTCCTCAGTCCTTTTCAAAGGGAAATTGCTATGTCCAACAAATGTTTCCAATTATCAGTTAATACATTACATCACTAAATACTCAGGGAACTGATTTAATTGAAGATTATACCCATTTTTAATCCCTTTGGCTGCCCCTTTTACCCAGCATCCAGAGAATAATTTTTCCATCCAGAATTCTAACAGGCAGAGACTTTAATGTGACAGCACTAATCATTTTTCAGAAGGGGGGGTAGAGAACAAATTTACATCCTCTTACTAAGTATACTACCTGGATAATCAGAATTAATAAGTATATCCATAAGATAGGTGCATCCAGTAACTTGTAGATGGTTTATCTCCAATAAACTATACTGCATGCTGATTTTTCAATTGGTGATATTTTCAATATCTAAACAGAATATTAAATTCAGTGTGAAGGTCTTTTCAGTAGGAGTCTCCAATAAAGGGGCTCCCTGCTTACTAATAAATGATAATTGAGAATATATTTCATACCAATATCCCATAAGACTTAAGAGTATTTTGCAATAACCACATTTGTTATGTTCCTGTTAATTTCCAATCGTTAATATACCAGTTTAAAAAGGATATGAATACCTTACCAAACTAATCAATGTTCCAGAACAAAAAAAAATATGACATAAATTCTATGTCATATGAAACAATCTTGTTCTATAAATACCATAACTAGCCGATCCTATCAGATTTCTTTGGAAAAAAAATACATGTCCAAAAATTCAAAATAAGATGGATTCAAAATCATTTTGCATGTATGTGTAGACTTTCTATAGATTTAAAACTGAATTAGTAACAATTTTAAAATCCATAGAAATGCTAATATAGATGCAAAATGGTCTTGGGCACTTCACTCTCTTATTTCCTAAGGTGGGAGACTGTAAGAGGACATCAAATGAATTTCTTGGCATTTATACCTAGATTTCCAACCTTATTCAACATTCCACTGCATTACATTCAAAGCATCCCTTAGAACAGTGTTTTTCAGCTTTTGCAACTTTAAGGCTGCATGTTGCTTGGAAATTCTGAGAGTTGCAGTCCACACATATGAATATTGCCAAGGCTGACAAACACTGCTTTGGATTAATGGAAGAAAAATTCAGATCCCTAAAAAAAGGAAATCACCAGATTTAAAAAAAGACTTCTCTTTTGCAGAATTTTCATTATTGTCTATGATCATTGATCTATGAGTGTTCTGACTGGATTGTGGATGCCGTTCAAATTAGAGTTGATTTTTAAAAGAAAAAATATGGCATGAACTTTTTTTCACACTGGAACCTATGATATAAAACTCTCCGGATATTTGCCTCCTATGTAATTTTAGCAGTAGATAGGATGTATATGTCTAGCTACAATAAAATAAACTCGGCTGCTAGTACAAAAGCAGGCAATTCCAGTTTGATGGATTTTAACACACTTTACGTTGCAGTTAACAATAAGTCTCTTAACTGCTTCCTAAGAAATTGAAAAGAAGCCCAGATCGCATCAGAGAAGATCATTTCACCTTTTCTTAACAAAATACACACATACACATACACATTCAGATTTAATATAGAATGTGTGTATGTGTGTGTGTATTTTCAGCTTGGATATTTGTTCTTGACTTAATTACCGTATTGGCAAAAAATGATCACATAGTTTTATTAGAGTGCTAAATCATCAAGATCTTTAAAAAAAATGCCCCAAAAACATATTCTCCTCCCCAAATTTGCTTTCTCTCTTTTTTTTTTTTTTACAGGGATCTTGCGGCATGCGAGTGAGAGGTTTATTTAGTCCATAGATAAAAGCTTTTTTAAAATCCTCATTTCTTCTAACACCTTAACAGCTATGCAGTTTCTTACAAGATATGTTTTATCGTTTCAAGAAATGCTGTTAACCTGGCAGTTTTAAAACTGAATGAACAAGGCCTCTTGGACAAATTGAAAAACAAATGGTGGTACGACAAAGGAGAGTGTGGCAGCGGGGGAGGTGACTCCAAGGTTAGCCTCAATGTCACCAAAGCGGGTAAACAGAACTGTTGAGTAATTGGTGCGTCTGCTGAGGTTCCTCCTTCCAGCTCGCCAGACCCAATGGTGTCCTGTGACACTTGCAAATCCAGTGCCAACCAACATCCAGGTGTATGCAATTACTGTCAAAGCAAAAATATTTGCATCCTAATCAGATTTTCTTTTTGACCAAGGCCAACTGGTTCGCCTTGAAATACAAATTGGAGTTTTTCTTGCCATTTGGGTATTTTTTTTTTAAAAAGTGAATCATTTGGGAATAATATCCATCTCCTAAGTAAATTTTCTGAACCTCTACCAGAATATAAAAAGTGCTGATAAATTATCATGCGGCCTGGTTAAGCCACAAATGAGTGGCATGGTGGCCTAGAGGTGGAGCTCTCACCTCACCTTATAGGTGGCTATGAGTTCAATCCTAGGGAGTAGCAGATATTTCTCTCTCTGGGCGCAAAGAGAAAATATCTGCTGTGAGCTCTGGGTAGGCATCAGGAAGGGCATCCGGCTAGTAAACACTCAGCTCCATTCAGTTACCCTGACTTCACCCAGATGCAGGGGATTACAGGGTTGTTCAATTTTTTAAAAAGCCCACAAATAACTAGTTTTGCCATAAAGGGTTATAGGCTTAATCTCACCTCTAATTCCTTAAAGGAAAGAATTCCTTTTCATCATGTATCTTTCATCATATTTTTCCTGTCCTGGCATAATTGTTTGTTAGGACAGATTTGCACAATATTGACTTGAAAGTGGGCCTATTATAGTTTCTTCAAAAGAACCTGAGAAAGATAATCCAACTTAACAATTTGGTTGTGTCAACAGAAGAAAATATCTGTAACTCAAGGTTGAATTTGATGCTCTCCGAGCTGATTGTTTGCTTGCAGACATTTCATTACCCAACTAGTAAACACCATCAGTGTTAATGAGTGTGGGATTTGTAGTCTGTTTAGATATGATACACCCCTGTCAAAACTGGCAGGACAAGCTACTATATATAAACAGGCAACAGAAGCCCTCTCTTCACAATGACAATTGGGACCAGGATTTCTATCACTAAGCAACACAGTCATAAAGCATGACATAATGTGACTGCACTGCTTAGCAATGGAAATTCCAACACTTTTGATTGTTGTCATTAAGACGATCACTGCAGGTTTTTAAGCAAGGATGTCACATGGTTGCCATTTGCTATTTTCTGCAAGTTTCCCTATTGACTTTGCTTGTAGGAAACTGTCAAAGAAAGTCACAAATGGCACCCACATGACACATGACATTGAAATGTTGTAATCACAAGCTGGACGGTGAGCACTCATATCATGATCATGTGATCATGGGGATGCTATGATGGCTGTAAGTACAAAGACCAGTTTTAAGTACTACTCTTTCTGCACCATTTTAAGTTTGAATAGTCAGTGAACAAGTAATTATTAAACAAGGAATACCTATAGAAATCCTGCACTCACTCACTCTGATGATGTTATCTAGTTAGGTAATGAAACTTCTGCAAGCAAACAAGCCCAGAGAACACCATAAACTCTACAATTCAAGTTATCCTCTGAATGCTATAGTCAACACATACTGAAAATTGTATAATTAAATATATCAAGTCAAAGTGTTCTGTTGAGTACAAGAAAAGACAGTCAGCAATGTTAGTTATTAGCTGATACTTCCTTTTGTAATATATTCTTCAGAAAATCTCATGAAGTCAATTATTTCAAAAATGGATAAGGCTAATCTATAGTATGCGCTTATCATCCAGTTAACTTAATGGCTGGTGGATTTACTTTCAGATGATTTTCTGTGTTCATATATCATCAGAGGTATCAGCAGCTGGCCACAATGATGCCAAAATGACAAACTGTATGCTGTGACATCACAATGCAGGCTCCACTCTTTACATGCTTGCACAATGCAAGTATGGAAGGGATAAATTTTATATCACGTGTATTATTGATTGATTTAATTGATTGATTGATTGATTATATTTATATGTCACCCTTCTCCCTAAGGACTCAGGGCGGCTCACAACAATAAAAACTAAAAAAGAACATGAAAATACAAAATTTAAAAAAGAATTAAACAGTAGATATGTTCAATACATAGTAATTTAACCCCATAAAACCAAATTTAAAACCATAGTCAGTCCAGGCCCGATTGTTGAAACATCCATGTCTTCAGGTCACGGCGAAAGGACCGAAGGTCAGGGACCATCTGCAGCTCCGGAGGCAACTCATTCCAGAGGGTCGGTGCACCCACAGAGAAGGCTCTCCCCCCTAGGGGTTGCCAGCCGGCATTGCTTAACCAATGGAACTCTGAGTAGGCTGACCCTGTGGGAGCGAACTGGGCGATGGGAGGTTGACAATGGCAGCAGGTGGTCTCGCAAATACCCCGGGCCTAAGCCATGTAGGGCTTTAAAGGTAATTACTAGCACCTTGAATTGCACCCAGAGGACAACCGAAAGCCAGTGAAGCTCGCGCAGGAGTGGAGTAACATGGGAGTATCGAGGAACTCCCATAAGTACCCGCACGGCTGCATTTTGCACCAGCTGAAGCCTCTGGGTGTACTTCAAGGGCAGCCCCATATAGAGAGCGTTACAGTAATCCAGGCAAGAAGTGACAAAGGCATGGGTGACCGTGCATAGGGCATCTCAGTCCAAAAAGGGGCGCAACTGGCGCACCAGGCGAACCTGTGCAAAGGCCCCCCTGATCACAGCAGTTAAATGTTCTTCCAAATTAAGCCGTGAATCCAGGAGGACACCCAAGTTGCGAGCCCTTTCAGAGGGGAGCAATACCTCCCCCCATCAAAAGAGATGGAACATGTTGGACAATATGAGATGCTGGTATCCACAGCCACTCGGTCTTGGAGGGGTTGAGCCTGAGCCTGTTCCTTCCCATCCAGACCCGTACCGCCTCCAGGCACCGGGACATCACGTCAAGGGCATCACTGGGTTGGTTTGGGGTGGAGATGAACAACTGGGTATCATCCGCATATTGGTGATACCTCACCCCCAAACCACGAATGATCTCACCCAGTGGCTTCATATATGTTTATGTTTATTGGACTTATATACCGCCCTTCTCCCGTAGGACTTAGGGCGGTTCACAAGGTATTTAAAATAACAATACAAATTACAAAAGTTAAGAACAATTAAAATAATTAAATTTAGTCCTTGAATAAAATAAAACCCCTGTTAAACTCCAATTAAAACCCAATTAAAGTAAAATTACAATTAAAATTCTCAGTCCTGGCCGGAAAGCTCAAAGAGCCAGGTCTTCAGGTCCCGGCGGAATGAACGAAGGTCAGGGGCAGTCCTAAGCTCTACGGGCAGCTGGTTCCAAAGGGCAGGTGCACCCACAGAGAAGGTCCTCCCCCTGGGTGTTACCCGCCGGCAATCTTTTACCGGTGGCACCCTGAGAAGGCCCTCCCTGGGGAGTGCACAGGACGAAGGGAGCTTGATGCCGGCAGCAGGTGTTCCCTCAGATATCCTGGACCCAAGCCATTTAGGGCTTTATAGGTCATCACCAGCACCTTGAATCTCACCCGGAGGGCAACTGGAAGCCAATGCAGCTCGCGGAGCAGAGGTGTTACATGGGAGTATCGGGAAACCCCCATCACAACCTGCGCAGCTGCATTCTGCACCAGCTGAAGCCTCCAAGTGGTCCTCAAGGGCAGCCCCATGTAGAGAGCGTTGCACTAGTCCAATTGGGAGGTCACAAGCGCATGAGTGATTGTGATTGCCCCCCTGGTCACGGCTCCTATATGATCTTCAAAACTGAGCCGCGAATCCAGGAGGACGCCCAAGTTGCAAGCCCTATCGATGGGGGGGTAACACCTCACCCCCCATCATTAAAGGTGGAATAGACTGGTTAGTCCGAGATGCTGGTATGCACAGCCACTCAGTCATGGCGGGATTGAGACGAAGATGTTAAACATTATTAACAGTATTATCACCTGTTATCTGTCAAGTTTCGGATAGACAAGACCAAACAAATCAGAACTCCGAGGCTTGAGATTTCCTCAAAGAACATGTTTATTGGCTACATAGCATCAGCACGGTCAAAAGTGAAACCAAGTCTGAAATCCCCTTCAAAGAGAGACAATATTACAAAGTTGAACTTCCCACCCCAATACTATGCAATCAGCTACATTCCCCAATAGAACAGTTTGGCGGGCTTTCTAACCAAATGCTCACGCCTCCCCTATCTAATTGACAAAAAAGACCTTGGTTCCCACAGGACAGTAAAATGTTTAGACTAGTAGAAATCCTCCGCACCCCCTCCCATTCTTGTGGCAAACTAGAATGAGCAAAATGGCTGCAGCCAAGTTTGTTGTAAAGGTGACATTATCTTTGTTCTGAGATTATGCATAATATGTTGAACCAGGTCAGGTGAAAACAGATATACAACCTATGACATGCCAATCTTGGCTATTAACTTTGGTTAGGTGTGTGTGTGTGTGTGTGTGTGTTAGTATTTTTAAATGCAGACTATTTGATTCATTGAAGGTTCAATGTATTATACAAACTCAGAATAAGTTGATTTGATTTACAGTTTCTTTTAAAAAATAATCTCTGTCCCTTTAAATATTTTGAACATCTAAAATTAAAAAGTTATGATTCCCAACATGAATGTCGCATGAAGACACTTCTTGGTATCTTCTCAACAGCTTTGTACATTTAGAATTCAGATATTATTTACTGTACTGAATAATAGATCTTTAAATTATCTTATTCCAGTTAGTGATATTAGTGGTCACTGAGTTCACAAACAAATCATTATCTCACTTTAAAATATTGTCACTTGCTTAAGGCTATAAGCTGTTTAATTACTGAAATATTAAATTTTAAATAAGCTATTAGCTTAAGAAATTAAGATAGTAACATAGTTATGTGTCTTAAACAAACCATCCCCCATATCCTAGTTTCTGCAAAACATAACAATTGAAGAGGACTCTTGGTATGAATACATACTGTGAGTCTAAGCACTTTTAGATCCCATGGAATTCAATAGAATATATTTCTCATAAAGTCTGTTTTAGTTTGCAGCCTAAATTGTACAGCTGACAATTTAGTGGTAGACTTCTTTTGAGGCTATTCATTTATATTAAAAAAGAAGCAAAAGCAGGAAACTATCAAACTATCTGGGAACTTTTTTGGGACGATCCATTAAGACATACCGGTATTAAGGATTATTTAAGCCAATAGTTTTGGGTTTACAGTAATTGCAGACCACTTATTTAAAACGTCACCCAGCAGGACGTGCCCATTACTTGAAGCGATGGAGCAGGTCCCATTGGTGTATTGTCTCTAACCCTAGGCCTTGGTATAACAGCCACTGTGGCCTGTGCTCCATCACTTTGCCATGCGATTCTATGTAGTTTTGCTTGAATAACATAAAATAACATATATAATGTTATTTATGTTATTTCCCACGTGAAGAACTCCTGTAAACCTTGCCGTTTTGAAACTCAGTGAGGCAGGCGTCTTAGACAAGCTGAAAAACAAATGGTGGTACGATAAAGGTGAATGTGGACCGAAGGATTCTGGAAGTAAGGTCAGTTGCTGAAGTTCGGGACCTATTGTTGTGTTCACAAGGGAGTTATTGGTCACATAGGAATGGAAATAAATCAGCTGTTGAAGAACCATCATATTGAAGACGTTAATTTTGTCTCAGCTCCAGTGAAACAAAGTTATATTCTCTTACAACTGCTGTAAAACCACTAATCCACATTTCAACTCCAATTATACACATCTGTTAAAGCCACATTCATCAAGACTGCACATACACACACACACACACACACACACACAAACACACACACAGAGAGACAAAGCACATATCCAAAAGCTTTTTCCATCAATAATAAATCCTTTCAATTTTAATTTGCCCAGAGTGCCCTTCCATATTCTGGATTTGTAGATATAGCGAGCCTAGATTCAGAATAATCCTGTTGAATGATTTGGAATATTTCTATGAGATCTAAAGATATTCTTATTTTAATATGTGCCATTTTATCACTACACAGTACTGGAGTTCCTTTCTAACTCTATTATGGAGCTGACTGTTCCTCTAGAACAACTGATAGCTCAGAAATTGATTCCCCACATTTCTTTTAAAAATTAAATCCTGCCCTTGTTTATTTATTTTTCTTAACACTTGGAAATCTAAGATTATAAAGTTATGTATTCAGCATGAATGCCACAATGTAGACACTTCTACATGCTGTCATCTCATCAATTTTGCATTCTATAATTCAGATAAGACTTACTGTATTTAATAATGTATCTTTACATTGTATTGTTATAATAACTGACTTTAAAGGTCATCAAGATCAGACCACTCACTCTCATTTTAAAATAGTAAAATATTGCTTGTTGCTTAAAACGAGATCTACTAAGTTGCTTAATTAACAATACACCCTATAGTTTCAAGCCCAAAACAACTTGTTATCCAAAGAATTAAGGTAGACAATCACTTAGTGAGAAAGCTATACTTTGCTATACCTGATATCAATCCCAGCCATACAAATGAACAATGAATTGTAACAATACTAGTTCACAATATGAAAACAATATAGTGGCTAAAGATACACCTTTAACACTACACTAAAGCTCAGTGGGTTAGGATGCTCAGTGGGTGGCTCAGTGGGTTAGGATGCTGAGCTTGTCGATCAGAAGGTCGGCAGTTTGGCGGGTCGAATCCCGAGTGCCGCGTAACAGAGTGAGCGCCTGTTACTCGTCCCAGCTTCTGCCAACCTAGCAGTTCGAAAGCACGTAAAAACGCAAGTAGAAAAATAGGGACCACTACGGTGGGAAGGTAACAGCGTTCCATGCGCCTTTGGCGTCTAGTCATGCCGGCCACATGAACACGGAGACGTCCTTGGACAAGCGCTGGCTCTTTGGCTTTGAAACGGAGATGAGCACCAGCCCCTAGAGTCGGAAAGGACTAGCACGCATGTGCAGGGGAAACTTTACCTTTACCTTTAAAGCTAATACACCCATGTTTAGACTCAAACCTGGTAGAATTGTGAAGCATCAAACAAAGAACATACTATACTTTTAAAAAAGCACAATCATGAAAAAAACATTCTGAAGTTTCCCACTTTATACCTAGTGATCCAAGAAATGTTACTAATGTTTTTGTGGCTTTCCTGACTTTCACGTTTTAACAGATTGCAACTAACTGATTAAGTAAGATTTGAAAGAGAGCCCTGATAGCACAGTAGGAAATTAGAGAGTAGCAGTTGAAGAAAAAGATTCCTTATGCCCAGAATAATAGCTTTGATAGAGAATGCATTTTGCTGAGTTTAGAAAACACACTGTAAGTAATATTCATTAAAACTGATACTTGACAAGTATTTGGAAAACTTCTCAGATGTTTTGTTTCCTATGAACTTAATCGTCTAATGAAAAGGAACAGCATATAGATCAATAAGCTCATTAGTGATTTTTTTTTAAAAAAATGCTCATGTCTAAGCCACAATTAAACATTAAGCTAGATATGTTTGAAGGCTACTACATTTAATTGTGTAAAACTATTTCAGAGTTACTCATACAGTAGCTAAGAGACTCCTGTTCCAAAATATTGGTTAAGTATATGTCAACTTTTGCAATTTTTTTCCAAAATGTGTTTACATTTCTGTGTGGTTAAGGATGTACCAATACTTTTAAAGGTGTCTGTCAGTCAGTGGGTCTTATTTTGTTAAACTTTCCTATTTATTTAAATGAAGCTGTTCCTTAGATCCCCACTCCTGTTTTTTGTAGAGCGCTATTTGTTTGTGCTTCCACTATTTGTTCCTGGAATGCTAACACTCCCCCTTCTGTTTCCCCAGGACAAGACAAGTGCTCTGAGTCTCAGCAACGTTGCTGGCGTCTTCTACATTCTGGTTGGCGGCCTGGGCTTGGCAATGCTGGTGGCTTTGATAGAATTCTGTTACAAATCCAGGGCCGAGGCGAAGAGAATGAAGGTGGCAAAGAGTGCACAGACTTTTAATCCAACTTCCTCGCAGAATACCCAGAATTTAGCAACTTATAGAGAAGGTTACAACGTATATGGAACCGAGAGTGTTAAAATTTAGGGGTAGGACTTAGGGCCCTACTACAGTGAGTGGGTGATGCATCATTTTGTCATGCAATGTTGTGACCTGTCTGTTCAGTGGTGATTCCTGCTTGCTTCTCAACAGAGCTTCCTCTTTTGAAAAACAAAAAACAAAAAACGGTTCAGTTAATTTTGGCTGCAGATGTTTAGTTTATACTTATATGTTGCTAATAGACATCTGCATTGCAAGGATTTGTTAAATGCATCTATATATGTATATATGTATATGTATCTTTTGTGTGTGTGTGTATATATATATATAGATAGATAGAGATGATGCACTGATTTATTTTCTTTTTATAAAAACAAGGAACATTTTCTGCTCTCAGATAGATTGGATTTTGTGGTGAGAATTTAGAGCTTTATAGAAAAAGGGAAAAATTGAATGGAGGTACTAGAAATATTTCCTTGGCTAAGGGGGGTGGGCTTGCAACTTTTGTTCTAATTGCTGTTGGTTTTGTCTATGAAAGGCTCAGAATTAGAGGACTTGATTTGAGAAAGTTAGTTTCTTCTGCTTTTTGCAGCTCCCTGTGGGATCTGTAGCATAGATCTGCTCTTCCTCATTTGACAGTCCTAGATATACTGACATAAGAAATCCCCACGTTTTCATCCATTAACAATTGCTGGCCAGCAATTCTAGAATTGTAATACCACCTGGAGGAAGCTAGAGTAAGAAAGTTCATTCCGAGAGTTGATGTAGATATTTGAGGTTGAAATCCTATGCATACTTACTTTGGAATTAGTCCATCTAGCCCAGTACTGTCAATAAATTTCAGACAGGCCTGTTTCTACCCACTTGGAGATGCAAGGACTAAACCTAGGATTTTTTGCAAGTTACATCCCTTCCCTTTTGGTGATGATAGCCTTTATCTCGGATGGCTTTAAAAGAGAATTACATATAGGATCAGACATAATCGTAAGCCTGGATTTCTAACCATGGTTGTTTGAACAAACCTTAACTACCTCACTCACAACTAACATAAGCCATCATGGATGGGTTCTCTTATGCTAAGCCCAAAATGAACCATATTCTGAATTGATGTGATGTTTGAATCCAGTCCATACTCTATTGAACCTTCCGATCAGAAGCAGGGCACTTCTGAATATTATTTCTAGAGGCCAAGCATAGCTTCTAGTTTGGCTACAGCAGGAATAGGTTGCTGGACTAGATGGACCATTGCTCTGAACTAGAAGAGCTTTATATCCTTATAAGGTTCTTATTTAAGATGACTTACTACTGAGTAAATTTGCATAGGATTTG
The DNA here is from genome assembly GCF_964194415.1 of Vipera berus. NCBI lineage: Eukaryota > Metazoa > Chordata > Lepidosauria > Squamata > Viperidae > Vipera > Vipera berus. Next base: position 18,351,761 of record NC_138206.1, read on the forward strand.
ACTGTTAGTTAAGTCTATTGCATTTATACGTACCCTGCCTTTGCTCCGTAGAGCTCAAGTTGGCTGTGCTTCGTTGACCAGGAGCATCACCTGCAGTTCTGAATGCCACTGCAAATCTCCTCAGTACAGGTTAGGTGTAGACGACAAGCGAAGCTGCAGACTTCACTCATGGCAAAGAAGCATCAATTTATCTCTTCTCACTTGCTGGTCCCTTCCCACCCATACCCGCCTCCATTGTGGTTTCATGTCATTGATTCATTCTGGAAACCTGTGAGAATTGCAACATAAAATTATGGCCCAAATCCTTATCTGTCCCATTGAAATTAATAGAACTCGTATCTCAGTAGACATGAATATGACTGTATGTGCATCAATTCACCCTCTTAGGTTAGACAACTGTAGCCATAGGCTTCTGCAGGAAGGGGGCAAGTGACAAAACATGCATCATTGTGACATTACCGTGCAAGCATCACCCTTTATATATGTATTTGCATGTGTACGTTCAGAAAGACAAGAGGTTGCATTGCGACATTGTGATGTGTGTTTTGTCATTTTGGTGTTATTGTGGTTAAGAAAGGATGCATATGGATCTAGCCATGGATAGAAACAGCAGAATATTCTAGATGGCATAATAAAGTAAGATTCTTGATTTTAGAAGCAATGTTTTATAAATTAAAGACAGATCTTGCAGGCTTTCATTAGTGCTAAAAAAAATACTTGCGCAACTTCTCTTTGCACAAATGCACAATCACCCTGAAAGTCTAGGATTGATTGTAAGGAAGCAGTGAGGCATCACATAATCAGCAAATGTGCTTCAGGTTTGTTTATAATAGTATTGAAAGGACATTCAGGCACAAAAACTCAAGTTTCATGCTGCAGCTGTTTGAGCATCTCTAGTACCATCATTTCTACAGGTATTTTTTATATAATCCCTCAGATAACAACATGCCCATCTTAGTGTCATTTTACTCTAACAATTGCAAGTTTGAATATCAATCAAAAAGAAAACATCTGCTGTTCAGATACAGCCTCATAGGAAATTATTTCACATGGCTTGGGAAGCTATGCCCATTGAGTTGCATCGTGATTTGCATTCTCTAACTTCATGGCTTACCTCCAAGAGAAGCAACTTCTCCAGAGAGCTGAGCCTTCAAGCAGCTGTGTCAAAAGCAACTAATTTTAGATGCAGATTAAAACTGTACAAATCAATGAAATTTTTAATCAGCTTCAGTTATGATATTGGCAAGTTAATACATGCGCAGGGCACAACCTTATCTGGTTATATCTTTTTCCCCCCTCATGTATTCGATTTATGCCTTTCTCCTTGTGAAATAATGTGTGGGAGAGATTAGGAAGACCCAGATCATATAAAGATGTGTCTGGACCAAACATCTAATTTTAAATTATGGTTAAAATTACTTTTGAAGGCATCAAGATTTTTCACAAATTGCTAGCAAAGGAAGTCCAATCTGAAATGGGACTGAACTCTATTGGAATCACCTCCCTTACTTTCTCCAAGCTGACATTGTTTAACTACCCTCAACTCAATCATCTTACCTTCTCCCACCACATTTGACTTGCTTCTTTTCTTCTCTGGGCTAGGCTTTGCACACACAGTGATACCCGCTCATACATATGACTTAAGAGTCCTGTAATTGTTGCTGCCATAACTAGTAGTATAGAAAAGCATACATTTGTTCTGATTTTCATAATTCCATCCACACAATTTCTCATCCATTTTGCAATCTCTGTGCAATCTTGACATGTTGGATTCCAAAGTGGGGGAAACGATGCCTTGTTTTTATTGGACCATCACTCCATCATGCTGTCTCTTCAAAAAAGCAAACATTTCCTGCAACCACAGCAGCCACATTTGCATGCCAGGCTAAGCATGGGATGTCTCCCCATTTGAATTCTGATGTGATTCCTCTCTAATTATTATCTCATGAAAGATTTGGGTATTTGTTCTTCTAGCACTTCATTGTTTCATAATATTTTAAATCTTTCTATTTGCTAACCATTGTAGATTTTGGCTGGGATCTAAAGAGCTGCTTCCAATGCCTTCTTCAAACTGGCATCCTCTTGAGGTTTTGCACCACAATGCCCAGAATTTGCAGGAAGCCTTTGGAGAATGCCATGTTGGAGAAGACATGTTGAATTCGATGTTCATACTACTGATATACTGTTGCTTGTTTTCCTTCTCCAGTCTGCAGCCTCTCTAGCTGCCCACACTGATCTGAAAAAGCAAATAGGAGTTCCCTCCTGATGTCTGTCTTTGGGAATAAATAGCAACTCAGAGTTATAGTAGCAAGATGGGCAGTTATAGAAGTGGTCTAAATAAAAATAATATATAAAGTAATATGATTCATGTAATATGAAAAACCAGGAAAATTGCAGTTGGGTCTGCAAGAAAGCCACATACTCTTTAGCCATCTTGTCTGTGGAGATTCTCAATCATCCAGATCATGGTTGTCCCAAAAGTGCTTTTCCAAAAAGCAACTGGGCCTTGTTGGGTTTTTTCTTGAAAACATTCTGCTTCTTTTTCAGGAAAAAAACCCCAAGAAATTCCAGTTGTTTTTAGGAAAAGCAGCTTTGGGATTTTAGCCATCTTGGAACCAAGCAAGGAATGGTATTCCTCAGTCATGAAAAATTGTCCAATATTTTCCTGAGTTTAGAAAGAAAGAGAAGAGGGGGGGGAACCAAAGCTCTATTATTGTGTTGTTGTTTTTTCCTTTTCAAATTGAGAAAAAAATTTAGGTACAAAATAATCAGCATTAGTTTATGTGCATTTTAAGAAGCATGGAGTTGCCACCAGGCATGAAAAACCTAGCATTATTTGCTTCCATCATTCTCTGAATGAAATGATTACAGGCTATGATGTTAGCCAGCTATTGGTGGCAGCCAGTCGTGAGGGGGAAAATAAAATAAATGATGGCATTAGGACAAAAATGAATTGTATTGCCCATTTTCAAGTTAGAACTGTAACTGAGCATACAGCTGCTGTTTTTCTGGTAGCCCTGTGGTTCCTATACTGTATACCTTCATTCTAGACCCACCACTACAGTCTCAGCCAAAACCATTTTCCTAATTTATCAGTAGTTGATGCTTTGATTTCAAACCAAGAATGATGGAGACAATACCTGTCAGGAAACAGGTAGTCCTTGAGTTACGACTGTAATAGTCACAGTCCTAACTAGTGATGGTTATAAATGGGTCAGTTATAACCATCATTAGTTATAACTCAATTTTATGACCATTTTTGTAGCACTTGTTAAGCTAATCACCATGGTGATTAAGCAAATATGTGGTCATTAAGTTAATGCCATAGTTAACTGAACCAATAGTTTGCTATGGGTGAGATTTTGCCAAAAGCTGCAAGTAAATAACAATTTTCAGTAAAATCATTGTAAAATGTGAACGTATGACTGTGGGATGCTGCAAACAGCTGTGAATGCAGCCTAGTTGCCGAGGGCCCAAAATGTGGTCACATGACCATGGGGGGAAGCTGATCATAGGAACTTTGAATCTGGGTTGTAAGCACCCCCCAAGTAGGTCCATCAGAACTTTGAATGATTGCTAAGCAACCAGTCATACATTGAGGAGTACCTGTATTATTGGCAGTTGTGCACTCATGACATAAACAGGTTCAGGGATAGCCCATGTTATTGTGGTGCCTGATGCAGAACAGTAAATGGAATAGTTAATATGACAGAAAACAGAAACAAAATTATCTTGATTAAAGAAATGGATTGAAAATAACAAGAAGAAACTGAATAAGGACAAGTGCAAAGTGCCTCACTTCTCTTAGAACAGGGGTAGGCAACCTTGGCTCTTTTATGACTGGTGGACTTCAACTCCCAGAATTCCTGAGCCAGCCATGCTGAGGGGAAAGGGAGAGGTTTCCAAGCTGAGCCATGCTGGCTCAGGAATTCTGGGAGTTGAAGTCCACGAGTCATAAAAGAGCCAAGGTTGCCTATCCCTATCTTAGAACAATGTTCCTCAACTTTGGCAACTTTCACCTGTGTGGACTTCAACAGTCAAAAATCCAGTCTGCATGCTGATTAGGGAATTCTGGGAATTGAAGTCCACACATCTTAAATTTATTAAGGTTGAGAAGTTAGGCAAACATTATAAAATTGGGACACTTGGCTTGGTAACTGTATGCATCAAATACATCTTAAAGTTGACACACAAAATGCAAACTTAAGTTTATGTTGCATCAATAGAAGTATAATTTCTAAGTTATGGGGAGGAAATTTTCATTTATTACACCTTAGTCAGACCTTAAATCAAATAATCTATACAGTTCTGGGCTCCACATTCTAGGAAGGAATCATTCAGAAAAACATATACAAAGAATGAAAATAAAGATGATTAGGGGCTTGGACACTAAACACAAGAAAGGAAAACAGTAATGCTTAACCCTAAAAATAGAAAAGGAAGGGAATGTAACAGTGTTAGGAAAGAAAAGCTGTAGAGTAAGAGTAATTTGACAATAGCCAAGGAAATTGGTGAACTCAGCATCACTGGTTTTATTCACACAAGCTACTTTAGACATTTGAAAAGGAAGCCTCAGTCAGAGTCCAACATTGAGGAGAGTTTTTGACTCAATTCCGATATAACTTCTTCCAACTATAGTTCTAGAAATGGCAGCATATAGAATTCATCAAAGTCCAACTGCAGAATAACTAAAGGCAGCTAAAGTATTTTGGCCCAGGAGTTGAAGATGCTCACAAGACCCTCTCATCCCTGGCAGTAAATATATATAACCAACAAAGTAATTTTTAAGCTCTTGCTTTGCTTTACACTAAAATCATAGCACACAGCAACCCGATCACTTGGTACCACTTACTACATTGCAATTAGCCATGCACGTGTTTTTTTTAAAGGTTTGCTTTAAACACAACTAACTGCTTTTAAATATATAGCAGAAAAATAAAAGTAAACAATAAGTTCAATAATAAATGATAGTAAACAAAGCAAAATGAAATAGCACAGAAAATAACTAAAACAAAAAGAAATAAAAAAGCTAATAATGATTTATTCCTTTATTAAATTTGTATGCCACTCATCTCACTGTTGAAGCAAACATTTGTTGTTCGATCATGGTTAAATTATTCTTACCCAAGGTCATACAGAACTAATTCATCCTACTTTAATCTGCTGAATACAACTTTCTGTAAAGAAAATTAACTACTGTATAGATTTAAGAATGTCATAACCTTTTTGGAATTTCAGAGGCAATTAAAACATCAGGACCAACTTGTAAAATTGAGGGATGATAGTCAAGTTTAAATAACAATTTAAAATTTGACCAGATATCCCTCACGATTATTAGAAAGTCAGTTAGAGTGCATGGTGGCCTAGAAATGGAGCTCTCACCTCACAGTCAGGAGGTTGTCAGTTCAATCCTAGGTAGTGGCAAATTATTTGTCTCTCTGGGCGCAATGAGAAAATATCTGTTGCGAGTCTGCATAAACAGTAAATGCTCAGCTCCATTCAGTCACCCCAACTCCACCCATTGCAAGAGATTAGAGGGTCATTAAAAGAAAAATTAGAAAGTCAGCTCCTATGTGGATAATATAGACATGATTTAATTGCCTATATATGATTTAATTGCCAGTGACCAGCCTTAGAAATCCTAGTTTTGAAGAACTGAGCAATACTATAAACTGGTTTAAAACAGGTGCTGAGAGACAGCCTGAATCTACCATAAATGACCCTGTTATGTATTGGGCTTGTGGTGTTACACCACGTGCATTGCTGGAGGAGCTAACGGCTCTCCAGCAACCCAGACAGGCCATCTCCAATCCTGCAATTGGTCAGCCCCAGGCGGCAAGCATGGGTTCAAACCTATTGGCTGCCACCTAGGGGCTAGACTATATATTGTGGCTGGTTGCGGCCCAAGCTTCAGTACAGTTCCAGCAAGAATAAAAATATGAGTTATTCTGTACTCAGCCTCGTGTCATCATTCCTGCTCTCCAGAGCCCACGACTTAACAGACCCTCTTTTGTGTTTATACATAAATATTTTTCCCTGTTGTATGTAATGCACTTGCTCTTTTGCATGTAATAAGCATCCTTGACCAAGATTACCAAGTCAGTGTGTTTTAATAGCTTGGTTCAAGTCTTCTGTTAATAGTCCTTTACAATTCAGTTGCAGCCACAACTTTTAAAACATCTCAATACTAACTACCCTTTCTTAGAAGAAAGACTCATCAAACTTAATAGAGCTTTTGTTCAAATAAAAGCAAGTATCGCTCCAACCATTAAAAAAAATCTATATTTGATTAGAAATAACCACTGTTGAATTTGACACTCAACTTACACCCAACTAAACAGAATCCTAGCATGCCAAAGTTAGGAAAAGCAATGTTATTTGAGATGGGCTTTAAATTAGTTATCTACAATGGATTGAAATCAGGCTTAGCTTTAAAATAGATTTGAGGGAGTTACTGGCACAAGTTATTGATGATTTAACTCTAAGCTCCAAAGATTTAATAGATGTATTATTGTAGGGTCACCATTCATAATTTATATAGCTGTTATTTTTAAAGAATTACATTTATTGTACTTTTGTGTGTCTTAACCGAACAAAAAGTAGAATAAGGGAGCAAATGAAAGATGAACTATTGTCCCCCTGTCATGATCCGATCATTATCTCCTGCGGCTGGTCTTCCGCTATGCCACCCCCCGCCGCTGGGCTGCGGAGCCAACCAGGTGGTTCTGCCCCAGGCGCCTAATGGACCCAGAATGGTTCCAGATGGTGCTTGGGTCTTTACCTATTTCCCTCACTCACAGCCTGGCCGATGCCTTGGTGGATGCCTGGGAAAGGGCGGCCACCGAGGCACTCGACCGTGTTGTACCCTTGCGACCCCTGACCCGGCACAGATCCCATTGGGCCCCATGGTTTTCTGTGGAGCTCTGGGAGATGAAGCGTCAGATACGGGGTCTAGAGAGCGGTTGGAGGTCCACCCAGCCTGAATCTGACTGATTGCGACTAAGATCCTTTACAAGGTCTTATCTCGCGGCGATGAGGACGGCGAAGTCTAATTACTATGCCGCCCTCATCGTGTCTGCAGATAATCACCCGGCCACCCTGACTTGCTCTCTCCTTAATCAGGAGGTGAGGGAGGAGCCCTTGCAGGGGCGGGCCGAGGAGTTTAGTCATCATCTGGCAGACAAAATCGCTCAGATCCGGACCAGTTTGGACTCTGCAGAGTCTGACATGGAGGAATCGAGCGGTTTTGAGCATGTTATCTGGACTGAGTTCGATCCTGTGTCCCCCGATGACGTGGACAGGATCATGAGGAGACTGAGCTCCACCACTTGTTTATTGGACCCGTGCCCCTCCTGGCTGGTTTATGCAGCCCAGGAGACACGAGGCTGGTTCCAGGCACTAATAACTGCTTCCTTGAAGGAGGGTATCTTCCCCGCCGCCTTGAAGGAGGCGGTAGTGAGACCCCTCCTCAAGAAGCCTGCCCTGGACCCAGCTGTTTTAAATAACTATCGTCCGGTCTCCAACCTTCGCTTTTTAGTGAAGGTTGTTGAGAGTGTGGTGGCGCATCAGCTTCCTCTGTTCCTGGAGGAAACTGATTATCTTGACCCATACCAATCGGGCTTCAGGCCCGGGTACAGCAGAGAGACGGCATTGGTCGCGCTGGTGAATGATCTCTGGCAGGCTCGGGACAGGGGATGTTCCTCTGTCCTAGTCCTATTAGACCTCTCAGTGGCTTTTGATACCATCGACCATGGTATCCTACTGCGGCGTCTCAGGGGGTTGGGAGTGGGAGACATTGTTTTACAGTGGTTCTCCTCCTATCCCCTGGGCCGCTCACAGTTGGTGTTGACGGGAGGACAGAGGTCCATCCCGAGGTCTCTCATTTGTGGAGTTCCTCAGGGGTCGGTCCTCTCTCCCCTCCTGTTCAACACCTATATGAAGCCGCTGGGTGAGCTCATTCATGGTTTCGGGGTGGGGTATCATCAGTATGCTGATGATACCCAACTTTTTCTTTCCACCCTGAACCAACCCAGTGATGCCCTCGACGTGATGTCCTGTTGCCTGGAGGCGGTCCGGGTTTGGATGGGGAGAAACAGGCTTCGTCTCAACCCTGCCAAGACTGGGTGGCTATACGTACCGGCATCTCGGGTTAACCAGTTTGTTCCATCATTAAGGATGAGGGGTGAGGTGTTACCCCCCGTTGATAGGGCTCGCAACTTGGGCGTCCTCCTGGACTCACGGCTTAACTTTGAAGATCATATAGGAGCCGTGACCAGGGGGGCTTTTGCCCAGGTTCGCCTGGTGAACCAGTTGCGGCCCTATCTGGACCGAGATGCCCTACGCATAGTCACCCATGCGCTCGTGACCTCCTGGTTAGACTACTGCAACGCTCTCTACATGGGGCTGCCCTTGAGGACCACTCGGAGGCTTCAACTGGTGCAGAATGCAGCCGTGCGAGTTGTGATGGGAGTTCCCCGATACTCCCGTGTAACACCTCTTCTCTGCCAGCTGCATTGGCTTCCGGTTGCCTTCCGATTGAGATTCAAGGTGCTGGTGACGACCTATAAAGCCCTAAATGGCTTGGGTCCGGATTATCTGAGGGAACACCTGCTGCCGGCATCAGCTTCCCATCGTCCTGTGCGCTCCCACAGGGAGGGCCTTCTTAGGGTACCGCCAGTAAAGGATTGCCGGCGGGTGACTCCCAGAGAGAGGGCCTTCTCTGTGGGTGCGCCTGCCCTCTGGAACCAACTTCCGATGGAACTTAGGACTGCCTCCGACCTCCCCTCATTCCGCCAGGACCTGAAAACTTGGCTCTTTGAGCTGTCGGGCCTAGACTGAGGGGTTTTAATTGGGTTTTAATGTTTTAACTTTTTAAATTTTGGGCCCTAAATTTAATTAACTGTTTTAATTAACTGTTTAAAATTTTTAACTTTTGTATGGTATGATTTTAATTGCCCTGTAAACCGCCCTGAGTCCTACGGGAATAGGGCGGTATATAAGTTAAATAAATAATAATAATAATAACTCGCAGTGGCTTCATTGAGAGAGGTAGGGCTATATTTAATTCTTTTAAACATGTGGAGCTGAAACGAGCTTTGGCTGAAACTTTGTCACTGAAATACACAGAAAATGTGAATATGTTCAAAAGAAGCTGGGCCTCTGTAGACAGTAACAGTTTGATACTATACCCACATTCACAAGCTAATTTTTAAGCAAGTGTTTATCTCATATTCTTATTGATTTTACATTTTTAGAAAGATAGGAAACAAAAGTATAAGGACTTATTGCTTTAGGAAACTGGGCAACAGAGACACATTTTGCATTTACTACAGTCTTTTATTTAATTTTATTATAAATCAAATTCCCAGGTTGACATTTGAGAGCTTTATTTGTTTTTAAAAAGACAAATTGCATTATTACTTTGATTATTACTATTATCACATAGCACAATAATGCAGATGTCTACCTACAGAAATTTTTGGTGTTTGCTGTGTATTATCTTCCTGAGGAATAGATTCATTGTAACACTTCTTTTCTTCCCTCTTTTCCTGTTTTTTTTCTTGCTTCCCAGCTGACCTTTTCTGAAGCCATACGAAACAAAGCCAGATTATCAATCACAGGAAGCATGGGAGAAAACGGTCGCGTTCTTACTCCGGATTGCCCAAAGGCTGTACACGCTGGAACTGCAATTAGACAAAGTTCAGGATTGGCGGTAATTGAATCAGATCTACCATAAAAACCAAAAAAATAATCGAGTGCCTTAATTAACCTGTGTCAGTGACTGACGGGAATACAGCACGGACTGTAACATGACACGGGAAATGTCCTTGATGAACTTAGAAACAGGCTGAGTATGGGAAGGGCATCAAAACATGTCGTCAGCAGCCAATGCGTGCATGGTCTCAGTTCGGAAACCCAAACTCAGATTTTATATCAGGAAAAAGTGTGTGTGTATGTATGTATGTATGTATGTATAGATATGTGATATATATATATATATATATATATATATATATATATATATATATATATATGCATATTTGTGCATATATATGTATGTGTGTATACATTTATATGCTTATATATACACACATACACACATACATATATACATCTATATAGATATAGATATAGATATATATAATTCATAATTTAGTTTTGTGGGGGGAGGGGTTGGGACAGAAATATGAAGAGCAAGAGATTTCTCACAAGGACTTGCCAATTTAGCGCATTAAAACTATGAGGAACAGACTTCAGGAAAGACCGTGAGTCTTTCTGTCGGCAAAGTGGGCAGCCAGTGGCTGTAGAAATCAATGAACATGTTAACCTGTGTCTCCAGATGAACAACATTATACAATGGGAAGAATATCCAGCTGTGGAAACAAGTTACTAAACTGTGAGAAGGAGGAAAAAAAACATGTAAATCCTGTGAAAAAAAATTAAAAATACATTTTTTTCTTTGGGAACAAAAGAGGAATATTGAAACATGCTTGCTTTTTAATGGATGTAAATTCAGTAGTGGAGAACACAATTCTTTTTTCTAACCATCTTAGGGAACAATTCATTGCAATAACTGATATAAAATGGCATCACTGTAATAAATTTCAAAGACTTTTTTTTTTACATTGTTGGCCCTCCTCTCATTTGCTGTTACCGTCATTCTGTTCCATCATTCAGTGTTCGACGGATTTGCATCTGTCTAACTACAAGAAACCAACAAATACGTTTAGAGAACACCATCAGTCTGCTGTGTAGAATCAAAGAGACTACGGGTCACTCATGTTACCGATATTATTTATAATCTTGTTCTGTGTAAAAAAAAACTGTGGTTTTTGTACCCACCAAAAAGGAATAAAATAACAACTGTTCTTTTAATACCTGGAGTGATTTTTCTGACACGAGGAATGCAGTTCGCAGAGTTAAGACAAGTTATATTAACACGAACTTGTGTACTGATGACACAAAGTATGATGAGTTTTTTTTTAAGGATGGGAAAAAAAACTTCTTTGAACTTTGCCATTGATTCAGTGCATCACAAGTAAACATACTGAGAAAGGCAATGCTACCAAATATGAACTTTAAGGCATGTATATATGTAGATTGTTCAAGAGAACCTATCTGTGACAAGCAAAATATAATTTTATACCTTGCATTCATTATAAAAATTAAACAGATGGTATTCTGCATTTTATTTTATCCATTGCATCCCATTGTTTATTGAGAGAAGTGCAAGGAGCTTTGTTTAGTTTTAAAATTCCACTATGAGCAGGAAAAGGTGTATTCAGCTATTTCTTTGACTACTGAGCTTTCACTAGACCATAGTTTTGTAATCAGTTTGTTTTGAAACCATTTTTCAGTGTTTCTTGCAATTTTTGCAGAATTCAAGTACGTGAATGGAAGGTTATCAGTCAGAGAGTAAGAAATGTATAAATACTTACTGTTAACAGTTGGGAGCTATTGTGAATCTGGGTCTGGATTTATGTGACATATTCATAATTCAATTCCTTTATTGCCTTCTCACCAAAGCTCCAGAAAATAATCATTATCACTTGAACAACTGTTAAATTAAAATGTGGAATCTGAATTTGAAAAAAAGGGACAAAGGTTAGTGATATCATTCATTGCTAGCCAACCAATAATCTATTCACAATTATATTCTGGAATCACTGGCCTAGTTTTCCTTATTCTTACTGAATTCAACCGCACATTTATGTATATTTGTATGCATACAATTTTTGTTTTACATTTATGGTAATTTTCTCCTCAGCAGAGGCCTAGATAAAGCTTTCCAAAACAAAATTCAAAAATAATCTATATCTTGCTTCTCTTTTTTCTTCTTTTTCAAGTTAAGGATTTTTATTTTATTTATTTACAACTTTTGTAAACTGACTCAGTTCTAAAAGATAGTTGGCAACAAAACAGAAGTAAACAGATTTATGAATCAGACTAAGATAACAGTGATACTTATGATGATGCCCACAGTCAAATTCAGGTGAAAAGCACACTGGAACAGCAATTTCTTGCAAAATGCAAGAAGAGATACCAAACTAAATCCAGAGGCAGAGTGTTCCATAGCGTCAGTCTTCAACTAAAAAATCCTTTTGCCTAACTTGGACATCATGTACTCTATAAGAACAAAGGAGATGCTCGCTCTCCTCTAATAATGAATTAATAGTTTAACTCATTAAAATGGCCACCCATTTCATGGATGTGACTCTGAGCAACTAATAGCATATTAAAGACAATATGAAGAAAGCATATCAGCCAAAGCAGATGTTCAAACTAGATAGATGGAATTTTTGACAAGGCAATACCAAATGTTTCCCAGAATTGTGCCCTATAGCAGAGGTCCCCAAACCCCGGTCTGCAGACCGGTACCAGGTCATGGCATCCCAGCAACCAGTCCACACAAACAAGCAAAGCCCCATCCACAGGATGCAAGCAGCACACAAAACCACACCCCCTCCGGTCCGCGGAAAAACCTCTCTCCACAGAACCAGTCCCTTGTGCCCAAAAGATTGGGGATTTCTGCCCTATAGGGCTTGAAAGATAATGAATAGGTCTCACATTCAGCCTAGAAGACAAAGAGTGCAGTAACCATAAAATCAGGTTTTGGTAAAGTTATCCTGACAATAATATGGCCACCACATTCTTCACCTTCTGCAGCTTCCCAGTCATTTCCAAAGAGTCCCACATGGAATGCATTATGGTTGTTCAACCAACGTGGGAGATGGGATGGAAGTTCTTGCCCTTGAAAAAAGATTGATTAAAAGGAGTCAGTGTCCTTTCAGTCACAAAGAAAAGGACTGTGAAGTTAAGGGGTTCCAAATTAAGCTTCCTGTGAAAGGAAAGATAAAATGTGTTTAGCGCTTTTACTAAACATGGCAAGAAACTAGAAACTGACCTGCCAAAATAATGAAAGTTGACATCTGAATTCTGACACCTAGCTTAAAATCTTTAACTGAGAATCATGAACCAAAATTTCTACAAGATATACCTCATGCTCCTTAGCCAAATTGGGGAGGGGGGAGTATCTCACTTGTTCTTAAAATGGATCCCAATCAAGTACACATCTATTTCTGCAATGGAGTGTCAAATATATATAGCAGAATGACTCATTCAGCAAACTATACCATACTGTTTTCAGTGATATCTTCATTTTTCTCATGATGTGGGGAGTTTCTCCTGGAAACACCTAATATTCCCAATTATTGTGGGAATTTTACTAATACAATTTTCTTTATGTGAAATCAGTGCTGAGTCAACAACAAAGACTCTTGGAAGCAGAAATGTAAAATTAAAAGGGTAGTAATAAACTTACGAAGGTGATATCCACACAACAACAAACACAAATTTTTATTGATTTATTCCTCTTTGTAGAACTTGGCTGCTACAACACCCTTTTTTTTCCTACTCAATTTAAGAGATAGATTTTCCAGACATGCCCTGCATTGGGAAAAATATTCAGGGGAGGAATAAAAAAAAATCTTCCTAAACATTTAAGGAAGGGGAAAAGCTGCAAGCAGAATAAATAATTAGGCAGCTCATCCTCCACTATTTCCCCACATATGCAATGCAGTGAATTGTTATATTCCCTCTTACTCTCTGGGGCTGCTTGCACTGCAAAGCTTATCATTAATAGTTGTATATTAGCAAGCACCAAGAAAGTTTGAAACCAGCAGCAAACAGATGCTCCATGGTTTTATATTCCTGCCTTGCAAAAATATATCTACACTGTCATCTTCCTTGTGTTATATCCAGGTTTTTTTTTTCTCATAGAATGCTCAGAACGGAATTCCGGCACCTTTTTTGGCTGGAACCTTGTAGGGTAGGCAAGGCAGGTTGTATGACATGTGTGAGTTCCGGCACCTTTTTCTTTTACAAAAAAAGCACTGGTTATATCTTCCTTATAAATGCCATTCCTGAGAAGCTTTCCTATATTTTCTATAGTGCATCTTATACCTGTAGATAGCCCAAAGGTGTTTTTTCAAAAGGCAACTGGGCTTTGTTTTTTCCTTGAAGATATTTTGCTTCTCATCCAAGAAGCTTCTTCTTCAGAACTGAAGCTTCTTGGATGAGAAGTGAAACATCTTCAAGGAAGAAAAAAAAAGTCTAGTTGCCTTTTGAAAAAACACCTTTAGGACAACCATGCCCTGGATGAGAATCTCCAGAGACCCTTGTAGTTAGCAATTACAAAGTTAACTTTGATACAATATTAGTAGTGCTCTGAGATCCTCCATAGCACAAGCCTTTCCTTGCTTAGAGAGATTAATTTGTCCACTAAGTCAATTTAAAAAAACATTAATTCAGTAACTGAACAGTGCATAACAACTGGTCTTTATCTGTGTATTTTATGTTCTGAGTTTTCCAATATTTTCTCCACACAGCTTTCATATATGCATTAACTTACTGCATGTCATGTGTTAAGTCCTCATAATGGATTTGATCCAGGACTGACATTATTCACCAGCTTCCCTCTAGCACAGATAGGCAACCCATGATATGCTAGTTTCCTGCCTTTAAAAGTCATTTAACATACATAGACATAAATAAAATTGTTGGGCCAGATTTTGAAGTTAAAGTATTATGGAGTTTAATGCCCAAATGTTGTTTCTTAAAACCTCCAAACCTGTTACTGACCTTAAAGTCATGTTTCAAAACCAAAAATAAATACCCCGAAGAGCAAAAAACTGTGGGCTCTGCCTATTTCAAATGAAATTAAAAAATGCAGCCCCCAACCACACCTTCGGTATTACAGAGACATGTTGTAGAGAAGATTAGCCGTGCAGGATAAAGGACAGTGATTTAATATAAGTGTTACCATGGAAGTGAGCAGATGTCTTTTTACAACATTTCTGGAGAGATATGAAACATTTTAGGTCAAACAGACAAAAACTTAATTACATTCACAGCCTAAAATATCAAGGGAATAACTGGCCCCAGTTTACAAAACAAATACACTAAAACAAGATTATGAGCATCTGGCATAAACACAGCCATAGTTCAGTTTAGTGATAAATTTGGGTTTCCAGTGATCATCATTATTTGTTTTCAACAGGAAACTTTCTCATAAGGAATAATGTAGTGAGTCACAAGGCACACAACACCACGTTTTAGCTTGTGCACTGAGTACCAAACAAACTGTGAGTACTGGGACAAAACTTTCACAACAAAATATGTTGAGTACCAAAATGTAATCAGTTTCAAAGTAGTTGAGTACCAAGGTACCACCGTATTAGGATAACTATAACAATACAATGTAATATTGCTTCTGATTAGGGATATTCTGGATACCCTGGTAATTTCCAAGCTTTTATGTTTTGCTATTCTGTATGAAAGAGAGTAGTAACATTTAGAAACTTAGAAATGTCTAAGTTTATCTCTAATCAGAAGCAATATTACATTGTTATAATTACCCTAATAAAAGGTACCATAAAGCAGGATATGTGCCAGTATTTTAATGGCACTCAAACTACAAATATAAATTCATTCTGTTCCTGAATCTGCCTTCCAATCTCACTTAACAAAGAATATTTAAAGCAAGTGAGTGAAACATTCTGTAGTATTTAGGATGAGCACCGGCCCCTAGAGTCAGAAACGACTAGCACGCATGTGCGGGGGAACCTTTACCTTTTTACCTTTTAAGGTATATTGCTACCTTAGAATTAGAACAACTACCTTAGAGTAGTTGTTAACTCGTAAAATACTTGGGGGACAGAAAGCAAACTGGTTAACTTCTAACAATCTTTCCTGGAGTGTAATCTTTGTTTACACTAGTTAACTGAACAACAGTGGAGGTAATTCATATTAAAATATTTTCTCTTTGATATCACATTTCAAAATGGATACAAAACTTTTACCAGGATGATTATTACAGAAAGTCACCTTCAGCCATAAATTGAAGACATTGATCCATGCCCGGGTCTCTACCTGTAATAAACTAGTTTTTTATATTATGACACAATGGCCCTAGAAAAAATGTTTTCAAGATATTTACTTGAATACAGAACCCCAGGTCTGCACCAAATAAAATTTAAGATTGGGATTTAGCAATGAAAAATTTTAAATACAAACAGAATGCAATATAATACAATACAGTATAGAGCAATGAAACATGGAGAAATACAGAAAAAATGGGCATTCTGAATATAAGTAGTAGGTTCAAATAAAAAAAAACCACTCAAATATAATTAAAACATGCTACCTACTCTATATGTTGTTTATGAACAATCCAGGTAAATCTTTTTGAACATTTAAAGAAAAGCACATTTTTGTTCTGTCAAAATGTCTTTGTAACTATTGTTTATGACAAAAAATCAGGGTCCATAACAATGTAGACCTACTATATTGAGAAAGTTATTTATTTGTTTGTTTGTTTGTTTATCAAATTTATAGGTTGCCCATCTTACCTTAAGGTAACTCTGGATGGCTGACAGTTCTACTTCATCGCTGTATAACAGTTAAATTTTGCTTTCACTTGATAGAAACCATATATATGGTAGACCGTGGTACATTTCTTCATATGAATTAATATTAGAGTGACCCATTGTTCTTACAACCAATTCTAAGCAGGCTTACACAGAACACAGTAATACAGCCACCTGCAGTATTCTTGTATCATGCTTCTTTATAATTCTAGGTTAGCAAATTTGTCCAGTTGTTCCAGTCCTCCAGATATATCAAGGACAACACTAAAGAGTCTTTTACTCATACCATTTAATTTAAACTGCACATGACACATTAAGCCAAAATTTGAAGTTACACTATTCCTACTGATTTCATTTCTGTCAGCCACTAGCTATTTTGGAAAAAGTTCCCATCAAAACATTTGTCTCTGTCTTGACAACTGTAGCATCAGTTGCCTTCCTAATTTGTGTTTGCTAGGTTTATCTTCTCCACTTGACATTCCCATTGTGTGCCATATGGTAATTTCAAAATCAGGGAGGATACTTCAAAATTTGCCATATCTCCGGATGAATCAATGGAGAGAAAAATACAAACTTGCTTTGAGTTACATTAAAACATTAAATGATTTCTTTGGAAGTTCATGCATAATTATTGACTAGTATGTTCAGTGAATAAGAACTATAAAGAACAATAATCAGTGTCTGTTTTCACCTTTTATACTGGCATCAATATCCTAGCCCTGACCTCTCAATATCAACTACTGTATAAGAATTACTGTATCTTTCAGCTTTTTAAGAAGTATGTGCTCGTACTAGCCCCTAGAGCAGGGGTCTTCAAACTTGGCCCTTTTATGACTCGTGGACTTCAACTCCCAGAATTCCTCAGCCAGCGTGCCTGGCTGAGGAATTCTGGGAGTTGAAGTCCACGAGTCATAAAAGGGCCAAGTTTGAAGACCCCTGCCCTAGAGCATGGGTGTCAAACTTGCCGCGTCATGTGACGTGTCGTGACTTTTTTTTTGCATTGCCGGAGCTGGGGTGGGCGTGGCCTCCGTATGACACCAGTTTGACACCCCTGCCCTAGAGCATGTCAATAGATTTAGAAACTGCTGTCTGATAGTCATAATTGCAGGGACATTTTCAATACATTCCATTTTCTTTCAAAATGGATCTGCTATGCCAATTTTTCAAACATATATATTTTGGTGTACATGCTGCACAAATTGTACTGTCAGAATTAGTAGAAATGTTATCTCTGTTCTTTGAACCTGGCCAGCAGGTGACTTATAAATATGATAAGTAGGCAACCTGCACAAATTTGCAACTGCAGATGCAAGCATACAGTTCTGGGAGCATTGGTACAATATGTCACTCAAGCAATGGGAAATTGCATTATAAATGATAGCAATTAATTTCTATTTTTCTATTTATGTAAGCCGCCTTGAGTCGCCATGTGCGAGTAAGCGGCAATACAATTTTTCTAAATAAATAAATATATATTTATAGTCAGGGTGGTCTAGTGGTTAAGGTACCAGGCTAGAAACCAGGAAACTGTGAGTTTTACTCCTGCCTTAGACATGAAAGCCAGCTGGGTAAATTTGGGCCAGTCACTCTCTCTCAGTCCAACTAACCTCACAGGGTTGTTGTGATGGTGAAAATGGGGAGTGGAAGGAGTATTAGGTATGTTCACTGCCTTGAATTATTTATAAAATTAATAAAGGCAGGATTAAAAAAAAACAATAAAATGGGTGAACAATATGAACATAAAATGAAGTCCATTTCTAATACATCTTTCCTTTTCCAAAGCAATATTTTCTATAAATTCAACAGGTTTCTCACCAGTATTTTGTTGTCATATGGATCTTTGAAGTCCAGATATAATAGGCCAAGGATACCCATGCTACTTGTTAACATTTTCTTATTCCACAGATAAGCAGCGTTTTTTTTTTCTTTCAGTCTAGAAAAATACATATATCTCGTTTGAAAATAAAATGAATTATTTTCAACAAAGAAACTAAGATAACTGGATGCCGGTCTGCTTGTGTGTGCAATTCAAGGAGTTGGTCATCACCTTTAAAGCCCTGCATGACGTGGGCCCACCCTACTTGATGAACCGTCTCACCCCAATGGACTGGTCTACCCCACTTGCATCAGGGAGGGGGGGCAAACTGCGGGTCCCTTCAACCAAGGAATTTTGGCTGGCAGGTTCCAGAAAAGCCTCCTCTCCTATGGCTCCTGCCTCTGGAACATCTTACCCGCTGAGGTAAGATGGCTCCCACCTTCTTGACTTTCCATAAGAACCTTAAGACATGGCTCCGCCGGATGGCTTGGGCACCCAATGGAAGAGCTTCATACTGGAAGTGCTTGGTTAATTAAATTCAACCCCACCTCCCCATCCCTGTGTGTCTGGCTCACTTCTTTGCCATTATATGTTAAATGTTTTTTATCTGCTGTGTTGTTGTTTTTACAATGGATGATTTGAACGTTTTTCAATATTTCTATGTTGTAAGCAACCCAGAGCCATTGGACAAAAGATGGCTGGCAAATAAATTGTATAAATAAATAAAACCACTATCTTTTGACTGAAGATAGATGTATCAGGGCCAAATTATTGACTCAGAAGAAAACGACACAGAATTTAAACCCAAGGATAGACTGGCATGCCTCTTTCTCTCTCTCCTGAATTCTGCATGTAGTGCTTTAGGTATAGCAGCTTGTTGAATTAAGATACTGTGTGGCTGTCAATGTCTTTTTGGATTAATAATTTAATTTAGACAGTAGGAAGTACATTTTATGCATCAAATGTTAACATTCAAAAAGAGAAATGCTGTTTCAGGAGGAAGTATTCCATTAAGAAAATCCATCTCAAAGTTACAATAGCACTGAAAAAGGGACCTATGACCAATTTTCAAATTTATGATAGTTACAGCATCCCCATGGTCACATAATCATAATTTGGACCCTTGACAATTGGCTCATGTTTGTGAAGATTGCCATGTCCCATGGTCACACGGTCACCTTTTTCAACCTTCTGACAAAGTCAGTGAGGAAGCCAGATTCATTTTACAACCATGTTGCTAACTGCAGTGATTCATTTAACACCTCTTGCAAAAAAGGTTGTAAAATGGGACGAAACTCACTGAATGACTGTCCCGCTTAGCAACATAAATTTTGAACTCAATTATGATCCTAAGTCCTAACATTCAGGACCGAAATGCTGAAAGTGGTAAATACATGAAGCTCTGATAACAATAGCAAAGAGAAGCAATATTTGGAAAATCTGAAAGAAAAACATACTTTTAACCTAACAATGAGCAATTGAGCAGTAAATTTCAGGGAGGGCATTCCAGGTTGAAGTGACCACCATTAAGAAGTGTCATCTACTAAGGAATCACAAGAGAATACTCTGGTTTCTGGCTTGTGCAATTTTAGCACTCAATCCCATAAAAATCAAAGCAAACTCTAAGGTCTGTTCATTACCTAGTTTTAAATTAAAAAAAAATATCCTGAGAAGATTCATCTTATTTTCTTTCAACTTAAATAATGTCCAATGAAATTGGCTTAAGAACATTTTTGTTCACAAAGCAGAATGTTTAAATTTAACCAGTGAGACTTGGGTTAAGGTCTTGATGCTATAAAATCTTTTCCAAATGCAGAAGAGTAAGTGGGTAAGAGTTAGGGATGTGGAAAACATTATGCACGCAAAACAACTGATTGGAGGTGCCTGTTTTGGATGCTTTGGGTTTTTAAATCATAATCAATCCAGTTTGTCTACTTTGGTTCAAATCAAAACACAATTTTCCTTTTTATGACTACTCTAGTAATATTAAATAGAGGGAAACAACAAATCATAAGTAAAAACTCTATGCTGTGCATTCTCCATTGCAAGATTTGTTTACAGATCAATATTACAAGGATCAGGCAGATTATTTTTTTTGTACAATTGAGTAAGATTCAGAGTTTTCATTCTTTATTTTTTTAAAAAAATAGTTTACAGGGAATAAATTAATCTGCATTAGACCATTTTATTTCACACTATGAAATAACACTTCTTTCAATAACAAAATAACACTTTATTTGCAAAATAAGAATAATTACAGTGTGATGTAAATAAACTGATAAATCCAAATAATCTATTTAAATCCCAAGAAATATATTCCAACTCAAACACTTGAATATCAAACTGGCTTCCAAAATTATATACTGAAGCTGTAGGTTTGGTCAAGCTTAGACATAAATGTGAAATCTCTTATAATACACTTGAAGCTTTTTTTCTTTTCTTTTTTCTACAAATGTACTGAGAACAAAAACATTAAGAGCTTTAACCTCTGGCTTAATTTTTCTTAAGAACATGCCTTACATGAAAGGCATAACTTTTGAAATTAACTTTATTTTTTGTGCAAGGCCTATTTCAAACTCACTTCTTCACTCAGACACAGATTTACATTAAAGGCTTCTATGGATTTGGAATAACCTTCTCAAAATGACAAGACACAGCCAAGCCTTGATTCTTAATGTGGATGTAAAGTTACACAACAGAGAGTACAAGAGGATATTCACACTTCTTCTGTTTCACCAAAATGTAATTTCACAAATAGCTTCTATTTATACAGGCACAACAACTTACTGAGCACCAATTCCCAGCTTTTTTTAAAAAAAAAAAATGAATACATCAATGCTCAATTATGGCCAAAACGAAAGTACTCTCAAAGTGTAATTACCACAGTAGCAAAGCAATATCATTGGTAGTGAAATGCTTTGAACACCAGACTATCCAACACTTTTAATGAAACAAAACTACAATTCTGTTTTTTTAAAAAAGTACAAACAACAAAACACAACATTGGTAATATTTCCAAGTTCACTGCAAATGCCCTTCTCGCTGAATTCGAATCCGCTCTTTCTCCACTTGCAAGCGTTCTTTTTCAATTTGCAGCTTTTCTGATTCAAACTTCAGGAATTGCAGCCGCTCCTTCTCAAGCTGCAAACGCTCTTTCTCAATTTTCAGTTTTTCCGTTTCTAAATCCAAAGGTTGTAGGACAGGCTTTTCTGCCTGATTTGGATCATTCTCCAAGATAGGTTTTTCACCATGCTGAGCTTCAAGTCTCAGTTTCTCCCGCTCAATTTGCAACCGCTCTTTCTCCAGCTGAAGCCTCTCATGTTCCAGGTCAATGTGCCTCAACCGCTCTTTTTCAATCTGCAGACGCTCCTTCTCAACTTGCAGTCGTTCCGCTTCAATATCCAGGCGTTGTTTTTCCAGCTCTAGCTTCTGCTTCTCCAAGCTAATCAGCAAGTGGGAATCTTCATAAGCCAGCCTAGCTTGAGCAGAACTTAGATTTCCAAATTCTTCAATATGCGTGAAATCAGGAAGATCACTTTCCTTTTTGGAATCTGGCAAAACTGAGGACAAAATCTCCTCTTCTTCCTCAATAGGAAACTAAGGAAAATAATCAGAAATTTTAATGTGTGAAACTAAATAAATATGTCTCTCACTCTAAATAAAGTACATCTACAATTCCCCACTTAAAATTATTTATTATTTTATGTTTTATTTCCCCACCTGTACCTCATAACACCTTGTAAACAAAAGTACATAACCCGTTGAGCCCTGCCTTTTAAAAAAATGATTTTTTTTAATACATTCAATAGTATTTGTTCAACAAACGTGCTGTCTGAGTTTACATTCGCTTATATCAGCCCTACCACCTCTGTTAACATCACCATGTCACTATACATAAACTGTAGTCATTTGTTTAGCAGTGACCAAGCTACAGGAAAAAAAGACCCATCCCTGTCAGAACATTATACCAAGCAATAAAATTTGATGAATGAAATGTCCAATTAAAAATAAGTTAAATACATTCTGACAGTTCAATCCTAAATATGTCTACATCAATTAGGCAGCTTTAAGAAATTTTCAAAAGAAAAAGGACTTTTTATAAAAAGAGTCAATCATACATTTATTCAGCAAATATCAATTACTCATTTGGAAGACAGAAAAGTAATAGCTGCTGAGTAATAAGGAATTCCTCTATTTAAGAGATTACACAGTTGTTTATACAGATTGGTGTTGCTCACACAATGAACATTATAAAACACATGCTGAAACAGGTATGTACTGAGGACTTAATCTCTCCCTAATACCAAAAGTTTTAAGAGACCAAACAAATCAAAGGGATAAAATTCAAGCAGCTTGTAAGGCAACAAAAAATCAAAATATATGTGAAATTGGCAATCTGTACCACCAACAAATTCACCACTAATGTTATGAAATCACACATTGGATCATACATTGAAAAAATGTTGAAAAAGCACGTTAGAAAAAGTTGTAATAAACAAAGAATATCAGAAAAAATGTACTAAGTTTTCAGAAAACATGGATATCCAGTGAATCTATGGTCATGATAGCTTTCCTGCAATTAAAGCAGCTGATTGATTCACATAAGAAATAGCTAGAAAATTGCCAGCTCAGCATTTAATGATAAAAATACTCCAGTGAGTTTAGGGGCAAAGAGGATTAAGACAATTTCAGGTTAATTTGGCTACTTTCTACAAATATTTTATAATAATAGATACAAAGATTTGGCTTAGTGAAGAATTCCAGTACTTTTAAAAGTTTAAGATAGTTCACATATATGTTTACATTATACATGTTTTTGCGTGTATAACCAGAGCACATCCTCCGTTTTTCAGTTCTGTATGAAAGAGTATTTACACCCTATTAGGTAAAAATAGCAATTTTAAAAAGTGAAAAAAGTATATATTGAAAACATTTACTGTTTGCTTGGATAACAGCATTTTTTTTCCTCCTAAATTCTTTTCATATTAGGACAGGTCTGTTTCTCTTCCTTCCCACATTGAGTGATCCATTGGTTGTGATAGGGATTAACCGACTGATTTGTTGCCCAAGCCAGACATTTCAAGCCTAAAGCAGGACTAGAACTCAGTCTCCTGGTTTTTAGCCTGGTGTCTTGATGGCTCTTGTTCGGACAACAGCATATTCTTTTCAACTAACTGATTGAGAGGGGAAGCTGTTTGCCTTAAAAAATTAGAATTAGTGAAGCTTATGGTCAAATAAGATTGTAAGTAATTGGACTTACAGTAGCTTCTTTTAGTTAAAAAATGCACCCCCCCACCCCCCAGATGTTTTATTTTGCTTTTAGCCAAATGTTCATGGGCTTTGATGAGTTTGTGAATAAAAAAGGTAACTGTATAATATATTTTTATACATTCTGTCAAACTTAGTACACAAACAGAATACTTAAGACAGCTTTCTCATTAAACCGCAGATAATTGTACTTACAGTGGATATAAAAATCTACACACCGTTATTAAAATGCCAGGTTTTTATGTATTATAGAATTACTTACTTCAAAACTTTGTGGATCTTCCTCTTCTTCTTCTACTTTCACTTCAGTTAACGACCCCCCTGCTTCTCTGAAGTCTGTGATATTTTGCCATTCAAAATTAGATTCATTTGGAAAACTTATTTTCTCATCAATATCTTCATTGAGAGAATCATCCAGATCAGAGGAAGGGAGATGAAAGCCAGCTCCAACCAACTTTATGTTAGTATTCAGTCGCTTTCGTTTCATAAGGGCTCTCCAGTCAAGGTATCGCCTTTTGACTTCTGTCCCGGTCCTTTGTTCTCCTTCACCTACAGCGTTCACACATTCTGCAATTTCTTCCCAAGCCTTCCGCTTCATCTCGTTAATAGTTGTATTTAGCTGTTTGGAAAAAAGCACCTCTCTTCTTTTTCGGATTTCTTTAAGCAATGTTTGAGTCTCCTGAACACTGAAATTGCTTTTCCTTTTCCTTTTTAGTTGTTTCATCTTTTCCAGATTTCAATGTAATTCTTTCTGCAGTAAAGGGATTAATACTTAATCATCCTGGAATTCCATTTGCTTATGCATAGTAATAAGTCTTTCTTTCAACTTTTTAATTTTCTCCCTTTAAATATGACTAGCAGGAATCAATTTAAATGCTGAAGTATACAGGGTACTACATTTACTCAAAAGAAATTTGATTCTAAAATCAAACCATTAAACAATTGTCATGAATCAAGAGCTCCTTAATTTATTGGAAAAATGCATTTTTAAAAAGAGTATATGATGCCAATAATTAATTTTATATGGCATACTTTCCCTGGAAGACAAAAACAAAAACATTTTTAAAAGTATTGTGCTTGTTATCAAGCACATATTATCAAAGCCAGCAAACTTCAAAACAAAATTATAGGCGATATCAGATGCTTCCTTAAACTTTATTGGCAAACATAATTAAGAATTGAACATTCTAATTTTGTAATTTAATACTGACAATTTTTAAAAACTGAACAACGTATTACTATCTCCAGAACAGCTGCAATAAAACTGAATTCACAAAATTCTGGAAACGATCTGTCATTAATTTTTGGAGGCAAATTTATTGGAGCAGATGTTACTGCTTACTCTATATGCTAATATGACTTCAATAATTTAGTTTTTCAAGATCACCTAAGTAATCATAGAATATTATAACCATAAGAAATCAAATCCACGTCAGGAAATACTTCAATCACCAAATAAGTCCAACTATACTTTTGAAGTAACAAAATGTGATCATAAAAGCCCATATCAGCACAATACCACTGAAAAAGAAAAACAAGAAATTCAAGAAGAAACCAGCATGGCTGCAGAAAAATCTCTAACAAACTGAAAGACAAAAAGGACAAATTCAAAAAATGGAAAGAGGGGCACATAACTAAGACTGATTATCAGCAGACAGGCAGAACATGCAAAGATGATGTCAGGAAAGCAAAGGCTCAAAATGAAGAGAGACTTGCAACACAAATGAAGGACAATAAAAAAAAGTTTCTTTCAATATATTAACAAGAAGAAAAAAGTCGAGGAAACTGTAGGCCCACTAAAGCAGGGGTACCCGACCCCAGTCCGTGGACTGGCATCGGTCCGCGGCATGCCAGAAACCGGTCTGTGCAAAAAAGCTCCCCATCCACGGGATGCAGACAGCACACAAAACCACGCCCCCTCCAGTCCACGGAAAAACCTCTCTCCATGGTACTGGTTCCTGCTGCTCAAAAAGGTTGGGACCTCTGCACTAATGAGAAAAGATGGCAAGGAAATAACAGGCAACCAACAAAGCAGAACTGCTTAACTCATATTTTGCATCAGTCTTCACACAAAAAGAAACCATAGCCCAACATACAAAAAAAAACCACCACTGCAAATACAAACTAGAAACAAAAATTAAAATAAGCAAGAAAATGGTGAAAGAACATCCAACCAGGACCTGACAGATTACATCCCAGAGTTCTGAAGGAGCTGGCAGATGTTATCTCCAAACCATTGCACCGTACCTTTCAAAAATCCTAGAGCACTGGGGAAATACCTGAGGATTGGAAAAGGGCTGATGTGGTTCCCATCTTCAAGAAAGAAAGAAAAAAAACAGACCCAGAAAACTATAGACCAATCAGTTTAACATCAATACCTGGGAAGATCCTGGAAAAGATAATAAAAAACAGACCTGCAAACAACTAGAAGCAAACAAAGTTATAACCAGTAGCCAGCACGGGTTTGTCAAAAACAGATCATGCCAAACCAATCTTAATTCATTCTTCAATAAAGTGACTAAACTAATAGACCAGCGAAATACTGTGGACGTAGTATACTTAGACTTCAGTAAGCCATTTGATAAGGTAGACCACAATCCACTCCTTGGTAAGCTAGAAAAAGGTGGAATAGACAACATCGCCACCAGATGGATCTGTAGCTGGCCTGGCAAACTGTACTCAACGAGTAGTCCTCAACAGCACCACTTCCACATGGAGAGAAGTAAGTAGCGGGGTACCACAAGGCTCTGTCTTAGGCCCAGTACTCTTCAATATCTTTATAAATGACTTAGATGCGGGAATAGAAGGGGAACTCATCAAATCTGCAGATGAGACCAAACTGACAGAAGTAACCAACACCCCAGAAGACAAACTCAGGATCCAAAAAGATCTTGACAAACTTGAATAATGGGCCTTATCCAACAAAATGAGTTTCAAGAAAAGTTTTACATTTAGGCAGAAAAAAATCAAAGGTACAACTTCAGATTGGGCGAGACCTGGCTCAAAAACAGTAACTGTAAGAGGAACTGTGGAGTCCTAGTGGACGATCACTTGACTATGAGACAATAGTGTGCAGTAGCAACCCAAAAAAGGTAATACAATCCTGGGTTGTATAAACAGAGGCATAAAATCAAGATCACGCGAAGTATTAATACCGCTTTATAAAACCCTAGTAAGACCAGACCTGGAATATTGCAACCAGTTTTGGTCACCATATCACAAAAAAGATTTGGAGAGTTTGGAAAAAATTTAGAGAAGAACAGGCCTGGAGACTAAAACATGAGGACCCAGATTGTTGGGGGCAATAAGCTGACTTTGTAATAATGCCGCTGGGGGGGGGGCGAAAGCCCTAATAAGCAGGCATATACATAGAATGAAGGCTATTGCTAAGCACATTGATTTGTGCTTTAGATTGTAAGCCGCCCTGAGTCTTCGGAGAAGGGCGGGATATAAATGGGATTAAAATTAAAAAATTAAAAAATGCAAAAAACGGCTGCGGGACTTGGGTTTGGCTAGTCTAAAGAAAAGAAGAAATAGGGGAGATATGATATAGCAGTATTCCAGTATCTGAGGGGCTGCCACAAAGAAGAGGGGGTCACATTCACCAAAGCACCAGAGGGAAGGATGAGAAACAATGGTTGGAAACTGATCAGAGAAGCAACCTGGAATTAAGGAGAAGCTTCCCAACAGTGAGGACAGCTTGCCTCCAGAAATTGTGGGCGCTCCATCACTGGAGATTTTTAAGAAGAGACTAGACCACAGGTCTGCCGCATGCGGCTCTTTCAGCCATCTCCTGCGGCTCCAAGTCCTCTGCCATGTGCAGTCCCCCCCCCCAAAAAAGTGGGACTAAAAAGTTCAATCAATTCAAATATGCAGGGTAGGTGCATATCTCGCCTTGGCTCCACTCTTCAGTCAAACCCTGTTCTGCACATGCGCACACATTTTTTGCGGCTCCCAGTTTTTCCTTTTGTGAGGGAACCGGTTCCGAGTGGCTCTTTCACTGTTTCAGGTTGCTGACCCCTGGACTAGACAGTCACTTGTCTGAGATGGTATAGGTTCTCCTGCTTGAGCAGGTGGCTGGACTAGAAGACCTCCAAGTCCCTTCCAGCTCTATTCTATTCTATATTTTATATTATTTTTTCTATCCTGAAAAGAAAATCCTTTTTTAAATCAGGGGCAATCAACCTTTTCAATCCACAGACTAAATTTATTTAACCTTCTGGGCCAATAAAGTGCTGGTCATCCTGCTTTGGATTTGAGAATGTTTTCCAATATATAAGAATGCTGACTATCCAAGGCTGAATAAACTATATTTTTTTTCTTACAAAGCATATAGAAAAGCTTCACTAGGTTTCATTATTTAGTTCTGATAAATTTCAGCATCATAACCTTAGCCTGAAAGATCAATTTTCAGGTTTAACACCACATTTGGTAATACATTTAAGCTCTCTTGACACTTAACCACCTTATTTAGAAATCAGTTTACTTGGCAGAAGACTCTCAGACACAGCTTGGGTAGAACTATCTCTTTATGTAAACCAGAATGAACCCATATGCTCTCAGCATGCAGAAAACAATGCCTATTTATAGAACTATGCTCTGGAGTTTAAATACTACACTTTTTCCTTATCATTCCAAGATAGTAGATATTTAGTTACTCTTTCAATAGCTTTGACCAACAATTGTTTTATGTTAGCATATTATCTCTAGTCTTGACACTGTGTTAGCAGCTTCATTTTTAACAATAAAGACTGCACATTTTAAATTTAACTGATATGTTTTAAAATTTCAATTTTCTTAGCCAAAGAACAAAAATATAGTAATAAATTGGGTAGTATATGAACAGGTTACACACATTTCAGGATTGAACACAAATGCGTAAGCAAAGCAGAAAAAAATAGGCACAAATGGGCACCACTTCTAACTGCAAATTAGAATGTTTTTTTAAATGACATCTGTAAATATAACCTGCATTATTTTCTTACATATAACTGATGCCCTTTGATTTAATTTGAAAAAAGGGATTATAAACATTGTTATATACCGTATATACTTGAGTATAAGCCGACTCGAGTATAAGCCGAGACCCCCAATTTCACCCCCCAAAACTGGAAAAAGTTATTGACTCGAGTATAAGCCGATCCGCCGTTCTGCAAGCCTGAATACACAGGAATACCCTGTGTGGCCGCGGCTCGTCGGCAGGTCTCCGTTCCTCCTGCCGACCTTTGGGGAGGTTTGGGCGCCTCCCCAAACCTCCCCAAACGTCGGCAGGTCTCCGTTCCTCCTGCCGACCTTTGGGGAGGTTTGGGCGCCTCCCCAAACCTCCCCAAACCTCGGCAGGTCTCCGTTCCTCCTGCCGACCTTTGGGGAGGTTTGGGCGCCTCCCCAAACCTCCCCAAACCTCGGCAAGTCTCCGTTCCTCCTGCCGACCTTTGGGGAGGTTTGGGCGCCTCCCCAAACCTCGGCAGGTCTCCGTTCCTCCGCGCAGACCTGCCGACCTTTGGGGAGGTTTGGGCGCCTCCCCAAACGTCCCCAAACCTCGGCAGGTCTCCGTTCCTGTTTGGGGAGGTTTGGGCGCCTCCCCAAACCTCCCCAAACCTCGGCAGGTCTCCGTTCCTCCGCGCAGACCTGCCGACGTTTGGGGAGGCTTGGGCGCCTCCCCAAACCTCCCCAAACCTCGGCAGGTCTCCGTTCCTGTTTGGGGAGGTTTGGGCGCCTCCCCAAACCTCCCCAAACCTCGGCAGGTCTCCGTTCCTCCGCGCAGACCTGCCGACCTTTGGGGAGGTTTGGGCGCCTCCCCAAACGTCCCCAAACCTCGGCAGGTCTCCGTTCCTGTTTGGGGAGGTTTGGGCGCCTCCCCAAACCTCCCCAAACCTCGGCAGGTCTCCGTTCCTCCGCGCAGACCTGCCGACCTTTGGGGAGGTTTGGGCGCCTCCCCAAACCTCGGCAGGTCTCCGTTCCTGTTTGGGGAGGTTTGGGCGCCTCCCCAAACCTCCCCAAACCTCGGCAGGTCTCCGTTCCTCCGCGCAGACCTGCCGACGTTTGGGGAGGTTTGGGGAGGCGCCCAAACCTCCCCAAAGGTCGGCAGGAAGAACGGAGACCTGCCGAGGTTTGGGGAGGTTTGGGGAGGCGCCCAAACCTCCCCAAAGGTCGGCAGGTCTGCGCGGAGGAACGGAGACCTGCCGAGGTTTGGGGACGTTTGGGGAGGCGCCCAAACCTCCCCAAACAGGAACGGAGACCTGCCGAGGTTTGGGGACGTTTGGGGAGGCGCCCAAACCTCCCCAAAGGTCGGCAGGTCTGCGCGGAGGAACGGAGACCTGCCGAGGTTTGGGGAGGTTTGGGGAGGCGCCCAAACCTCCCCAAACAGGAACGGAGACCTGCCGAGGTTTGGGGACGTTTGGGGAGGCGCCCAAACCTCCCCAAAGGTCGGCAGGTCTGCGCGGAGGAACGGAGACCTGCCGAGGTTTGGGGAGGTTTGGGGAGGCGCCCAAACCTCCCCAAACAGGAACGGAGACCTGCCGAGGTTTGGGGAGGTTTGGGGAGGCGCCCAAACCTCCCCAAAGGTCGGCAGGTCTGCGCGGAGGAACGGAGACCTGCCGAGGTTTGGGGACGTTTGGGGAGGCGCCCAAACCTCCCCAAACAGGAACGGAGACCTGCCGAGGTTTGGGGACGTTTGGGGAGGCGCCCAAACCTCCCCAAAGGTCGGCAGGTCTGCGCGGAGGAACGGAGACCTGCCGAGGTTTGGGGAGGTTTGGGGAGGCGCCCAAACCTCCCCAAACAGGAACGGAGACCTGCCGAGGTTTGGGGACGTTTGGGGAGGCGCCCAAACCTCCCCAAAGGTCGGCAGGTCTGCGCGGAGGAACGGAGACCTGCCGAGGTTTGGGGAGGTTTGGGGAGGCGCCCAAACCTCCCCAAACAGGAACGGAGACCTGCCGAGGTTTGGGGACGTTTGGGGAGGCGCCCAAACCTCCCCAAAGGTCGGCAGGTCTGCGCGGAGGAACGGAGACCTGCCGAGGTTTGGGGAGGCGCCCAAACCTCCCCAAACAGGAACGGAGACCTGCCGAGGTTTGGGGAGGCGCCCAAACCTCCCCAAAGGTCGGCAGGTCTGCGCGGAGGAACGGAGACCTGCCGAGGTTTGGGGAGGTTTGGGGAGGCGCCCAAACCTCCACAAACAGGAACGGAGACCTGCCGAGGTTTGGGGACGTTTGGGGAGGCGCCCAAACCTCCCCAAAGGTCGGCAGGTCTGCGCGGAGGAACGGAGACCTGCCGAGGTTTGGGGAGGTTTGGGGAGGCGCCCAAACCTCCCCAAACAGGAACGGAGACCTGCCGAGGTTTGGGGACGTTTGGGGAGGCGCCCAAACCTCCCCAAAGGTCGGCAGGTCTGCGCGGAGGAACGGAGACCTGCCGAGGTTTGGGGAGGTTTGGGGAGGCGCCCAAACCTCCCCAAACAGGAACGGAGACCTGCCGAGGTTTGGGGAGGCGCCCAAACCTCCCCAAAGGTCGGCAGGAGGAACGGAGACCTGCCGAGGTTTGGGGAGGCGCCCAAACCTCCCCAAAGGTCGGCAGGAGGAACGGAGACCTGGGGAGGTTTGGGGAGGCGCCCAAACCTCCCCAAAGGTCGGCAGGAGGAACGGAGACCTGCCGAGGTTTGGGGAGGCGCCCAAACCTCCCCAAAGGTCGGCAGGAGGAACGGAGACCTGGGGAGGTTTGGGGAGGCGCCCAAACCTCCCCAAAGGTCGGCAGGAGGAACGGAGACCTGCCGAGGTTTGGGGAGGCGCCCAAACCTCCCCAAAGGTCGGCAGGAGGAACGGAGACCTGCCGAGGTTTGGGGAGGCGCCCAAACCTCCCCAAAGGTCTGCGCGGAGGAACGGAGACCTGCCGAGGTTTGGGGAGGTTTGGGGAGGCGCCCAAACCTCCCCAAACAGGAACGGAGACCTGCCGAGGTTTGGGGACGTTTGGGGAGGCGCCCAAACCTCCCCAAAGGTCGGCAGGTCTGCGCGGAGGAACGGAGACCTGCCGAGGTTTGGGGAGGCGCCCAAACCTCCCCAAACAGGAACGGAGACCTGCCGAGGTTTGGGGAGGCGCCCAAACCTCCCCAAAGGTCGGCAGGTCTGCGCGGAGGAACGGAGACCTGCCGAGGTTTGGGGAGGTTTGGGGAGGCGCCCAAACCTCCACAAACAGGAACGGAGACCTGCCGAGGTTTGGGGACGTTTGGGGAGGCGCCCAAACCTCCCCAAAGGTCGGCAGGTCTGCGCGGAGGAACGGAGACCTGCCGAGGTTTGGGGAGGTTTGGGGAGGCGCCCAAACCTCCCCAAACAGGAACGGAGACCTGCCGAGGTTTGGGGACGTTTGGGGAGGCGCCCAAACCTCCCCAAAGGTCGGCAGGTCTGCGCGGAGGAACGGAGACCTGCCGAGGTTTGGGGAGGTTTGGGGAGGCGCCCAAACCTCCCCAAACAGGAACGGAGACCTGCCGAGGTTTGGGGAGGCGCCCAAACCTCCCCAAAGGTCGGCAGGAGGAACGGAGACCTGCCGAGGTTTGGGGAGGCGCCCAAACCTCCCCAAAGGTCGGCAGGAGGAACGGAGACCTGGGGAGGTTTGGGGAGGCGCCCAAACCTCCCCAAAGGTCGGCAGGAGGAACGGAGACCTGCCGAGGTTTGGGGAGGCGCCCAAACCTCCCCAAAGGTCGGCAGGAGGAACGGAGACCTGCCGAGGTTTGGGGAGGCGCCCAAACCTCCCCAAAGGTCGGCAGGAGGAACGGAGACCTGCCGAGGTTTGGGGAGGCGCCCAAACCTCCCCAAAGGTCGGCAGGAGGAACGGAGACCTGCCGAGGTTTGGGGAGGTTTGGGGAGGCGCCCAAACCTCCCCAAAGGTCGGCAGGAGGAACGGAGACCTGCCGACGTTTGGGGAGGTTTGGGGAGGCGCCCAAACCTCCCCAAACGTCGGCAGGTCTGCGCGGAGGAACGGAGACCTGCCGAGGTTTGGGGAGGCGCCCAAACCTCCCCAAACGTCGGCAAGTCTCCGTTCCTCCGCGCCCTGCCTGCCTGCTTCTTTCCGCTGCGGAAAGAAGCAGGCAGGCAAGGCGCGGAGTTTGGGGAGGTGCGCGCGCACCTCCCCAAACCTCCCCAAACTTCGGCAGGTCTCGGACGGCGGTGGCTTGGGAGAGGTGCGGGCGATCCCGGAAGCACCAAAGCCTCGGCCGCGCACAAGTCCTCGGTAAGTTTTTTTTGTTGACTGGAGTATAAGCCGAAGTGGAATTTTTCAGCCCAAAAAGTGGGCTGAAAAATTCGGCTTATACTCAAGTATATACGGTATATAGTTTAAGTTGGAAAGAAAACAACTGCTTTCATTCTGGGCTTCTAAGAACCATTATACTGAACATTACTCAGGAAAAGATCATTGTCAGAAACTTTTGGTTCCCCAAATGTTACACTGTGTAGAAGATGGATTAATACAAAGGGAGCAAGCCATATTATACACATGGGATTTCTCTTTTCTTCTAAATTTGCTAAAGTACTTTTGTCTAAAATGGAAAACTCCCTTGTCAATTTTTAGCCAAAGTCTGATCATAGTGATCCAGGAAGCTAAAAGAAAAAAGAACCACTTAGACCTAAAGCAATGTATACCAGATAGTTTGTTGGCTTGATTCTGAAACTATTTCTGAAATTCTTTCAATCCACTTCAAAATAGCATATGTGGCAATAGACTTACCTAAAATATGTAGCTAAAATATAGATGGTAAAAATCCCATTTGGGTGGAAACATATCCAATGGGCTAAGTGCATACCCATTCTGGAAGCACTTGGAGGAAAAAAGAGAACTAGACATACACCCATTTTCTCCTTTTACTTTCCAACCTGATGATTTTTATATATAAAAGATATTAGTAAAAGTTACTACTTTTTTAAATAAGGAAATAAAACATTTTCACATCTATTGGAATTTTTGAGAACCTCCCCCCAAAAAAGTTATTTGTTTTGCTTTTCATCATACAATACTGATTGTAAGAATCAAAGCAATCAAAATATTATGCCAACAAGACTTATAGAAACACTATTCTGACGGCATTATATTATTTATAATATAGGCTTATGGTTAAAATCTGAAAAATTAAATTTCAATTCTTTCTACACAACACTGAACTTATATCTTTTTCTAATCTAAGGATGTATAAACTACAGCAAGGTAACAATGGATGTTCTGTCCTATATTTTATAGAACATAATTATTTCCTTTTTGAAAAAATTATACTTGGTATATTAATACAATTAAACTTTAAAATCTACTGAGTTTTATTCTATAACACAGTACCTGTGTTACAGCCAACAAAAATGAAGCCTTCGCTTTTTTATTCTCAAAATTAGTCTGAAAAAACAAAACAAAAACTTGCTCTAGGCAATTCACTTGTAATTAATTAGTTTTTTCTATTTTTCATCTCACAACTGTATCTGGGATGATATGAGCAAGTCTTTCTTCAGCCAGTCCATTATGGTGAAATCAGAGCAGTTTTAAAAAGCAGAAACAAATCAGAGACCAAAGGAAAATTTAGCCTCTTTTGTAAATTTGCTGCTCCCCACTTCACCAGTGTATTCTGTCATTTACCATCAGAGTACTGAAGAAAAGATCAATGTGGCATGACAGGAAAGTATCTTCAAGACATGTGATTCTGTGTAAAGACTTCCTATGGATGTGTGCCACAGTACCTACATTTCATCATATGTTCTTTGAAGCATTAGTTGTTTGATCTACTTGTTTATTTGCTGGTTATTGCATCAAGCTACAGTGTGGAAAACTGTGAATTCTAGTCCTGCCTTAGCCATGAAAGCTGGCTGGATGTCTTTGGGTCAGTCACTCTCAGCGCAACTCATTTCACAGGCTTGTTGTGGAAAAATAGGAGGAAGGTATGTTGGATGTTTGCCACCTTGAGTTATTTGTAAAAACAATAAAAGGTGGGATACAAACAAAATTACATTAATTTCAATAGCATTTTTAATGCGTGTGTTGTTTTTCAATTAAGAGTAGATAAAAGGTAGAACTGGATTATCTTCTAGAACTCGGGATGGTCTGTAGATTAGCAAATAAAGGTCAGTTACTTAAAAGCAATGTTTCTTGCTTAAACCCAATTTTCTTCTTTAGCCAAAAATATCTAACTTAACATGAAAAAGACTGGAACGAAAGAACAGATTTTAATATAGAAAAGTAGTAATGTTTAGTTTTGGTCTATATAAATTCCTAAATTCCTAAAATTTTAATTCCAAATGCAGAGCTTACACTGCTTTAGTTGATGGATTTTATGTATCCAGTCAAGATGAAAATGAACTCTACATACTTTGGCTTCATCCTATTATTGCAAAATATCTGCAGATTGCTACTTTTGATAATGCATTCCAACATTATCAAAATGAATAAAAACTGTTGCTACAGCTAATCTTTAAGGACTCCTTATTTTATCTTCCCCTTTGATATGGGCATCTATGATTAATAGCTAGCCACAAACTCACTATCTACAGAATTTCTTGCACAACAGCTAATTCTGAATTTAATATTCTGTAAATATATTCAAAGTTCCTTTTCTGGAACACATTTTTACATTAGTGAATATTATCTACCATTGTTGTTTGCTATTTTTCTTCTACTGCACAATCCAATCATAACCTCCAGGTTACCGGTATTTAAATCTATTAACGCTCTTGAGCACTGTTAAAATGCTAACAATTTTTCTTCTGTCTTCAATACAGCTATGAAAACAGAGCTAAATAAAAACTATAAATCTCTTGAGGAACTTATGATTTGGGGAAAATGTTTTCTAGATCAATCTTGAATTCAGTCCCAGATTGCCTTGATCGTTTCTGAAATTGATCTAAATGCCTACAGGACAAATCTAGATTTGAGGGGGTTTAGGCTATTTGAGAATGTTCAAGAAATTAAAACCTACAATAAAATTCTAAGTAGATTTAATTTTTTTGAAGGGGGAGTGGTAGTGTAGCTTTACCTTTTTGCAAATATTATTCCTTATAACTGCAAAGATAAGCGAACACCACTGCTGTGGGGAAAAATCTCTTACTAATGAATAACACAACTATTTTATGCTAGAAAATGAAGAGAACAGTAAATGATTTTTAAGAGAAACTGTCTTGTTCAAAGGACTCATACATACTCAACTGGCCATATACTAGCAATTTACTCAAATCATAAAATGCTAAGTCACGTTCAGCCCATTCTAAACAACTGGGTCCAAGATTCTAGGCTTACAATTTGAAACAGAGCGATTAAGAAAGTGAACCCAGCAAACCTAAAGACTGGTTGCATACCGCATGGAGTATAGGTTGGTCTACTATTTAATTTTGGCTTAAACGAGCTATTAAAACTCACAAGCCATAATTTAAAACGGATGGCAACGTGGGCAGCTTATTTTGAGAAGCCATGGCTTAGGAAGATCAAAAAGGTCGAGCAGCTTCTGGTTCAGCCCGTTTGCTACTTTAATAGCGAAGAACACCTGAGCTCCTTCTCAAACCGTCTTAATAGCCCCTGGCCACTCTATTTTTTTATATAAATACCTAATATAGCAGAATAAACCTGGGCAGAAATACATTTGCCCAGCATCCCCCACCTTCAATGGCACAGTCCAGTCTACCGCCTCAGAATTGTGCCCGTTGTTCCCGCCTTTAAAGCAATCTGAGGGAAAGGCAAAGAGAGAGGGAAGGCGTCCACCCTCCCTCTTGAAGTAGAGCGGGTGGCCGCACTTTAGAATGGGAGAGAAGGGAGCATTATCCTGCACGGCGCTGATCAGGGACAGGGGCGCGCACCGGCCTCCCTCCATCCGGCGGGCGAGCGGACGAACGAGCGACCCCCTAACGGGAACGTCGGGGGCTGCTAACCCGGGGTCGGAAGGGATGGGGAGCCCACTGGAAAAACAGCGGCGAGCAGACACAGGCGAGGAAGGGGGAAGGCGCCACTTGAAACACCAAGCCAACAGCTCCCCTGCTCCCCACAGGCAGACGCGGCTCCTCCCCTTCCTTCCTTTCTACCCTCCCTCAGTAGCGCAAAAGCTCCTCACCTGCGCGCAACGCTCCCCCTTCGAACGCCGGCCTTTTGACCCACCCACCCCCCTCCCCGCCGCTGACGAGCTCACCCGTCACTCACCGGCCCAAGCGACGCATCGATTGGGCCGAGCCCCGCGCGCGTCAGCTCGCGCGCTCCCTTGCATCCCCAACCGCCTCCCTCCGGCCCGCCTCTTTCCTCAACTCACGCAACTTTGCTCGGCGCTTTCTCCGCCTCCTTCCCCTGCCCCTACGCCTCCTCAGGCCCTTGCTTATTGGGCGCGAGAACTGCGTGTCATCCAGAGTGGCCACTTTCATTGGCTCGCGGGGGAAGCGGAGGGGGGGGAAAGAAAAAAAAAAAGACAGAAGCCGGTCGTCGTTTGCGTTTTAATCGCCGGCGCCGATCCGGTGTTTCGCCTTTGGAAGAAGTTTTAGAGCTCTTCTCCTGAGGAAACCGCTTTTTCGCGTACTTGCACGCTGAATTCCTGCAAGCTAGTCTCCAAACAGTGATTCGTAAACCCCAAGAGCTAAGCCCAAACAAACCATATGGTTTATTTATTTATTTTTATTTTATTTAATTCCATTTATATCCCGCCCTTCTCCGAAGACTCAGGGCGGCTTACAAGCTTAGCAGTAGCCTTCATTCTATGTATATGCCTGCTTATTAGGGCTTTCACACAAACCCCAAGCGGCATTATTACAAAGTCAGCTTATTGCCCCCAACAATCTGGGTCCTCATTTTACCTACCTCGGAAGGATGGAAGGCTGAGTCAACCTTGAGCCTGGTGGGACTCGAACCTGCACTAATTGCAGGCAGCAATTAGAGTCAAAAGACATGGTGCTTGGTGCACCATGCTTCAAGTTAACCCAGCTCATTTGCTGACTTGTGACTTCACTTTCATGTTCTCCATTACAGGTAGTCGTTGCCTACTCTTTGACTGTTGGAATAACCATGATCTCTGTTCCTATACATGTAGCTGGCTAGTACTTTTCTGGCTAGTACTTTTCTACCATGGAAAGTCTTCAGTGAACCATGTGTAAGGAAGTAAGCCATAAACCCAGAAAACAAAGAAACCTAGGAGAGGCCATTTGGCTACAGCCAGATAAGGGCATAATCACAGTATTCCTTCACACCATTGGCTATTCCATTTAAGGCAAATTCTGACGCCTCCTGCAAATGATTGGTCATTACTGTATTTGAATCTACCTCTAACACCTATGTCTATTTAGGATAGTTTAGAAGAACACATGTGTAACCATGATTGGTCTATTTGAATAATAATAAAATGTGATTGGTTGCTTTTGCTATAAACAAACAAGGTCCACTGCTCCTCGTGGTTCAGAGTTCAGGGTCCAGTATTCAGTGTGCATCCCAGGAGCAGCGGGGCCCTTCCCCCGAGAGATCTCTGTGTCCTTCTTTCATGGGTGCCAACCCTGGGCAGGAGCAGCCTCTGCCCAGCAGCATCAGCAGCTAATTTCTCAACCCGGCTGTTCTCAAGCAGCAGGTTCCCAGCATCTCAACCCGGCTGCACAAGCAGCAGGTTCAACCCCTCTGAACTTTTCACTGATTCTCTTTTTCATTCTCCCCCGATTTGCATAGTTGCCTCAGAGGAGGTTGAAATTAATTTCAATTTATACCTTTTCAGGATTCATCTTGCCCCCCCCCTAAGGGGAGAAGCCACCAAACATGTCATTAATCATTGTATTCGGACCTTTGCAGTGCTGGGATGTCCAAAAGAACTCAAAACAGATAATGGCCCTGCCTATAGCAGTCAAGCCATGGCAGAATTTTGTCATCATTGGCAAATAACACACAAATTTGGAATTCCATATAATAGCCAAGGCCAAGCCTTGGTGGAAAGGGCTAACCAAACCTTGAAACATGCATTAGATCGTTATAAAAATCAGAACGGGGAAAACGAAACCCCAACCTCCCAGCAGTGCAAGAAACTCTTAACCTTTGCCTCTACACTCTGAACTTTTCAAACTTGACTGGCCATCCCTTAACCACAGCCGCAGAGCGGCATTTTTCATCTCCAGTTGCAGATCAGCCTAAACCCAAAGTGTGGTATCGCCAAGTTCCAGACCTAACTTGGAAAGGCCCTGCAGACCTTCTCACCTGGGGCAGAGGCTACGCTGCAGTTCAACTGCCAGACAAAGTGCTGTGGATCCCAGGTCGCCACGTTCGTCCATATCATGCCTCAACAAACACAACTGCAGAACCCATTAAAGATGACAGCATGGTTTGTGACTTTTTTCAGCTTTGTTCTAACACCACTGACTGATGCCACTAAAACACAATTCCATCTGAAAGCTTACCCCAGACGTCAACTCCACTTCACCAGCTATCCCATCCCGTTCTTTACAATGACTCACACCTTTGACATTGCTTCGTCAAAAATGACTCTTTTCACACTGTTTTTGCCCCATCGCATGGACCCAGAAGGAACAACCTATTGTTCTACCATCATCATCCACGTCGCCACTATACTCAGACTGAGGGACAATGTGAACTCTGTAGCTCATGTTCCTGTCCAAACTTGGAATGGTTTCAACTTTCAGGAATTATTTGGCTCCTGGTTTCCCAAATTACCTGGTTTACAAGCTATTGTAGCTTTAATTGGTATGATTGTATTAGGATGTATTATTTTACCTTGTGTCTTGCCTATCTTTATCAAAAGTATTACTAACAGTATCCTATCTTTATCAAAAGTATTACTGACAGTATCCTATCTTTATCAAAAGTATTACTAACAGTATTTCTTTGATAGCTGAACAGAGAGCTGTTAAACAAATTAATTCTTTATGGTACAGTAAGTATCAATCCCTTCCCCAGGATTCAGAAGAGCCTAATGCTCAATTTGAACTAGAGACTCCTTTGTCTCCTAAAAGAGGAAAATAAAAATGCCTTTTGGGCTTGTTCGCCTCTTGACTCTCCCGAAGGTGCGTCTCTAAAGAGCCCATCCCTCCTCAACTTTGAAGTGGAACATACAAATTCTGCATTTAAAACAAAAACGGAGGAGATGTTGGAATAACCATGATCTCTGTTCCTATACATGTAGCTGGCTAGTACTTTTCTGGCTAGTACTTTTCTACCATGGAAAGTCTTCAGTGAACCATGTGTAAGGAAGTAAGCCATAAACCCAGAAAACAAAGAAACCTAGGAGAGGCCATTTGGCTACAGCCAGATAAGGGCATAATCACAGTATTCCTTCACACCATTGGCTATTCCATTTAAGGCAAATTCTGACGCCTCCTGCAAATGATTGGTCATTACTGTATTTGAATCTACCTCTAACACCTATGTCTATTTAGGATAGTTTAGAAGAACACATGTGTAACCATGATTGGTCTATTTGAATAATAATAAAATGTGATTGGTTGCTTTTGCTATAAACAAACAAGGTCCACTGCTCCTCGTGGTTCAGAGTTCAGGGTCCAGTATTCAGTGTGCATCCCAGGAGCAGTGGGGCCCTTCCCCCGAGAGATCTCTGTGTCCTTCTTTCATGGGTGCCAACCCTGGGCAGGAGCAGCCTCTGCCCAGCAGCATCAGCAGCTAATTTCTCAACCCGGCTGTTCTCAAGCAGCAGGTTCCCAGCATCTCAACCCGGCTGCACAAGCAGCAGGTTCCCAGCATTTGACTACTTGGTTCAACGACAATGAAGTTGTGACCACTGTGAACAAGTGGTAATTTACAACCAGTCCTTGATATTCTGGGCCATTGCAGCATCCCCTTGGTCCTGATCTGGGGCTTGGTAACTGTCTCACACGTGTGACAGTTGCAGCATCCAACAGTCACCTTTTGATCACTATTTGTGTTGCTTAGTGATGGAGCTGACAATTCCATCTGTGTCTGCTAAGCGAGGACCACTTGTACAAATGTACTTTGCAATGTTAATGTAAGGTAAAGGTTTCCCCGCACACATGTGCTAGTCGTTTCCGACTAGGGGCCGGTGCTCATCTCCGTTTCAAAACCGAAGAGCCAGCGCTTGTCCGAGGACGTCTCCATGGTCATGTGGCCGGCATGACTAGACGCCAAAGGCGCACGGAACGCTGTTACCTTCCCACCGTAGTGGTCCCTATTTTTCTACTTGTATTTTTATGTGCTTTCGAACTGCTAGGTTGGCAGAAGCTGGGACGAGTAACAGGCGCTCACTGCTACGCAGCACTCGGGATATTGCTAAGCACATTGGTTTGTGCTTAAATTGTAAGCCGCCCTGAGTCTTTGGAGAAGGGCGGGATATAAATGGGATTAAAATTAAAATAAAATAAAATTTGATCTGCCAAACTGCTGACCTTCTGATCGTGTCCCTATTAATTTTTTTAATTTTTATTTTATTTTAATTCCATTTATATCCCGCCCTTCTCCGAAGACTCAAGGCGGCTTACAAGCTTATCAGTAGCCTTCATTCTATGTATATGCCTGCTTATTAGGGCTTTCATACACCCCCAAGCGGCATTATTACAAAGTCAGCTTAATTGCCCCCAACAATGTGGGTCCTCATTTTACCTACCTCGGAAGGATGGAAGGCTGAGTCAACCTTGAGCCTGGTCGTTGATATCCATGAAATATATTTTGAACTTTCAAGAGACTTACAGAATCTTTACAATCTAAACTAAGTTCTTCTATCAGCACTATAGCTTCCTTGTAAATGGAAGAAAGTGACTCAATATCCTCTGCAGTTGACTCTGAAGATGGAGTTAAATCATCCAGATCATTAGTAATACTCAATGTTCTATAAAGCTTATTTTTTCCACTCACAGATTTGGCTGGATATCTTTCTTCAAGAGATGCTTCACTCAGACTGCTCTCATCTTGTGGCTGATGTAGATTATTAGAAAGTTGTTGACTGACCTTCTGTTTAGAATTCCGCCTTTTATTTTCACTTTTTCTTGTAGCTTTTAAACTGACATTCATACAATCCTCCACGTGGACATGTTTTGGACACGTGACCGGCCTCACTGGGAGAGCGCCTGGGGCGGAGGCACAAGCCACGACGCGGCTCCGCGACGGAGATTGTTGCTCATTCTTCTTCCTCTCCAGTCCCAGGATTTTCTTCACCGTCTTCATCCTCCTGATCGAGGAGGTGGAAGGAGAGGAAGACTTGGGAGTCACAACATGCGTCGCGGCAGTTGCCGCCACCAAGTCACTCCTCCTCCTGTAAGGTATATGGATGTAATTTCTCATCACACAAGTGTAAACTCAGTACAACATATCGGATCAGGTGGTTAATGCTTTTATTATACAAATGAATGAATATTCCAATACTCTTATCACTAACATCCAGATTAATGTTAAATCTCACAAAACCCCAACATATTGAACTAAAATATCAATTATGCTGTTTTAATTTTAATTGTTTTAAGAAAGGTACACAATGCAACTACCAAAAACTTGTGACATAAACATATAATCTTTTTAATAATATTTTTCAAAATTATCCTGATAAAAATTTTGGTCAGTTTCACAGGAGTTTTGAATTTATCTTTGCAATGATTTCATTTTTGCCTTTCTTAACAACTTCAAAAAGAAAATCTTTTAACATCCCCAAATTTTGTTTTTACATTGTCATTTAGTACTCACCACAGAAGTAAATTAAGTTTAGCGCCATCAATGTCCCATCAGTGAAAATTGATTTATAGTTTAATTATAAATTATATCTTTTGGGAAATCATTAAAATATAGTGCATTTGTCAGCATACTTCGATGGAGATTATAACTATTAACCATTTTTCTGTTCAAAAATGGTTATGTCATATCCAACAATAGATATTTGCTTTTCCAAATATCAGTTATTCAGGATTTTAAAAAAAGTAAAATCCATTTTGTCATTTTGCTTTGTAGGATACTTCCAGTCTGTGGACCGGCAGCAGTCTGTGGCATGCCAGAAACTGGGCCATGCAAACAAGACAAGACCCATCCACGGGATGCAGGAAGCAGTGAAAACACACACACCCTTCCTGTCTGCAGAAAAACCTCTCTCCACAGAATTGGTCCCTGGTGCCCAAAAGGTTGGGGGCTGCTGGTATAAAGTAATAAAGTAAAATAACCAGGGCTTTTTTTGTCATAGAACGCCCAGAATGGAGTTTCAGCACCTTTTTTGGATGGAACCTTATAGGGTAGGCGAGGCGGGTTGTATGACGTGTATGAGTTCCGGCACTTTTATTTTTTACAAAAAAATCACTGAAAATAACATTTTACATTTGAATACTGATACTGGTAGTAGATAACTGAAGAAGCTCAAGATGGCAAGCTATATACATTACAGTAACATTCATTACATCATGCCATATCTTTATTGATCATACAATAATTGTATAATTGAAATACGGTTATATGTTCTTAGTGCAAATAAGATATTCACATGCAGTTCATTAACATACACTATAGCCATCAAGACGAATTGCTTGTGCACAATATGTGACCTTGTTTTTCTTTTCTGAGCTATAATTCCACCGCTGTATGGCTACTGCTTTAAATGTGATGAAATTTTCTGAAGTGTTTTTTGATGTCATGGAAAAAGAACAACCAACCTATATAACACGTCCAAATTCTTGGGACTTATCTAATGTAAGACTCATTATCACATTCTAATGGTTTCTATCTTGATTCCTAAATTATTTTGTTGTACTTGATTCCTTGAAATGTTTTCTCAGGAGTATGTCCAACTGGGGTCAGCGGCGCTTACTCAAGACCATATTTAAGAATAAGATTCCAAGAACAAATTATATTTCTCTTTTATACAATGTATGGTATAATCCTACTTATTTTCAGCACATGGAATGTGCAGTATATGAGCAGCATGGAGAATTGACAATTCATGGTCTATATTACAATGACTATATAATTTGAGGAAGAATAGACTAGCCTTTAGGATAAATTTTACTGATTCAATCACTTTCCTCAAAAGAAATTGAACTGTAATTTATACTAATACATTTAAAATAAATGACAATGATTTAGAGGAACTTTAATAGTATTTGATAGCAATGAAAGAGAAAATATGTTGAAATTCAGTAATTACAATTATGAAATATTCCCTTCTGTCTTGATTATATTGAAAAGACAACTTAGTGGTATATAAAATAATTTGTAATAAATTAGTTTTTCTATTGCACCAATTTTCTTCTTTAGATTTAAGATGAAAAATCCTTCAAATGAAGAGCATACTTATTTTAAGAATAAATTCCAGGATGGGGGGGGGTTCAAATTATTATTTTTTATTTTTTAATCCCATTTATATCCCGCCCTTCTCCGAAGACTCAGGGCGGCTTACAATCTAAGCACAAATCAAATGTACTTAGCAATAGCCTTCATTCTATGTATACACTGTTGCCTCAATAGGAAATTGCTGCAGAAGTTATTAATGTAAACAAAGTAGAAAAACAGGTTATGAAATATATTGTGACTTTATTTGGAAAAAAATGCAGTTTTATAACTTCAAAGAAAGAAAGGAAAAAT
This sequence comes from Vipera berus, assembly GCF_964194415.1. Classification (NCBI taxonomy): domain Eukaryota; kingdom Metazoa; phylum Chordata; class Lepidosauria; order Squamata; family Viperidae; genus Vipera; species Vipera berus. The sequence continues at coordinate 18,395,771 of NC_138206.1, forward strand.
AAACGTAACAGCAACAGCCAATTATGTAATGCATGGAGCACAACTCTTGAATTTGCATGTTATGGGTTGTAATGTTTTCTCCCACTATTTATGGGTTGTAATGTTTTCTCCCACTATTTAAAGTATGAATCATTCATATACAAACAGATACATGTGCACATTTATACTATAATACTAATCTTTTTATTCCTGAAATTAGTAATCTGAAATGTATTCAGCTTGTGGATGACATTTTAAATAAATCTGTAGAAGTTGGAAGACAAGTTATCTAGTGCAATTTTTAAATCAGTTCTTGGCCCCCCAATTTTTTTTGGAAAACGTTCTTAATATTAAAAGTAGGTAACCATTAGGCAGACCTTATCTAGAGAAGGAAGGAACTCAATCACTGAGATTCAATTAGCATATAAATTCAATAATTTAATTAATAATTTAATAATTTAATAAATAATAATAATTAAAACACAGATCATCCAAATTCAAAAGATGTGTCTTAAGAGAAAATATGGTTTGGTAGACTGAACCCTAATATTTGGTTACCTTAAAATCACATCGTGGCTAAGATGGGCAGCAAACAAGTTTAATAAATAAATAATAAAGAGAAAATACATGAGAAATTAGGTACTCACGTATAATTGTTTGTATCACATTGTTTTTGCAACCATGGATCCCTGAATTTATTAAACTGAATCACCTGACAATGAAACTCAGTAAGGGCCTTTGGCATAGGCGCAACTTCTTCCCATTCAGATCTACTGCTATGGTAGACCTGCACTTCATCAGTTATTTCATCAGGAGCATAATCTCCACCCAGAATGTATATTTTATCTTCTATTCCAACTGCCCCTGCATTAAAACCAGCACACTCAAAAGAGCCTTCTCCTTTCCAGACACAGGTCTCTGGACAAAAGCTATAAACTTTGTAAGTAGAAAGATCACAAATGTATAAAGTGCAGTTCACTGGAATAGCTTTGATTAAAGTTGCATGAAAGAATTGCCCAAATTCTGCTACTAACTGAGACCACTGATCTGTTGCAGCATTATATTTAAAGAAGCAATCAAGAGATGGATTAAAGGCATCTGTAATTTCAACTTCAGAACCAAGCACATATATTACACTGTGACAGGCACTGGCTTCTGGGTAGTAGATGCCCCTTGGTAATGGACTCACAGATTTCCACTCTCTAGACACGGGATTATATGCCTCAACATCCAAAAGGCTTTTGATATCCTGAGATGCCCTTGTCTTCCCTCCTATTACATATAAACGATTTAAAGTCACAACAGACGTATGCATTGTCCTTGGCTTCTTCATGGCAGATACTAATGAAAAGCTATCATTTGCTGGGCAGTAACACCAAGTTTGATCTGTGGCATCATGAAACGTTTCAGCAATATGAAGTCTAATAGTCCGGAAACAGTTACCTTTACATCCACCAGTTATAAATATTTTTTCACCATAACTAGATAAACTTGATCCAGGTAGATCAAATATATTTATGTTCATCAGTTCTTTCCACTGATCAGTTTTAATATTATAGCAAAATGTATGTTGATTCATTTTGTTTTCTTCAGTTTTATGAACCAGTATGTATTTTTCTGTAGTTGATGGGCGAGGATCTGGGAAGAGCCCACTGAAACTCTGTACATTTTGAATTGCTTCCTTGATTATTACTAAGCAATTAGTAGCTTTAAGGAACTGTTCCTCTGAGAGCAAAATATCCTGCAATGTTTTTTCAGGTAACTGATGTAATCTGATTTTCTTCATCAAATGGAGAAGATATTTATGCCTTGTTTCTAAGTCATGTTTTGTCCACCAAAAGGCAGCTTTCAACACAGATTCTTCATCTGGTACATTCAACTCATCAGCCTCTATACATTTTTGCAGTATCTCAAAATTCATTTCCAATAAATCATTTGATTGGAGAAGCAAGGAGAAATGCAGCTGGGCATACTTAAGTGTATGCTCAAATAGCTTGGTGGAGCCATAACTTTCAGAAATGGATAACAGTTGCAAACAGTTAACAAGATCGATGTTCTTAATTAGAAAGTCACTGCAAGCTTTTGAAAGAAGTGAAATTTGAAGGAAGGAGGACAGCTGAAAGAACATTTCCACATTATCATTTGTTATCTCAGTTTTTCCAGTATAAGCATAATCTAGAAAAGCCTTCACTGCCTTGGGTGTTAAATTACTTATCATAACACTCCCATCATCTCTTTCTTTCATGTTAACTTCAAACATAGCCCTGTAATTAAAATATAGAAAATTAACATGTTTTGTCATCCATTACCAATATTCATACAATTTCAATCAGGAAAAAAAAATCCCAGAACTCAAATGAGATAAATCAGTATCGTTCTCAGTATACATACTTGCTGATTTTATGTAGTATAAGCATCATGTTATCTTAACAACAAAGGCACAATCATCTACAGCAGACCTGTCAAACACAAGGCCTGGGGGCCGGATCCGGCCCACAAAGTGGTTTCATGTGGCCCGCGAAGCCATCCTGGAAACATTGAGGGAACGGCCCCCACTGACTTGGTCCTGGCCCAGAGACCCTCCTTCTGCCAGAGACCCTCAGATCTGGCCCACTCCTGCCCAGGCCCCCATAGGCACCCTTGATGCAAACGATGTAGAGCTTGCCACACCCACCCAGTAGGCCATACACACTCTACCCACGCCCACCCAGTAGGCCACGCCCACCCTGGCCATACCCACCTGGCCCCCTGAGGGCAACTGCAATGCTGATGCGGCCCTCGATGAAATTGAGTTTGACACCCCTGATCTACAGGCATATATGGGAAGTCCCTTTGAATTCAATGGGGCTTCTAAATAGCCTGGAATAAGACCGCAGAAAATGAACAAATACTTTTAAAATCCTTGCAATTTTTCAAGTAACTGAATTATTGATTTTTTTAATATATGCAACTTTATGTAATTTGTATAAGTCAGTATCAAAGAATTCTACAGTTTGAATTGGTGGAGCCTTGGTGGAGCAGTGGGCTAATGCCTCCTTAAGTAACACCAGCTGCCTGCAATTAGTGCAGGTTCGCATCCCACCAGGCTCAAGGTTGACTCAGCCTTCCATCCTTCCGAGGTAGGTAAAATGAGGACCCAGATTGTTGGGGGCAATTAAGCTGACTTTGTATTAATGCCGCTTGGGGTGTGTGTGAAAGCCCTAATAAGCAGGCATATACATAGAATGAAGGCTACTGCTAAGCTTGTAAGCCGCCCTGAGTCTTCGGAGAAGGGCGGGATATAAATGGAATTAAAATAAAAAAAATAAAAAAAAAAAAATTGCATGGGCTGACTTGTTTAGTTTTTAGTCAGTTTTAACTACAGTAGTAAAGGAGCCAAGTTAGAAATAGATTTACCTGAAAAAGTCACTACACGCTGCTAGTACACAACGATGGCAGGGAATTGCTTCATCTTTTACAAGTATTTTAAAATCAAAAAATATGTTTTGAGCTCTGAAGCTTTGCAGTACAGTTAAGATTCTCTGACCATGATCTTCAGCTACCAAAAAACTGATTTTCTTGTCATGAGCTGAAATTCCATTGCAGGTTGGGGTGTTATTGGGATTATGTTGGTTGTCCATGGCTTCCTTGATCTTTTACTAGTGAAGGGACATAATATACACGTTAAAAACATAATTATTTTCATAACAAATTACTGTGAATAAACCTGACGTATTGAGGAGTACCCTCCATATAAATCACGGTAATGTATTTATATTTTAAATAATCAAATTAAAATATGGAAATTCTAATTTCACTGGTACCTAGGTTTTGCCTATATTGCTAATCCAGGGATAAAATAACAAACAAAGAAGGGGTTCAGTACTGAAATTAGAATGCTTTTATAAGACTCGAATGCCATGGAGAATTACACTGTAGCTCACTGATACTGAAATATCTGTATTGCTTTATGACTTAACACATTCCAGTCCAGAAGCATTTTGCTGGAAGAACAATTAACTAACAACATAATCCTATTTACTATTATTAAGAAATAAACTCCACTGAATTCAGTGGGGCTCCCTGTTAGGTTAATATAAATAGTAATGCAATTTTATTGTTTCTCTGCAAATAGCTAATTATGAAAATCATCTCTATGATCTGATTTTAACTACTTCCGATATACTTTCAGAATATTGAGTTCTAAATATTAGATGTTTATGTTCTTTTCCCACCTCTTTGTGACAGTATTCAAGCCCTGTCCAAATCTAAGCCAAGAATGACTATCTCAGTGTAATGGTTTAGGGCAGTATTAAACCAGAATTCTGAACTGTTGTATTAACATACATGGCTTCTGTATGTTGCCAGATTTAGCCCATCCTGAAATTAAACAAATATCTGTCATTTATTTAGTATTAAATAACATTAACTTATTTAACATCTATACATCTATATTCTTTTGTGTCCACATTCAGAGATAGTTGCTGGTGATTTTCTCCAGTCTGTGACAATTAGATAATAAGTTATCTATATCTGAATCTCCTACACTGTGAGTCTGTAGGAAACAAAACCTTCTCTGATAGAGGAATAATTACAAGATGAAAAAACAAGAAATAGAAAAATGGAACTGCACTGGTCCTGTAGTTTTGCAGTAAGCTGAAAACAAAAATAGGACATAGACACTTAAAAAAACAGCAGGCTCATACATAAAAGTAATGGCCACATGGTCATAAAATCATGTTAGAAATTTAGAGAATTATGACTTGGTATTTATGTTAAATATTTTCTCATTTGACTAATGTCAGTAAAATTTGGCTTCTCATTTAAACTACAGTAGTGATCACTCTTAAATAAGACAGCAATTATAAATTAATAAAGCAATTATAAATTATAAATCTCTGATCTTCTATTCTGGATCATTAAGCAAAAAACCACATATATTAAGCTTTATATTCCTGGTAGCTTAGATGTACCAATTCATAGGAATAACTAAATGGAGACAAAGATGTGGTGGCCCTACTCAGTAAATAATACAGTAGAAGTAATCATTGAATATTTCACTTCACTGTAGTTTTTCTCTTTGCACTAGGTCTATGATTGCATCATGTTTGCGTAGTAAATATATATAATAATGTATTTAATGAAAGCAAAATATTTTTAAATCTTGTTTATCAAGCAAAATCTTGGCTATTAGTTAGCTATGGAAGCCATAGAAATGTGCCAGAATCTAGCAGGCCATATTATTTTCTGGGCTTCTTACTGGGACATGCAGCTAAATTAATAAAAACTATACCTTCTCCGTTGATGACTCCTACTGTAGTTATTGCAGTAAAGAACTCTCGTCTGCTAAAACAAAATACCATAGGACTAAAAGCTTCTTTCAAAAAGAGCCCCATTGATTACTTATTTCCAGTCACAAAATTCTGTTAATATCCTAAGCTCTAAATTCATAAAACCTGACACTTAAATAATACATATTAGGATTGATAAGTATAAGAAATGCACATTTTGCATTTCAGAATTACTTGGGTACAACATAAGCACACAAAACTAAATGAAGATTTCTACTATCCATTTTCATAACCAAAGAAATACAGTGAAAATTTAATTTAGTAGTCTCATTTGAGAACTTGGCTAGAATAAGCAACTTTCAAATCTTTGTACATCCACCATTTGGATGAATCACATGAACTCAGCAGTTTTGCAGGGATGGCAAGTTTTCTTCTAATTCTCAGAGGACATAAATGATCATTAAAATAAACGTAATAAAAATGTAGCAGTTTTAGCAATAATATCAAATACTCTTCAATACTATCCAGGCATTTTCCTTGGGAGTGAGCTCTACCACATTATTCGGTAACAATTTACTGCACTGAAATTGTAACTGTTAATACCTTTTGAGTTTGCAGTCCTTTTCTGTTTGACTCAAATATGCCCCCTTCAGTCGCTTCCTATAACCGAAATGAATATACTGTACACCTGTCTGAACAATATTCCTCGTGTCTGAAAAGAACAGCCCGTCAAAGCTCATGGGGAAGTATTTCGACTTCTAGAGCGATTTTTCCTAAATCTGTCACCTTCAGAATCCTCTGGACTAAAACTCAACAAGCATCCTCTGCGGTCTCGAGCTTCTAAAAAGTGCAATTCCAGCAGTTCTGGAAGGCCACAGATTTTTTTGGGGGGGGGGGAGGGAAGCTGCTGAGCTTTTGATTTCCAGTCTAATTCCTCTGGAAATGACGGTAGCTTTACACCAACTCACAAATACAAGTGCGAGTTGATTGGCGCCCCCCCCTCCCCGCTTCCCTCTCTGTGCTATGTAGTTTTCTTGGCAAGATTTTCAGAGTGATTCGCCATTGCCTCCTTCCCAGGGTTAAAGAGAGCGACTGGCACCAAGTCACCCAAGCTGGCTTCGTGCGTAAGCGGGGAAGAGAACTCGCCTCTCCCGATTTCTAACCTAGCACGTGTGGCTGGCTAATGATGTCGGGTTCGCGCCACGCTTCCTTTTTCTAATTTTAAAACTGGACCAAGCATCACCCGCGAAGCAGGCCCAACGAATGAATGAATGAATGAATTCTTCCACATTGCAATCGCACCCTAAAAATGCATCCCCCGCATCTTCTCCCCGACCGCGCTGCGGTGGCGGTGGTGGTTGTGTGTGTGTTGTTTTTTTCCTTTAACGGCTTCCACTTTCCACGCCACGCCCACCAGAGGCAGCGACTTAGTTGTTTTTTGCGCGTGGACAAGTACGCGCGCATGCTCGTGATGGCCTCTGAAGCTTTAGCAAAAGGGCCGTTCTTTTCTCAAATCGACCGCATTTCAAATTTTTATTTTTAATTTACTGTACAGAGACCTTTAAGTTCTGTTGTTGTTAGCCGCCCTGAGTCCCTCGGGAGATAGGGCGGGATATAAATCCCATTAATAAATAAATAAATAAATTTCGGAAAGAGAAGGGGCTTCATACCAGTGCCACAGGTCTAGCATCTTTTGGGAGAATGAATTCACTACATAATCAGAGAAGCCCATCTCCCATCCCGTTTTTTTAAAAATTATTATTATTATTTTGGTTGTATCGCGTCACTTTTGCCTACCTGCATCCTCCCCAGCAGCTGTAGGAATCATCTGCTACATCGGCTGCATTAAAACCCACCGTAGTTCGCCTATAGGCTTCTCTCCTGTCAGTCAAACAACTGCTACCTTGTTATTCGTATATGGGCATATGTCCATTCTTTAAGCCCGCCTCTTCCCAATCCGCAAATGAGCGCAGTGCCGTTGAGCGCGAATTTACCCCTTAGTGCAGGGGTCGGCAACCTCGGCTCTTTTATGACTCGTGGACTTCAACTCCCAGAATTCCTGAGCCAGCTGGCTCAGGAATTCTGGGAGTTGAAGTCCACGAGTCATAAAAGAGCCGAGGTTGCCGACCCCTGCCTTAGTGGAACCCCATTAACTCTTTTGGGTCTTATGAAGGGCTCTTAATTCTGTGTGTGACCAGCCACACGCTAAATAAATAAATAAATTTTGGGTCTTATTGCCAAAGGTTACATTTCCTTATTGAACGGTGGTCAAATGCAAAACAGAAATCCGCTCCGAGAGCAGTTCTCTTTCAATTTCTAACTCTATGCACCCTGCAGAAGCTTGCAGTCAGCGCTGACTGGCTAGATTTTTTTCTTCTGGCGGCGGTACTCTAAGCTTCGATTGGCCGTCGCATTTCGCGTTTCCGCCCTCTCCGGCTTCAGGTTCGACATCGCTTAGAGAAGAAGAGGCTCGCGGTAAGCAGCGCCGGCGCGTGATACTTCTGCTCTGTCCTTTGCGCCCCCTCCCCCTTTCGTTGCCTTCCAAGTAAGCCTGGTTGTGATTGGGGGGTGGGAATCTCCTCTGACTCACTCTGAGCAGCCCAACGATTGGCTGGCTTACTGGTCTTGGAGGAAAACTCCATTACCTGCTCAGGTGTTAGAAGACCTGTGATCCTCTCCCTACTTTCGGAATCAAATCATCTTTGTGCCTGCCAAGCCGAGTCATTTTTCTAAATGACGCTAGGAGCAAATGACATCTTGTCCGCGAAGGGCCAACTTTTGTAGGCACGTTTCCCGCTTAGCGTTATCTATTTGACTGTTTCTTTATGCCAGGGGTCTCAAAACTTGACAACTTGTGGACTTCAACTCCCAGAATTGCTTAGCCAGCCATGCTGGGGAATTCTGGGAGTTGAAGTCTACAAGTCTTAAAATTGCCAGCTTGGGAGACTTTTGCTTTACCAATGTGTGTTTCTCTTCCTCCATGTACAGTGACCATAGGTCATTTGTTACGAAGCGCAGTCCTTTATTTCAGAAAGCTCCCTTAGATTTATTTTCTTAGTTTTGCTCTTGAATGTTCCCTTTTTATGAAAAAAGTGATTTTTTATTTTTATGAATCTTTTTCTGATTTTCCCATTATTTTTTCCAAGCAAATGTAGTCACTCTAGCCATATACTCTTTTATTGCAATTGTACTCTTCTGACACTTTAAAAGTTCATACAATAATAATTTGTTTGCCTTTAAACTTCTTTTAAACTTCTAAAACACTTTGAGGTCTAGTGAATAACTAGATAAATTTATTGTTGTAACCACAGGTTTGCATTTGTGATAACCCTATGAGGGAGGGTAGAATAAAGCAATGATAGCTATGCTCTCCAAATTTAAGTGTTTCAAACCAGAGCCAGAAATTTCAAAAGTTTGTCAACTTTGCTTCTCTTTTCCAGATGATTGGAATATGTATGCTTGACAGCATCACTTTTTAGGGTGTCCTTGGAGCGCCTCACCATGGAAAGTATACGTTGGGCATTTTCATACCGCCCCTGGGCCCCTTGCTGTGAGGAATGGTTGTTGGCCATGCGCCTTGTGCAGCCTGAAGAGAAAAAGCGCATTGAACAGTTTGTTTTTGGTCGGGATGCCAAAGCTGCTATGGTACACTCTTATTCACCCTTTGAAACATACTGTTTGCTTTGGAAATTTTAGAAGAGACAAGTGCATTAAACCTGTATGATTTAATGCTTATCATTCAGGGCTACACTGAATACCAAGCCAAATATCAGTAGTGTTGATCTTGCTGCATGAGAGGGGCAACTGGAAATTTTACATGACCTCTTGTATGAGATCATCAAACATCTGGTACATCTGGTACCTTTCTCCACCTTTCCTCTGGCCATTACATAACAAATTTTGGCTGAAAATTTCATGTAGGCTGAGGCACACAGTAGGAGAGGTTTTGGTGGTATTGTTTTTAAAAATAGTGTAGCATTCTTCTAGAGTTTTAGTAACATCTCATAGTTTAGTAACAAGCTGAGTTTATAAAAGGCTGAAATTATACTCTACAGATGGCGCTGAAGTTCTGGAGATAATACACAAATGCATTATGTATGAATATATTTTATTCAATAATAGGAAATGTAGAATCCAATCATTCAATACATAAATAAATCTAATTTTAAAATTCATTTTGGATGTTTATAGAGAAATATGTGTCTGGGCACATACCATAATTAGATTTTTTTTCAGTATAACAAGTCACCCGTTTCATGACAAAATAAGCATTTCATATTTCTCTTGCTTCCATAAATGTAATCATTATGAACATAAGTTGACTTTAGTCAGTTAAACTGAAGAAAAGCCAAATGCTTAAAATTCCATTGATGCTTCTACTATTTTATTTTGTAAAAGTAGTGTTCTGATAGTATCTAATTCCTAAAAACAGTGATTTCTTGCAGGGACAATCTTTTCTCTGTTAGTGTTTTTAATCTCTAAAAACAATCTACTAGAGCCGTGGTGGCGAACCTGTGGCACGCAGAGCCCTCTCTGTGGGCACGCGCACTGTCATCCCAGTCCTAGGCCTTTAAGCTGGGTTTTATAAAACCTTTTCGCTTTAGGCCTCTGCCGCCGTGTGCAAAAAAAAAAAAGAAGGTTCAATCAATCAATCAATTTCAACTTCTTGCAGGAAAAAAAAGATGTCGCAAAGTTGGAATTGATTGATTGAACTTTTTAGTCCAACCCAATCTGCTGTTACCACCACAGCCATGCCTACCCAATGGGCTATGCCCACCCAATTGGCCACACCCACCCAATGGAGCATGCCCACCCGGCACACGACGATACATAAGTGGGTTTTGGGTTGCAGTTTGGGAACTCGGTCTCTAAAAGGTTCGCCATCACTGTACTAGAGGATTAAACTTGTTTTCTGTGCCTCACAGTTTGTCTCCACACTGAATTTGAAATGAAAGATAAATAGAAAAATTCACATTGTGTCTTATAACTAAACTAGAGTATCTGTATACACATTATCAATTTCCTTTAAAAGATAGACCTTTATTTTTCTTAAAATATAGTACTCATCTGTTATTTATCACTATAGGTCATCCTCTTGAGACTTCATTAAGTAAAGTGGTCGCTAAGTGAAACCACATCTATGCTTATGATCGTACTTCAGTTTTCTTTTGCTTTATAAGCCTGTAAAAATCATGAATATATAGATTGATGATAAAGTTAATTTTTCATTGCCATCATAACTGGCGATCCCCAGGGGGAGGGCGTTCTCTGTGGGCGCGCCTGCCCTATGGAATCAACTGCCAACGGAACTCCGGACTGCCCCCGACCTTCGTTCATTTCGCCGGGACCTAAAAACCTGGCTCTTTGAGCTATCTGGTCTGGACTGAGGGGTTTAATGTTTTTAAATTGTGATTTTAATTTTTTTGCGGCTAGACTTAATTTTATTTTATTTTAATTTTATATTGTATTGTTTTTAAATTTTGCCTTGTAAACCGCCCTGGGTCCTTTGGGAGTAGGGCGGTATATAAACCAAATAAACCAAATAAATAAATAAATAAATGAATGAATGAATGAATGAATGAATGAACGATTGTTAAGTGAGTCCATTTCTAAATGAAGATTACATGTATTTGTAATCTTAAAAACTGAACCCTTCTTAAAAAAGAAATTAGAAATTGAAATTGACAGGCCATTGCTTCATTATAAGAATCCAAAATGGGTTTAGTTTCAATAATTTATAAAATATTATTCAATATTGAAATGAGTAGCTTGAATACCAATAGGAAATATGAAAAAAGCAGATTTAGGAATATATTTAAGAATGGGACAGGATGCAAACTGAGACTACAAATTCTTTATAAATCTGCTTCATCACAAATAAAAGAGCTATCATGGGAAATCATTCTAAATAGTATAGTATCCTAGTCAGATTGTCCCATATTAGTAAAACAATCTCTTCAGATTATTGGAGGGAATTCAGATTCATTTTCACTTATGTCATAAAATGAGGAAACAAGTTGATTTAGTGTTCTAGAAATTAGAACTCAACAGTGAACATCAGAAAACATTTTTGTTCCATCAAATGAGACATTAAAACAAAAATTGTTGGCATGTGATTTTATGATGGCAACTTGTCATGCAGTTTTTGAAAAATTTGGATGAGAAAATTTAGACTGTTTACAGGTAAGGGGATGGAGTATTGCATTACTGGGAAAAATGACATAATCAGGAGTCAGGAAAAATTAGAATTATCTGCAGATAAGCATATTTGTCAATTTTATAAATATAAATATGTCAATGGATATATAACATGGGAAATGTGAAAAAAGCTCATCAAAATATTTAATATAAGGAGCTAGTACATATAATTGATTCATATATTTCAAAATTAAAAACTATATCTTTAAGTCTCGAGTATTGCTTAAAAAGTGAAGATCAAGTCTCTACTTTGAAACTTTCTCTTGTTCTCTCAGCCTAGCTTACTTCATAAGATGATTTTGTCAATAAGAGTAGAACAGTTTCTTTTTAAGTTCTTGAAAGAAGCACAGAGGTTTTACTAAAATATTGTAGTTGCAATACTGAATCCATTCATTTTGCTTTTTTTAAAAAAAGGTAACTGAATTATCGTTTACTTCATAAGGTGTAGTCCAAATGTTTTTCAAGCAAATAATATTTTAGGACATTTTTACTCAGATGGAACAATTTACATGTTGTGGATGGTTTTGTTCATTTTATTTCGCAGGCTGGCCGCCTGATGATAAGAAAATTGATTGCGGAAAAGCTGAAGATTCCTTGGAACAAAATACAGTTACAAAGGACTTCACAAGGCAAACCTGTCCTTGTAAATGCATTAAGCAGCAGCATCCAATCCAATTTCAGCTTTAATATTTCTCATCAAGGAAATTACACTGTACTTGCAGCGGAACCTGATTGTCAGGTTGGCATTGATATCATGAAGACTACAATGCCAGGTAATGTGACATGACACATCTATGTCCTATCCTAGGATGGGAATGAGAAGGGCTTCTGCCTACTTAATACTATTTAAATCACAACATTCCAATTTTTAAAATGATAGTTATGGATTCTCTTTTCACTCGATTGCACATCATTAGAACTACTTAAATCTTAGGATTAGAGTGGGCAAATGGTTCCCGGAAAATATGTAAACAAACCCAGTATATAATTGAAAGTACAAATACAAAAGTGCAAGATCATTTGTATTAGAATTCTTCCACAGCCATGAAACCTACTGAGTTTCTTGCAGGACTGTTGTTCTTATGTTGAAAGGGAGAAATGCAGAGGGTACTTTTTGAAGAAAAAATAATAGATGAATTTGTGCATTGGCAAGACAGAAATTTTACAACATTGTTTCCAAATAACTTGAGAGTATAGCTTCCATTGCTTCAGTCATCATGTCAGGTGTTGAAAAACATAGTTGACACATCTGGAGAACAAAAGCCTGCCTTATAATAACAGTATGTGTGATAATAGGTGTCATCACAAGGAAAACCACATGGTGGTGTACTTGTTCTACCAAACACTTCGGATCTGGTGAAGAGAATAAGATTTCAAAATTCTACTGCATATCTATCTGCACATTGTCATTTTAGTACCAGACTCCTTAATTTTTGTTCTATAAGGAGGAATGAGTAGCAATCTTTAAAGCACAATTTTCAGAGATTCAGATGAAAAAACTGCGGTTTCCAGATTCTCAAGAGACTGATTCTGTCTCTCTCTATGGAATATATAATCTGTTCTATAGTATAGAATAGTATGATTGATATGTACATTGTGTAGTTTTTCTTTAGAAATCAAGCCACTTGATTACTTGCCCTTTTGAATTAGTTTTCTAGTAATTCTGTCTAATCATGGTATCAACAGTTTCTTTTTATTTACCTTTTTTTTTTTGCAAAACCATGCTTTTTGTCAGCAGTCTCCAGTATAATATGTTGTACATTCCCACTAAATGCATTCTTTTTGGATAGAAGACAGGAGGGCTGCATATGTAGGGTGAGATCTGCAAAATGAGTTATGAATTCTGCCAAAATGTTTTCCGTACTGCAAAGCTTCCATTAGTTAAAAGCTAATTTATGTATAAGACATCAGTAACAATGTAAACCCAAATTTTAAACACAAACAAAACATTGTTTAGTCATCCATTTGTGAATGCAGATTAATGCAGGAGGAAGCATCACCCAACCCCACTTTAACTGCACCCTAAATGGAATACCTTCATTTCTCAATGGGATCCCAATTTCACCTGGTTTTAGAATCTGGATGCCACAATGCAAAATCTTCCTACTTGCTTGCTTTTCACAGTGGCTACATCTGGAAACCAATCTATTTCAGTGCTTAAACGGCTTTCTTTTTTATCCCAGTAAGAATTCAAGAGAAATTGATGGCTTTCCATACTGAGAAAGATCTTGTCCTAAGGCTTAAAATGTAAAAGATGCAGCATACATAGAAATGGATCGAAAAGAAAAAGGTCTTCTTAATTTAAGGTGGCCTGGTGCAATGGCCCTTTCTCATCTAAACAAAGAGTTTCATATGGGACGATTTGGAGTATCTGATCTGAGACAGTTTAGTGCTTTAAAAGCCACAAGAATAGTCATATTCAGTAATAGCAAACACATTTTTAATTCAACAAACTGCTTTCTATGGTGGTCCATGAGCTGACTCTGGAAAGCACACCAAACATTTGTCCTTTCCAGTTATAGTTACCGTAAATAACTCATTTCTCAGAATCCTGTGTGAACTAGTCCCAAGTGGAAGCAGATAATCCAATGCCCCCCCCCCCAGATTTCGACTAGATTTCCTTCAATACTATGCACGCCCATTGGGCCTTGTTTGCCCAATTGCTGATTGAGCAATTATTAAATATTATTTAAGTCTCCATTTCATGAAAATTATACTTATGCCTTGCCCCTTTGTGTCTGACGATATCTGTAAGAGTTAAAGTAGGAATGTGAAAAGCAGCCTCTTTTGAATTTGGACCATTCTGAGTGACCCAGAAATTGTCTGAGTTCAGAATGGGCCCATTTTGGAACTAATGAGACCTTGGAATGGAATCAAATACTTGGAACAGTCCATTTTAAGGGTAGATTCTTTTGCACATTCAGAATTTAAAGTATAGGGGAGATGAGGTGGGATGTCTGATTTTCAGTATCACTTTAAGCTTTCCAATACTTGAGATGCTTAAATAATAATTATTAAAGAAGACTTATTTGCATCAGCATCTGCATAATAATATATTGCTGTCCTGATTAACAAGCTGTAAAGTGATGTCTGTGGAAAACTGATAACATGGGAAATCTTTCTGTATCAAGGAGGAATCAGTATAGCTTTATTATTTTCAGACTGGTCTCTTTTCTTATCATTGACTGAAGAGTTTGCTTTGTCCCAAATTGATAGAATTAAAGTTGTCATCATCATCATTTTAGCCATTATCTAGCCCCTGCAGGACGAAGGCCTCTTCCGCATGTTTCCAGCCTATACAGTCCTGAGCTTTCTGTTGCCAATTGGGCCCGCAATACTTGCTGATGTTGTTCATCCATCTTGTTTTAGGTCTCTTTCATGGACACTTTTTATCAAGTGGAATCCATGAGCCATGGTGGCGCAATGGTTAGAATGCAGTACTGCAGGCTGCTACTGCTGACTGCCAGCTGCCAGCAGTTTGGCAGTTCGATTCTGACCGGCTCAAGGTTGACTCAGCCTTCCATCCTTCCAAGGTTGGTAAAATGAGGATCCAGATTGTTGGGGGCAATATGCTGACTCAGTAAACCAATTAGAAAAGGCTGTAAAGCACTGTGAAGCAGTATATAAGTCTAAGTATTATAGCTATTCTATGACTTCCTTGGTCTACCTGCCATCAGTTCTTCTTGCTATGTGACAGCCCATTTTCATTTCAATTCTTTTACTCTCTTGATGATATTGTATACTTTTGTTTGTTCTCTAATCCAGAGGTCCCCAACCTTTTGGGCATCAGGGACCGGTTTCATGGAGAAAGGTTTTTCTGCAGACTGGAGAGTGCGTGATTTTGTGTGCTGACTGCAATTCACAGATGGGGCTTTGCTTGTTTGTGTGGACCAGTTGCTGGCATGCCATGGCCCAGTACCGGTCCACGGACCAGGGGTTGGGGACCCTGTTCTAATCCATGTGCAGTTCTTTCCATCCTGTCTTGTAATGCCGAGCATGTATCTTTGTATGGCTCTTTGTGCCACTCATAGCTTTTGTATCGCATTAAAATATGTTACTAAGAGTGAATTGTTCTATCTATTTCAGATTTTTTTGTTTCCTTTTTTAAAATTTCCTCTTGCAGTATTTTTCTAGCTGCAGTGAACCCTTGTGTCTAGTGAAGGAGGGGAAGCTTCGTTATATTGGTTTAGGGCAATTATTGCATTTGAATTATTTTCCATGAGTGGGAGTGCATACAAAATTATATTTTTGGCACTGTGAAGTATAACATGATTGAAGGCTTTGAACTAGTGCTCAATTTTCTGATAGCACTGAATTGTGCTCCATATTTTATGTCTGCCATTGTAACTTAAAAATGATGAACTCTTATCACAACAAAGTCAAAGTAATGGTTTTGAGATATGGTACTGTGCTTTTGGCTCTTGGAGAATACAGTGAAGATCATACTGCATGTGATGTTAATTTTCTTACCTAAATTATTGCTGTGAGATTACTTGTAAAACTATGAGATTGTAGAATGGGCAATCTTAACCCAATTTCAAAAACATTCAGAAAACAGTTTACACCACTGTGATTTCCAGGTGTTACTCATGTACAAAATAAACACCTTCATTTTTCACATCCTTGATCCAAAGGTCATTCGGCCAGTGGGATTAGAGCTCTAATTCCTAAATACGTAGCCCTCTAACCATTATTTCATTGGATGGATAACCTTAATAATAAACAGAATTGTTATTGGCACGGTTTTCACATGTGAAGTAGTTGTGAGCTTTCTTGCCCATGGAATAATACATTTTCAGAAGCATGGATCAAAGATTAACTGAGATAGTTTTATTTAGAATGGAAACAAAGTTCAAGAAAGAAGGTCTTGAGTTCTGACTTGATTTGTAAATAATAATATTGCAGAGGAGAATTCCAGTGATAACAAATTATGTCAGAGCACCATCAGACTATGTATTAATTGGAAATCCTGTGCCTTATGGGAAGCATGGGTTTACATTGATGCTTTAAAAGATAGAAAGATGCAAAATTAAATGCTTTTTAGGTGCTTAAAAAAGAACACAATATCTGAATTTTTGGTTTCTTACATTTATTTCTAGAAAGTATCTAGAACTCCAGTTTTCCTTGAGGAAGAATTATAAATTGTCACATTCAAGAACAAGTTTAGGTTTTATGACCCAGCAGGTTTTTTTATTTGAAAAACTATTTCAAATGGGGCAATATAATTAATGGATTTTAAGTTGCTAATAAGAAGTTTCACAACATGAACACTGAGAAAATAAAAGGCAATGTTTCCAAATGCTATTTTATTAATAGGAGCATCACAACTCTTATTTTCTTAATCCAAAGGTATCTCTTAGGTTTTAAAAGTTAAGAAATTAAAATATGAATATTATGCTCTGTTTAGTAATACGTTATTGTTCTCAGCTTAACTTTGTGTAGTCTTCTTCAAATGCTCCAAGACTAAATGTCCTTTCATTCTAAATCTTCTTTCTGGAAATCACTGATTTTGCCACTTTGTTTATAGCAGGTTTGGGGCAGGGGCCAGATAGAAGTGGTATAAATAGAGAAAGAATCATGACATTCTCTAAACTCTACCCTGCAATTGATTGGAGTAATCAGCACCTTTGTCTTTCTGTATATTTGCTTCAACTAATCTAGAGTCAAAGCGGTAATGATTTTTTCTGTTTAAACTTAATTTAAATATGGTTTAAAATAGTTTAAATATACTAAAAAAAGATATCAGCCTTGACTGTCCTATGGGCAGAAAGGCTAGCTAGCAATAGAGGAAGGAAATAATTTTGGGGAGTTATTACATAAATCCCTGAGTAGAATGAATACAAGTATTTTCCCCATTAATCCACAAATGCTAATTTGGCACTCTGCAGTTGAATTGACACTGCAACTCTCAGAAATCCCTGGGACATACAGAATTAGGAAAAACTGTACCTGGTTTTCTTTGCCAACAAAAAAAAGAGAAGAAAGAGAAATGTAGTTGTAGCAAACATGCAACTCACTAAACAACTGAAATGTTAACTTTCTGAAAGCAAAAAATATATATGTTTCATTAGAAATTGCCGTGTTCCCCATCATTTTAATTATAATGATTTGGTGTCAGAATAACAACAAAATAAACAACCAGAGGGTTTTCAAGATAGTTTTTTGGACAATAAGTCTGCTGTTAATTTCACTATATTTTCATCCTTATAAATTCCAATTTGAAATTCATAAGGATTAACCTGATGTATTTTGGTGATTTATCCAGTGAACTGATAATCTGTTTTCATTTAATTCTTTCCTGCCCCAACAAAACCATCAACTTTTGCCACTTGCCTCAACTGTGAAAACTTTATGTTGCTTTAAATTGATTCTGCTGTTTACACTGAGAATTCTCTGATGTACTTTATTTTAAACCTTTGTCTTCAAAATCCTTTTCTCCCCTCCTGGCTACAAGAGAATCATACACACACACACACACACACACACACACACACACACACGAAACTAATTCTGTTTTTATAGGTATTATCCCAAATTACAACACCAGTTACATATCTTTATTTTTAATTTGTAAAAATAAAAAGTATAATTTATACAGGCCCATTTCATGATTTTTCTTTACTTCTTTTTTTTTAAAAATCCTCATTCTCTTTGACAGTGATGATCTCTCATTTGGACATTTCTTGCTTCTGGAGATCTTCATTTCCCCTTTTTGTGGCCTGCTGGAAAGAAAGTCCAAAAAACTGATGGGTCCAGAACACTTTTCTTTCTTCAAAAATTCTTAAATTTATCTTAAATTTAATGATTTGTAAAAATCATTCAATCTTGTAAAAAAACACACACAAACAAGTAGAATATCTAATGAAACTCTGATTTTTGGCAACAGATGTGAATGGTACCCATAAAAGGCCATTTTAATAGCTATTCCTATTAAGGATTTTAGACTTCTAGACAGGGATAATTCAGATATAACACTGACTCCTTACTAAGATTGATAAAAGTAACAGCAAGCCTTAAAAATGTAAGCTGCCTCTGTTCGGTAAAGAAAATTCTGTGTTTTCCTTGCCCTGTTTTCTCTCCCTTAATGATAAAAAGAAAGAAGTTCTTTGGATCTTCTTGGATCAGAACATCAGTCCATCTAGTTTTGCCCTCTGCTTACATGTTGAATGCTCCAGTGTCTTCAAGAAACTCAACATTGGGAAAACAAAAACATACAGTATATTTCTGTTAGTGGCCCATATATATTGCCAGTTGTCAATTTGACTTAAAAGTGTTTATAGTTTATTTTAATAGATTTTATCTAATTATCATTTAAATCTAGTTCTAGCTGTGGTGAGGTCTTATAGAAATGATTTTCAGAAATTAATTTATGTATTGTGCAAAAAAAAATTTTTCTCCCTGCTGAATATAATTAAGAATTCATTGAGCCTAACTTTAACCAGAAATTATTCAAAACCAACCCTCAAAAAGAAAGGTTTTAATTGAAAGTGATTATGTTTAAGTTGGCAAATTAATCAGAGTGAAAAGAAAATAACTGTTAAGCCATTAATCCAAAACTCAGATAGTGTTATTTTCTAATTTTTAAAATTAGATCACCCAGTTATCCCATTGTGAACTTAACTACTGACTTGAAGTACAAAAAAAGACTTTTATCAGTAGGCGAGTGTGTTTTCTAAATGTAAATATCCCAGTTTCCATCAATATAATTGTCATGGGCTTGTGTACCTGAGAAAGAACTTTATCTGAAACCCTAAAGACTCACACTCTATTTGTACTGTTGAAGGTAAACAACTAGATACAATTCAGTGGCTTGGATTACAAAACATGCTAAGCTATAGATTTATTTATTTTTTGCCTTGGTTTATGGAATAAACTACAACTATCAAGATTAACACAGCAAGTTATGCCATGAAGTAAGGATTAAAAATCTCAGCATATTAAGTTCATACGTTATACTAAAAGGCTTTATGTAGACCTGACAATGCAGCAAATGATTTCAGCTAGTGTTAATTTCAGTGGTCTCTTACCATTTCCCTATTTTACTGTTTTTGTTGGGTTTTTTTTGAATTTCAGGAAGTGGTTCAATTCCCGATTTCTTTCAGCTTATGAAACGGCAGTTCACAGAAGATGAGTGGCAAGTTATCAAGTCCATGAAGAATGAATGGCTTCAGTTGGATATGTTTCATAGGCACTGGGTAATAAAATTTATTGTTTATAGTCAATATAATCCATGTTCAAGCATGTAAGCATTCCTTTTTTTTTGAGATCACTTCTTAGAATGTAGAATGTCTATTTTGAAAACTTTCTGGACAATCCAGAAAACTGGAATTAATCATTTTTTTCAACAAACGTAATTCTGGCTGTCCCAATTGTATCTTGGCCTTTCTTCAAATAGTTTAGGGGTAGGTATATTAAAAGATTATTTTCTATTTGATTATTCCAACAAACTTGTTTGACAATTTAGGTTGTAGAAGAGTGATTCACCCAATGATATCAGATTTAATCCATGTCTTACAAATTTTTGATCCATGAAACCAACAAAATCTTAACACCCAGTACCTAGGAATACATAGTATATTATATTTTATTATTAGTTTCTTCATTATGCCACTGGACCTGAATTTCCAGGACATATTGGTAATTCTTCGGCAGCTATTTGAGAACTACTTTGGCCAACTCAAATGAAGATAAATTAGACTGTATCGTCTACCTCTTACGAAAAATATATTTGCAAAGAGTAAATGAACCCTTCTATTGATAAAAAAATAATAGCTGTTCAGATCTTCCTTTCCTTTTCCATCCTATTTTTTTTTCTTTTATCTCTTTTCTATTAGACTGTGAATCTCTTCACAGGAATTATCTTACCTTTCAGTACCTGCACAATGCTTAGAACACATTAGGCATTTCTGTCTGCATTTTTTTTAAAGAAAGGCCACTCCTTTGATGCCGTTGAAGTATTTAAAAAGTTGTATTGTGACTGGGGAGGACAGTTGAGCAGTGACAGCTTTGGAGGGAAGAAGGGCACAGCCCTTTCATTCCTACTGCTGCCCATTCTTAGAATGTTGCCCATGCTCACAGGAACTAAGCTTCTTCAAAGCTTCCATTGGCCTAATTTATAATAGAAGCTAGCAGCATCCTGAAAGAATACAAAGAAGGTAGAAATAGAAGGAATAGAAAAAGTGTGAAAAGGATTGGTTAAAAATGAAATCTAAGTCAAAACTTGAAAAGACTATGAAATTATAGTCCAGCATATTAAAAAACTGTCAAGTTTAAGATAGCTTCTATAGATTCACAAATAGAAAGTGTCAGGAGTAGTAGTAGTAGTAGTAGTAGTAGTTCCAATTTCATAATTAAAGTTGTCCTTCTGCTAATTTCAAAAATATGTATATAATTACTAAATAAATGTGTAAAGAGAAGGAATAGTGTCTAGCACGACTGGTTTAGTGGGGTAATTAATGCCTAGAAATGATTCAGAAAGATTTACTAACCTATACTTATACACACAATGACCTCTTGTGTTTGAACGTCAAACTTTAGGCATTAAAAGAGAGCTTCATAAAAGCCATTGGTGTTGGAATAGGATTTGACCTTCAAAGGATAGAGTTTAATGTGTCGCCAGTGGAACTGGAAGTAGGAAAAACATATAATGAAACTATTATACTCTTGGATGGTGAAGAAGAAAAGCAGTGGACATTTGAGGTATGATTTTAATTTACAGGCTATTCCTTAGATCCATCATACATATTGAATTGAAACATAATAGGTTTGCATTGATATAAATACTGTCTCTAGCATTATTAGCATCTACCTCCTGATCAGCTAAAATCTTTCCTCCTCTGTCACTTTATCTTATAACTTTAGCAGCAACATATTTTTGGCATCAGATATAAATGACTGAACCTGAAGTATGAAGTTACCATCTGACTTTTGGCACGCTGATGTAATGATTGGGTTGAAGAATGAGCTTTCCTAATGAAATGTAACATTTTCCCAAGACAAATAAAAATAAATAACTGCCACAATTCTTATTACTCATCTCCAATTTTAAACTTCTAATGTTTGTAATCTACATGAGGTTATGACAATAGCTTCAGATTCATTAGATTTTTTTTTAAAAAAATGAAGTAATATGGAAGTCACAGAAAAATGCCCTTTTAACTCCTAGGTTATTGAATTCAATTCTTGTTTTGAAACATGACATTTGAAAATGAAGCAAATGTCATCTTGTATTTTAAATAAGGGTCAAGAAAGAAATGGGACTGCATCTTTACCATCCATACTGTTCTTTGGATGATAATGTTCTTTGGTGGTACAGTACATGTCCTCGCAGTCGTCAGCATCACCACGTTTTGTTGTTTTACTTGTTAAATGAGAAAAGAGGGCAAGTGCAAACAAGCATTTAGTTGAAAAAGGCTAGTTTAGGTCAGGGGTAGGCAACCTTGGCTCTTTTAGGACTCGTGGACTTCAACTTCCAGGAATTCTGGGAGTTGAAGTCCACGAGTCCTAAAAGAGCCAAGATTGCCTATTCCTGGTTTAGACAGTAATGTCACCAATCTTCCTGATGGAATGGCATAACTCGCCATGGCCAAGTCACTATGGCCCACATGCTGCTGTGCAGCAATTCAATAAATATAAAAGTTAAATTAATTTTGATGGAACCGTGGTCAATAATAATAAAATAAAGAAAACTAATCCAGAAATACAAGAGTTACAATAGTGTGTTTGTGTTTGTTTGTTTTATATACCGCCCTTCTCCCGAAGGACTCGGGGCGGTGTACAGAGCAAGGTAAGTATACAGTAAAGCAATAGTAAAACAAATGAAACCCCAAAATCTATCAGGCCAGGCCGGCTTGCTGGAATAGGTAGGTTTTTAAGACTTAGATGAGGGAATTGAAGGCAAACTCATCAAAATTGCAGATGTCACTAAACTGGCAGGAGTATCCAACACCCCAGAAGACAAACTCAGAATCCAAAAAGATCCTGACAAACTTGAACAATGGACCCTGTCCAACAAAATGAGTTTCGATGTAGAGAAAAGCAAAGTTTTACATTTAGGCAGGAAAAATCACAAGATACAAGTACAGGCGAGACCTGGCTTAAAAACAGCAACTGTGAGAAGGACCTTGGAGTCCTAGTAGACGATCACTTAACCATGAACTAGCAGTGTGCAGCAGCAGCCAAAACTAATAAAATCCTGGTTTTTATAAACAGAGACATAGAATCAAGATCACACAAGGTATAGGTACCGCTTTATAAAACTCTAGTAAGACCACACCTGGAATACTGCAGCCTATTTTGGTCACCACATCACAAAAAGGATGTTGAGACTTTGGAAAAAATTCAGAAAAGAGCAACTAAGATGATCAAAGGCCTGGAGACTAAAACATACAAAGAACAACTGCATGACTTGGGTTTGGTTAGTCTAAAGAAAAGAAGAAATGTGGAGACATGATAACAGTATTGCAGTATTTGAGGGGCTGCCACAAAGAAGAGGGAGGTCACGTTATTCTCCAAAGCACCAGAGGGCAGGACAAGAAACAATGGTTGGAAACTGATCAAAGAGAGAAGCAACCTGGAATTAAGGAGAAACTTCCTGATAGCGAGGACAATTAACCAGTGGAACAGCCTCCAGAAACTGTGGGCAATTCATCACTGGAGATTTTTAAGAAGAGGCTAGATAGTCACTTGTCTAAGATGGTATAGGTCTTCCTTCTTGAGCAGGAGGCTGGACTATACAGCATTGAGTTGTCCCGTGGCGAGTTGGCCATAGCGAGTTGGCCTAAAGCCCTTCCTGAAGCATATAAGTCATGCCAAATCTTACTTCTGTTTTATTTGTTACTCAGGAGACCCGGTTAGATGATTGCCACCATATTGCGGTTGCTCTTGGAAAATCAGGAGAATTTGGAAAGTACCACTCTGGGGTAAATTATTCTGCAAGTTTTCCTTAATTTTTATAATGTATCTGAAATTAATACTAGCTGAAATTTGTTATTTTCTGCTACATGAGGGAATGTGTTTGTCTGTGGTGGTGGGATTTTGGTTTTCATTATCAGCTGAAATTTTAAAATTTTGCTCCAGCTAAATAGAACAACAATAATAATAAAAAGTTGGAAGGGATCTTTGGAGGTCATCTAGTCCAGCCCCCTGCTCAGGCAGGAAACCCTATACCTGTTGATCATATTGTGTTTGAGCATGTTTTACTCCACAAAGAAGTTGCCATACTACAAAACGAAGAAATATTTCCCTTTATTTATTTATATACCAATCAATATTTCAACAAAAAGAGTGCTACTATATATCAAATATTAAAAAGTATACAGAAATGCCTAAAACAATAGCATAAAGACGGTACCAGATATTCTGCAAGACATGGTGATCATTAGCAGTTAAGCAACCTTACTGGGGTAAAAAATGAAATTTGATCACTTGGAGAAAAATGATAACCTCCTGCACAGAGACGCAATTAAGATTTCTAACAATTGGCGATTCCTAACAATTCAATGTGATTGTAATAGATTTCTTAGGAAAATCGAAAGCTATTTAATAAGGTGAGTTGAACTAAGGATATTCCCTAAAGGATTTGTGTCAACCAGTGTCGGAGGTGACAGAGCCTAAACAAGCCCCTAAAGAGTAAACAGATTAATTTGTCTCAAAATATCTGTAATATTAAAATAAAATGTCCATTTAAAAGTCATGCCAAATTCTTCAGCAATATTTGTCCTTACATATACTTGAGGATTCTATCTTGAATGATGTTTTCCTACAAATGTTCTTTAAACTCGTGTCCATCATTTATATTTCTCTGAATCGTTGCTAAATCCTTAGTTTACATTGGCAGCTTTTATCAACTGAGAAAGAGCTAAATTTTATTTATTTATTTATCAAATTTATATATGGCGGCCCATCACAAAAAAGTGACTATGGACTTTAGACTTTACAGACAAATTAAGTATTTTGTCAGGAATTTCATATGTTGGGTTTTTAAAAACAACAATAAATCAGTTCTGGCTATATTTCCTTTTCTACTATTAATCCCATGAATTTCTTATTTTTTGCATCTTTTCTGTGCCCTGAATAACGTTACTTATCTGGAAAGGTTATAGCATGATGAGTACATTTGTGTGCATACCATTTTATGGTCTTGTTAGTTTAAAAACCTGCATTTTTAATATGGAGGCAGACAACTATAGGCCTTCTGCTTCCCACAGCTCCTTATTTGCAGCCCCCTCCAGTACATGGAGTTCCTGCAGTTGAAGCTCAGAAGCAAATTGCTTTCAGCACTGCAGTTTTTTCTTGTTTTTCATATGAAAGTGGAAATGGAAACAGCCTCTTTGAGGAAAACAAATTCCACTACATCTCTTAAAACCCCCAAATTCCCCAAACCAGATGGAAAAACTGCCAATTTGATAGCACAGCTTTTACCGGATTGGGAGGCTTTGAGGGAAATGGGAACTTATAAAGGGCTCCCATTACCATTCTTATCCTTTACCAAAGGGGGGGGGGAAACAAGGGGGAAAAAGGCTGAATTGTTATTCCATTACTTCTGTTGTTATGTCATTGCTCTGAACAACCATAGTGATATTATACACAGGGACATCACCAGATGGAGTTACACAGAAATCAAAACGAATACATTATTGGTAGAAAGAGGTTGAAGAACTCACAAAAGGGAACTGTGGAATAGATCGTCATCTACTTACGTGCAGGTTCCAAGTTAAGCGAAGGAGAAAAAAAGAAAGCCAACCAGTTTCCAAAATATGATCCTGTGCATTTACACAGCAGTTTCAAGGAGTACATCAGGATTTGGTTGGTGTGAGCTACCCAGAGTAGCTTAAGATAATAAATAAATAAATAAGTAAGTAAGTAAGTAAGTCCTGAATTGCTCTGATACTATGAAAGAATATTGTCCAGATTCCCAGAAAGGAGGGAATGCATGACAGAGGAGCAAAAGACAGCCCAGTTTAGATATTTTATGTCGGAGAGACTTAAGATGGTCCTCCTCGTATTTCCCAGAGTATATGTTTAATGGTGCAAATTAGTCTGTTTTAATGGCACGATTTCTGTCTATAGGGAAGGAACAATAAAGGAAACTTCCTTAGAAGAGATTCAATGTGTCTTTCTTGGTTTTGGAAGCCTGACAGGGAACCAGAAGAACTAGGAAGGGAAATCAAAATGATTAAAGATGAATATACAAAGAAAGTGCCAAAGACCAAGAAACAAAACAAATCAAATTAGATGTCAGAGTAGACAGTGGAAATTGCCAAGAAGAGAAGCTAAAGACAAGAAAGACAAAGATCTCAGGAACAAACTTGACAAATTATTTCAGAGAGCTGCAAAGGAGACAAGAAGCAGTATTACAACAAACCTGCAAAGGTATCAAAGTTGGTAACAGACACAGAAAAACAAGGAAACTTTTCCAAAAGGACTTTAAGCTCAGAAAGAGGTTCCAGCCCCAAACTGGTATGCTGAAGAATGCCCTTTGGTAGATAATAACTGATTCAAAGAAAAATGAAAGGAATGTGTTGAAAATCCACACAGTAAATATACAGAATCAACCTCCACGGTACCATAGAAGATAATCCCTACCTACATGAACTAGACAATTAAGTTAGATAAGTCCTTAAGTTATCAAGTTGGAAACTATAGAAATTGATACAATAGCTACAGAACTATGGCAAGCAATAAAAGAAAAATCAGTAAAGGTTCTATACCTGCAAACTTGGAAAATGACACAGAGGTCACTCCAGTATCAAAGAAAAGATAACAGGCTATGGAAATTATCATTTGTTGTTGTTAGTTTTTCTCCATAGGAACCTGGAATGTAAGATCCATGAATCAAGGAAAGCTGTTGTTGTTGTTGTTAGTTGCGAAGTCGTGTCCGACCCATCGCGACCCTATGGACAATGTTCCTCCAGGCCTTCCTGTCCTCTACCATCTTCTGGAGTCCATTTAAGGTCACGCCTACTGCTTCAGTGACTCCATCCAGCCACCTCATTCTCTGTCGTCCCCTTCTTCTCTTGCCCTCAACCTTTCCCAGCATTAGGCTCTTCTCCAGTGAGTCCTTCCTTCTCATTAGGTGGCCAAAGTATTTGAGTTTTAGCTTCAGGATCTGGCCTTCTAAAGAGCAGTCAGGGTTGATCTCCTCTAGGACTGACCGGTTTGATCGCCTTGCAGTCCAAGGGACTCGCAGGAGTCTTCTCCAGCACCATAGTTCAAAGGCTTCAATTCTTTGGCGCTCAGCCTTTCTTATGGTCCAACTTTCACTGCCATACATTGCAACTGGGAAGAGCATGGCCTTGACTATATGCACTTTTGTTGGCAGGGTGATGTCTCTGCTTTTTAGTGTGCTGCAAATTATCATACAATATATTTAATTTCACATGCTATCAAAATGGAAATGACCAAAGAACACAAGGCATTTTTCTCTGGATAATTGAGAAAGCCCAAAATAACAAAAACAGTGTGTGATTTGTTGACTATAGAAAATACTTTGTGTTGATTATGAGGAATATGCTTAGAAAATGAGAAGCACAGAACATTTCTTTATTCTCATGCAAAACCTACATGCAGGACAGGAAGTCATATTGTGGACTAATGGAGAAGACTGTATCTAGGTTGGCAAAGGAGTGAAAAAGGATTGTATACTCTCCCCTTAAATATTATTTATTCAAATTACATGCAACATATATATTGAGGGAACTGAAATGGAAGAAGATTGATGTAATTTAAAAGTCGGAAGAAGAAATATCAATAATACACTATGCTGACGATATTACTCTGATTCCCCCAAAATTCAAAGTACATGCAAGCTCAAGATCCACAATGAGCAACTGGGACTAAAAGTAAGATCAAAACAATAGTAACAGATATAACCAGCTTTAAAACTGACAACGAAGATATTGAAGGGATAGGTAGCTGCTACCTTTTAGAATCACCAACCATAAAAAAGTAATATATATGCCACAGGGTAGTACGCAACAGAGCAGCCGTGAAGATTGTTGATCAAAGATAAGAATTGTGCAAACCATGGTATTCCTTGTGGCACTTTACAGAAGCAAAAGCTGGATTTTGAAGAACCAGGATAGAAAGAGTATTGACACTTTTGAACCTTGGGATCTGAAAAGACTTTAAAAATATCATGGATAGCCAAGCAAACAGATAGATCATTGAACGCAACAACTCAGAGAACTCACTCAAGATACACATTACCAGGCTCAAATGATCGCACTTCAGACACATAAGGGGGAAATCTAGTTCTCTGTCGAAGTTCATAAAGTTGAAAAAAATGAAAATAAAGAGAAGAGGATGACCACCAGCAGAGTGTATTGACTTAGTTACAGCAGTTATGAATGCACCATTGGAAAATCTGAAGGACCAGGTGGGGGAACAGATCCTCCTAGAAGGAATCCTCGTGGTCATTAAGAATTAGTACCATCTTGATGGAACATAGTCAATTTGCTGTTATTACCAGCTTCAAACAACATCATCTGCAAGCTTCTTACCACTGCAGAAAATAGATTGCAGCCCCTGATTTTTTTAAAAAAAAGTTCCCAGCCCTATTTATTGGCCTCTTGGCATTTATTTTCTGCATGCTTGTGATCCATTTTTCCCGTATGGAGGATATTTCCATTTCCTTAAAGGAGTACTATTTTTATAATCGTTTTCTTGACAGTGAAAATTATTCATAATAAATTCTTGGACTTGGATAGTATCTTTCTTGATCTGTGATGCACATTCTAATTCAATTATGATCAGTGTGTTGATGACTAATCTGTAATCTAGAGACATTTGACTTCTTGATTTTCCATTTAACTTCTTTTTTAACAGATTTTTTACAGCATTGAAATCAGATGTGACTGCTTTGGAATTCTTGAGCAATTTCCAGTCTACTTATAAATTAAACTTGGTAGCACTATGATCACTATTTCTATTGAAATGAGCTTTTACATCTTGAATTCTTTAGGATCTGTATCGAATTTGAACGTACTGGTTGACCTGAAAATTATTTATTTGCTTTGTCTTTCATTTCACGTATGCAAAAAAATTATATTTCTAAGAGGAATAATCCCAGCCTTGCTTCTCAACCAAAAAAATCTTAATTCATTTTTGCCCTTCTTTTAGATGATTCCCACCAATAAAACTGCATTTACAATACTGACTTTCAATGATTTAGTTGCCTCCGCTATTCCTCTTGCACCAGAAGATCCTGCTTGCTGGGAAAGCTTTTGTTCCAGACAGGAAATGCCAACACGACAGAGTTGTACCCCAAGATGAGAGAAGCTGGATTTACGGGGGGGGGGATTTGAAAGCCTTCACAGGCTGCAAATTGTTATTTTACCAACAGCTGATTTGTATAGAAATGTATGACGCGAGGGAGAATACTTGGGGGGGGAAAACTTTTTAAAATTGTTTTTCTTGCTGTGTATACCTTTGTAAATATTTTCCCATATCTCTCAGATTTGATTTAACTGTTCTTTGACTTAACTTGTATAAGTGGCTGTTTCTTCTTTCTCTGTAATGAAAGAATTGGTATATTTCCATGTATCAGGGCATGTATCTATTTTCTCCATTGAATGGCCTGTATAATTGCAGGAGATATACAGGAGATATACAAGGTAAGGGTGCATGTCTACTTCTTCATCAAAGAAATATGCTGATAAGTTATTATGTGATGACCTTCAGTTTCCCCAATAATTACCTTTATATCTTATATATTCAAATGTACTACCCAACCATATAATGGAAATGAATGGAAGAAGAAAAGTGCAAGGCCACATTAACTATTTCTGTCCCAGAATAAGTGGTCTCTAGTTGCCTATCATGACAAGGGAAGACCTATTATGGTGTCCTGTAATATTAAAGGAAACACTTAGACCTTATGCAAGCCTATCTATATAACTTACAGAGTTGCCAAGGTTGGTATGTCTAATAAATGTGGATGTGAGAAAGGAAATAAACACAGCAGCTTTTGAGTTATGTACTGTATTTCCAGATAATGACAAGGAGTAATGAAAACAAACTCCTGTATAACCTGCGGTTTAATATACCTCCTAGCTATAACAGTAGATGATTGTCTTGAGTTTTATACCCTGTACTTCCTGGACTATTTCTTTTTCAGAACTGAAATTTCATGTATATGTGTAAAGTATGTCCTGAGTCTGGGAAATGATCCTGTCTCCTGGATTGCAGTGGAGCCCTAGACATGTCAACCAGGAAAAGAATCTTAGTTGCTTTCAAGGCTTAAGTACATGGTGTGTCTGGACCTGGGTTCCACATCCAATCTCCAAAAAAAGATTCAAAGAATAAGAAATATGAAAAATCTGTTATTGAGAATTTAAAAAGTTATCAGTCAGAGTAGGCATTGTGAGAATAGATCTTAAGCCCCCAGTGTGGCATCACTGAACACCATTATATTCCTGAAATTAGGTGCTTATCAGACTCAATAATCCATCATTTTTAAAGGTTCTTCTAGTTAAAAATAGATGCACAGTACCATTCTCAACCATATATTTTTTATTTTATTTTCAAAGATGTCCCTTGGCCTTATGTAAAACCAGAGGCATTTAGGCAAAACCTAAACATGGGGAATGGACTCACCAGTTTGCCTTCTGTTAAATGGAAGTTTTTTTATTCATTCCACTTACTATGACATCCTTTTTTTAAAGGCTTCATAATACATTCTCAAAATTCTAAATGCACTCAAAGACCCAAAAAAGATATGAGTCAAGATGGACCAATAGAAGACTGTAAGATAGCTTCAGGGTTCTTCAGTACCATGGAGAGATCCTGGAGAGTAAATGAACTTTCTCTGACATTTTCAGGCCCTGGTGAGCAACATATTAGGAGTTGAACTTTTCTACCATCAAATGCCATCACCTTCAAAAGCCTAAATCTCGTAAATTGCCAAAACATTTAGCAAAAATTGGAGGGGGGGATTGGGTGCCAATAAGGAATGTAACCCATCAGGAGTGGGGTGTCTACAGGATATATTTATTCTGATCCTGTTGTATCTTTCATCAGGTTCTGCTATCTCCTTTTTATTTAGTAAGAGGATACTTGCTAGTATTTTAGCGTATTGCAACTCCCTTGGAATTTCTCCCTCAGAGAATACAGATAAACACAATGGGAAGGGATCTTGGAGTTATAGCCCAACCCCCTTCTCTAGCAGGAGACCCTATACCATTTCGGACATGTAGTTGTCCAGTCTTTTCTTAAAAACTTCCAGTGATGAGCACTCAACAACTTCTGGAGGCAAGCCATTCCACTGATTAATTGTTCTCATTGTCAGGAAATTCCCTAGTTCTAGATTGGATCTCTCCTTGATAAGTTTCCATAATACAAGAGCCTTGGTGGAGCAGTGGGCTAATGCCTCCTTAAGTAACACCAGCTGCCTGCAATTAGTGCAGGTTCGCGTCCCACCAGGCTCAAGGCTGACTCAGCCTTCCATCCTTCCGAGGTAGGTAAAATGAGGACCCAGATTGTTGGGGGCAACAAGCTAACTTTGTAATAGTGCCACTGGGGGGGGGGCAAAAGCCCTAATAAGCAGGCATATACATAGAATGAAGGCTATTGCTAAGCACATTGATTTGTGCTTTAGATTGTAAGCCACCCTGAGTCTTCGGAGAAGGGCGGGATATAAATGGGATTTTTTAAAAAAAAGAAAACCTAGTCCTCTTTGTTAGACTAGACATACCCAGTTCCTGTAACCATTCAACATATGTTTTAGTCTCCAACTCCTAATCATCTTTGTTGCGCTATTCTGTACCCTTTCCAGAGTCTCAACATTTTTTCTATCGTAATTAAAACTGGATGCAGTATTCCAAGTGTGGTCTTATCAAAGCGGTTTAAAGTGGTACTAACACATATGATTGTGATATTTTTTTTAAATCCCATTTATATCCCGCCCTTCTCCGAAGACTCAGGGCGGCTTACAATGTAAGAAGCACAAATCAATGTGCTTAGCAATAGCCTCTCTTGATGTAACCTAGGACTGCATTGGTGTTTTTGGCAGCTGCAATACATAGCTAGCTCATATTTAACTGGTTGTCCACTAGGACTCCTAGATTCCTCTCACAGTTATTACTCTTGAGCCAAATACACCTATTCTATATCTACTGTATGTATTTGGTGCATTAAACAAAATGATAAGTGTATTTCCATAAGTGGTTTTACTAACTTCAGAACTGAAGAATCTTCTTGAATGAGAAGCAAAACATCTTATCCATTATATTTGAATCCTTAAAATGGGGTACCCAGAGTAGCACACAATGCTCAGGATGGAATCTGACCAAAGCAAAATAGAGTGGTGCTTTTGCTTCCTATAATTTGGAAACTGCTTCTGTGGACTAAAATTATATCCTGAGCCTTAAATTTCCTAATGCTTTTTCTACAGTTCTGGCTCTATCTATCTGTCTGTCTGTCTGTCTGTCTGTC
The DNA here is from genome assembly GCF_964194415.1 of Vipera berus. Lineage (NCBI taxonomy): Eukaryota > Metazoa > Chordata > Lepidosauria > Squamata > Viperidae > Vipera > Vipera berus. The sequence goes on from NC_138206.1 coordinate 18,427,651, forward strand.
TATCTATCTATCTATCTATCTATCTATCTATCTATCTATCTATCTATCTATCTATTCTATATCTATCTACCTATCATCTATCTATCTATCTATCTATCTATCATCTATCTATCTATCTATCTATCTATCTATCTATCTATCTATCTTTGATGTCCATTAACTTTGGCAACAGCAAGAAGCAAAAGGATTTTTGTATAAGATGTTGCAAATACTCAGAAATGCAATGCTAAACTACATGGGCTGGTGGCCTGACATTGTATTAATCCCTTTTTCTGCAGTGTACTATTCTCAATAATTTGGATTTTGGATGCGGATTTTAACTATGCATTTCAACAGAATTTTCTTTTACAGAAAATGTTCTCTTTACTAGAAGTTTTTCTTGATTACCTGTCATTATTGCATTGGTTTTTAAGGTACTCGTGCTTTCCTGCTGCACATACCAATTATTAAAAGCACAAATCTCTAAAGCTATACTTCTTTATAAGTAGTATGATTCAGTGTGTCTAAATTTTAAACTCAAAATGTAACAGCAAAATAGCCCCCATGAAATGTCTTGATTTACAATTCAGCCTTGCCTTGGTTTTTCAGAAAATTACCTTTCAGACTAAGTTGCTAATTGCCAGTATTGTTAATCATGCCCTTTAGATTGCTCAATGTAAATGTGTAAAAATATTAAAACTGTCATTTAAAGAGAGCTGAACATTTGGAATAAACGTACATTTTTTTAAAAAAATGTTCATGTTCTTCTAATTGAACAGCATAAAAGATTTAATCTGAATCCCAAAAATATTTCTATTTCTATTGCCTACACTCTCACACATGCACATACACACACCCACACACTTAAGGATTTGGAGCAGAAGACCCATTTCTAAATATGTTCATACCAAGAAACATAATTCAAAAGAGCTTTGCTTCTATTTAATCTTCAGTAATTACAAAAATATTAACACGGTCACACTCTTTGTGTCTACGTTGATTTGTGTCTTTTGTCATGCATGGGTGGAGGTATGCTTTTTCATCCATTGAACCACTTTTGCTCGGGTGAATTAGGACCGCTGGCAGATGAAAGCGGAGACAAAGCCAGTGGTAGCAGCAGCTCTCCTTGCAAAGCTGTTTTTTTTTTTCTGAGCTCAGCGGTCTGCAAGAAAGAGTGGCTGCTCTTACTAAGGTTTAAAAAAATTCCCTGCAAAGGCCAGTTGCCCTTCTCCTGCCTCATATATTTGTTTCAATCAAACCTAAGAGAACTTTATATAAAATTGTGGCTTGTTGGGTTGCGGATTAAGCAGACCACTGACCTATAACATAAATTGATTGATCCAAAGTGTCTGTTGGTGAAGGAGAAATCAAGACAGGTTAGAATCCACCCTGACTTTTTAAGTGTTTCGTTACACAGATACTGTATGTAGACAGGCAGAAACTATGTTTTGGTTACTGTAAAAGAAAGTTAAACCCTAACATCACTGATTACTAGCAACCATTTGTGAGTGACGCTTACACATAACCTAGCAATCCTTTGCTACTTTTAGAGAGAGATGTAAATGAACAGAGGGGTAAAAGTCTTATTATAGAGGGCATGTGACACTTAGTGGCAAATGTCGTACCTCATAATGAGATAAGAATGGGCAATATTGAAAGGAGCAAAGGTCTTAAATCAGTTTCCTGGCTTTCTGGGAGACAGTAGGAAGCCTGCTAGTCTCATCCTGTTACCTAGAATGAGGTTGAAATTTGCTAGTCTGTGAACGAATGAGTGAATTTTTCAGTGTATAAAAGGTGGGAATGGAAGTGTTTCGTTTCTGGATGGTATCTTCCCATTTTCATTCCCATTTCTATCCTTAAATCAGCCTGAATGATATAAAAGGACAGATCTGATCCTTTCCCGAAAAGGAAGCTTGGGGACTTTAGAGGGCTTTTGGGGTGCAAAGTCTAACAATGGATGTGGAAACAGAAATCTTTCCATTTTCATTCTCATTGCAGGTTGTCCTCAATGTACGACCACAATTGAGCCCAAAATATCTGTTCCTAAGCAAGACATTTGTTAACTGAATTGTGTCCCATTTTATGACCTCTCTTGCCACAGTTGTTAAGTGAATCACTACAATTCTTAATTTAGTAACACAATTCTTAAGTGAATCTGGTTTCCCATTGACTTTGCTTGTCAGAAGGTCACAAAAGGTGATCACATGATCCTGGGAAATGAACTATTTATTTTTATGGGTGATTATCTGTTTGACAGATATACTGTCATTTCTGTACAAACTACCCTTGGCCACAACCAAGTACCATTCCTACAAGGTTACATCAGGCGACACTTATATAGTCACATTACATAATTTTTTATGTAGTTCAAAGAGTTTTGTGTTTGGTGTATGTGCTTGGAAATGGTAGAGGTATGTTCTGGCTAGTAATGAGAAATGTAATGGCTGCAATTCTAAGGAGATAAGAGTTGTGTTAAAAGCTTGTTTTGAAGTCATCGCATGATGAACCAGTAGAGCCACTGAATACTGATTGACTGCACTGAATATTTTCAAATCACTTCTGGCTTTTTGCATGCCTTTCTAGCTTCTTGCATGCCTGCTGATGTCTTGAAGACAGAGGATATGCAATAATGTTTGGTCATGTTAGATCTTAGATTGCCTGTAAAGTTTCTCGGTCTTGAAATTCTTTATTTTGTTATCCAGGAGATAATCATTCCCTGGCAAAAGTGAGCAAGGGTACATTTTGTGTGTGTGTGTGTGTGTGTGTGTGTGTGTGAGAGAGAGAGAGAGAGAGAGAGAACATGGTGTGCTACATGCAAGTGTGAGTTCTGGTAGGAAGGTGAGTGTACCCTACAGGCAAGTGTTGGTGGGTGGATGTTATGAGTAGGTGCAAGTGTAGGTAGGCGGTGGATGTTATGGACGGGTGTGTAAGTGGGTGCTACTGGTGGGCACAAGAGCAGGAGGTGGGCAAGTGGGTAGTACATGCAAGTGAATGTGTGGGCAGACAGATGGTGATATGGATGAATGCAGGCAGGTGGGCAAGTGAGTACTACAGGTAGGTATGATCAATCACAGAATGTATGAGTTGGAAGGTATTTTATAGATCAAGTTATCTGCTAACTATAGGTTCTATCTAGCAAGCAACCATCTAGTCCTAGTTTGAAATCCACTAGCAAGGAAGAGTCTTGGCAGACTGTTCCATTGCTTAATAGTCTCTATGGTCAGGAAATGCTTCCTAATTCAGCCTGAATCTCCTGGCTTTTAGATTCAAGACATTGATCCAAATCTCATTTCAATCAGTTGTGTTTCCCATAACCTTTTAGGTATCCCTGATAATTCTTCCACTCCTTAAATCTCCCTTTTACAAGCTAAACATATCTATAGGCTTAATTTCCAGATCTAGTATCATCTGGTAGATTTCTAATGAGCCTAGTCCAATCTCTTCATATCCCTTTTAACATACGGTGTCCAGAACTAAACACAGTACTCTAAATGCAGGGTAAACAGTGCAGAGTACAGTGGATTTATTGCATCCTATGATCTGGAAATGCTCTTTTTCATATGCTGCAGAACACAGCCAAGAAAACAAACAAATGCAAACAATCAATCTAGAGCCATCACTCAAGAAACAAATGACTAGACTCAAATTAACATACTTTGGGCAATAATGTGAAGACAGCTCTCTAGAGAAGGCTTAAATGCTGGGAAAGGTGGAAGGAAAGAGTCAGAAAGAGAAAAAGAAGGTGACTAGCAGCAACATGGATGGACTCGGTGACAGTGGTGAGGAGCTCACATTGGAAGAAAGACCATGTTAGGGAAAGATAGGAAAAAAAATGTCACTAGAGCTGACCATGACTTGATGGCATATAATCAAAACACTGCTTGAATATGTTCAGATCATTGTCCCTAAACTCTAGATCTTACATAAGTTATCAAGCTAAAGCTTTGCAGTCCTGTACCTCTGAACTCAATGAATGGTCTTATATTTGTCACAAATATTTGAAAATTGGAACAAATCCAGTGTGATGATGGCCAGTTGTCACTTATAAGTGGCCATCATCACATTGGTTTTGACCCAATTTTCGAGTCTACCAGGATCATTTAGTAGCATTCCTACCATTCCATTCTCTACAGTACTGAATTTATAAAGATATAGAATACATAATAGTTGCCAGGTACATTGGAGATCCACCCCCCTGCTAAAGCAAGAGACCCAGTGGTGGCAAACCTATGGCATGTGTGCCAGAGGTGGCACTCAGAACCCTCTCTGTGGGCATGTGTGCCATTGCCCCAGCCCTGCCTTCCCCCATGGCCCCCTCCTCACCAGCAGCCCCCCAGAGGATACTTGCCTCTGGGCGCGGCCTGCACAGAGCACCGCAGCCAAAGACATGGCAGCCGGGGAGCGGAGACAAGACTCTGGCCTCATGCCCTGTTGTGGGCAGTTGATGCTGCAAGGCGCAGGTGGAGGGCATGGCCACCATGGTGCTGCTGGGCCGCCTGGGCGAGCTGCTGCAGAGGGCTGTGGAGGCAGTGGGTGGCCCTTTGGGCAGGTGGAACAGGGGGTGGGGCACGGGGCAGGGCATGGGGGAAGGGGGATTTTGGGCACTCGGTCTCTAAAAGATTCACCATCACTGCCCTATGCCATTTCAGACAAATGGCTCTCCAATCTCTTCTTAAAAACCTCCAGTGATCAAGTACCGACAAAATCTTGAGGCTAGTGGTTTCACTGGTTAAAAGTTATTAATACTATTAGACCGGGGACATACCCCTGAGAGATCCCACTCAATACTTTATCCCAGGACAAGGCAAATCCATTTAGGAATATCCTTTGAGAGAACTGTGGGTCCAACTGCAGTTCCTCTAGACTGCAAAACTGCCTCATGTGGATATAGATATAGATGGTGGTGAACTTTAGCAATGGAGCAAAGAAACCTGCTATTTTTAGCAATGGAGCAAATAATTTTGTTATCTTATTAAAAAGGAGACCTTAGAACATTGTATATTGTATACTCTTCTCAAGGAGAAAGAAATAACACAGTTGATTGAAAACACACTGTTCCTTGAAGAAAAGAGGAAATGGCAATTTTCATGGTAAGCTTTTCTATATAGCAATAATCAGTTAATGTTGGCAATTCATTTTTGAGGAAAAGACCACAAGAGGTTGTCATGGAGATTATTACTTCATGAAACTTTAGCCTTACGCTTCAGTGTGGGTGTCTAATATGTGACATGTGGTAAATAATTTATTATTGGTTTGCTATAAAAGAATGACTTGGCTGGTAAGGATTTTCTTTTACCATGAAGTACTGGGCTTTTCAAACTATCCTAAACTGTATTTCTCTGAAACACTGAAAGCAATTCTCTTCATCAAATCTCTACATCTCTCAAAATCAATCATATAGTCCAGCAATCAGAGTCCTAAGGGCATTAGAATATATTAGGGTTTTTTTTCCTTCTAAGCTTTTACAGTCTTACAGAAAATAATATGATGTCTGGTTTTGCCTCTGACTTCACTGCCAATTTCCAAGCTGATTTTTTTTAAGATAAAGAATTTCACAAAATTGAATATATATATATATATATATATATATATATATATATATATATATATATATATATATATATATATATATATATATATATATATATATATATATATATATATATATATATATATATATATATATATATATATATACATACAATTTACTTTTCTTATCAACAGAAATGATAATACTGCTTTATACTGCACTAGTGACGCCATGCTTGGAATACTGTGTACAGTTCTGGTCACCAAGTTACAAAACGTGTGCAGAAAAGAGCAACAAAGATAATAAAGGGTTGATAAAGGTTGCCATTTGGTTGACTACTCACCAGTTGAAAGAGATCTTGCTGGATATGTTCAACTTGCTTCCAATGAGACAAGGTGACATCAATTAGTACCACCTGCTTTTCATTCATTCATTCAGACAAGTAATTGAGGCCTCCAGAGAAGCAAGAGAATTTATATTCTCAGTATGGTCACCCACAATTTTGCAGTAGACACATTACCTTTCTAGAGAAACCCTATTAACTAATCATCTCGCAGAGATGGGTGGTCGTCAGCAACATTGTCTTGAGATAACTTTGCTTTCCAGTCAAACAGGCTACTTCTGGAAAGTTAATGCAATGATGGGTGTGAAAAGGGCAGCTGAAAACAAATTGTAGAATGTGATTAAAAGTAATGCCTAATTTACCCAGCCAAATTGAATTTGCTGACTTGTAAACAGGATTTGCATAATCCAATATAGGGGGAAAAAAGCTGTGAGGTTAAAACACTTCCTGGATTTCTAGCATCATCAGTTTTGTAAGAAACAATGTTCAAGTATAAATGTCAGCAGGTGCTGACAAAAGCTCAGTTTTAATAAATTTTTAATCTTGGTGATCTTTGTTTCTAGTTTCTAGTTTTAAATATGAATATACCCAAGACACACATTTTCAGGACTATTTTATACATATACATATACATATACATATACATATACATATACATATACATATACATATACATATACATATACATATACATATACATATACATATACATATACATATACATATACATATACATATACATATACATATACATATACATACTCAAGGAACGTGGTGGCTCAGTGGGTTAGGACACTGAGCTTGTCGATCAGAAGGTCAGCAGTTTGACAGGTCGAATCCCGAGTGCCGCGTAACAGAGTGAGCGCCTGTTACTCGTCCCAGCTTCTGCCAACCTAGCAGTTCGAAAGCACGTAAAAATGCAAGTAGAAAAATAGGGACCACTACGGTGGGAAGGTAACAGCGTTCCGTGTGCCTTCAGCATCTAGTCATGCCGGCCACATGACCCTGGAGACATCCTCGGACAAGCGCTGGCTCTTCGGCTTTGAAATGGAGATGAGCACCAGCCCCTAGAGTTGGAAATGACTAGCACGCATGTGCGGGGGAACCTTTACCTTTACCTTTACATTATTTAAAATATACTAAATTATTTGCATATGTATCTGGTTTATCTTCATTCATTTACTTGAATCCCAGAAAGTACAGCAAACTACTTACCCTCCCCCCCTCCAGGGACCTTCTGCCTCCCTCCCTCTGTCAATTACTCAATAGTCAGCTATGACGGGTTTTGTTGCTGATATTTGTATTCTCTTCAGTGGCGTAGCGTGGGGGGTGCAGGGGGGGCGGGCCGCACCGGGCGCAACATCTGGGGGGGCGCGCTCGCACTGAGCTGCTCAGGGAGCCCCAAGGGCTGCACAGAGTCGGCTTGGCTCCGCTCTCGAGCTGCTCTTTCTTGCAAAGCGAAACGAGTCCGGCAGGTGAGATGGGCGGCCACATAAACTGAATAAAATAAATAGAAGCGCCCAACTCTCCGCCCAGGCTCAGGCCAACCGCAAGCGCCCCGCAGGCGCCCCGGCAGGCTTGGCCGAGCGAAGACGGACCCGCCGGCCGGCTGGCCTAGCTTCGTGCGCATGCGTGGCTTTATTTAGCGGGGCTCACGTGCGAGCTTGAATGCAGCGGCTCTTGCAGGTCGGAGCCCCGCCCAGCCGCCCTCGAGAGGGACCCGGAAGCATCCCGCATGCGCGCGACTCTTCTTGGAAAGTCTACGCCGCAGCGGGGCGCGTCTTTTCGGCGGTGCCATGACGTCACCGGGTTAGGGGGCGCAAATTGCCCCGGGTGCTGACAACCCACGCTACGCCACTGATTCTCTTACCCTTACTTTAACAATTTTTTCTATTTCTGGGAAAAGATAAATGGACAGGTATTTCAGGCTAGGTTGGAGCAGAACAAAAAAAAATAAAAAAAAAGAAAACTGCTCTTCATTAATCATAAATCCTCTACTTCATTATATTTGAAGGAATTGCCCTTTTGCAGTTTCTAAATCTACAGAATGTCAGATACATGGGACTGCATTCCTAGTTATCAAAGAAAGAAAACATATTTTATTTTGGCTGGTTCTTTCTGCTGAGGAATTTATGTGTGTTGTTTAAATAAGACCAACCTAACTTAGCTTATCTTGACCGCCCAGGTGTCACTCTGAAAAAAAGGTCAAAAAGGAATAACTAAAGCATTTAGGGGGTATATCAGCTCCTTTATGAGTAAAATCAGCATTTGGAGCATTCTAATTCTGGAACATAACCTGACATATAAAAGGTTTGCAACTTAATACAGCCAATTCAATTCCAAAAATTCAGGTTATAAGAATTCAAAGTCTTGCTGTTCTTACCCATTCTTGCGCTGGAATATAGCACAGTTGAAGTTCTCAGTGAGAACATCATGTTAATGATAAATTTTCACACCCTAAATTGAAAGATGCTGAGATAGAACTGGAGTGAAAAAATTACAAAGACATTAAACAATAACATCCATGGAGGGGAATGAAAAGGCAAGTATTGCAACTTCCTTTTACTGGAATATGAATGCCATGCATTGCCATCTTGCCTTTTTGTTAAACACCTCCTTTCTCTTTACCATCTCGCAATACCAGTTAATTTAAAGTTTCCAAGAGGTAATTTCTTATATTATTAACCTGAATCAACCCATTACATTATGAAGACTATAGAATAGATGATAATTTTCTACTCTGGTCTAGTGTTGGCTCATAGATATCACTGACATCCCAATCTATGCCTGGGAGAAAGTAAATGGCTCAATGCCATCTTGCCAGCTTCTACTCTATGACTAAGGGAGGACCAGAATTGATGCTCACTCACTTTAACCACCACACCACAGTGGCTTTGTATACTAAACTGGAAACGATGGGTGTAGCTGTAGCTGTAGACCCAGTTCCTGGATGAATTTAAAAATTAAATCTTGCCTCACTTTGTCTTTCTTCCTTCCTTCCTTCCTTCCTTCCTTCCTTCCTTCCTTCCTTCCTTCCTTCCTTCCTTCCTTCCTTCCTTCCTTCCTTCCTTCCTTCCTTCCTTCCCTCCCTCCTTCTCTCCGTCTCTCTTTCTTTCTCTCTTTCTCTCTCTCTCTTTCTTCTTTTCTTTAGCTGTCAGAATGACTGGGCAGATTATACGTCTTGGTGCCTCTAAAGATAGTTCATCCCAACATCACCTTTTCTTCACCATTTCTCCTGTCATTTTTCTTCTACTAAGAAAATGCGTTAAGGAGGAAAAGATGGAATAGCTGTAGCTTGTCTTTTGATTGTTAGAGCAAAGAGCCTTCCGTCTGGAAGCTCCCTGAAATGTATTCTGCTTTGTAAAATGCATTCAGCTCATTTAGATTTCACGGGTATTTCATTTTCAAGTTTTGCAGCATATGATTTCTGCGGCTGAAGTGAATGGAAATTAGTGCCAGGCAGAGAATCCATTCTGCATTAAAAAAAAAAGTTCCCATTGGAAAGAGAATTTGCTTTAGAAATTCTTTTGTAGGAAGATTGGGTATGGATTGTGGTGTTTCTGAACTTGTTTAGTTATGAAGTGGCCAAGGGCTCTGGCAAATGCCTTTCGTTGTACATCCCAAAGGTGCTTTTTCATGAGGTAACTGGACTTTCTTTTTCTCTTTGAAAAGTTGCCAGTTGCCTCATGAAAAAGCACCTTTGGGACAACCATGACCTGGATGACTGAGAATCTCCATAGACATCTTTCGTTGTACACTTTTCCAGCCACAACAATTTGTGACTTTCTGGGTTTACATTACACCCAGGAGTGGACATTAGGACAGAAGTCTTCTGATTTGGCTTTCATGGTTAAGAAGTGAGAAAAGGCAGGGAGACTTCTGCATGATAGAAAAACAAATACAGAAAAAGACAATAATATTAGAAGCCTCTGAACGAATCAGTGAGAATCCAGAATCTCTGTGACTCCCACTCTCATGATGTCCCAGAAGACAGTGAAAAGCTACTTTCTCAGATTTTGGAGTAGGGCGATTAGGGAGCCATTGCAAAATTTTATGTGATCTTGTATGGTGTCTCTCCTTCTAGATTTCACATAATTTATTCTATTTTTTTTTACAATTTATAATATAAAGTGTCCAGAGTTATTAAGGTTAGCTCCATGCAGTGTTATTGGCTTCTCTTTGAGAGAAGGGGGTTTCTGCCATCCTGGATTTCATGAGTATTTCATTTTACTGTATGAATTGCAGTTCAAGATGGCTTTAGTTGAAGTGAATGAAAACAAGCACATTTAAAATAAATTTAAAAGAAATTCTGAAGTCTTTAGGAATAAGATAGATAGACAAAGGTGCAGTTTGCAAGAAAATAACACTTTTGGGAAACTACCAGATAGATTATTGCTGCATTAATAGCAATAGCAATAGCACTTAGACTTGTATACCGCTTTACAGCCTTCTCTAAGTGGCGCAGCAGCATCCCATTTTTGTGCCCTCCAGCACGGCATCCTGTTTTCTCACTCCACAAGTGGCCAGCAGGGCACGGCCCATGACCGGGCTCCAGCCCACAGATTGGGGACCCCTGTTTACACCCCTAAGCAGTTTTATGGAGTCAGCATATTGCCCCCAACAATCTGAATCCTCATTTTACCAACCTTGGAAGGATGGAAGGATGAGTCAACCTTGAGCCAGTGATAATCGAACTGTCAAACTTCTGGCAATTGGTAATCAGCAGAATTAGCCTGCAATATTGCATTCTGACCACTTTACCACCAAGACTCTTATCTAATCTGCTGTTTTATGTCTATCAGTGTAGTGTACACATAAAGAATGTAAATAATAATAATCCGCTATACAACACCCTAGACTTGACAGTTATTGATTAGAAAGACAAAAAAGTTTGGATAGTGTATGTTGCTGTACCTGGAGATAGCAGAATAGAAGATAAAGAACTGGAAAAAAAATCACAAAATATAAAGACCTGAAAACAGATGTTGAACAATTGTGGCAAAAGAAAGCAAAGTTAGTATCAATAGTAATAGGCACCCTGGGTGCAGTCCCAAAACAGTTGGAGCACACTTGAACACCACGGACATTGACAAAATCACCATCAGTCAATTGCAAAAGGCAGCTTTACTTGAAACGACTTATGTTCTATGATGACACCCTTAATATTATTAAACATCATTTGCCTATCCCAGGTTCTTGAATAGTAGACAAAAATGCCAAATCCAGTCTAAAAATCTCATTGACTATATGACCAACCATACTATCATCATCACCATAACAGAAGCTAAAAAGTCTCAGATCTCCTACCTTAAGTGATTGCCAATATATATTTATATTTAAGTTTCAAAGATTCTAACAGTTTGACCATATTGGCTGAAGAGTCTTTGAAACCAAAATCCATTTGTTAAAGTGAGCATTATATAAATGATGCAAATTTAAATAAATCCATCTGGAAGGTCTACAGACATTAGTATCTTTATTAATAAAAATGAATTTGAATCCCATGAACATTCTTAGCATATAAAAATGATGAGAGAATTGCACCCATTTTGGGGGGGGGTATATAATATGTACTTGAAAATACACCAAGGTGATAACATAAAACACCCCTTAACAGGAAACATCTTATCCTTCTGGAACACACATCTCGGCACCCATTTTGACTTTGTGTACATTATACACAGAAGCCAGCTTATGTCCACACAACACAAAGAGCCAATCACATTATAGCTTTGCATATTGTACAAACCTAGCCTGTGTATTTAGTTTAGGCTTGAGTGAGTCAAGTACTCCCATAAAACCGGATTTATATGATGTTTAGATAGATTAATAGCTCCTGATTTGCCCACAGCTTGCTCCTAGCATTTCAGATGGTTCCTACAAGCCCCAAACTTTTGCTTTAAAGTTAAAATATTAAGCGTATTGTTTAATATTGTGTGAGTCACCTTGAAAAACATTATTCCAAAAAGGAGAGATAAAAATAGATTAAACTATCCTTCCAGGAGCCATTGAAAGGACTGGGCATGCTTAGCCTGGAGGAGAGAAAACATATGTCTTCAAATATCTAAAGTGTTGTTGCCCAGATAGGGGAGATTTCTCTTCTGGAATGCAGGAATAGAAGTGCTGCACAGAAATGGCAGGGATGAACGTTTCACAAAACATTAAGAGAATCTTAACAATAATAGCTGCTCGGTGGAACAGATTGCTTTGTGAGCAGGTGGGTTGACCCAGCTTTGATGGAATTCAAGCAGAGTCTGGAAGGAGAGTTTTTAATTTTAACTCGAAGGATATTTAAGGACCGTGACTAATCTATATAAAGTCTGCTTTGAAGCTAACTTTCTCTTCAAAGTATCATTTCCCTTGTATATCGTTTTGCTTTCTCTGATGATACTGGTTCAGAATTCACAGGGATATTCTTTTTGTTAGTTGCTGTTTTCCCCCTTGAATTGCATTTTGCAGCTACTTGGACTGCACACAGCAGAACTCACTGCATTTGTTTTAATGGCTTAGAAGATTATTTGTAACATCTCTGCATATCAAATTCATTAGGCAATCCTAGGTGTAATGGGGGCAGAATGGTTCTTGTACAGTATTGGGGCATTGTACATCTCCAATAGCCAGATGAATTTCATTAAACAGATGTTTTGCAAAAGAAATACATGCAGTCAGTGTTTGAATAAACTCAGCAAGCAACTTCATGTTTTATCCGAGCTACCAAAGGCCACTGGATAGATCTCTCTAATAAATTCCAGAAAAAAATAATCCTGTTAAGTCAGTGATTATAAAAAAAGACAAAAGAGTTGTGATAAAAGAGTAAGGAAGCTCCCTTTTATTATTCTAAATGGCATGAATTTATACTAGTTGAAAACTTGCTGAAAACGGCTTTGGAAGGAGAATATGTGTTAGGATTAATACATATCCATATCTATTTAACATGAAATATACAGTGAAACCCTTTCAATACACTGTGAAGGCATCATAGAATTACAGTCAGGATTAAATTGCTAGCCAACTCTCATGTCCACACATGGATATTTATCTGCAAAAAAAGTTTGCATTACCAGATTTTCTAAACGCAGATCTCCCATACCAATTTGTAGATGCTTTTGAGACGAGTTAATTGATTGCCTTCCATCTCAGAAATTAAGCAGTGTTTCCGTATTATTCACTTAGGAAAGTGGCACAGATAAGCATGGTTAGCTCATCCTGCAGCTCCCATTGAAGTAGACAGCTAATCCAGCCACCTGCTTGTTAGATCATCCTTCCTATAGTAGCTAGTGCAGGTTGCTTGGAAGGTGATATCTGGTCAGGCCCCTGGTGTCTTTGAGAAAGAAGGTACTTTTACAACCCTTGAAGGAGTCAATGCTGTGCTGCTTCCCTAAGAGGTAATTGCTGGACCCAGCCATCCTGGACAATGATTTCATCTGCCACATCTCCTTTTCAGGGAGTGTTGTGGATGTAGAGGTTGGACCTCAGCTGGAGAATACCCTAGAGATATGCTTCTGACTGTGACATAATACAAACAGACAATTGGGCTGCCCTTACCTCAAGGAACCGGGATAGGGGAGTGTCCTTATTCTCAGCAGATTTCAATACCATTGACCCCAATAACTTTGTGTGACTTGCTGCATGGAATTCCCATTCTGGAGCATGGTAACGCAGTGGTTCTCCTTCTCTATGGCCAGTTCTAGTTTGTGTTGGGAAAGGAGGAATGGTTGAGTCCAAGGTGTTATAGGGCTTTTCATTTTCATGAGGCTGCTGTGTATAGAAAATTATTCATTGAAAAACCATACCCAAATCTTCATGGCCACCTCATAATTAAGAAAACATATCCATAAGAATTTAATTTAAATTCTCTTCTTTCCAAAGAAATTTCATCAAACGGTATTAGAACTGGTAGGGAAAAGTGCTGGAGAAATTCTGTCCTGAGAGTTACCTTACGTTCTTGGCATCAATCCTAGAAAGAGTAAACTTTGGATAATCTCTTGCCAGTATGAGTGGAAGATTCTAAGTAATAGGACAAGTCGCTCACCTTGCTATAAGTTCTATTACCTTGTTTCTTATATCCAGTGCTTTTTTTGTAAAAGAAAAAGGTGCCGGAACTCACACATGTCATACAACCTGCCTTGCCTACCCTACAAGGTTCCATCCAAAAAAGGTGCCGGAACTCCGTTCTGAGCGTTCTATGAGAAAAAAAGCCCTGCTTATATCATTGGAGAATGTAAAATAATAGGTCTGTAGCCCTAAATAATCCAGAATCTGGCATCTGTCAAAGGCAGGTTTTAGATCGAGAAAGAATGGCTTGGCTCAGCACTTCCAAATCAAGAATATTTCCCATGTATTCAGCTAGTACAAAGAAGCCGCTGTATACCAGAGATAGCTTTGCTTAGTTGACCTTGAAATTCTTGTAGAGGGTGTTGAGGGGGAAATTACTGACAGAAAATGAAGTGGTTTGAAATAATGTGTTGTCTCTAGAGAAAGGCTGAATCCATCATAATCTTCAGAAGGTGCTGTTTGGTTTATTCTGGAAAATAGCCAGGGAGAGGGGCCCAACTCTTTCAGCCAGTCTCTTGGCTGCAAGACAATTAAGTGGGATGGGAGGTTATAGAATGTGGGAGCGTGGGATCAGTAATGATGGGAAAATATGAGAAAGAATGGGGAAAGAGGTTAATTTCCCTTGCAAACATTAACTAGTAAAACTAAGAAATGTCATTCCAATTTCAAAGTAAAAGTTTCCTCTCCAGTGATCAACAAAACAAGAATTGTAAACCTATCGCTGCATGGTAAATAGCATGAAGATGTATTGGATTAGGTCAAATCCTATGTGCCCAAAACTGAGATGCCAAAGTAATTCCTACTGGAATACATGACTCTGTGCTTCTCATCTGCAACCGCTTCAGTGAATACAGCTGCAGGATTGGTGCAAAAGGTCACCCACAAGATCTTTTCTTTTTTTAAAAAAAATGTATGGTATCAATTAGTTCTACTGTCAAAATCCCATATGATTTTAATCTAGGGTTGTGCATGAAATGAAAAGAATGCTTTGTTTCAAAGCCCAAGCAAATCATCACATTCTGCTAAACTGGCCAGTGGCCGCTCAGCAAAAACAAAACCCAGAAATGTTGGTTGTTGCACTCTAAGCCAAAATAAAAACTGGAGAGACTCTGGAGAGATCCTTGAATGATTTTATGGGATGAGGAAGATGGTTTCTCTTTTCCTTCTCTGCCTACATGGCAGATGTTGGCCTACAAGCCAATTGTCCATGAGTTCTGGGTTCACCTTAAGCAAAAAAGCCAGCTGGATGACATTGGGCCAGTCAACTTTCTCTCAGCCCAATTCACCTTACAAGGTTGTTGTGGAGAAAAAAGGAGGTAGGAGGAGTTTTTGTACTGTATGTTTTCTCCCTTGAAATATTCATCATCATCATCATCATCATCATCATCATCATCATCATCATCATCATCATCATCATTATCATCATCATCATAAAGATTAGCTAAATAAAAAACCCAAACAAGAAACATTTGAATTTGTAGAAAGATCTTTATTGCTACTAGGGTAAATTAACATAATCTTGTAGTTTCTGAGATGCTTTAGAAGCATGGTAGTGTTGTCCTATTCATAGCTTATGTTGGTTAAGATACAGTGGGTTGGGTGGTTAGAGACGTTTTGATAAAGGTACCTATTTTACTGGAAGATGTTTTATACTTCTGGATTGTTTCAGTTCATTTGTACTAATTTCAGGTCCATAAATTTCAGTTTGGATTTAATCCTAATTGGATTAATTTTGAATTGGTCCAAAAAGCATTAAAGATTTTTATTTTATATTTTTTATATTTGCATCATACCTTTCCTCAAGGCAGCCTATGAAGGATCACCCTTTATTTTATCCCCACAATAACAGTCCTTCAAGGTGGATTGGTCTGGGAGAACATGTCCAGGGAATTCCATCATCAGATGGAAATTTTAACAAGTCTAGCACTCTAGCCACTATGCTACATTTTTGAATTTAAAAATCATAATTAGAATCAAAGTTATGATTAAAATCCAATAAAGAATATTTCTAGTGCCAGAATTATAGTTTGCATGGGGCTAGAGCAGGGCTTTTCAACCTTTTCACCCATTGTACCACTTTTAGGATATGGCAGCATCCGAGTACCACCAGTCGCCTAGCAAGGTGTCAAAAACTTAATGACCCCCCCAAAAAAGGAAAAAAAGTGATGAAGTATAGGTAGTCCTTGAATTACAACAGTTCACTTAGTGACTGTTCAAAGTTAAAATGGCACTGAAAAAAGTGCCCCCCAAGCCACAGCCGAGCAAGACACTTGCCTGCCCGCTTGGCAATGCTCTTCCTCCTGTCCGAGGTTTTCATTGTTGTGAGCATGAGGATTGGCAGTGGGGGTGGGATGGGGGGTGTTTGGTTTTTATTTCCCCTCCCCCATCTGCTGGGTGGTTGCAGCAGGTTTTGGTCACTTCACATGACCCTGGGACACTGTGACCGTCATAAATATGAATCAGTTGCCAAGCATCTGAATGTAAATCACAAGACCCTGGAGATGCTGCAACATTCCAACTGATTGGCGCTTCTTCTGGACTCAGTAGAAGCACCAAGATCAGCGCCGAGCTCCAGCTGGAGCCTGGCTCTGATCCTGGTGCTTCTGCTGAGCCCTGACAGCCCTGCAGCTCCAGCCATCTCTCACTCAGGCTTGTGCGGTGCTGCCACCGGTTCAGCTCATTCCCGTCCCCCGCTACTACTTTTCTAGGATGGTCGCATACCACCTGCCAGGTGTCAATGTACCACAGGTGGTACCCGTACCACTGGTTGAAAAGCCCTAGAGGGAAGGGTAGAGGGAAAAGATAATGCTAACAGAACATCACATCTCCATTCCTTGTTCCTCTAGTAGAAACAGAGATACAAATACTGTATTTATTTTCATTCCGAGATTGGATTCTGGAAGTAACTATCATAGTTATAGATGCTGGGCTCAAGAGAAAAGTAGTCTGTTCAGAACAATCACTCTATTCAACAATGATCTGTTCACATTTTCTCTTTCCTCCTGCCACACATTTTTCCTCATTTACTCATTGGATTTACCTCACACACGACACACGTGCAATCTTTCCCCCTCCTACCTCCATATCTTTGTTTAATCCCCTAATCTACTCAGTATATACACTTCTCATTGATTGCTCCCTATTAGTCTGGAGTTTCTCCAGTGCCTCTTTACATCTTAGTAAACTCCTTAAATCTTCAGCCTTAGTAGTTTCTGAGGACCAATGATTAGGGAGAATGGCTAGGTCAATATGAATTCCAGAGATAAAATCTCAGCTATGGATGCCACTGAAATGTTAATACGGAGAGGGGGTGATTAGACAATCTTGAGGTATTTCTGCCTGGTCCCAATCTCTGCACCTGGACAATAAAATGATACCTGCCAACTCATAATGCACTTTCTTCAGAAATCCCATCCCACCATGGAATGTCCAAAGTTCTCAGATCTTTGGAACCAACAAAATAGTTTGTTGCAAAAAAATGGCGAAGTGTTTTCACATGTGCTCTTGGACAGACAGTCTGTTAGGCAGAGACTGGGAAAAGTGATTTTCAGAGAACATCCAGAAATAAAGTTGTTATTTTGTAAACATAATGCCCGGGGGGGAAAAAAGGCCTTGAACTGCACCAAGATTCCAAATTTCTGAACAACAGAAAACAAGAAACATCTGTCTGACTTATTAGAATTTGCAAATAGGATTAAATTCTAATGTATACACAATTTATTTCTTTCACAAAAGACAAGTTGAGGAGTTTACTTCTACTAAATTATTTTTCTCTCTTTAATCATGTGTAGCAATAGTAGTTGATCTCTGAAGTAGCATATTACTTCATTGCACAAAGCATCGTCTGTTTTTAGCATTTTAAAAAAATTGTTACTACAATACAGCTCTGCTGTTCCAAGCTCATGTTTCTTAGAAAGCATGACATAGTTATATTCACAATGTTTAAACTAACTTTCCCTGTTAAAACATGGATGGACAGTTAACACTTTACTACAAGAGGTCCTGAATTTGCATATGCTAATAAATGAAGATTTATATACAAGTGTAGAACTGTTGTAATTGGCATGGAAATACCATGTACTTCATCCTAGCAAATGTTCCCAAGTGATCTATATGTTGGTGACATTGATAGTTAAGTATTACCCTACGAATGAGAAATTTCAAATTCATTGTTTTCCCTTCTGGCTGGCATTAATTCTAACCAAGCTTCCAGTACTTGAAACCAATCTTTGAGCAATAGTTATGGGCACCCTGTTTCAATCCTTCACTTACAGGCCTATTCCTTTTCCCTTTCACACATCCTGGAAGCTTCTTCTTTGCCTATTCCACATTTCATTATTTTGATCTTCAATAGTCTGCCATTTTTTGTTCTCCTTCACATACCATTTTATGGCCATCCAATAGGCCAGCTGATTTCTTGTATTTAGATGGAAAAAAGTGCCATAATCAGCGTGGGAATAACAGTGGTACCTTGGTGTAGTGGAGTCAACTATTTGGACCATGTTTCCACTATTCTTTTAGGGATGCTGTTGCCTGTCTCAATTATTTGTCAATTCCATTAGAAGACAGGTCATAAGCAATGAACTGTTTGTACAGAGGTCAGCCCAGAGTTTAAATAGTAAAATCTATGAACAATCTGAGCCTGGGTTAGTTGCACTTCCTGGCAAGAGTCTGGTCTGCCAACTTTCATCCTTTGATTTAATAAGTTTTGCTTCTTTGGGAATGATCCCTAGGACCTGGTGTTTTTATTTTATTGCTGTATAAATAATATCCAGACCAAACATATTAAAGTACATGTTCATTTAGCAGAAAAGATGGGAGGGAAAAAAAATCCTCCCCCAGCTGAAATAAAATTCTGTAGCATACAAAGCAGATAGAAATTGGACACCTATGATAAACTATAGTGCTCTGGGGTACTATTATTTCTATTATATATCGTGGCTTATCACTGCCCTTGGCTTTCATAACCTGTAATTGAAGCTGAAGAGAGCATAGGCAGAGCTCAATTACCTTTTAGCACTTCTTGTGCTGAAAATTGACAAGTGAATCCACATTTATACAGGAAGGAGAAGTAGCAAGGGTAAGTCTACTCAGCTGTGTCCAATCAGTCATTTCATGTGTCATCTCAGAAACCTTTAACAAGTCACGTATATTTACAGCAAGGTTTGCTGAACTGGACAATTGTTGCATTGGATATAAATTCACACAACAATTCTCTCTTCTGGAATGGACAGATGTGGAGGACAGAGAGAGAAATACAGTAGATTTTACTTCCCCATCTAGCTTACAAAAGCTTTTTGGCAATTTCATTAAAATATGAGCCAGATACACAATCCTCTTCAGTTTTAAGGTGATCAGCCAAAGCAGGTGTTTCCTCATGTTGAGGGCATGCATGTTTTGTGGCCTCGAATTATATACTGAACTGAATAAGTAGCGTGGAGCTCACATTTTAGATTTATTTTTTATTCATTCATTATGGAAATGGAGAGGAGGTTAGCGAGACTGTCTCTGCTTGGACTACAGTGCAGAAGTTGGAGGTTTATAATTTCTTTCACAGTTATGATCCTGGGGTGGGGGAGGAATCTCACTTTAATAACTATGACAGTTGGGGTGGAGCAGTGTCCCCATATAACCATGGAAGAAGGAGACAGTTTTTTGTCTGGACCTAACTCTTCCTTAAGGGACGCGGTGGTTCCGTGGGTTAGGATGCTGACCTTGTCGATCAGATGGTCGGCAGTTTGGCAGGTCGAATCCCGAGTGCCGTGTAACAGAGTGAGCGCCTGTTACTCATCCCAGCTTCTGCCAACCTAGCAGTTTGAAAGCACGTGAAAATGCAAGTAGAAAAATAGGGACCACTACGGTGGAAGGTAACAGCGTTCCATGCGCCTTTGGCGTCTAGTCATGCCGGCCACATGACCACGGAGACGTCCTCAGACAAGCGCTGGCTCTTCGGCTTTGAAATGGAGATGAGCACCGGCCCCTAGAGTTGGAAACGACCAGCACGCATGTGCGGGGGAACCTTTACCTTTTTAACTCTTCCTTCTCCATACCCTGCGAAAGTTGAATACTATGCATTGAACATAATCCATAAGTTGATTCTTAGAAACTTTCTTGGGAATAACAGAAAAGGAGACATATAATAGCTCCAGATAATGGCAGGCAGGCAGAGCATGCTGAATAGATACACATCTGCCTTGACGTACCTCACAAACCTGGATGTCCTTCAGATATGTTGGATTTCATTTCCTATTCTATGTTAGGTGAGAATAATAGGAGTCCAACACACCGAATTATTTGAATTTGGGAAGGGGCCATTCTAGGCTTCAGCTAACAATATATCAGTTGCTGGGACATTTCCCTATGTCTGTAGGTCCCTCAAGCCTCTGTTCTGGCAGAAGAATGATGATAAATGTATTTATTCAATTTAATGAATTTATATGGCCACCCATCTCTCATTCATGATTCTGGCTGGCTGATAATAATAAAATGATAAAAAAATTACAACAAATATAAAACCTATAAAAGCCAGGAAAAAAATTACAAAACCGCAATAAAACATCCAACCTAACTAAAAAAGAAATGGGCCCCATTCCACATCTAGGTCCCCAAGCTCAAGCACAGAGTCACATTTTCAGGGTCTTAGGGAAGACCCACATGGACAAAGCCAATTTGATCTCTGGAAGGATGATATTCCAACAGGCAGATGCCATAACCAAAAATTCTCTTTCCTGATTCCCAACATGTAACACTCCTTACGTATGGGCCCCAGTAGATGTTCTTCCTGCTGGACCAGGTGGGATGGGTAGAAATAACAAAGGACAGATTATCCCTTTACTGTAAGTAATCCAGCCAGGTATAGAGATAATTGCAGGTAGTATGGCAATAATATTTAAATGGCTTGGAGATCAGACTGATGTAACAGTGAGGATACTGTAGGGAATTAAAGAGACACTGCCATGACCACTTTGAGTTCACAATTATAAAAAATACTTCAGCATATATAAAACCATTTGATGAATTCTTTCCCTCTTTATTCATACAAGATATTTTGTTGGAAGGATAAAAGACTAATGATGCACTTTCAGGCTGGTCTAGATAAACAAGCAGAGTGACAAATTTCTTCTCCTTGATAGCAGTCCAATGTGCCTTTGATTTATTGGTTGACCTGCTTAGTCTATTTAACTAAGTTATTGCTGTGCTTGGAAAAAGAAATTAATACTTCTAACCTGTGTGTAGCAGTTCCTACTTCCCCATCTACCTTCTTGTGGTTGGACTTAAGCAAAGTTATTAACTGGATTAGCTGGCAATTCCTCAAACCGATAGCCCAAATTATCCCTGTCTCTGCCTTTTGGAAATGAAGAAAGTATACAGATTCTTATATCTTTCCCAACAAGTTTGTCATTGTATTAGAACAAATGTTTTGTTTGCAAAGATCACATAACAGGAAGGCAAAGACTGCTTAGCTAAAAGATATAGTCACATGCTTTTGGAAAATACCAGCCAGGCTGGAAGGAGGAGTCAAGCAAGGGCCTAGCTTGGAGTCATTGTGCAGCCACAAGTGACAAAAGTTTGACCGCCTCAAAATCCATGAAAACATATCTGATTTTTCCCAGGGAAAGGCATAATACAGAATAACAGAGTTTGAAGGCACTTTGGAATTCTTCTAGTCCAATCCTATACCATTCCAGACAAATGGCTGTCCAATCTCTTCTTAACAACCTCCAGCAATGGAACACGCACAAATTCTGGAGGCAAGGCACTTCACTGATTAATTATTCTCATGTTCAAGAAATTTCTCCTTCATATGTTTTAATCTTCAGCTCCCTAAGCATTTTTTTGCTCTTCTCTGAACCTTTTCCTAAGTTTCAACATTTTTTTTTGTATCATGATAACCAAAACTGGCTACAGGATTCCTAATGTGGTCTTACCAAAGCAGTATAAAGTGGTAGCAACACTTCACATGACCTTGATACTATCCCTCTGTTGATGCAGCCTAGGACTACATTGGATTTTATGGCAGTTGTAGCATACTGCTAGTTCATATTTTAAAGGCTGGCTCTGTTGGGCCATGCATTCTAAACCTGTGCATTTGGGTTTTCTTGCCTAAGTATAAAACCTTATTTTTTTTTCACTACTGAGTTGTACTTTGTTGGCTAGGTCCCAGTGTTCAAGTCTATCAAGATCCTGCTGGGTCTTGAGCCCATCTTCTAAAGTGTTGGCTATTTCTCCTCCCAGCTTGGTATCAAGCAAATCTGATATGTTCCCCTTCTATTCCCTCATCTAAGTTTTTAATGAAGGTGTTGAAGAGTACTGAGCCTAAGACAGAACCTTGGGGTAACCCACTGCATGCTTCCCTTCCTGTAGATGTAGTTCCATTGAGGACTACACATTGAATGTGTTTGGTCAGCCAGTTACCAATCCATCTGGTGGTGATACAAGCAGTCTAGTGAGATTTTTGTGACATAGATGGTGGACAATAAACTTTCTGACTTTCTTTATTCACAAGTGTCTCTGATTGCTTTCATCCTGTACATGCATTTGAAGCTTCCACTTGTATAGTAAGTAACAAAATGGCCCACAAGTGAGCTGAGGATGCTGCAGTTGTATATGTAATGAAATGAGCATGCATTGGCTGGAGCAGGCAATCTTTAGCCATTCAGATATTGCTGAACCATAACACTCAGCAAGACCTTTGGTCTTGTTAGTTAGATCTAGACCACTGTTTATCAACTTTAGCAACTTTAAGATATGTGAACTTCAACTCTCAGAATTGTCCAGTCTGCAAGTTTAAGAAACACTGATCTGGACACTATTCAGTGAACCCCAACTCTGTTCACTGTGTATGTACATGCAGTGAAGATGTGATTGTTTTGCCTAAAAGAGAAGACTATTAGAGTCTTCTGGCTCCAAGAAAAAGAAAAATGGGGGAAAAAGTCAGGCAGCTGACTGGGTCCCCAAAGGATTACAAAATGAATTGTAATTAAAATAAGCCAGTGAGTGTATACATATATATCCTTCATATTGTCTTCATATTTTATTGGTAACTTTCAGCAGTTTTCCCACAAAGGTTTATTCACATTACAAGAACTCTGAGAAGCATTAAGCATCAAAACTCACCAAGCGGGAAGAGTCAAGCATACAACTGGTTCATACACAACAAACCATTAGCAGAGATGGAAGACATTTCATCATAAACTAAGAGAGCTGTCCTTGCCTCTGAAAGCCAAATAACTTCCTTCTCTTGGGCTACAATGCCAATTATCTGAAGGCTAAGGTAATAAAAATAGTATCAAACATAATTTATTATTATTTCCACCAAGACTGAAGCATAAACTGAAAGATTATTGAACGCTGCAGTTGACTGGATTAGAATACAAACTTGTTTGGATGTGTTGCAAATCAATAAGCGGCTTTTCCCAAATATTTTTACCCAGTTCTGAATATAAAAATGACTGCTTAATTTTCAGAAGCTTTATTTTAACCAATGAAATTCACTGAAACTTCCAGTGAATCTTGCTACTGGGTCCAATATATAGTTTCACATATTTCAACCACATCCCATTTCTTTTTTTTAAAAAAATCAGGTAGTAGGTAACTAGAATATCCAGATATTTCTCTTTGCAGACCATTCTTTGATATATATACTATACTTATGGACAATAATATAGAGGCAAATTGCTCTTGCTTATTTGAGATACTTATCTTCCTAGTTTAACCTACAGTCTGCAATGTGATATCCTTTATGAGTATTAACCACATTTAGCCTTAATCAGCTTTTCAAGATCAGCCAAGGTGAGTCAGGTGCTATCTGAAGACATTGCTTATTTGGAATTGCCTATCAACAATCAGCATTGTGTTAATATACTTTTCCCATTATGGTGAAAGCATTTACATTATAGGAGAGCAGAATGCAATTAAGCATTAGGAGAAACTTTAAAACAGTAAGAGCAGTTTGACAATAGAGGCAATTATTCAGAGAAGTAAGTAACTATTGTTCCGTGGATGTGATTAAACAAGGACTAGGCAACTTTCTGCTGCCAGGAAGCTGAACTTGAGCCCTAAGTGGCTACTTTCAATTTATGATTCCATGAGAAGACATCTCTATTCTACTTAAACTGTAATAAATAATTTCTACCAAGAAGGCCATAATATTGGGAAAGGCAGAAAAACCAGCAGCAAGGTGAATGGACTTGAATATAATGGCGATAGATGGATTGAAAGGCCATGTTGTGGAAAGCCATTCCTAATCTATCAAAAGAGTTGATCAAAATCAACACACACTTCAATCAGTATTTTAATGCATTTAATCAATCAGTTATATAATTATACTATTATAATTGCAATTATTTCTAAATTTGCATCCATTCATCTATGAAATGTATGCAGTTCAGCTGCAAATATGCATCTTTATCCTTTAGGGAGGGAGGGAGTCAGTGCCTGGTGTTTTGTTTTCAGCAAAATGTGAGTTGTAGCCCTACAAGTAGGGCTATCAGTTCTGGATTGCAAACTCCAGAATACTACAAGATAATAGTCAAGAGTTTCCAAATTTCTTTGCTTCATCTAATAGCTGTTTGGATTTTTGTAATCTAGATTTCATTGCTGAACTGTTAGCCCTTGAGTTAGTCCAGACAAAAACTACAGCCTGAATACTAGCTATAACTTTATTGTAAAATTATATTACAATATAACCATATTGTTATATTATCTGTTCTGCAAAATACTTAGTGTGCTCAGAGCCACAAAGGTATTTTGCAGGCACAACCTGGCTTTGGATCTACCCCATATTCTCCATATGGCATGTCTAACAAAATTATTTTTACAATTTACATTAGTCTTAGCTTTGTTGTAAATATCCACACTGCTCAAATCTCAAGTCTTATATTCTAGTCCCAAAAGCTTTCTATTTCACAGAAATATCCACTCTTGTTATCCAAATGAACAAAGCCTGCAAAATATAATTTCAAATCAGGTAAACTCAGTTTTTCTCTTTTACATTCTGTAGCTCCTTCTATATAACTCATGTTTTCCCCCCGCCACACAAACTTTTCAAGGAACTTTTCTGATCTGTGATTTTGTTATCAAATATCTTTTTATTCTATTGTCAGTTTTGGAACTTAACCACCAGAAATTGCCTACAAAGAGTCTCTCTATGCATTTAAATATTGATTTTTAAAAAGAAGTCCACATATATTATTAGTCTGCAAAAAAAAAGCTAGCCAAAATCCTAGAAGCCTGGCCATATAGTAATAGCAATAACAATAACACATTGACTTATATACTGCTTCATAGTGCTTTCCAGCCCTCTCTAAGCAGTTTATAAATTCAGCATTTTGTACCCAACAATACAGGGTCCTTATTTTACCAACCTCGGAAGGATCGAATGCTGAGTCAACCTTGAGCTCACCAGGATCGAACTGCTGGCAGTTGGCAGAGTTATCCTGCAGTACTGCATTCTAACCACTGCACCACCACAGCTCTGTTAGTGTTTATGGTTTGGATAGATGCTTCCTTTATGGCAGGCATACTGTATCAAATTTGCAACATCACGTGTCATCGTGCAACGTATCGCAACTTTTTCCCGATTGCCGGAAATGGGGTGGGTGTTGTTTCGCCGTGACGCAGCCGGCCTGTGGGCCGGCAGTTTAACATGCCTGCTTTATGGGAACAAAGATTTAAATCCTAGAAAAAAACAACAAAAAGAACTGGCGCAAAACACATGTCCCATATATTTGTTTTTAAGATCATGTGGAATCTATATGTGATATGAATTGTGGGGATCACTGGGCAAACTGATGAACATGTACAGAACAAGGAATCGTACCAACTCCATTCCAGGATGCCAAATTTCAAAAGCTATCAATGTTGCTGCAGGAACCCTAATGCTTCTCAAAATGTGTAAAGCTAACATTTCAGACTCTCCAGGCGGTAAGGCTGATGTGGAGCTGAGTTTCTAGCTAAATTGTGAATGTTACACTGTTCTCTTTAAAAGACAGATAAAGGTTTCTGAGAGCTCAGATTCAGCCAGTTCTATTTTTGACATCCTAAGTCTAAGGGAGCTTTGTCCTTAGCAGAGAAGAAGATAAGAATCTCCCGACTGGATTAGATTAAGGATCAGGTGCAAAATCCTAGGGGCCAATCAGCTGAATCTTGAAAATTAATTGGTAGGGCAAGATGGTTATATCTCAGTTCCACTGCTGCTCCTTAGTAACTGATATTTAAAGTCCATGTCAGAATCCATTTATATCATATTCATAAATGGAATGTTTCAAACATATCCCATGGATTCTGCCATCTCCCGAAGAGAAGAGGATAGATGTGTATTGAACCGGCAATAGGCATTTCAAAGGAAAGGAGAAGCCTTTTGAACTGGGGAAACAAAAGGGGGGGCTAGCATCTGGTTTTTGTCACGGTAGACAGCAATAAACAAAAGGGTCCTAACTTCCTTTTTCCCACTAGATGGATGATACGAGAGGAAGGATGGGGGACTGACCAAATGGGGATTAAGGGGGGTTAAACCGGGAACTCTTTATAAGGGTTTACATCGTGGAAATATTAAGCCCTGTCTCATTTCCTACAACCAAGCATGTCATAGTAAAGATTCCTTTTGGACTAAAAATTTGACTCCAAGAGTTTTTGTCTTCCTAAGACGCGGTTTGGGGTGGGTCCTGACAGTCCATTGCCTCAGATTTAAATGGTAGAATACAATCCTCACAAGTAGCCACTGAGGGCAGGGGATAAAAATGTCTTATTGCCAGCCAATATTGTTCACAATATTCCTTCTCATAACAAGGATATTTTCAAATAGTCTCCACTGATATAAATTGCAAGGTGATGTTTCACTGGGGATAGGATGTCTTAACAAATCTCATCCACATATATTCCCTAGAGGAATAGGGGTTGAAAGTAGAATTTGGGGTGAGAATCAGATTTGAAAATCTGAGCTAATCCCATTTTCTCAAAATCAATGTTTATTCATTGCAGATTGAAACTCTTTTTTTTAGTGAAAATTTGGAGTTCTGCTTTAGACATGCAACTGAATAATTGAAAGAAAAACAAAGGAGAATTTCAACGTGCATGAAATCTTCTAGTTCAAATTCCCATAAATACAAAGTCTAGTTAGGATTCAAGTCCTCCTGAAATTTAAATCGGATGAATTCATTTTAAAAAGGACATTTATTGTGAGGGGTAGCATAGAGTGGCTAGGCCATTTCTTATGTCGTAAACCAGATTTCAAAGAAATCTCAATGTTTTGCTTAAGAACTGGCACTTGAAAAGATAGTGTCGGGCTCCCGGCCTTTCCCCGGCTTCGGCTGCCGGGGCTACGTTCAGCGGAGCAGGCCGAGGCACTGGATGGTCATGCGCAGGACTGTGTTGCTCGGGAGCCGGCGGGCCCGTTGGGGGACGGGTCCCTCCCCGCCGCGGTGCCTGGGTGGCTGGGGGTCCCGAGCGTGGACGACGACAGGGGGGTCCGGAGTTGGGTGCGGCAGGGAGGGGGTGAGGGGGTGGAGCATGGTGGCGGCAGAGCACGGGAGGGGGCTTACCTGGTTGGGCGTCGGGCGAAGGGGCTTGTAGGGGAGGGGATCAAAGCTGCGGGTCACATAACGGAGCACTCACCCCTCTCTCCTTGCATTCCAGGTGGGCCCCTGGTAGAGGGGGCAGCATGTCGGGCCTCGGGAGCCTGACACTCGAGGGGGGGGCCCTCCACCTCCCCGGCACCCCCTGCCTGGCACCCGCCGGACTTGCCTGGCTCCTCAGCGGTCCGAGAGGCTCCGGAGGCTGCGCCGGACTTGGCCGGCTCCGTGGCGGCCCAGAAGGCTCCGGGGGCCACGCCGCCGCTTCGGCTTCCCCCATCCGCGCCGCGGCTGCCGTCTTCGCCCGGCGGCGCGTCTGTGCAGGGCTCCCCGGCCCACGGCGTGACCGGCAGAGGCCCGGACCCACCCTGCGTCACGGCGGCCTGGGAGGCTTCGGGAGCTTTGGCTGCACTACAGAAGGCTTCGGAGACCCCGCCGCTGCAGCTGTCTCCTCCGGCCGACGCCACGCCTGCGCGGGGCTCCCCAGCGGGTGGCACGCCCAATGGATGCTCCAGACCAGCTGAGGGCGGGACTGCCGATTCGGGAGCCCGCAGCACGACACCGGCCTTTCCCCGGCTTCGGCTGCCGGGGCTACGTTCAGCGGAGCAGGCTGAGGCACTGGATGGTCGTGCGCAGGACTGTGTTGCTCGGGAGCCGGCGGGCCCGTTGGGGGACGGGTCCCTCCCC
Organism: Vipera berus; assembly: GCF_964194415.1. Lineage (NCBI taxonomy): Eukaryota > Metazoa > Chordata > Lepidosauria > Squamata > Viperidae > Vipera > Vipera berus. The sequence continues at coordinate 18,455,816 of NC_138206.1, forward strand.
GCCGCGGTGCCTGGGTGGCTGGGGGTCCGGAGCGTGGACGACGACAGGGGGGTCCGGAGTTGGGCGCGGCAGGGAGGGGGTGAGGGGGTGGAGCATGGTGGCGGCAGAGCACGGGAGGGGGCTTACCTGGTTGGGCGTCGAGCGAAGGGGCTTGTAGGGGAGGGGTGGGGAAGTTATAGGGAATGGGAGGGCATGGGCGTATTTGGGTGGAGTATGGGTGGGTGTTTCGGGTGTGTATATAGTAGCGTTGGCTGCAGGTAGCGGCCAACGCTGGCTTTGTTTCTTGCTGTGGCTGTTGCCTTGGAAAATAAAGTGCTTTCAGATCGCTGCGGATATCTCTCGTTCCTGTGTTCGGCACTTTGCCCTGCTTGCTGCAGGACGAGCTTTGACAGATACAATTAGCAATGTAACCTTTCAGTGTTTGACACAATCATGACAATTAAATCTTTAACTGCATCTTAAAAATATTTCAACACACTCAAAAGTGATTTGCACATTGATAGCCATGGTAAGAAAATGCCATTTTGATGTATTTTTTCTTGGATGAGTAGCAAAATATTTTCAAGGAAAACAAAGCAACAAAGTTCAGTTACCTTTTGGAAAAATACTTTGGGACATGTGTATTAGAAGGTCGAGTCAAATTCTGAGGGCTGGTCATAAATTCCTTCTTTTAGCACCATCACAGCTTCAAACAGGCATCTCCTGATCAGATGAAGCAATTGATAGTGAGGCACAAGCCAGGTTCTCATTGCATGCAATAGCAAGGACAAAAATGCTATTCCATAAGGCAAGGCCTGAGTAACTGCAACTAGCTAACCACAGATAGATTTATGTAGTTGCTTTGCAGTTCAGCCTTTGTTAGAATCAGCTCTTCAGAATTCCAGCTCATGACTCTTGTTCCTTTTCTTCAACCCTTGACTATTGGACCGAAAGACCCCACAATTCCTGGAATAAATTTGGATCATTCTACTGCTGCTTGAACTTTAAATGAAATTATCCAGGCAAGCACTCTTTGCAAAGACCTTGATTTATGTTCTTGTCTATTGCCATCTGCTTAGTTGTAGTAAATAAATCAACTCCTCAGCAACTGCATCTGCATGTCCGCAACCTGAGGCAGAACATAGGTAGGGCTATGCTCAAATCAAAGTGAGCCATGCAATGTAACCATCATTAATCATCTAGACATGTAGACCTAACCTGGTAAAATGGTGGGAGTGACATTGGAGTCTCGGACTGAGCCTGTCTGCACAGAATTTCCTCAAATGAATTCAGGATTTTTCGCTATCCTAGAGTGAGTGTTATGTGCTATGTGGCAGTTACCAGCAATCACTATCTTAATTAAAGAATAAGGGGGAAATACTACCCAGAAGGAAATATTTAGACAAGAAAATAAATATCAGAAATAGAAAAGAATAGAAGAATCATAGGGCTGGAAGTGATCTTGGAATTTCTTCTAGTTAAAACCCTGCCCAAGGAAGGAATCCTTATTCCATCTCAAACAAATTGTTGTTCAATTTTTTCTTGGAAACCTCCAGCAATGGAGCACCAACACCTCCAGGAGGCAAGCTATTCCATTAGTTAATTGTTCTTACTGTTAGGAAACCCCTTCATGGATTACTGCCTTGTCGTGGCGAAGGGGCTTGCGTAATTCAATGAAGCTATGAGCTATGCCGTGCAGGGCCACCCAAGACGGACAGGTCATAGCCGAGAGTTCTGACAAAATGTGATCCACTGGAGAAGGAAATGGCAACCCACTCCAGTATCTTTGCCATGAAAACCCTATGGACAGTACCAAAAGGCAAAACGATATGACGCTGGAAGATGAGCCCCTCAGGTCGGAAGGCGTCCAATATGCTACTGGGGAAGAGCAGAGGGCTAGTACTAGTAGCGCCAGAAAGAATGAAGCGACTGGGCCAAAGCCGAAAGGACGCTCAGCTGTGGATGTGTCTGGTGGTGAAAGGAAAGTCCGATGCTGTAAAGATTTTTTCTCCATAGGAACCTGGAATGTAAGATCCATGAATCAAGGAAAGCTGGACGTGGTCAAACAAGAGATGACAAGACTGAACATCGACATCTTAGGCATCAGCGAACTAAAATGGACAGGAATGGGTGAATTTAATTCAGATGACCATCAGGTATACTACTGCGGGCAAGAATCCCTCAGAAGAAATGGAGTAGCCTTCATAGTCAATAAAAGAGTAGGAAAAGCAATACTGGGATACAATCCTCAAAATGACAGAATGATCTCAGTTCGAATCCAAGGCAAACCATTCAATATCACAGTAGTCCAAGTCTATGCCCCAACCACCAGTGCTGAAGAGGATGAAATTGACCGGTTCTATGAAGCCCTACAGCACCTTATAGAACTAACACCAATAAATGATGTCCTTATCATCATGGGGGATTGGAATGCTAAAGTAGGAAGCCAAAAGATAACTGGAATAACAGGCAAGTTTGGCCTTGGAGTACAAAATGAAGCAGGGCACAGGCTGATAGAATTTTGTCAAGAGAATATGATGGTCATAGCAAACACTCTTTTCCAACAACCCAAGAGACGGCTCTACACATGGACATCTCCAGACGGTCAACACAGAAATCAGATTGACTATATGCTCTGCAGCCAAAGATGGAGAAGCTCTATACAGTCAGTAAAAACAAGACCAGGAGCTGACTGTGGCTCAGACCATGAGCTTCTCCTTGCAAAGTTTAGGCTTAAACTGAAGAAAGTAGGGAAAAGCACTAGGCCACTCAGGTATGAATTAAATCATATCCCTGTCGAATATACAGTAGAGGTGACAAATAGATTTAAGGAATTAGATCTGATAGACAGAGTGCCTGAAGAACTATGGACAGAGGTTCGCGACATTGTACAACAGGTAGCAACCAAAACCATCCCAAAGAAAAAGAAATGCAAGAAAGCAAAATGGCTGTCTGAGGAAGCTTTGCAAATAGCTGAGGACAGGAGGGAAGCGAAAGGCAAGGGAGAAAAAGAAAGATACGCCCAACTGAATGCAGAATTCCAGAGAATAGCTAGAAGAGATAAGAATGCCTTCTTAAATGAACAGTGCAAAGAAATAGAAGAAAACAATAGAATAGGGAGGACCAGAGATCTTTTCAAGAAAATTGGAGAGATGAAGGGAACGTTTAATGCAAAAATGGGCATGATAAAGGACCAAAATGGCAGGGACCTAACAGAGGCAGAAGAGATTAAGAAGAGGTGGCAAAATTACACAGAAGAACTATACAAGAATGAGCTTAACGTCCCAGATAAACACAATGAGGTGGTCACTGACCTCGAGCCAGACATCCTAGAATGTGAAGTGAAGTGGGCCTTAGAAAAGCTGAGCAACAACAAAGCTAGTGGAGGTGACAGTATTCCAGCTGAGCTATTCAAAATCTTAAAAGACAATGCAGTAAAAGTGCTACACTCAATTTGCCAGCAAATTTGGAAAACTCAACAGTGGCCACAGGATTGGAAAAGATCAGTTTACATTCCAATTCCAAAGAAAGGCAGTGCCAAAGAATGTTCAAACTATCGCACCATTGCACTCATTTCTCATGCTAGCAAAGTCATGCTTAAAATCCTACAAGCTAGACTTCAGCAGTATGTGGATCGAGAACTACCAGAAGTACAGGCAGGATTTCGAAGAGGCAGAGGAACTAGAGATCAAATTGCCAACATACGCTGGATCATGGAGAAAGCTAGAGAGTTCCAGAAAAACATCTACTTCTGCTTCATTGACTACGCTAAAGCCTTTGATTGTGTGGATCATAACAAACTGTGGCAAGTTCTTAAAGAGATGGGAGTACCAGACCATCTTATTTGTCTCTTGAGAAATCTATATGCGGGTCAAGAAGCAACAGTGAGAACTGGACATGGAACCACTGATTGGTTCAAAATTGGGAAAGGAGTCCGGCAAGGCTGTATACTGTCGCCCTGCCTATTTAACTTATATGCAGAGCACATCATGAGAAAGGCAGGGCTAGATGAATCAAAAGTTGGAATTAAGATTGCCGGAAGAAATATCAACAACCTAAGATACGCAGATGATACCACTCTAATGGCAGAAAGTGAAGAAGAACTAAAGTGCCTCTTGTTGCGGGTGAAGAAGGAGAGTGCAAAACTTGGGTTGAAACTTAACATTAAGAAAACCAAGATCATGGCATCTGGCCCTCTCAATTCCTGGCAAATAGATGGGGAAGAAATGGAGGTAGTGACAGATTTTATTTTCCTGGGCTCCAAGATCACTGCAGATGGGGACTGTAGCCAAGAAATTAAAAGACGCTTGCTCCTGGGGAGGAAAGCCATGGCAAATCTAGACAGCACACTAAAAAGCAGAGACATCACCCTGTCAACAAAAGTGCGTATAGTCAAGGCTATGGTCTTCCCAGTTGCAATGTATGGCAGTGAAAGTTGGACCATAAGAAAGGCTGAGCGCCAAAGAATTGAGGCCTTTGAACTATGGTGCTGGAGAAGACTCCTGCGAGTCCCTTGGACTGCAAGGCGATCAAACCGGTCAGTCCTAGAGGAGATCAATCCTGACTGCTCTTTAGAAGGCCAGATCCTGAAGCTAAAACTCAAATACTTTGGCCACCTAATGAGAAGGAAGGACTCATTGGAGAAGAGCCTAATGCTGGGAAAGATTGAAGGCAATAGAAGAAGGGGACGACAGAGAATGAGGTGGCTGGATGGAGTCACTGAAGCAGTAGGCGCGAGCTTAAATGGACTCCAGAAGATGGTAGAGGACAGGAAGGCCTGGAGGAATGTTGTCCATAGGGTTGCGATGGGTCGGACACGACTTCGCAGCTAACAACAACTGTTAGGAAATGTCTTCTTAGTTCCAGGTAGGATATCTCTTTAACATGTGTCCATCCATTGATTCTTGGTCCTGGCTTCAAGTGCTTTGGAGAATCTCTTCAACAGCCATTCAAGTATTAGAAGATGTCTAGCATGTTACTCCTAAGCTTTGTCTTTGTTAGGCTAAACAAAACCTCCAGACCCCTTACCATCTTAGTTTCTCTCCTCTACACTTTCTAGGACCACATGATGTATTTCTATCATGGTGACCAGAACTGGATGAAGTATCCCAAGTGTGGTCTTACTAGTGTAGTATAGTGCAGTACTATCACTTCACCCTCTAGTGATAGAGCCTATGACTGCATTGCTTTTTTTTCGGCAGCTGCAGCATGCTGCTGGATTATACTTAAGCAGTGGTGCACTAGAATACCTAGATGCTCTTGCAGGCACTACTGTTGAGCCAGGTACTGCCTATTCTGTACCTGTACAATTGGCTTTTCCTGTCAAAATTCAGGACCTTACTTTTCTCTCCATTAAACTGCATCTTGCTGGATGCAGTTGAATCTGACTCAATACTTGAGTCTGTCAAAATCCTTCTGAATCTTGAGTATATATCTTTTAAAGTATTAGCAGAGTTTGCCGGCAGTACCCTGAGAAGGCCCTCCCTGTGGGAGCGCACAGGACGAAGGGAGCTTGATGCCGGCAGCAGGTGTTCCCTCAAATATCCCGGACCCAAGCCATTTAGGGCTTTATAGGTCATCACCAGCACCTTGAATCTCACCGGGAGGGCAACTGGAAGCCAATGCAACTCGCGGAGCAGAGGTGTTACATGGGAGTATCGGGAAACCCCCATCACAACTCGCGCGGCTGCATTCTACACCAGCTGAAGCCTCTGAGTGGTCCTCAAGGGCAGCCCCATGTAGAGAGCATTGCAGTAGTCCAACCGGGAGGTCACGGGTGTATGAGTGACTGTGCATAGGGCATCTCGGTCCAGATAGGGCCGCAACTGGCACACCAGGCGAACCTGGGCAAAGGCCCCCCTGGTCACGGCTCCTATATGATCTTCAAAACTGAGCCGCGAATCCAGGAGGACGCCCAAGTTGCGAGCCCTATCAACGGGGGGGTAACACCTCACCCCCCCATCATTAAAGGTGGAATAGACTGGTTAACCCGAGATGCCGGTACGCACAGCCACTCAGTCTTGGCAGGATTGAGACGAAGCCTGTTTCTCCCCATCCAGACCCGGACTGCTTCTAGGCAACGGGACATCATGGCGAGGGCATTGCTGGGTTGGTTCGGGGTGGAGAAAATAATAATAATAATAATAATAATAATAATAATAATAATAATAATAATAATAATAATAATAATAATAATAATAATAATAATAATAATGTTGATGATGATGATGATGAAGAAGAAGAAGAAGAAGAAGAAGAAGAAGAAGAAGAAGAAGAAGAAGAAGAAGAAGAAGAAGAAGAAGAAGAAGAAGAAGAAGTAGTAGTAGTTGGAAGGGACCTTGGAGGTCATCTAGTCCAACCCCCTGCTCAGGCAGCAAACCCTATACCATTTCAGAAAAATGGCTGTCCAGTCTCTTCTTAAAAACCTCCAGTGTTGGAGCATTCACCACCTCTGGAGGCTAGTTGTTCCACTGGTTAATTGTTCTAACTGTCGGGAAGTTTCTCCTTAGTTCTAGGTTGCTTCTCTCCTTGACTAGTTTCCATCCATTGCTTCTTGTCCTGCTTTCAGGTGCTTTGGAAAACAGCTTGACTCCCTCTTCTTTGTGGCAGCCCCTGAGATATTGGAACACTGCTATCATGTCACCCCTCACTCTTCTCTTTGTTAAACTACACATACCCAATTCCAGCAACCGTTCTCTATATGTTTTACCCTCCAGTCCCCCAATCATCTTTGTTGCTCTTCTCTGTACCCTTTCTAGAGTCTCGACATCTTTTTTACATCGTGGTGACCAAAACTGGATGCAGTATTCCAGGTGTGGCCTTATCAAAGCATTGTAAAGTGGTATTAGTACTTCATTTGTTCTTGATTCTATCCCTCTGTTAATGCAGCCTAGCACTGTGTTGGCTTTTTTGGCAGCTGCAGCACACTGCTGGCTCATATTGAAGTGATTGTCTACTAGGACTCCGAGATCCCTCTCACAGTTACTACTATTGAGCAAGGTACCACCTATACTATACCTGTGCATTTGATTTTTCCTACCTAAATGTAGAACCTTACTTTTTTTACCATTGAATTTCATTTTGTTAGATAGCGCCCAGTGTTCAAGTCTGTCCAGATCCTCCTGTATTTTTTTTTATTGAAGAGTTTTAAAATACAGTTTTCCTTTAAGAATCCCCCCTTCCCCCTCCCTCCTCCCCCCTCCCTACCTCCCCCCCTCCCCCCCTCCCTCCCCGACTTCCCAGAGCTAAATACAAGGTATATATATAAAAAGCAATCATAAACAATCATATACTAACAATTATAAACTCTAAAATCCATCACTCTCTAGCTTATATAAGATAAAACAAATAATAATAATATTAAATATGTATAAAAAGAAACTAAGATAATAAAAGAAAAAAAAACGAAAGAAGACTTATTCAAATGCTACATAAAACTTCTTAACCCTATACTTGTTCTGGATAAAATCAATCCATTTTCTCCATTCCATAATATAGCGTTCTTGCGAATGATCTTTCAAATAGGCCGAAATCTTCGCCATCTCTGCCAGGTCGGAAACCTTTAAAGTCCACTCCTCTATGGTCGGCAGTTCCTCTTTCTTCCAGTATTGGCCTATCAAAAGTCTTGCCGCCGTAATTAAATTCAACATCAACTTGGTGTCCACAACTGTGGCATCTGTAATTATTCCCAACAAAAAAAATTGCGGACAAAACTTTAACCTCTGTTTAAAAATCTTCTGCATGTTCCACCAGACTTTTATCCAAAAAGCCTTAACCTTTTTACAAGTCCACCATATGTGAAAATATGTTGCATCTTCATCACTGCACCTCCAACATTTAGGCTGATAATTCGGATACATACTTGCAAGCTTTTTAGGATCTAAATGCCATCTATAAAACATTTTGTAAAAATTCTCTCTTAAATTTTGAGCTTGTGTAAATTTTACGTTCCTCACCCAAATCTTTTCCCACGTGTCCATTGTGATGACTTCCTGGATATTTTGGGCCCATTTTATCATACAATCCTTAACAAGCTCTGTTTCTGAGTCAATCTCTATCAATGCAAGATATATCCGTTTGATATGTGCTGGTCCCTGATTCCTAATTTGCTTTATCAAATTTTCATCAGTCATTGTAAATCCATTTTTCTGGTCTTCTTTCCACCTGGCCCGTAACTGAGTATATTGAAACCAATTTTGAACAACCTTCCAGATCCTCCTGTATTTTAAGCCTATCTTCTGGAGTATTGGCTATTCCTGCCAGCTTGGTGTCGTCTGCAAATTTGATGAGTTCCCCATCTATCCCCTCATCCAAATCGTTAATGAAGATATTGAAGAGCACTGGGCCCAGAACAGAGCCCTGGGGCACCCCACTACACACTTCCTTCCATGTAGATGCAGTTCCATTGAGGACCACATGCTGAGTACGGCCTGTCAGCCAGCTACAGGTGATGCTATCTAACCCACATTTTTCTATCTTATCAAGTAGTAGGTTGTGATCTACTTTATCAAATGCCTTACTGAAGTCCAAGTAAATTATATCTACAGCATTCCTCTGGTCCACTAATTTTGTCACTAGATTTAAGGAATTAGATCTGATAGACAGAGTACCTGAAGAACTATGGACAGAGGTTTGCAACATTGTACAAGAGGTAGCAACTAAAACCACCCCAAAGAAAAAGAAATGCAAGAAAGCAAAATGGCTCTGAGGAAGCTTTGCAAATGGCTGAGGAAAGGAAGGACACGAAAGGCAAGGGAGAAAAAGAAAGATACACCCAATTGAATGCAGAATTCCAGAGAATAGCTAGAAGAGATAAGAATGCCTTCTTAAATGCAAAGAAATAGAAGAAAACAATAGAATAGGGAGGACTAAAGATCTCTTCAAGAAAATTGGAGAGATGAAGGGAACGTTTCATGCAAAAATGGGCATGATAAAGGACCAAAATGGCAGGGACCTAACAGAGGCAGAAGAGATTAAGAAGAGGTGGCAAAATTACACAGAAGAACTATACAAGAATGAGCTTAACGTCCCTGATAACCAAGATGAGGTGGTCACTGACCTCGAGCCAGACATCCTAGAATGTGAAGTGAAATGGGCCTTAGGAAAGCTGAGCAACAACAAAGCTAGTGGAGGTGACAGTATTCCAGCTGAGCGATTCAAAATCTTAAAAGACAATACAGTAAAAGTACTACACTCAATTTGCCAGCAAATTTGGAAAACTCAACAGTGGCCACAGGATTGGAAAAGATCAATTTACATTCCAATTCCAAAGAAAGGCAGTGCTAAAGAATGTTCAAACTATTGCACCATTGTACTCATTTCACATGCTAGTAAAGTTATGCTTAAAATCCTACAAGCTAGACTCCAGCAATATGTGGATCAAGAACTACCAGAAGTACAGGCAGGATTTTGAAGAGGCAGAGGAACTAGAGATCAAATTGCCAACATACGCTGGATCATGGAGAAAGCTAGGGAGTTCCAGAAAAACATCTATTTCTGCTTCATTGACTATGCTAAAGCCTTTGATTGTGTGGATCACAACAAACTGTGGCAAGTTCTTAAAGAGATGGGAGTACCAGACCATCTTATTTGTCTCTTGAGAAACCTATATGTGGGTCAAGAAGCAACAGTGAGAACTGGACACGGAACCACTGATTGGTTCAAAATTGGGAAAGGAGTCCGGCAAGGCTGTATACTGTCGCCTTGCCTATTTAACTTATATGCAGAGCACATCATGAGAAAGGCAGGGCTAGATGAATCAAAAGTTGGAATTAAGATTGCCGGAAGAAACATCAACAACCTAAGATATGCAGATGATACCACTCTAATGGCAGAAAGTGAAGAGGAACTAAAGAGCCTCTTGTTGCGAGTGAAGAAGGAGAGTGCAAAACTTGGGTTGAAACTAAACATTAAGAAAACCAAGATCATGGCATCTGGCCCTCTCAATTCCTGGCAAATAGATGGGGAAGAAATGGAGGTAGTGACAGATTTTATTTTTTGGGCTCCAAGATCACCGCAGATGGGGACTGCAGCCAAGAAATTAAAAGACGCTTGCTCCTCGGGAGGAAAGCCATGGCAAATCTAGACAGCCCACTAAAAAGCAGAGACATCACCCTGTCAACAAAAGTGCGTATAGTCAAGGCTATGGTCTTCCCAGTTGCAGCTGTGAAAGCTGGACCATAAGAAAGGCTGAGCGCCAAAGAATTGAGGCCTTTGAACTATGTTGCTGGAGAAGACTCCTGCGAGTCCCTTGGACTGCAAGGTGATCAAACCGGTCAGTCCTAGAGGAGATCAACCCTGACTGCTCTTTAGAAGGCCAGATCCTGAAGTTGAAACTCAAATACTTTGGCCACCTAATGAGAAGGAAGGACTCACTGGAGAAGAGCCTAATGCTGGGAAAGATTGAGGGCAAGAGAAGAATGGGACAACAGAGAATGAGGTGGCTGGATGGAGTCACTGAAGCAGTAGGCGTGAGCCTACAGTAAATGGACTCCAGAAGATGGTAGAGGACAGGAAGGCCTGGAGGAACGTTGTCCATGGGATTGCAATAGGTCGGACATGACTTCGCAACTAACAACAACAACTACCAAGCTAATCTATGATGCAAATCAGGCAATGTGCAACCAATCTCACGATTAACCTCTGTTCTTATGGATGACACAAGAAACCATAGTCAACACAATCCAACAAACCATGTTTTAATGTTGCACTGGAATAGCGTCTATTCAGCTTAATTCCAAAGATATAACACTTTTCACATCTTTTCAACTCTTACTAGTTAAATGGTAACAGAAACAACCATGAAGCACCTTTGATTTTCCTTTACTGTTTTTGATTTGAAAAGGTCTGCCTGATTCAGATCATCTGTCACCATATAACTTATCTGTCTAACCAAAGACAGTTTCATTTTTTTAAAAAAGAACTATTTTGAAAAAGAACAGTTCTTTATTCTGATTTTTGTCTTTCACTGTTTCAACATTCAAAGTGTTACTGGGATTTTAGACATGTTATATCTATTTGAAATCTTTCTCTAGAGAAGTTGAAAAAACATACGTGTATGGTCAAAACATTTCTCTTCCTCTTTAATTGTCCTAGGAGTGGCACATTTCTTTTCTCATTCCAATTCTTCACATATCAGAGTTATTCCTAATCATGGTGAGGTTCCCAGTTCTTAGAATCTGAAGCATCTGAGAATTGGAATTCAATAACTCTTCTCAACATTTCTTTTTATAAGTAGGATGAAAGACAGACGATCGGATCAATATAATATTGAGTGTGCAGTTCTTGAAGGGCAATCTCTTTTTTTTATCTGCCAAGTAAATCACTCTCGTCTGTTTTGTATTTATGGGCCTGAAGCAGCTGGCTCCAACTAGAGTTCACAGAGTTGTTTCCAACAGAGGACATCCCAGTAAGACAGGATGGTAGATATTGAAGATTAGAGGACAGATAGGGAGCAAGATTGTTGGGAGACTTGCAAAGCTCTTTAGATAAGGGAAGAATAAATCATTAGTTTGGCTTGCATCAATACCTTAACACAGACAACAGGGACTGAGAAGATTTTATTTCTAAGGATGAATGCTGGACACCACAGAACAACGGGGGTCTTGAGAAAAGATGAAAGACATCATAAAAGGACTGAGAAAGAGATGAAAAGGTACGTTTACCTTTGGGAAAGTAAGTCTACCCTAAATAAAGGTCCCATGAAGTATCAAGAAGAAATATCTTGATGCCCAGGACAGAATAGATACACATTGCTCTAAATGATACATGGGAGTTTATATTCCCCCCAAAGATTCTCCCAACAGGCTCTTCTTTTTATCTCATAAAAGAATTCATTCTCAGCCCAGGTATCAAACCTTCTACCAGCACTAGCACTAAGGGCAATTTCCATTCCTCCTGGGACATTCAGTAACGAAAAATTAATCCCAGCTCTGCAAACCTTTTTCAGGCTTTACTTATATCATTAGGAAGCTGTATACATTCACAAACAGCTCCACATAGGTACAGTGGTAGCATTAAATGAAATGAAGCTCTTGATTTCATTGGGGATGAAGTTCCCAGGGGTCCTACCACAAGGTTTGCTGTGAAGTCTTTTTTTCTGTTACAAGAAACTGAACAGCATGCTAAAACGCACATGCTTAGGCAAGCCAACTCTCCCTCATATCTCTTGGAAAATATATCCTCAAATAACTGGAATTCATTTGGAACACTTCCTGTTGTATTCTCATAGTCTCTTCCAGATTCCCTCCTTCTGAGCAGGAACTTCCAAACTGATCTTTCAGTGTCTTTTCCTCTTGGCCTTCTATGGTACGATTCAACCCACCCAAACACAGCAGATGAAACTTCCAGTTCCTCTTCTTCATACCAGCCAAGCTGCCCCAGACTGATTGATTGATTGATTGATTACATTCTGGGCCTTTCCCCCTCTATCTCTTGCTTGGGAATAGTCTTCCAGCAAAAGGACACTTTTCTGCCCTGCTGGATCTAAATGCTCTTCCATCTCCTTTCCTTCTCTCCCTTTATTTCTTAGATGGCTTAGGTCCAGGGTACTTGCGAGACCACCTGCTGCCATTGTCAACCTCCCTTCGCCCGGTTCGCTCGGTTCGCTCCCACAGAGTCGGCCTCCTCAGGGTTCCATCGGCTAGGCAATGCCAGCTGGCAACCCCTAGGAGGAGAGCCTTCTCTGTGGGCGCACCAACCCTCTGGAATGAACTGCCTCCAGAGCTGCGGACGGCCCCTGATCTTCGGTCCTTCCGCCATGACCTGAAGACATGGATGTTCCAACAAGTGGACCTGGACTGACTATGGTTTTAAATTTGGCTTTTATTGGGTTAAATTGCCATTTATTTATTATATCCGTTGTTTAATTCTTTTTAAAATTTTGTACTTTATGTTTTTTAATTTTTTAATTGTTGTGAGCCACCCTGAGTCCTTGGGGAGAAGGGCGGCATATAAATTTAATAAATCTCAATCTCAATCTCAATTTGGAATTAAACAGTTTTAGAGTTTGTTCTGTACTATTCATAAAAGTAGCTTCTGTAGTGTACATTTTGTCCCCCATCCTACTACCAAAACTTTAAGAAAATGGGATGGAGCTCAAGACAAAGCCAACTGGTCTTCAAAAAAAAGACAATCCAGAACTTTTCTGCATTCTGCAATTTAACTTTTCAACTTCCTTAGGGTAACTTTTCCTGGCCTGCACCAACAGGGTTATAGACATCTTTATCTATAGGGGGTGAGGTGTTACCCCCCGTAGATAGGGCTCGCAACTTGGGCGTCCTCCTTGATTCACAGCTCAATTTTGAAGATCATATAGGAGCTGTGACCAGGGGGGCTTTTGCCCAGGTTCGCCTGGTGCGCCAGTTGCAGCCCTATTTGGACCGAGACGGCTTACGCACAGTCACTCATGCGCTTGTGACCTCTCGGATAGACTACTGCAATGCTCTCTACACGGGGCTGCCCTTGAATACCACTCGGAGGCTCCAGCTGGTGCAGAATGCAGCCGTGCGAGTTGTGATGGGGGTTTCCCGATACTCCCATGTAACACCTCTGCTCCACGAGCTGCATTGGCTTCCAGTTGTCTTCCGAGTAAGATTCAAGGTGCTGGTGATGACCTATAAAGCCCTAAATGGCATGGGTCCGGGTTATTTATGGGAGCACCTTTTGCCGGCGTTAACCTCCCACCTTTTGCCGGTGTTAACCTCCCATCGTCCTGTGTGCTCCCACAGAGAGGGCCTCCTCAGGGTGCCATCGGTCAAGGAATGTTGACTGGTGGCCCCCAGGGGGAGAGCATTCTCTGTGGGCGCGCCTGCCCTCTGGAATCAGCTTCCGGTTGAGCTCCGGATGGCTCCCGACCTTCGCTCATTTCGCCGCGACCTGAAGACTTGGTTGTTTGAACAGGCCGGCCTGGACTGAGGGATTGGATTTTAGTGTATTTTTTTTAAAAAAATTAAATTTTAGATTGTATTTATTACTTAGGGCTATTGATTTAATCTTATTTTAATTTTTATACCTTGCGTGTTGTTAGTGTTTTAATTGCCCTGTACACCGCCCCGAGTCCTTGGAGAGGGGTGGTATATAAATCTAATAAAATAAAAATAAATACAATTTAGTCAAGAAACCAAGTGATTTAAAAAAACAGATACTCTAAACCAGGGGTGTCAAACTGCCGGCCCATGGGCCGGGTGCATCATGCAGAAGCCATGCCAACCCCAGCTCCAACAAGGGGGAAAAAAGTCACGATACATCATGACACATCACATGATGCGGTGAGTTTGACACCCTTGGATCTCTTGAATCTAAATAAATGAAGATGCTCATATATTATCTTGATTTCCAAAATATGTAGGAATTCTATTTTACAAAGAAACTGGATTTTCTGTCAAAGGAAGACAAGTAAATTGTTCTCGTGATATCCACTATTCAGGGTTTGTTTAGATTTCCCCCATTTTCACAATCAGCAGCCAATGAGTTTGAATGGAGGCAGGAATAACAGAAGATCACCCCAGATGTCATGGGGAAAAAGATAGGAGGATTTGGGACTATATCTGCCAAAATAAGTAACTCAGAAACATTTTTTGCCATCATCTATGTAAGAGAATAAAGAAACAATAGCCTGGGTTTCAAGAAATCTTTGTTGAATGAATTGATCTGTGGGTTAACGGTTAATCAAAAAGTCATTTGTATCTGAATTAGAACGTTTTTTTTCTTTGCACTCTTGCAAATCAGACTATTTATAACTATATTGAAATTAAATCAGTATCTTTATAATCAAATATGCATAGTCTTTTGAAAAAATCTCTTGTCTGAGTGTTGAATGTAATTTCTAACTAAGTTGTATTTGTGAATAGTATCAGGGCACTCAGCAGAAAGGGCTGAAAAGCTTGGAGGTTGGGACAAAATCAAAATCAAGGTTTGTAATCCTTGAGTTTTTCTTATAGTTAATTTTATTTTGCAATAGCTATAAATCAATGTTATTCATGTCTGTATTTGGGGCTGAGGATTAGAACTAAAGAAAGATGGATCAAAATTACAAATGTCAAAAGGATGAAATCAGCACAGGGATTACGTATATGTTCAAGAACTTTCCATTCAAAGAGATCCAGCTGATTGAGATATTTTATTTCTATTTTATTTTAATACCATTAAGCCAAGCCATTGATTAATACTTGAAATTGAATTATGCCTTAATCTTCATAATGTTAATTGATTGACTTCAGTAGTATTTGTCAATTGTATATTCCTATAGCCTTTGCATCTGAAGGGCTCTATCTTTCTCTTACCTGTAATCAAAATCAACTCAATACATTGCAGAAAAGTTACCAAACTTGGTCTATGCCAGGGGTAGGCAACCTTGGCTCTTTTATGACTCATGGACTTCAACTCCCAGAATTCCTGAGTCAGCGTAGTTGGGAGTTGAAGTCCATGAGTCATAAAAGAGCCGAGGTTGCCTACCCCTGGTCTATGCCAACACCTGTATTATTATGATATCCAGTTCACTTTCTGTTTTCCATTTGCTTCTAAGGAAGCTGTAGAAGTCATGAGTCATTGTCTGAAAGAGCTACAAAATCTTATAAACTAGAAGAATAATATCTAAGCAAACTTATTTTCCTGATTCTGAAAACTGTCTGGAGCTAAATAATGGATTGACACTTTCAGAATACTCCAGATATTTCAGCTATGGTTAACAATGTTTTTGAAAGATTTGTTGGTGTGTATTTGTATACAGCACAATTTCTAGGATACAAAAAAAAGGGTGGGGGGCAGTTCATGATGCTAAGCCATAAGTTTTTAAACTATGATTTATTAGATAAATGACAACCATCTGGGTTTGTAGGATGAATTAAGCCATAAAAACATGAGAAGAGAGCATTTCTTACCAACAAAAACCACCTTGTTTCATCCAGTATGTAAATCAGGCCCAAACTATGGATGTCAACTCCCAAGATTCTTTGTTTTAAACAACCGTTAAAACCCCCTTTTAAATATAATGTATTTAGAAACATAAATATGTAAGAATTAACATAAGTTTGAACCAGCTAAGCACAACACAGCACATTGGTTTAACTCAGGGGTCTGCGACCTTGACAACTTTAAGACTTGTGGACTTCGTAGCTGGCTGAAGAATTCTGGGAGCAGAAGTCCACAAGTCTTAAAGTTGTCAAGATTGCAGACCCTTGGTTTAACTGATGACTAAATGAGTTTTACTGATGCCAAAACATAAAAATGTTTGGTACCTGCTGTATCTAAAGGGCATATGAGCAGTTTTAATCGAACTATGAAAGGAATATTGTTGTTGTTTTAAAAAAGCAGTTCTTCTTTTAGACTAAATTTTATGAAACCGAGCAATTCTTTTCTAATCTCAGCTTGGGAAAACTTCTTTAGAAGCTTTCACTTGAAATGTCATGTCCATTATTGACCTGTCATGTTCTCTCTGTTGCAAGGCTAGGCCAATCTTTTTTCAGAATGAGCTGCCTTGCAGGTAATCCTTTGGGAGCTATAGGTTAATGGGTCTGAAGAAAGCAATGGGCAGGGTATCCATTCTTTCTTATTTCTCATTTCATTCTTCCTGACACCCTTTTCTTTTTCTCTTCTGCCCTTTTGCACAAAGTTTTGCCAGCAATGACACAGACTGCTCCTACTTTGGTTGCATGAGTAATTCTTTTGAAACCAGACGGAGAGTTTCCCATTTCCCATAGAGTATAAAATGTTCGGGTTTTTGTTGTTCTTCTGCTTGAATATTTCCTGGCATTTGGCACCCATTCAAGACACAAAGCCTCAGCCAAGAAGAAAGTTTTGGAGTGTTCTCACGGCTGACTTGTTTTATGCAATAACAGATACCGCCTATTGACTTTAAATAATTCCAAATGTTATAAAAACAAATAGCACAGGAAAGGAATAGTACCAGGAATCCCACATATCTCATCTAGAGTTGGGTAGGTGGTTTCAGCAATTCATCTACATGCTTTAGGGATCCTAATTACCTGCAACTGCTATTAAAAACTCCAAGAATGATATTTAGTATTCAGTCTGTCCATTGAGCTGTTCTTGTTGTACTGATAGCACAGAAATTACTGCTGGTAATTTATAGGCTTTTAATAAACAAACAGCTTAAAATAAATTGAAAAAGAAAAGTCGACTTAGAAATATGTTAAAAGGTAAAGGTAAAGGTTCCCACGCACATGCGTGCTAGTCGTTTCCGACTGTAGGGGCCGGTGCTCATCTCCGTTTCAAAGCCAAAGAGCCAGCGCTTGTCCAAGGATGTCTCTGTGGTTATGTGGCCGGCATGACTAGACGCCAAAGGCGCACAGAACACTGTTACCTTCCCACCGTAGTGGTCCCTATTTTTCTACTTGCATTTTTACATGCTTTCGAACTGCTAGGTTGGCAGAAGCTGGGACGAGTAACAGGCGCTCACTCTGTTATGCGGCACTCGGGATTCGACCCGCCAAACTGCCGACCTTCTGATTGACAAGCTCAGCATACTAACCCACTGAACCACCGCGTCCCTAGAAATATGTTACACCCATATAAAAATGTGCTTAAAGGCTTGCTGCATTGTTGATGAGGAATACACGAACCATGCACACAAGCTCTCACCTTTTACAGTGCATAACAATATTCCAAGAAATATTGTTAGTGGCTAAAATTATGACTAAAGCACCTGTATTTCAAAAAGGTCTATTTGTCACAATGCATCTGAGTTGCATTGACATCTAACATTTATATTCTGCATCATTCTAAACACTGAAGAAATATTGTTTAGCTCAAGATATGGTTTTGCTGAACTGTTTGTTTGTTTGTTTGATTGGTTACTCTAAGAGCATCTGTTGATAAATAACACTGAAAATAAGATCTGGCAGAATCTTGTCATCTCCCAAAAAGCAAGAAACACGTTATATGTGAGAAATGCCAAGAGGCAGCATCCTTTTGTTTTCTTTCTTTCTTTCTTTAAAATGAAAGAAGGCAGAAGTAATTTCACATGACTGTAAAATACCAATGATAGTAGCTGAGGGGCATACAGGTTACTTCAAGATTCCCCCCTCCAATCATCTTTTAAATAAAAAAGAGAAAAATAAAATATGACTGGAAAAGGAATTATCAAGCATATTCACTCCAAAATATTCAGATAATTTTTAATTGGTATGCATAACATCTCACTAGAAGGTACATTTTTCCATTTTATTCTTTTGCAGCCTTTAAGATGCGTGGATTTTATGACCCAGAATTCCCCAGTCAGAATTCTGGGAGTTGAAAACCACAGATCAAGTTGCTGAGGTTGAGAAACACTGCTTTAACCAATGTACCCAAGAGTGGAGAATCTATTCGCTCTCCACATATTGCAAAACAATTGCTCTCAACATTGCACAAGCTGTTTGATATGGCTAAAAATTGCAATTCAAAACAGCTGGAGGTTTAAATATTTCCCAGTGTGCATGTACTATGGGAATATGTGTTTATATAGTAAAAGAGGTTATAGTTTAATATTCTACATATCTTTGCTGATATGTGTTATAGCATAGTCATTGCTGTGTAGTAATCAATATAACTTACCGGCGTACGATCTGGTGTGTGGTTTAATACATGAAAGTTCTGAATGTAACTTTAAATACAATGCATCAGCATTCCACATTTAACTATCAGTAAACATAACATACTGAAGCATATTTTGCCATAAAAAAACAAATGGACATTCACAAGAGGACATTGTCAGTATGATACTGGATGATGAGTTCTTCAGGTCAGAAGGAGCTACTGAGGAACACTAGATGGCAGATCCTAGTGAATGGTGTTTATGATGTGGCAAGTACATTGGTTGCTAATCTGCCCAGAAGCAAATGGTAGGTTGAAGTCTTTACAATGAAAGCAACATATAAATTGGAATGAGAGATCAATAAATACATATACATATCAATAAGGGATCCAAGTCATGTGGTTCATAAGAGAGAAAATAACTGAACAACTATGAAAAAAGCATATGAGGACACTTCTTGTTGCTGTTATTTATACACAGCCTATCAGATCTGTACAGTTTTGATTGGATCTGGTACTTTTGACTATTGAAGTCTTCTCATGGACCTAGAATAGCTATAGATAGATACCATTGTAATACATATACTGTTCTAAGCAATGCAGCTTTTTGTAAGAGATAAGCTGAGATTTTATCCATTCCTATAATGTTTAGGTTTTTCCCCCCAGATCTTTTGGTTTAGTACCAAGCACTCTTATCACTGTTCATACTACAACTTTTCCCACACTCATTTGATCACCATTTGAAGGCTTTTACATTTCCCAATTTTTCCTGGTTTCTTTTCATTGATTCGTCTGTCTCCAACTTCTGCAATGCCAATTGGATTGTTCGTTCTTATTTCTTTGTAACCACAGTCATGTCTTGCTTTTTACAATTTAAATGTTTATCAGTTGGTAGATGGAAATTTGTTTCTTGATCTCTTTGTTCTTAACCACTTGTTCAATATTGTGATTCCACCGATTCTTTTGTTGGCAGCAAATTGTAATTCTTACTAAGATTTCAATGAAATCAAGGTACGGTAGTCACTTGATTGTATTTTTCTAATTACTCAATCTGCTCAGTCTTCTTACATCCATATCAGGTGTTTAAGAGTCTTTTCCCTTTGCTTCCATAACTGGCATTTACTACCATAATGAGTTTTCTGAATTTTAGCTTTTTCCTCCTCCTCCTCCTCCTCCTCCTCCTCCTCCTCCTCCTCCTCCTCCTTCTCCTCCTCCTCCTCCTCCTCTTCGCAAAATTATATATCCCATGGAAAATATATTTAGACATGCTTTTAATTCCAATAATGCAATCAAAGAGGTATCTTCTGAGAATTTGTTCAGGGGGATGGTTGAACACCTTACTGTTTTTCTGGTTAGTGACTTTACCCACCAAATGTTATATGAATACTTGTCACATTGGCCTCCTCCAACAGAGTCCTGAATTTTAATGTGGTTCGAAACTTTTAGCCTGAACTAGAGTAATAAAAGTGTGAGGGTACATATCAGTAAGCCATGGATTTTGTTTTAAGAGAAGCAGTTTAAAAATACTGATCTTTGCCCCAGGCTAAACATATTGTTGACTTGTCTACCTACTTTTATGCTGGCCTTCTACAAAGTATATAAGTATAGTATAAGAACAGAGATCCATGCACCAATAGTTTTGCAGTCTGAAATAGGATTACCAATTAATCTGGTTTTCCAGTTATGAAATACTATTTTTGTTTAATCATGATTAATGTTTTATTGAAAGAACCACAACTGGCAATGTTCATGCTATATACAAGGCCAAAACAATCAAATTGGACAACTTCAAATAGCATGCTTAGAACTTAAGAATTTATAAATCATAGTTGATATGACATAGCATGTAATGCCCAAACAATAAACCTAGGTGTACAACACAAAAATAATTGGGGTGGGTGGGTTTCCCAAACATTCTGGAATACAAACTGCCCATGCCACTAACATATAACACAAACTTGGCTTATTATGATTTACTATGATTTAGCCTTACAAATGAAAATTAGTAGAAGCCTTATTCAATGCATATTGATATATATAAATATTTCTTACAACAGAGCAACTTCTTATAACAGTAAAACAAAACATCAATGTTAAAAGTCTTCACAGAGGTTAAGTAGTTAAACTACAGAACTGAATATTTTAATCTCAGCTTAATTCTAATTCAAAACATAATCTCCTAGGACACATAAATCATTTGCAGCCATAAATGACAACTATACCACTCAGTCTTTTATTTTCCTGTAAAGACTTAGCTCAATAACACTTTTCAGTCCTAATGAACATAACTATAAGTCAACCAAGGTGGTGGAAATTGTAAAAAAAAAATCTATGCAAATGCCAGTTATATTATTCTTATATTATTCCATGGTGTTTGAGACTGAGTGGAGAAATCATCTGAGTTGACACATTATATTGACCTCCCTCCTGCCCTTTCTTCAGCATTTGCTGAATTACATAGGGAAATGGTTGCCATGGTTTTGGAAACATGGTTACCAGGTGAATAGGAAAGATAGAACAAACTGCCCCTGAAATATACAGTTCACAGTTCCATGATGCAAGTAGATCTGACTTTATTTATAGAGGCCTGTTTGCCAAATCATACAAAGAATCTCCTGCCAGCTCAGGTTTATGCATCTACTCACTTCAATATCTAGCCAACGTTAATCATTAAACCTGTGTGGGTTTTTTGGCAAGTAAATTAACCCTCTGAGTCCAATCCTTGAAGCAATGAAACAGTTGCTCAAAGGCTGTTTCTCCCACAAGTCCAATGCCTGATTGAATCATTGGCTTAGGCCTGTTATCCATGTTCTAACAGCATCTTGATTGGACAATAACAAAGATTGAGGTATCCTGTAACTCTTCCAGTGCAGCCTCAGTGATAGCTTTTTATCAGCTGGCTGTGCTGGTTGATTCTGTGAGGAAAAATAGCTCAGCAATATCTGGAGAATCTCAGATTTATCAGCAATGGTAAATACAGCAAAGAATAGTAGATAAGGGTATCTATATAGATCATACAGTATGTCTTGAAAGATTACGCTGAAGACAATCAACCTTTCCACTTTGGTTTTACCAATAAAACTTTATGAAGTGAT
The DNA here is from genome assembly GCF_964194415.1 of Vipera berus. NCBI lineage: Eukaryota > Metazoa > Chordata > Lepidosauria > Squamata > Viperidae > Vipera > Vipera berus. Next base: position 18,477,421 of record NC_138206.1, read on the forward strand.
GCCTTGATGATGCTACAATATCAGCAACAGATGTGATTTAAGCATAAAAGGACTTGTCTCTGTACTAGTGCATATACAGTAGACAAAATGAAATACTATATGGATTTGTAAACATTGAATGTACTGATAGAGCTTTTCAAAAAGAGTCCCATTGAAATGAAGAGGTCATGTTCTTCATGTGGACCCATCATGAACCCATTTCAACTCCTCCTATTAACTACTTGATTCCTCCATTCAGGCACTATATTCACCAAGGTTTGTCTTTAGGACTATTCTTTTGCAAAGTTAGCATTACCCACCTCTGTATTTCACCTGAGATGAAAACTGTCAGCTCTTTAATATACAAGAAATATTGCACCTTTAATAATTGATTTGTTTTAATATTTGCCTCCCTTTGAGGTCTTGCAGTAGGGACTTATACTAATGAAATAATCTGTCTTCAAGGATGCAGATAGAGAGAACTGGAAAATATTACAAATGAAAGCTATAAATACTCCTTAAGTTGCTAGTAAAGTAATTCTTCCTCCCTTCCCGCTCCTCCTCCCCATCCTCTAACCTGCTGTGGAAAGCCCATCTAAGGTTTTGACTGAAGTTCTGGAAAATATTTTTCTACTGATGATTTTTCTGAGAAAACTGGAATATGTAAAAAAGGCATGCTGAGCATTGATTTTATTTTGCCAACCCAGTGTAAAGTGTGTGTCAAATATAGTCACAGGATCAGGTCCTTCCCCATTATATCTTAAGTTAATCTCTCTGTCTGTCTACACCTTTCTAGATGAGAAGCTCAAGTCAATTTCAGGGTTTGAAGCACAAATAACAGTCAGCCTTTAATCTCATCATTTCCATCCAAATGTATTGGAGAGAAGAGAGACTGAAAGTTCCAGGGGAAGTGTTAGATACTGGGTTCATGGTGAGTGAGTTCAGCAAAGATCATTGTTTATTGCTTGCAGGAACTGAACTGAGAAACAGGGCTGCAAATGCAGCAATTTATACCCTGGCCTCTAGGTGGCGGCCAATAGGTTTAAAGCAACCTGTTGCCGCCCTAGAGGCAGCCAATGGCGGCACTGGAGACGGGTTGTCTGAGGAGCTGGAAGCCGTTAGCCAGCTTCCCTGCTTAAACAACCTGCCAGCAATTAACCCACGTGATGTTCCCTTAACAAGACAAAGCCCAATACATTACACACCTCCCCCCTAGAATGTACAAAAATTATAACAACAATGAGAATGATTACAGCAATACGAGTTTACAGAGGTACAATAGTAATGTGCAATATCCACGTTTTTCCATACTGGCTAATACAATAATGATACAGACAACATCATAGCTCAGTTATTTCAGAACAAAATCTTGTAAATATGCAGGAGGCTTGCGAACCCTCGTGGAACGCCTGGGAGACCCAGGCACTTCCTGGCCTACCAGCTTGCCCACCGGGCTGGGTAGACCAGTGTCCATAAGTTCAAGTGAGTCTGGTTGACTCGGAATTCTCTGGCTGGCCCTTCCAGGATGGCCCACCCCATGCACTTCTGGCAGGTTGTTCTAAGTCTGTGAGGCCTCCGAGGCCTAGAACGAACTCCCGGAAGTGGCATCCACGCATTTCCGGCAGGCTGTCCTAGTCCTGGGAGGCCTCCTCCAGACCTCTGAGGCCTAGACTGGACTTCCAGAAGCACTGTGCATTAAGCTGGTTCTCCAAACTCAGCAAAATTTAGCTACCGGTTCTACTGAACTGATGTGAACCAGCTGAATCCCACCACTGATTACATTTGTAGCTTGTCTTCTGTTCAAAACAGCTAAGCCTCCAGAATTTTTCCTTCCTCTCCCCCCATTTTTCACTGAAGCAATCCAGAGGGCAGCCCAATCCCAAAAGCACATCAGAGATCATTACATGAGTTTCATGCCTGAGTGAGAATTTGAACTGAGTTGCCTTCTTCCTAATAACCAGGGCTTTTTTTCTCATAGAACGCTCAAAACGGAGTTCCGGCACCTTTTTTGGATGGAACCTTGTAGGTAGGCAAGGTGGGTTGTATGACATGTGTGAGCTCCGGCACCTTTTTCTTTTACAAAAAAAGCACTGCTAATAACAGTTACTGGAGCTGGCCTAGGATATTAGGTCTGGCCCTTGGTGAGGTTATCAGAAACTTTGAACTGCATTTTCTCAGAAAAAGGGATATAGGTAGTCCACAACTTATGACCACGGTTGAGCCCAAAATATCTGTTGCTAAGTGAGACATTTATTGACTGAATGTTGTCCCATTTTACGACTTTTCTTGTCACAGTTATTAAGTGAATCACTGCAGTTAAGTTAGTAACACAGTTGTTAAATGAATCTGGCTTCCCCATTGGCCTTGCTTGTTAGAAGGTTGCAAAAGGGGATCACATAATCCCAGGACACTGTAACCATCATAAATATGAGTCAGTTATCAAGATTCTGAACTTTGATCACATGACCATGAGGATGCTGGAAAGGCTGTAAGTGTGAAAAATGGTCATAAGTCACTTTTTTCAGCGCTGTTGTAACTTCAAACAGTCACTAAACGAACTGTTGCAAATCAAGGACTGCCTGTATTAAAAATCTCCCCATAGTTCCTTTCTCCCTTTCCCAGTTCCAAATGGGCTGCCTAAGCTTTGAAAGTGCAATTGATTTCCTCAAAGGCATCCTGCATTACATGTGCAGATACATTACAGAACAAGTGCTATCAGTCAAGCTACTTAACAGTAAAAGTGGGCATTTCTACTGATCTGTAATTAGAACTTTAATTTTTCAAAAACAGTAAATGCAGCAGCAGAGAGTTCCAGTTTTGCTAGCAACCAAAATTGGTATTTTCAATTTGGATCAAAGCCTCAGCACTGCAGGAAGGTCTTTATAAAAGCTTTTTCCAAGTCTTGTTTCCTAAACCAAATTGCCCCTAGATCTGCTAAAGCTTCAGGGAGAAAAGAAATCCCCCCCCAAACTGGCAGACAATAACCTCTGAATCTAGAGATTCCACATTTTTCCTAATCTTATTCATACAGTTCCTATCTTAAAAAATGTTAGCAGACATAACACCACATAAAGTTTAACCTTAAATATTCACTCAGTTTCTCAGTCTTACCATGTTTTGCGTGTCAAAGTTTCTCCTTATGTATCCAGTGCAAATAATACATTTATTCTTATGTACAGTATATTGGTATGTGGGAAGAATGAATGACAAATGCTTCTCTTCGTAACTAAGATTATCGTAGGAAAGTATAATCCTTTATAAAAAAGCAGGCTACACGATATTTATTTTGCATTACAGGTCCTTGTGAATACTTTATTTAAATGCAGCCACTAACATAAAACATTATATATTTTTGCCTCACAACCTTATGAGAAATCTATCTCACAGATTGTCAATCTATAATGCACAGAAAAATACACGTCATAAATATTTTTCGAGGCAACTAGGGCTCTGTTCAGACTTTCATTTTTTTATGTCAAAAATTATATTTAATATAGCTGGTTTAAGTGATGAGAGAGTTGAGAGCTGACTAAAATAGGGATCTTTAGGCTCTGATACTTCCTTAAAGGAAAAGCAGAGCTGGTCCATCCACCCATTCCCCTTGCCCCATCTACAGGTATTCCTTGGCTTACAACCACAACTGAGTTCAAAATTTCTGTTTCTAAGCGAAAAGGTTGTTAAGTGAGTTTTGCCCCATTGTACAGCCTTCCTTGCCACAATTGTTAAGTGAATCATTGCATTTGTTAAATTGGTAATATGGTTGTTAAGTGAATATGGCTTCCCCATTGACTTTGCTTATCAGAAGATCACAAAAGGTAATCACATGATCCCGTTGACACTGCGACCATTATAAATGTGAGCCAATTGTCAAGCATCTTTTGATCATGTGACCATGGGGATGCTGCAACAGTTGTAAGTGTCAAAAACGGTCATAAGTCTTTTTTCCCCAGTGCCATTGTAACTTCGAATGGTTATTAAATGAATGGTTGTTAAGTCATGGACTACTCGTAATGGGCTTCCAGTACTGGGAAATTCAATCCTAGGATTTAAACATTAGGACCACATCCACCACCATAGACAACTTTGTTATCTGCAGAACCTTAGTATTTGTGACCAGAAGGGAGCAGTACTGGCATTCAGAAAGAATGTCCACATGTTCCACTGTATAGGTAATGGTCTTCTTTTCAAAGAATTGGCAGAGGACTAAATCTTCTTCATGAAGGCATTCTTTAACTAAATGGCAGTCTTGTTCAACCACAGTTTAAAGGCAAAGCATACAAGGAGTGAGTGCAAGTTCCTGAAAGCTGCTGTCAAGTTTCCCATGTATGGGCTTTTCAAGTGACTCTGAGGCATTGTTTACCTTAAAAGTCCTTTAGCCTAATACACCAGCAAATGCTTGCTCGAAGGAAGCTGGAATCTGAAATCTCCACCCCTTGCACAATATATTAAAACACAATTCTCCACCTTTCTCATTTTGTCATTAATCATATTCTCCAATTAATTTAAAGAATCAGTTTCCCTTCTGTCAGAAAACCCACCAAGGTCTTATTTTTTTTAGTTAGAGATGGCCTTGAAGGTGCAATCCTACTTGTCCCCCCTCCCAACCTTAAACTAAATCTCTTAAAGCAATACACAAGTTTAACATATGAAATGGCTACTTCTTCATCTCTTGTCAAGCAATAACATTCGATGTTAGCAGCATTGACAGCTGCCCTATGTTGGTACATGGACAGCTGATTGCCAACTATACTCTCTCCATTTGCATAAAAAATATAACAGAATAACTGAGTTGGGAGGGATCTTGGAGGTCTTCTAGTCCAACCCCCTGTCCAGGCAGGAAACCCTGTACCATTTCAGACAAATGGTTGTCCAATCTCTTCTTAAAAACCTCCAGTGTTGGAGCACCCACAACCTCTGGAGGCAAGCCATTCCATTGATTAATTGTTCTAACTGTCAGGAAATTTCTGCTTTGTTCCAGATTGCTTCTCTCCTTGATTAGCATCAGATCAAATCAATTATTCCGCCCTGTCACCATTCTGTGCTGGCACACTGAAGGCCATACATCATATTGTGTTTCTGGTTCTGGTTAATGATTCAGTATAAGAGGAAAAATACAGACAGCCCCTGGGTTAAGGACATCTGACTTATAGACATCCCCTAGTTATGAATAGGCTGATAGTTTTCCTGCCCTGAGCTGATGAACTGCTGAAGCTGTGCAATGTTTTTAGGAGTCATGAAACCATGTTTTTAATATACAGCCTGTTTTCAGGGGTTTCAAACAGTTGACAAAAACATTATGCAGCTTCATCAGTTCATTGGTTCAAGGATGGAGAACACCATCTGCCATTTTTAGTATTAGACAGCCTTGTTCATAAGTATGTTTCAGCTTACATGCCTATTCAGGTAAAGATAGACTTAGGAATGTAATATATGCTTAAACCAGGGACTGACTGTATTCACCCTTGCTGACAATTGACTAAACCACAAGAACTATAAGAAATTAGTCTCATCATATCCCAAGAAAGTTAGTTAACTTTATTATGCTAGTCCATGACCAAAATGATATCATATTTGGTTTTCACTTCATTGACTGGTTGCTCTTCAAGCAACTGACATTTTGCAGTTCCTTTTCTCAGTGAATTTGCAGTATTATGCTGGTCTAGGAAGCTACTGTAGAATAATAATAATAATAATAATAATAATAATAATAATAATAATAATAATAATAATGATGATGATGATGATGATGATGATGATGATGATGATGAAGAAGAAGAAGAAGAAGAAGAAGAAGAAGAAGAAGAAGAAGAAGAAGAAGAAGAAGAAGAAGAAGAAGAAGAAGAAGAAGAAGAAGAAGAAGAAGAAGAAGAAGAAGAAGAAGAAGAATTTGGAAGGGACCTTGGAGGTCATCTAGTCCAACCCCCTGCTAAGGCAGGAAACCCTATACCATTTCAGACAAATGGCTGTCCAGTCTCTTCTTAAAAACTTCCAGTGTTGGAGCATTCACCACTTCTGGAGGCAGGTTGTTCCACTGGTTAGTTGTTCTAACTGTCAGGAAGTTTCTCCTTAGTTCTAGGTTGCTTCTCTCCTTGACTAGTTTCCATCCATTGCTTCTTGTCCTGCTTTCAGGTGCTTTGGAGAATAGCTTGGCTCCCTCTGATCACTGATATTATTGCACTCTATACTGTGAATACTGTCTTGACAAACACCCACTGTTGCATTTACTGTCCAATACATACCCATTTACTGTGGGTAAAACAAAAATGGCACAGCCACTTGGGTGAAAGTGGGCGGCCAGTATCTTCAGCAGCAAAAGTAACAGTTCAAAATAGATACTTTGCCATTTACAATCACCCTCTCAAAGAGAATAGAGTATATATGGCTAGGGTGTAAATGCCATAAAGGAAAAAAAAAGCTTGGATAAAGCCTGGCAGTGGAATTAGGAGATCAATCAAATAACCAGGCTGAATTCAGCTAATATTTTTAGATCATGAATTTAATGGCTTGCAGTTATCTCTTCTTGGACAACTATGTACATTACAAGGGAATAAGCAACAACTTGATGTAGGAAAAAAACCAATATATTTTAAAGTTAAATTTAATTAAGTTTCAGTTAAATTAAGCTTCAAGAACTGTATAGATGGCCAGCCACCTTTACCTTGATTTATTATTCTTTTCAAAAAGAACATTGAAAGAATGCTGTCATAAGTGATTTCAATCCCAAAGAGCTTTGGGATGACCATATTGGTCCAACATTCAATATTGCTACTGCTGTCATCTGATGCCACTGCTTCTGGGCTAGACTCTGGCCCTAAGGTCCAGCTTTGCATGTGCTACAGCCTGGAATCTTATGGACTACCAACAGAGGCAGATCAGCTTAAAGATATGTGAAGTCAAGTTGGAAAATGGCTATTAGTGTGCATTTCAATTGAAAACTAATTAATTAAAAGAATATAAACTTTCTCCCTATGGTAAATATTTTTATTACAATCTTTGAATTTGGAAAAATGTTTTTTAAAGGCGTAATAATTGCAATTTCCAAAACTTGGAATTCAAGACCTGAGTTGAATTGAGCTCCATTTCAAATCAAGACCCAAATGTAATCCTGTGCTATACAACAGTGGCTCCCACCCTCTGGATCATCATTCCTCCTCAAAGTGCCTCCATGGAAGCCTTTTAGAAAGCCTTAAAATGTGGCTTTTCCAACAATCTTGGAATTCCCACAGGGATCCCTGCAAGATGGTTACAAGAATTCTGGGAGTTGAAGTCAACAAGTCATAAAAAGGCCACGTTTGAAGACCCCCTGGCCTAGAGGGTTATTATTCTCCTGTAATCTTGCTTTGTATAGATAGTCATCAACTTACAATTAATTTAGTTACTGTTTGAAGTTACAACAGCACTAAAAAAGGTAACTTATGACTATTTTTCACATTTACGACCGTTGCAGCAACTGACTTATATTTATGGTGATTGAAGTGTCTGGGAGTCATGTGGTCACCTTTGGTGACCACCTGACAATGCAAAGTCAATGGGGAAGCCAGATTTACTTGACAACCATGTTACTAACTTAACAATTGCAGTGATTCACTTAACAACTGTGGCGAGAAAGGTCGGAACATGGGGCAAAACTCACTTAACAAATGCCTCAATTAGCAACTGAAATGAATGGGCTCAGTTGTGGTCATAAATTGCACATTACCTGTATTCACTGTTAATTGTTTTAAGTGTCTTAATGGTTTTGATTTTTGTAGGTTGTATGCTGCCCAGAGTCATGTTCAATGAGAGGGGCAGCCATATAAATTTGCTTAACAAATAAATAAAGACTCAAATAATTGATCTGATTTAAAAATGTTTCATCATATCCCATATACAATCTTCACATTTTTGTTTTTCTTAATCAAAAAGCAACTGATAGACATTGTCTGAATGAGAAAACCAATGTTAGGGTGGGACTGCTTAACTCTGTTCTGGTCTGGGAAGAAAAAAAACACCTATCCCTCTTCCCCATGTCTAAGAAAACTGCTCTGAAGAGTATTTTAATCAAATAAATGACAGCTAAGGGAATGATTAAACAGTAATGTTCAGCATTCCTCCTTGTTCCACTCCATTATTTTTCCTTCATTCCATTCCTTTTTCCTCAATTCCATTATCCGTTATCATTCCAGGAATCGGACATGTCTAGTCTAGTGAAAAGAAAGACTAGGGGTGACAAGGTAGCTCCAATATTTGAGGGGCTGCCACAAAGGGGGGGGGGTTCAACCTATTCTCCAAAGCACCCGAAGGCAGGACAAGAAGCAATGGATGGAATCTAATCAAGGAGAGAACCAACCTATTACTAAGGAGAACATTCCTGATAGAAAATTAATCCGTAGAATGGCTTCCCTTCAGAAGTGTGGGTGCTCCATCACTCAAGGCTTTTAAGAAGAGATCGGACAACCATTTGTCTGAAATGGTATTAGGTCTCTTGCTTGAGCAGGTGTTGGACTAGAAGACCTCCAAGGTCCCTTCCAACTCTGTAATTCTGTTATCTTCAGGAGATGTTTTAGTACTGCTCTTGAGGAAGTGGAAAGGTTAAGGAAAAAATTATGTTCTTGTGAGTTTTGTTTTAAAATGTCATCCTAAGCATGCATATAGTCACAAATGAGATAAAAGTGGCAAACAAAGAGAAATATATTTGCTACAGTGTACTACAGTACATTGTTTAGATAACCAGTTCTTAAAAAGGGGGAAATATGTGTTTGTCTGAGTGCACATATACCAAAAACCAAATTCATATAAGTAAAAAAAGGCATGTGCTTAAAAGTTTGTTCTATTAAAAGTTGCAGCTTCACTAACAACTTGTAGAAATCTCTAAGGGAGACATGTGAGGCTTTGGGGAGCTCAATGCAGCCTTAATGCCTCAGGTTCTGCGCCACTGATTTAATGAAAATCACAAAAGACAACTTCAGCTGAAAAAGCACCCCTTGTGCTTCTTACGCACACTTGTAGACTTTCAGAGCTCTAAAGGGAATATATAAATTTCCAGTTACATCTGGGGTTTTGTGTCATCCCTGCAGATGCATTGTGACAAGTCTTCCATAACCTAGATGTCCAAGGAAGTCTAGGTTACATTATCAGCATGGGGCTTTGCTCGTCAGACAAATGCTTCAACTTGTGGTCAAGGGATTCTTAAGTTGCTGTTGATGAATCATTTCCTTTGGAATGGACCGAGCACACTGACATCGCTACAACTTTGCCCCTTGTGTAATACTTTTGTGTCATCTTCAAGCACAGCCCAAGATAAACTGTCTCCATTATTATGCATGCCAGTCCAGATATAGGCACAAATGATTTTCTACATGACATTGTGCAAATTACATAATGAGCTGGCATTCAATACCAGCAACTGCATCTTGGGCCACCAAAGATCTGATGATATGGCCTCAGGGATGAACCCTAAGAGCTTGGACAGTGTGATGGGTGTATGCTACCTTCTCCGTTTGCTGCAAACCACAGCTTTCAACCTTATATCACATTGTCCATCACTACTCTGATGGAACTGCTTCTCTTCTCTTCTCTTCTCTTCTCTTCTCTTCTCTTCTCTTCTCTTCTCTTCTCTTCTCTTCTCTTCTCTTCTCTTCTCTTCTCTTCTCTTCTCTCCTCTCCTCTCCTCTCCTCTCCTCTCCTCTCCTCTCCTCTCCTCTCATTTCCTCCCACACTCCCACCATTTCATAAGCAGGTCTCTGCTGCTCACAAAAGCTCCACTTCAAGAACTTTTCTAAAGCCAACAAGACCAACAGTGTTCTTCCACAAGACTGGATCGACTAACCCAGATGGAGAGGAAGAAGAGAGGGAAAGAAACTTGCTTCACTCCAGAGGTCAGACCCTTGCTTCACTCCAGAGGTCATCTACAAAACTGGTCAAATCAGTTAGCCTGCAAGTCAGAAGAAACCACTGGAGACACTGGCCCCACAGTTGGTGTTGCAGTTCTCAGGCTGTGCTATGATGCCTTCTATCTTCAGGTGCAACCCAACGGATGCAAACTGTCTTCACTGTTCCCAGGACTGTCTCTGCATGAGGAAGAAATATGTAAGTCTCTTAAAATTCCTCAGTGGGCATAGAAACATCCATATGTTCATCACATCATCAAAACCAGGCAAAAGCAGACCAGAAAACACCACCAATTCAGTTTAGCTCCAGACCTTTGTAATCACAGACTTTCCAGTCACTAACTTATGTGAAATAATATTATTGATTAATGAATCTCACTATTGATAGCAGCTCCTGACTGATCTTGTCCAAGCTCAAAAAGAACCAGGATTGGTTAACACATGACTAGGAGAAAAGGCAAGGGCTAAAGAGTGAAAAAAGTTCAGAAGAAATCATAGCAAATGATTTTCTGTACTGTTATATATAGAGAGAAGTTTTGTTCTTGCTATTCTCTATCAGAAGTTTGAGTTACAAAGGGGGAAAATAGGCTGTTGTGTAGTGTTCCTTTCAATCAAATCCTTAAAACCCACTAATTTAACTTTTTCCATAAACAACATAACAGAGCCAGTTTGGTAGTGGTTAAGGCTCCAGGCTAGAAACCAGGAGACTGTGAGTTCTAGTCCCACCTTAGGCATGAAAGCCATCTGGCAACTGTGGGCTACTCATCTCTTTCAGAGCTGTTGTTGTGGGTAAAAATGGGAGGAGAAAGGATTGTTAGATATGCTCACCTCCTTGAGTTATTTATAAAAAAGTAAAGGTAGGATAAAAATAATATATATGTGTACTGTATAACAAATCTTATATGGATATATCCCTGCAGTCACTAGAAGTTTTTGATTCAAAGGAAAGTCCAGCAATATATATTAATCTGGCAATCTATGAATGTAATATTAAGAAAGGGAACCAAGTAGTTCAACAGAAAGTTTCACAGGGATCTTTTTTATCATTCTTTTCATCTTTTCCCAAGACTATAATTATAGTCTCTATGCGGACTAATACAGTGCAACCCCTATTGTGAATAGTGAACTAATTTAATTGTTTTTCCTGTTATTTTGCTGCCATCTCCCATTACCTGCTTCAGCCTGCCAAATGGTAGGGCTTGGTAGGAATTGACGGTCCTAAAGACGCTATTCCAACAACTAGCCAAAATTATTCATAACGTCTGTGAATGATCAGAAAATGATGCTATCATAAAACTTGGCTAGAATCTCTGATGTAAATGCCATGAAATACTGATCCAAATTCATCATCTAATCCTCTGGGAAAGAATATGGAAGTGTGTGATCACAATGGAAACACAATGTCACTTATTTTGGGGTATTTGGTCATATTTTCCTGTGCTAAGATTCCCACCAAAAGAGAACTCAAAGATAAAGGGCAAGCCATGACCTTATCAGCCTTTCAAATAAATATCCTACAAATCATCAAGCAACATGCTTCTCATCTCTTTAACAGTAAGCGAATGGACGTTTGCTAAGACTCCAGATTTTAAAAAATATATAAAAGCCTGGGAATGTTATGGAATGGGGATTACATCAAAAGGATAGGACAAGCAACTCCCCCAAGATCACTATTCAAGCATAAATAGTTTTCCAGATGGCCAGAGCTGATGGTGCTTTTTTGCTTATCTATTCAGGATGGGGCAATCTTATCAAATCCAACACAACTGTTACTTCCTTCTAGTTTGCAGCAGTATAATAAGAGATATATTCTTATAACTGTTGAGAAGTGGTAGTTTTCAATGCGGACCAGCCACTGTCAGACTGGAAAGAAAGCCTTGAAAGATTATAAGGGGTTCTCCAAGAAGAAAAGTATTGCTAGATGTAGTTCTTTAATTGTAGGAGCGTTGGTTGTGATCTAGAATCATAGGCTTGGAAGGGATCTTTGAGGTCTTTTGGTCTAACCTCCTGCAGACTCCCACTAGTTCCCACCATTCTAGATGAATAGCTGTGAAGTCTGTTATTGAAACCTCCAGTGATGGAGCACCCACCATTTCAGGAGGTATGCTGCTCCATTGCTTAATAGTGCTTACAGGAAATTTGGACCTCAGTGGAAGGCTGGATCTCTCACTGAAAAGCTTCCACCCACTGGTTCTTGTCTTATTCTCAGCTGCTAGAGAGACTAAATCTGTTCCCTTTTTCCTAGGACATTCCATGTGTTAGAAGACTGTTATCATATCTGTCTTTAGCTTTCTGCTCTAAACATACCAGATTCCTTCATACTGCTTGTCAGGCCTGCCATCTTCACCATACCTCGCTTTGCTAGCATCCTGCTATAAAATGCAGGGGCAGGGAGAGAACATTGGGGAAGGAAGGAATGGGCATGGGAGGAAAATGGGGGGGGGAATGACAGGGTGACAGGAACCAGAGGTGTCAATCTGGAACAAACCAGCCGATCATGGACGGAGCATGAGAACAGAATGTGAAACTCCACCCAAGAGGTGCTAAACCTCAAAACCATTCCCAAACATAAAAAACAAATACTATTGGACACTGATGGACTAGTCAAGGAAGGAGGGCTAGAGAAATTGGGAAAATGCAAGCTTTGTGTGGGAATATTCAGATCCAGGTTTGCTTATGCTGTAACTGTGTGAATTTAGTAAAAGAACCTTTCACTTCACCAATGAAGTGAAGGGTTTTTGAACCAAGTTGGGACACACCTGATACTGGTCTTCATAGGATCTAGCCTCCAAGTCCCTTTCCATCTGGGTTGCTGTCCTCTGCACTCTTTCCAGTTCCTAGACATCCTTTTTGTATTGTGGTGAAGCAGACACAGCATTTCGGATGTATTCCAGATATAATCTGATCAGTGCAGCACAGAGTAGTACTATCACTTCTCATCCAGATATGGTAGTTTCCATTTTCATCCACAGATTACACCCACCAAGCTAATTGTCCATCGTGATGAAAGAATGTATCCAAGACTGGAAATATTGTGATTACATTTCCAGTAAATATGTCCTTAACAGCTGATGCTAAAACAAAATTTAAAGCTGTCTATAAAGTAATAGAGTCCTTGGTAAATATCAGCGTAAACATTAGGCAGTCTAATTATCTTTTTTTAAAAAAACTCCCGCATTTTCCTGCCTATTACAGGTAGTCCTTTCTTACAACCATTCATTTAGTAACCATTCAAAGCTACAACAGTGAAAAAAGCGATTTATGATCATTTTCACACTTACAACCATTGCAGCATCCCTATGGTCACATGATCAAAATTTGGATGCTTGGCAACTGGCAGGTATTTGTGACAGTTGCAATGTCCTTGTAAAGTCAGTGGGGAAGCCAGATTCATTTAACAACCATATTACTAACTTAACGAGAAAGAAAAAAACACACATAGCAAGAAAGGCCATAAAATGGTGCAAACATTCAACTAACAATTGTCTCACTTTGCAACATAAATTTGGGTTCAATTGTGGTCATAAGTTGAGAACTCCCTGTATTTGGCAAAGAGGCTTTTCTCTCCATATGAGGTTACACATGATGGTTGGAAGCTTAGTCAAAAGGCAAAATCTTATATTTATTCTTAGCTTTGGAGGTTTGTCTTCCTTTCCTGATGTTCTTATTATTTACTATGCTATTTTTATCCTTTTTCCCCTTAGCTTTCAAGTTGTTGACCATTAATTATTTATTTATAATAAATAACCACTTAATTATTCATGATTCACAAATGTTTGTTGCCATAAGATTGTAATAAAATAAATAAATAAATAAATAAATAAATAAATAAATAAATAAATAAATAAATAAATAAATAAATAAAAAGGTTGGACATAAATTATGTTGATAATAGTCAGCAAAAATATATTTATTAGAGTATTATTTGGTGTCAGCCCCCTGAGGTATACCAGACTCATACACCAAAGTTTTGAATACTAAAATTACTTTTATTATTGACAGAATCTTTCAAGAGAACCAGGGAGGTCAATTCTGAGATGTTTTCATAAATTACCTTCCAGCTTTGGATTCTGATTTTTCTTATCTAGCTGTTGTCTAAGCTGCAGTATCTCCTGCTGTCTCCCAAGGTTAATCTCACAGCCCATTACCCATAATAACCATAATGCTTCTATGCTGTGCAGTTCTTTTTTCTTGGCCAAATCCAAAGGTTTTTAGCTTTTACAACTATTCAAAATATAAAACCCCAATATTGGAATGCTTGTCTCTCTATGTATGTTCACATATATTAGTTCTATTTTAAGTAGAAAGTCTTCGGCATTTTAAACAAAGTGGATAGTTATCAGGGGTATCAGCTGCTTAGAAGACATCTCAATTATGGGTTCCAAATCCCAGAAAAGTTCTTCCAAGCAAGAAAGCATTTTATTTGCGCCCAAATTTTACAGCCCTTTTTGAATTTGCTGGATGTCAGTTTAGGTTGTATCGTAGGTGTTCTGTTTTATTGTGCTTAAAAGTTACAAATATAAACTTGTTCAGAAAAATAACTCACCTACTTTGACAGCTCAGGATTCTACCATATATACTGTAGACCTTAAGTTGAACAAGGGTTGAAAGGGAAAGAGGGCTTCAACAAATAAAGTAGCTGGGTCTCTCATATCTTTTACAATTGACTGGCAGCCAAAATTGAACAAGTCAAGCTTTTCCCGTGAGAAAAGCTACCTCTGTCAGGATCCAATCTGGGTTGATAACTAGGACTTGCTGGAGCCGAACCTGAGGAGTCTGAAAGCTTGGAAGTCTAAACCTCTGGACCTGATTGGATCCTGCAACATTATCTTGGGATATGTATATTTGCCTTCATTCTACCTCTGCCAATTTGTTCAAACATACTATTAAGCCAAAGAGATTAACAATCATGGTTTAGAAAAGACTCAGATCAATTACTACTGGAAGACCCACCAACTTCACTGGATTTACTCCAAGAATGGGCAGGTTTTTGATGGTTGGGCTTACATTTAAATCCTTTGGGAAAATTAAGAGCTGAGAAGAGGGGGCTTGTATTATATATCTGGCCAGGATAAGATTCTTGAGTGGTGGTGGTGATTGGTAGGGTAGATCAGAACAATGCATTCTTTGCAATTCAAATTGGGATAAACCATTTCAAGATTATAATACAACTGTTCTGTGTTACTTGCTTGAAATGATAGGAAACCTGGGAGTAGACCATAATATACTTTCACCTCAAATCCATTTGAATTGCCAGCATATGCACAAAGCATGAAGGAATTACAATTAGAAATGGTTAGCCATGTTTGGGTCTCTCTCTCTCTCTCTCTGAACAAAGGGAGCTCAAAATGACTGGAACAGATACAAAATACAGTAATTTAAAAAGGAAGGTTTGTTGCTTATCCTCAAACAAGATTTGAAAAAGATTAAATTTTAAGATGTGCATACATTACGGTACACATGCATAATATTATTCATTATGGAGCTTAATTTGGCATCCAGAATTTCCTCTTTTTTAATGCTGTGTTGTCAATATAACATATTTTCAGCATTACTGAGTCATATTATACGTTTTCACAAACCTACGTTTTAGATGCTGTTTTGCCAGATTTAAACCCAGTCCTCATTCAGGCGTCTGTTGCAACCATCTGCTGCAGACAAGCAATTTTGGAATCTTAATCTTTATAACTTTACAAAGGGTTGCAGTGTGCTAACTTGAGTTCTATGGGCTCAGGAGACAATTTGGTGGAAATTATTGCCCAGAAGACAATTTAGTATAAAATGGGAAATTCATCAGTTGTGACATTCCATTCTTCAAAAGGAACAAAAGCAAAAGGTTTTGCTTAAGATTGTTTCTTCCACGCCACTTGATAAAATGTACAACTTGACACCCTGAAGTATAAAATGAAGGTTGAAATCAGCAAATGACACTGGAATTAGGGGATAGAGGCATTTCTCAACTTTTCTACTGTAATTTGTGATAGAGCTACAGTCATTTCTCTTTCCCTTTCTCTGTCTGTCAGTGGTTGAATACAAATGAAATGTATTCTAACTGACTGGGAAGAATGAGCATCCAAAATTCTGCTTCCCTGGGGACTTAGAAGCTAAAATCTTCACAAGACAAATGCAGCTGTTTAAAGTATGTCAACACTAAGAAGCAGAAAGATGAAGGTGACTGGATGCTAATATGGGGATTTTCATTTTGGACCCATAACTCTAGTTAGTACCAAGTTCATCCGATTGTTGTTTGAAATTGCTTTTCCTTATGCTTAGTTGATTGATTGATTGACTGATTGATTGATTGATTGATTTTGCCTTCAAGCTATTGTTGACTCCTGATGATTGCCTGGAATAGACCATGCAATGGCAACATTTCAGAAATAGTTTGTCACTACCTCCTTCTTCTTTCTAGGACTGAGAAAGTTACCAACATCCTCTGCACCAGCAAACCACCCAAAAGCAACTTACCCAAAGAGGAACAGACAGCACTACTTAACCTAAAAAAAGACACCAGCATAATCATTCTGCCAGCAGACAAAGGCAACACCACGGTGGTAATGAACTCATCTGACTACCATACCAAATTATCCAACCTACTCCGAGACTCCACATACAAACTCCTCAACACAGATCCCACTACCTACCTGGAAAAAACCACAAAATCCAAAATAAAAGCCACCCCCATCAGTGAAGAGATCCAGCAAACAATCATTCCCAGAGAAAAATCATCCAGATGTCCCAAGCTCTATGGTCTCCCCAAGATACACAAAGAAGGAACCCCACTCAGACCCATAGTCAGCTCCATAGGCTCACCTCTACAAAATCTAGCCAAGTTTACCTTGTAACTTTTTTAAAAAAAAAATTCAGACACAGTTAACAAAAAGTTCAGTAAAACAGGCTTGAGACACTAATAAAAACCTAACTTAGCAGCTATCCTAACTTAGCTGTAAATGAATGAAATATGTGTGTTATTTAAATAAATACTTTCTGAGCCTTAATTCAAAATGTTTTAGTCAAAGGGCAAATGCAAGTGAAAGGGATCAACTAAACATCTCCTTCATTGGGGACCCTACATCAATTACCTTACAGTTCTATATTACTTAAACACCAAAAATGGAAAACTCTCTTCTAAAGTGAAAGTGAGAGTCAAGCTAATGGTCTAATCCAGTAGAATTCTTAATAAATTACTCTGGAAACATCTTTAACTGTGGATAATATTTGGCACATTGTTTGGTGGAAATTCAGTGTGGGAGCTAAAATGTATAGTATTTTTAAAAAGTGTGTTACTTTCATAGTGAATCAGCAAATTTTATTTGTATCTCTTCCTTTCCTTTATACGGTCTTCAACCTTCTAGACGAACCTCTTAATTTGCACAACATTCATCAAGTCTTGACTAAAAATGGCATGTTTTCTAATTCAAGTTTAGGACTGATGCCATATACTAGAATAAACAACTGTGAAAAAGCATTTAATTTGACAGCTGCTGAAATCTAGTTAATAAGCCTGCAAAGAGCACAAGGTCATGTCTAGAGGCTTAACTTTGGAAGATTTCCATCTCTCACAAATTCAGTGGCATTAGCAAGGTAGATAGAGACAAATAATTACAAAATAAGCATATTCATCTTCCGCACAAAAAAGTAAACTTCTGCAAGAGGAAAAAACAGAACACCATTAGCAGTTCACAAAGGCTGCATATTAAAGATAATGCCATATATAAATGAAAACGTGTCTTGTCTAACTTGGTGTTAGATCGCAGGTTTTACATACACATAACTCTAAATTCAGATTCCTCAGATGATGTGAGAATCCTGGGCATAATATATCTATGGAGATTCTCGGTCATCCAGGTCATGGTTGTCCCAAAAGTGCTTTTTCAAGAGGCAACTGGACTTTCTTTGTTCATCCTTTGAGACGTTTCGCTTCTCACCCAAGACGTTTCTTCAGTTCTGGAGAACAGAAGCCCTCTTCTTTGCACTCATTCACTATAGGTTTTGAATATTGTGATGCAGCTCTTCCAGTATTCCAGTTATTTCTCATGTTAGGTAGAAATTCTGGAAGCTGAACTGAATACAGCTGGAGGGCAATGCCTCCATATAGGGGGCTTGTTGCTGGAAGTCATTGAAAGATACATGCGATGCCAAATTAGGGACCCATTCAGGATCCACAAGGCATAGTCAGGCATGTCAAGATGGCAGCAGTGACAATGTGATTGATGTATGTAAAAAATGACAGGGTTTTGAGTATACCATCATGTTCACCATCTTGTCTTGTTTGAACATAACCACTGGAGACCCCTGGTTCCATTGATATCTAAGATTGGGTTTTATTTTATTATGTTAATAAAAAGATCTCTGCTGAATACCAATTAATTTCCAAGATCAGTTTAAAAACAGGGCTGTCAATCTCGCAACATCACATGATGTGTCGTGATGTATTGCGATTTTTTTGCGATTGCCGGCAATGGGATGGGCGCGGGTTTGCCATGATGCATCTGGCCCACGGGCCGGCAGTTTGACACCCCTGGTTCAAAAGGATGATCTTATCTGCAAAGCACTAAGAAAAACTGTGTGACAAGGAACAACATAGTTTATTATTTTACAGATATCTGAGCCATTGGAATGATCCATTTCTCAATCACATTATTCCTATACCCCTAATTTCTCCTGGCTAAAGACACTTTACTCTTCTGAAACTACTCAATTAGGAAAAAATCCCTATGTCCTTGGGGGGGGGGAACCCTCCTTTAAACTGAGAAGAGCAGAATGTATTTTCAGGGACAGCTGTGGCATTTATTGAGAAGAGCTCTTTGCAAACACAGCCTTTGGCAGAGTTGCTGGCGCTGGCTGGGTGGCAGGAAGAGCAGCTTGGCTTTGTATGAAACACAATTTGGTTTTTACAGTGGTAGAATCCGGTACAGGATTAAAAGCCCCCAACAAGAGAGGTGCAACACTGAGGAACTATCATACTTGGAGGCGTTAGCGTCTGGTGTAGTACTGGCAACCAGAGATGAGCAATACGAATTGTCCTTTGGTCCTTACAGTATATCTTTTCAGCTCCTTCTCCCCACTTTTTAAAAACTGTGGGCTATGTTTCTTTTTAAAGCTGTTTTATTTTGACAGGGTTTTAAAAAAAAGCCCTGATGTTTGTCATTTAACATTTGGTTGTATTACATTTTGTGTTTGTACCAAGGAAGGTAAAATGCCATTCCCTAAATAGATGTTTCACAAAATTCCTCACAGTAACCAAATCCTTCTTTGTACTTGAGTTCCTAAGTGTCAACAAAGTTAAACCAAGAGAGGCAAATGAAATCTACGTTGCCCTAATATATCTTCCCTGAAAATAATGGGATAACCAACCCTTGCTCTAGGTGTAGTCTACTGGCTTTTAGATACTCTTTTTTTAAAAAAAAAAAGAAAATACCACTTTTATTTACTTGTCATTCTTTGCCTGGCTTCTTCTTGCAAATCTGATTTGTTTCATTTTTCTTTATGAGTACCTACAACATGGTCTGCTAGGTCAAATTCAAGCAGATCTAACAGCACCACAAGCTTGGATGAATAACTAGCTGAAACAAACTAGCACCAATGAGTTAGTCTATTAATGAGGGCCATTAAATTTTAAGCTCCCAAACAGTTCAGCAGCATCTTGAACAGGCAATATATTAACAGCCTTGCAATCTCTTTAAGAGCAATGACTTATCCCAAATTATGTCCCCAAGAATAATCTACCTGCTTTATTCTGCACTATTTACAGTTCCATATAATCTTCAAGGATAGCTCTGTAACATTGTATTGCAATAATATACTGAGACACTAACAACAGAAGTTAGGAAGAGCAGTCACCCAAGGTTCAAGGCTAGACAAGCCAATCTGAACACAGCCTGGATTGACTATAAGAAAGTCCATGTCTCAAGGCCACACACATGAACCTGTGAATACCTGGTGCTATACAAACTGCATAGCACTAAGGACCTTCCTCAAGAATTCAATGGGCCAGTAAAGACAACATTGGATGTCAATTCAAGACAGGTCACACAAGTGGCCATCAAGTATGTCATATATTAAGGTGATGCACTGTCCCTACCACAATTCTGCATAGGCTTGAACTCCCTCAGTCAGATAATTACAAGAATTGGATACAGATACAACTTCAAGAGAAAAACTACCATCAGCTATCTCCTCTACATGGATGATAACTTACTCATCCACCTAACATGGATCTACAGTGAGGATATTAGGATGTCATTCAGCTGGAGCAGTGTGGCTGGATGATAGTCAAGAGAAAAATGATAGTTAAGACTGATGAGAGGAACTACCAGCATGCAGGCCAGCTACAAGTAGCTTGGTATTCACAATCACATGGGAATCAAGAAAGACAGCAACATCCAAGTACCACCAATGGATGAGATATGTCTTAAAGAGCCAGCTTAATGGGAAGAACAAGATCCATGCCATTAACATGTATGCATTGCCAGTCATCAGATATCCTGCCAGTGAGCTGACCAAAGAAAGACATGGAAGTTGCTAATATGTAAACCCAGGAGTTCCTCACAATGTTTCCATTTCAAGCCCAAAAGAGATTGTACACCCCATGGAAAGAGGGCAGCAAAGGTCTGGTGAGTGTCAGAGTCAGTGTCCTGGATGAAAGCGTCCAGGAATACATCAGTAAGAGGGCACCCAAAGATGAATTGCTGAGAGAATGCCTGAGGCAGCAGCAAACATGGGAGAAGAATCAAGCAGAGTAAATACAATGGCAAGACAAGATCCTGCATGGCATGTACCATCAACAAAGAGACATTGGGAAATCCTACAAGTGTCTGGAAAGGGATAGACTAAAAGGCAGCACCGATCATAGAGCACAAGAACAGGCACTAAGCACCAGATCCATAGAAGCAAGGGTCTACCACACTAGGCAGGACCTGAGATGCAGACTATGCAGAGAGGCTTCAGAAACAAAGTATAGCAGGATATAAGATGCAGGTAGAAATAGCATACACTGAACAACACAAACAAGTAGCTGGCATTATTTACAGGAAGATCTGAACAGTTCATGGGCTAGACCACAGGTCTGCAACCCGCGGCTCCGGAGCCGCATGCGGCTCTTTCAGACGTCTCCTGCGGCTCCCAGTCCTCTGCCATGTGCAGTCCAAAAAAAAAGTGGGACTAAAAAAGTTCAACCAATCAATTCAAATTTGCAGGGTAGGTGCATATCTCGCCTTGGCTCCACTCTTCAGTCAAACCCTGTTCTGTGCATGCGCGCATGTATGCGCATGTGCACACATTTTTTTGCGGCTCCCAGTTTTTCCTTTTGTGAGGGAACCGGTTCCGAGTGGCTCTTTCACTGTTTCAGGTTGCTGACCCCTGGGCTAGACCATCCCAAGTCCAGATTCCACAGAAGGTCATGGAGAATAACAAGACTAAGATCCTGTGGAACCTCCAGATCCAGATCCAGAAGACAGGCAGGCAGGTACAGGCCAATCAACCCGACATCATGGTAGTAGACAAGGACCAGAAGACAGCATTGGTGATAGATGACCTGGTGCCAGGTGATAGCAACATCAGGAGGAAGCAGTATGAGAAGCTAGAGAAATACCAGGGCCTGGAGGAGAAACTAGAGAGGATGTGGAAAGAAAAGACCAAAGTGATTCCAGTGGTGGTAGGAAGATTCAGGACATCAGAGATCTCTGCCCAACAGCTAAGGAACAGCTAAGATACTGTGCAAAACCCTCAAACTCTCAGGCCTCCGGGAGTTGACCCAAGGAAATCACATATTACCCATAGGGAATTTTAAAATGTTATTTGCTAAGCTCTGGGCATTATAACACAACGTGTAGCTCAGATTTTGGTTATGCTGATGGCAGATTGCCTATTTGGGCCAGGAAGCTTTCATGGACTATGTTTCTATTTTCACTGGCAATCTCACCACTTATTTTTATCATTATTCTGCTTTGCTTGTTGAGATGCTTGGAGATTAATCTCTGGATTCATTTTCTTTCATTTAATTGCATCCCTCCCTCTATCCCTCTTTTTTCCCTCTCTCTCTCTCTCTCTCTCTCCCTCTTTTTTTGGCATGACAAATATTTATCGGATGGCATATTTGAGAGATAATTTCTGCCAGGAAAATGATGTAACTGGCATAATAGCAAAGAGCAAAGCTCAGTGCAGTGACAACTATGAGATGTTTGAAGCAAATTGCCAAAGTTATAATTCAGCAACAGAAAACACGCTCATGGGTCTGTCAAATAGGTTGCTGCACTTTTTACAGAAAAAAGACTTTCTTCTAACATGGATCTCTTTTTTTGCTGATGTAGGGATACCTTGAGATTCTGAGGGCAATTCTTCAGTGGATCAGCCAAGAAAGTAGGGAGGAGATATAAAATAGGAGAAACCAATGTTCTCTCAGCCTTCTTCCATGCCATGCTGTGCCATACCATGCCATGCCTGTTGTTTGCTTTTATTTTATGAGCCACCTGGAGTCAATTGGATGTGGGTGGCATCCTGGTTAAATAAATGAATAAAGTTTCTGATCTGGCAAAAAAAAAGTAAACTATATCTAGAGCTAATCGACTTTTATTCCTTCTTATTAATTGTGCTGGAAAAGGTAAAAAAATAAAAATAAAATGATACAAAAACATAAAAATATCTGCATATTTCTGCATGTTGGGATTTAAGCAACTGGGTGTGGAAAAATTAGAAGGTTTCAAAATCAGAGTAGTTGGACTTTAACCAAAAAAATACCTTTGTCCAGGGACTATAGTTTAATTCTGTCCTATCCATGGACAGCTTGTGAAGGAAGAAGAGATAACATTATAAAATAAATTCTAAGCCTTGTGTATCTGCATTGTGACATGTGCATATATGCAAGGGTCACGGCTTACATCACAATTTTCAACACAATTTTACCTCACTGCAGATGGCCCTGAGCATATGATTCAGATATGAGTTTAATACAGAAAGCATTAATCAAAGCTAGTTTAATTACATTGTTTGGAAAGATATAATGCAAATATATATCTGAGAACAGATATATTTCCCAGCAGTACTTCTTTTTCTAGAACTTATGAGAAATTATTCTCTACTACAGTAGCCAATCCTTTGATCTGAGAAAGGTTTTGCACACCATGCATATCTAACTCTTAAAAAAAACCCAAAACTGGGCATTTAGGCAATCCATGAAACAAGTGTGTTCTTTATGTAAATGTGCCATTATTCATAAGCATGCTTGTCCCAAAGGTGCTTTTTTTCATGAGACAACTGGACTTTCTTGTTTTTCATTGAAGACGTTTCGCTTCTCATCCAAGAAGCTTCTTCAGCTCTGAATAGATTGTGGGGAATGGAAGGATTTACACTCCTTGCAGACAGCTGGTCATTTGCATTCTTTCAGAGAGTCAATGAGGCCACTTGGAGGTTTTTCTGTGTCCTCAGGGTCATCTGAGTGGTGCAAATGGGTGTGGAGCCTTCTTGGCTGCAAGATGTTTTCTGCCCTGTGTCACCTCACTGCTGAAGACAGGTGCAGGCTGTTGGGGATGAGTCTGTGTTGTCTGCCTCTCAAACTGAAGCCCAAATGGTTCCCGTAGTCTGCAATGTTTTCTGGAAATCCGTTCATACTCCCTCACTATTCAAAGGGTGTTCATCCCAAAGTGCATAGCTAAATGTCTGTGGAGATCATCCAGGTCATGGTTGTCCCAAAGGTGTTTTTTTCAGGAGGCAAGTGGACTTCCTTGTTTTTCTTTGAAGACGCTGAGAACACAGATATACCTCCAAGTGGCCTCAACAACTCTGTAAAAGAATACAAATGACCAGCTGTCTGCAAGGAGTATAAATCCTTCCATGCCCCACCATCTAGTCAGAGCTGAAGAAGCTTCTTGGATGAGAAGCGAAATGTCTTCAAAGAAAAACAAGAAAGTCCGGTTGCCTCATGAAAAAAGCACCCTTGGGACAACCATGACCAGGATGATTGAGAATATCCATAGACATAAGCATGCTTGTAATCATCTGTTGGATAGATAGTTGGATAGGAAATTATCTTATCTGTTGGACCAATCTGACCTCAGACTCATCCAATATTTCCCTCTGGCTGGCTGGCTGGCTAGAAGAACATTACTCAAGTTAGAGTTGTTCATGAGAAATTTGCTTTCTGGCAGCATTTTAAATATTATTTTCATTTCCACTGTGCTCAACAGGTTAATATGTATTTATAGAGTAGTTCATAGCATTCTTAATGAACTTCTATTTTTTATTTTGTTGTGAGGAACAATAAAACAGAATACAATTAAAGTAAGCAACTGATACACACACAAAAAATCCCACCCCAAAACATTATGGCATTGCCATTCAATCTGGGACAAAAGCATGTTGAAATAAAACCACTTTTAATATATTTGTGAAATGCCAAGATGGGAGCTTTCCTGTCTTAGGGAGGAGAGCATTCAATAAAGTGAAGAAAAGTACTAACATCTTATGTTTCCATACTCCAGTTATCTGACAAATAGGGAAGTGGCAACTCTCAGAAAGCTCCCCAGATGATAACTGAGTTGGAGAAGCAGATTCTGCTCTCAATGTTCACTGTTTCTTACATGGCAATGTAAGATTTAATGGAGAAGTATTGATCGATGGTGCCATACAAGCAGGGTTGAATCTTATCCATCACACAGATCTTCTCTATGGTGATCTCGCCCTAACCTAGTTCTTCAAGTCTTCCAATGGTACACCTATCGCCATTGGTTCATCCTCTTCCTCCTTTTTCTTCCACCTTTCCCAACTTTAGAACTTTTTTCTAGAAAGCTAGGTCTTTGCATAACAGAATAAAAAAAATAACAAGGGACTTTGGAGGTCTTCTAGTCTACCCCCCCCCCCCCGCTCAGGCAGGAAGCCATAGACCATTTTCAAACAAATGGCTGCCCAATCTCTACTTTTGGAGGTAAGTCGTTCCACTGATTAATTGTTCTGTTGGGAAATTTCTCCCTAGTTCTAGGTTGCTCCTCTCCTTGATTAGTTTCCATCCATTGCTTCTTGTCCTGCTTTCAGGTGCTCTGGAGAATAGCTTGACTCCCTCTTCTTTGTGTCAACCCCTGAGATATTGGAACACTGCTATCCTGTCACTCCATGTCCTTCTTTTCATTAAACTAGACATGCCCAATTCCTGCAATGTTTTTTAGCCTCCAGTTCCCTAATCACCTTTGTTGCTCTTCTCTGCACTTTTTCTAAAGTCTCAACATCTTTTTTTATATCATGGCGATCAAAACTTCTAATATGCAAAAGTACTTTGTACTTTGTTTGAAATAGATTTATTTGAACCTGGTGTCACAGGAGAATGACCAAAACCTAAATTGCATCTATCACCATGCTGATAACCAATATAGTTAAATAAATAAAGGTTATTTTGCACTGGCAGATTGACCTGCCAATGCTCAGATACATGTTTTGTATCACTTGTAGCCTTCGGGTTATCGCCAATGGTCTCCCTCATTGTAAAGCATTTTTCTGGTTTGTCTAAAGCAGACATGTCAAACACAAGGCCCGGGGGCCAGATCCGGCCCGTGAAGTGGTTTCATGCGGCCCGCGAAGCCATCCTGGAAACAGTGAGGGAACGGCCCCCGCTGCCTTGGCCCTGGCCCAGAGGCCCTCCTTCTGCCAGAGACCCTCAAATCTGTCCCACTCCTGCCCAGGCCCCCATAGGCACCCTTGAGGTGAACGATGTAGAGCTGGCCACACCCACCCAGTAGGCCATACGCACTCTGACCACGCCCACCCAGTAGGCCACACCCACCCAGCCCCTTGAGGGCAACCGCAATGCTGATGTGGCCCTCAATGAAATTGAGTTTGACACCCCTGGTCTAAAGGTTCAGCATGTTTGGTGATAAGATGCCAGGTTTGCAGCTGAATTACTTGCTAGAGGAAAGGCAAAAAGGTACATCTGATACAATATTCCTGCTCAAAGGACAATCCAACCAATTCTCTGACTCTTCAAATTTGCTGTCCATCAATATGTAACTTCATAATTGTTTTGTATGCTGACGCGTTTACTTAATTGTTACTGAATGACACATCTGCTTATTTTGTGGCACATGGCCCCTTGTATCTATTGATGCAATTGTATAATTTTTGCCATTATTCTGACCTATTTCAATTACACAGTACTTTTTGCCCATTTGCAAATGGTCTTTTTGTTTGTGGATTTTGGCCTACTTCCATCTCATTATTTCTCAGGAGCATTCTGATCTGTGACCAACAAACACACTGCTTATTTACCTTTACAAGGTAGCTGTAAAACATTCCGATGAGACCAATAACAGGAAATTCTCACAAAGCTATGGGGAAAACCTGGAGCTCACTGCTGGCCCACCAGAGATTTAACTGAAAGAGGCCTCACTGATATTACTAGGTAAGTTTTAAAAAGGTCCTCTATTCCAGCAGTCTTCTGCCTCTAGGTCAGCAATGCTAAGCTAGCTGGACCACAATCTGATTCAGCTTCCTATGGTGTTCTTAATCCAGCTTGCTTCCTACAGTTCTGGTTTCTATAGGTTCAGTGATGTGGGAATTATTCTCCATTGTTTCCCAAATTTGTGAATTCTACAGTGTCATATTTGTAAAAAGCCATTTGTTGTTATCTCCAATTGCCTCCTTTCCCCCTTTGAACTAGTACCATCTATTCACACAGGACAATAAAAAAAGACTATCTTTCTTTTTGCAGTATCTATTTTTGTTCCTCCATTCACTGTCCTATCTCTTCATTGTACAAAATTAAACCGCAAAAAGCAGAAAGGCCAGTACAAAAAGACGGGTTTTATCTGCCACCTTATCTCATTTTCTCTGAAGCGAAAGTGGATAATTTCAGGTACAGAGGCTTTCAAAAGATCATACACCCATCTATTATTTTGCACAGGATCCAGTCAAGCTGGAAACATGGGTGCACTGTGGGCAAAAAAGTCATAAATGTTTCTGCATATAGGTTGCCTGGGTACAAATTTAAAGCAATCTGTTTGGTTAGGCTTCATTCAGCCTTTGATAGAAAGCCTATCATTTACCAATGAATTTATTTGGCACAAACTAACTGCAATAATGTCGAATCTAGAGACTTTAAAACTCTAGTGGTGATATTTCAGATTAGTATGAGCAAGGAAGATGGATGAAGAATATAAAATAGGACAAATGATTTGCACACATTTATAAATGGGGACAGCTAGGAAAAAATATCCATAGATGGTGTGGTTGTGATATATTTATCTTGCATTTTTCTTCCATGATAGAACTGAGGGTAGCTTACACAGCATCTTACGTAATCCTTATTAGACAGATTGTCTCGGGTCAAAAACTCTGGTCAACACTTCAGTCAATTAAAACATGAATGTGAGTCATCTTCTTCAGGTTGAAAGTTCTACTTAACCTTTTAATGACATGGTAGGTGTGCACTCTAAACATGAGTAGATCCAGGACAAACCATACATTTGTTTTTATTCATTTTAAGTTTGAATTGAATTAGTAGTTAGGAAAGTAAAACCTATATAGTCTTATTAGTTGTTGATTTTTTAAAAGAAAAGTCTTGTAAGCAAACTAAAAAAAATCATTTGGGCTCCTTAATGTCCACTAAGTCAAAGGTGGATGACTTTCCAGGTATTGTCCTATTTAGCTGTATCAACTTCAAGCAAGCTGGCTGGGACATGCATTTCAGCAATATCTGATTTGCTAAAAGATTGCCAAATCTCGCTCTAAAAGTAGGAAAGACCTTTTCAGAACTCAAAATTTTTCCCTTTTGAAATTCTTACTTTTGTGTTTTTGGTTTTCTTCAATGGGTTTACACCAGTGGTGGGATTCAAATATGTGAACAACCAGTTCACTGCGTGGATGCCACTTCCGGAAGTCCATTCTGGGCCCAGGCAACAAAAAGTTAGCTACCGGTTCTGCCGAAGTAGTGTGAACCAGCTGAAACCCACCACTGGTCTACACATATTGTAAGTAGGGAAGGAATCATATCCTTAAACTCAAAGGTCTGGATCAATGGAAGTGAAAACAAAATTTTTCTTTCTTTTTTTTTTTTGCTTTCCATGCATGCTTGAACCTGAAAGTAACATTTTAAAATGCTAAGTGGCATATAAAAATAGTTTGTGCATCCTACAACTAATTTAAATATTTTTCTCTATGTCCTACAGAGTTCCTTGCATAATAATCACATACAAAGCTCACAATTATGGATAGTCCTCATTTAATGATGACATTGGCAGCTTGGTTGTTAAGGGAAGCAGTGCTTATTGTGCTTATTAGGCTATGTCTCCTTTGCAGACCTACCGATTTCATAAATGCAAGGACTGGTCACAAGGTTACTTTTTCAACACTGTTGTAACTGCTAACAATCAGTTAAACAAAGCAGTCACTAAACAAAGACTACCTATAATTTTGTGGAGATTCACAGAGCATGTGAACTCTTCCTTCCTTCCTTCCTTCCTTCCTTCCTTCCTTCCTTCCTTCCTTCCTTCCTTCCTTCCTTCCTTCCTTCTTTCCTTCCTTCCTTCTTTCCTTCCTTCCTTCCTTCCTTCCTTCCTTCCTTCCTTCCTTCCTTCCTTCCTTCCTTCCTTCCTTCCTTCCTTCCTTCCTTCTTTCCTTCCCCACACCGATATCCCCTCCTCCATCCATGTTCCAACTTCTTCCCATCAGATCCTGGTGAGAACCATTACATTTCAATCCAATAAAAAGCACTTTCCAAAAAAAGGCATCAGGAAAGACAGTATGGCAGTTCTGAAACAACACTGTGTTGCTTTGCTCTAGATTACAGACACAGGTTCTCCTTCTCCTACCTCCAAACAATTACAATATCTAGCTCTCAAAGAGGAAAGAAAGGGTTGCACTGACCACCTGTCTGGAACCATTTCATTGTTAACAGCTTGGGATGCTGTCTCTTTTGATTGGTACAGAGTTTCTGAACGATGGTAAATTGCCACTGTTGGCATCTGTAAGTTTTCTGTACAAGGAGCAAGAAAGTGAGATAAACTGTCATTGATTTGGTGCGGAAGGAACTGGGTCAGTTAGGGTGAAGAAACAAAGGACTAGAAATGGTTGAGCTTAGAGGTATTTCAAACATGTCTATGCAGTTTTCTCAGTTATCCAGGTCATGGTTGTCCCAAAGGTGCTTTTTCAAGAGGCAACTGGACTTTCTTGTTTTTCTTTGAAAAACATGTTTATCTTATTTATGTATTTAAATACTTTATGTGGCTGCCCATCTCACTGCAATGACTTTGGATGGCTTCCAGGATGAAAACAACAGCTACAAACAATGGAGCCTGAAGTGTAACATTATAATGAAAATTCTCACTGCTGCTAAATGTTTCAGATATATGGACAGGGAATATGATTTTTGTGCTATTTTGTGATGAAAGGTTCCTGTGCTTCCAGTAAGCTGCTTTTTTCCTATGCTTTTGGAAGCCCAGGAAGATGCTTCTACACAGGGATTTTTTTCTCTCCGGCACCTTTTTTGGATGGAACCTTGTAGGGTTCCATCCAAAAAAGTGGGTTAGGACGCTGAGCTTGTCGATCAGAAGGTCAGCAGTTTGGCGGGTCGAATCCTGAGTGCCGCGTAACAGAGTGAGCGCCTGTTACTCGTCCCAGTTTCTGCCCACCTAGCAGTTCGAAAGCACGTAAAAATGCAAGTAGAAAAATAGGGACCACTATGGTGGGAAGGTAACAGTGTTCTGTGCGCCTTTGGCGTCTAGTCATGCCGGCCACATGACAACGGAGACGTCCTCGGACAAACGCTGGCTCTTCGGCTATGAACCGGAGATGAGCACCGGCCCCTAGAGTCGGAAACGACTAGCACACATGTGCGGGGGAACCTTTACCTTTACCTTTACCTTGTAGGGTAGGCAAGGTACAGTAGGTTGTATGACATGTGTGAGTTCTGGCACCTTTTTCTTTTACAAAAAAAAGCACCGCTTCTACACATCACAGAGCATACACAGGATCCTCTTCCAATTATTGGAAGTGCTGGAGGTTGTTCTGAAATGGTGGAAAGCACATTGTTGAAGTCTATCATCCACATATCAAAGTCAGCTGTTACCACAAGACTGGTCTGATAGACTGGCTCAAAGAATTCATTAGGCCATTGCGGGATTGAATTTATACTGATATTCAAACCCAGCTCCAAAACTGATAAACTATGCTTATGACACAGTTACAGGTGAACTGGGTTGTACAATGCATTTAGCATTTAATGCATTGATTTCTTGATTCTTCATAATCTTTTCCCTCAGTCAATTACACTCAATGTTGAACAACCATTTTAAAAGTTATTTTCATTCTTCATGCACTTCTGTGTATCTAGAGCAGTGTTTTTCAACCTTGGCAAGAGGAAGTTTGGAAGGTGAAGTCCACATCCACCCATCTTAAAGTTGGCAAGGTTGAGAAACTCTGATTTAGAAGATCCCTCAAATGAGAAGATGAAAAAGCGAAATTTTCTTTTCACATTAGGTGATCAGATACTGACGGAAAGCAATTTATAATTGTCATAACATTATCCCAACACGTTTGCCAGATTCTCCTTGTTTTGCTTCCTTTACAGTGCTGATCTATCCTTTACAATCCTTGCTCACTCTATAAATATTAAGTATTCACTTCTCCATCACTGAGACCAAGGATGGTAATTACAATCTTGCGGACTTTTTTTTTTCTTTTTCAGTGCCGGCAGAACTCAAGCAAAAAAGAGAGAAATGTTTTTAAATAAAAGAAAAAGAATCTAGTTTTAATTTTAAGTAGATACTATTAAGATAAGATAACCTTTATTGTCACAGTCCATTTTGAATACATAGAGGGGAAAAAGAGTCTTGAGAATTAACAAGACTGATACTACGTGATATAAAGCTATTACAGAATCTAGTAGTTGTTCTCCTCCCAGAAGATAACAAAGAATGCTAGTCACGGAGAGGAAGTGTAGTGTCCCAGACAATACTGTGGAATATTTTGTTCTGATTAAGCAGATTTGCTTAAGATTTGAATATAATCAGAACATCATTCCAAAAAATAGTGCTGATTGACCTCAAGTGTTAAGTTTTCATATTTTTTGAAAATCCTTTTGTATATTCCCAATCAAGTTAAGCCATTAACTTAAAAGTTATTGGACACCAAGAATCTTTGAAATATACTGTCAAATTTCCCTTGAGATGGATGTTTTCCTGACATCTTAAATATACTGGTTTAAGGTTGTTGTTGTTGTTGTTTTTATTTTAAAATAACCTCTAAGGCACAAAGGGTTTCCTGTTGTTTCAGTAAAATACAAATCAGCTTCGAGTTAAAACAGGTAAAACATTTTGAATTAAAAGATTATAACAATTATTTCATCAAGGCACAACATTCACATAATCAATGCACTAATTCAGCGGTCCCCAACTTTTCCAGCATGGGAGCCCAGTGGGGGAAGGGGAGAGGGGATGGTTCAATTTGAGTGGTAAGTGTGTGTGCACAGACGTGGAAATTCATTCGTGCAAGCAGCGGGTGTGCACACCTGCCATTTACACAAATGGAGATTCACATACGAGCATGAGTGCCCGCCGCTCGCACCCATGGCTCACGTGGCCCAGTTTCAAACAGGATGCAGCCCACTGGTGGGCCATGGGCTGGTAGTTGGGGACCCTGCACTAATTCATTTTCACATCAAGGCTTGTAGATTTGCTTAATAGATCCATTCACAAAGAGTTGAAACTCTCTTTCAGAAAGCTGAAGATGCTTTTTTCCCATTCTTTATTGATTTATTTAACCAATTCATATGGATGCCCATCTCGGATTAGTAATATCTGGGCAAGTAATATAGGATTAAAGGCCCCAACCAGGAACAATGAGGAAAACCCAATTAATATTAGAATAGCAGTGCTCAAAAACAAACTTAACTTAAAACCTTAAAAAGATACAGAATCCATGTTGGTAAGCTTACCGACTGTTTATGCCCCTGCTTGAGGCCTTATAAAATCCTTTCAGAATCAGGGTTAGATGAAACTCAGGAAAGATGGGGTAAGACGTTGCAAAGTTAGACCATTGCAACAGAGAAGGCCCACTTGCTAGGTCTAAGTTGAACTCAAAGCAAGCTAACTGGGCTTGGTAGGAGGGGCAAAAATGATCAGGGACAGGTGGCCCCACAAATAATTTAACCTCATGAATGGATTTATATATGGCAACCAATACTTTGAATTGCAGCTGGAAACCTACTGGAAGCCAGTGAGACTCATAGAACAGTGGTGTAACACGGGCATCCTAGATTTACCCATAGCTGCCTATGACACTGCACTGGGCCAGTTGCAGATTCCAAGCGATCTTGAAGGGCAGCCCCTTATAGAGCAGATTGCAGTAATCTATTCAAGAAGTGACCAAGGCATGATATGAATGAACTAAATATTTGATTAAGAAGGAATCTAAGATAGCATCCTCTGTCTCAAATCATAAAATATTCTTGTGTTAAGCACCTGTAATGGTATGTGGGAATAACCTTGGGAGACAGAATGCAGAGATGCTGCCTAGGAAATGGTCAGATAGCAGACAACAAGACAGTGGATAGAGCAAGAGTCTCAAAAGAGACTCTTCCTAGTTTCTCAGGCTGTAAAGGAGACAACAAGAGAATTGTACTTTCAGATTTGTGAGTTTCTATTAATGTAGCTTTCCAACAAAGTAGAATTAGCTTATCTGGTCATGTTTCAAGTCTGGTCTAAGGCTGGCAGCAGCATCTTTATCAAAGCACATATCTCAGGATACTGTATAAAATAGAGAACAACTAATATAACTAGGTGAATGATTAGGCTCACCTGTCCACTTGTCCCTCCCTTCATTTCCTCTTCTGGCTTGAGTGAATGGGATGGGATCATTATCTACTTCCTCCAAGAACAGATAGGTGGGGAAATGTCCCTTAGAAGCTGGTTGGATGTTGGTGCTGCTGAGGTTGACTCCTTCAGCTAGAAGGATAGGGATAGGAGTGACCGTGGAGTAGCAGGGAGCTCCATAGGTTGAACATGGGACCCTCTATTTCACAAAGGAAAGTTGAGATGGCCATTCAACCATACAGCGAAAGGCAACGCTTTCATATGGTATCAATTTGTATTAGCATACTTTTTTTCAAGATCCTTCTGAATAGAAGTCTTCTTGGTGGCTGGTGGGCTGTCAACAAGCCTCATTGGTAGCTAAGTTGCCACCCAATTGGCTTGCTCAGAAAACACTTCTCCTAAGGACAGGATGTTACTTTCAGGCCAGTTTTTTAGATCATGTGGACGGGGACAATGAGAAAGAAAACACTGAACAATTTGCTTGCTCAAATCAGACTAGACTAAGCCAGATCAGCTGGTTAATGCTCCTGCCTGTCTTCCTAAAGTAGATTTATCTAGATAAAATAATATTTTCAATTTCTGAAGCCTCTATGCAAAATCTTTTTTTTATCTTTTCCCCTTCTTTTAATCTTTTTTTTCTTTTTTTAAGGTCCCATCCTTCCTTAAAATCTGCCTATCTAAACATTTCATAAGAAATATGTGAGTTTACCATATTAATTTTATAGTCCGTCCTACTTGTGTGACCAGATATCATCATCATCATTATCATCATCATCCCCATCATCATCATTATCATCATCACTATCATATCATCATTTAGGCAGGAAAAATCAGATGCACAGGTATAGTATAGGTGGTACCTTGCTCAATAGTAGTAACTGTGAGAGGGATCTCGGAGTCCTAGTGGACAATCACTTCAATATGAGCCAGCAGTGTGCTGCAGCTGCCAAAAAAGCCAACACAGTGCTAGGCTGCATTAACAGAGGGATAGAATCAAGATCAAGTGAAGTACTAATACCACTTTACAATGCTTTGGTAAGGCCACACCTGGAATACTGCATCCAGTTTTGGTCGCCATGATGTAAAAAAGATGTTGAGACTCTAGAAAGGGTACAGAGAAGAGCAACAAAGATGATTAGGGGGCTGGAGGCTAAAACATATAGGGAACGGTTGCTGGAATTGGGTATTTATTTATTTATTTATTTGTTAAATTTGTATACCGCCCTTCTCCCGAAGGACTCAGGGCGGTGAACAGGGCAATACATATCAAAAACAAGATACAAAAATTAAAAACGATTAAACAAGATGCCCACGAATAAGTTAAAACACATTAAAAGTAGGTTAAAACACATTAATAAAAACCAACCCCATCCCATCAGGCCAGGCCAGCTTGTTCGAAAAGGTAGGTTTTGAGATCGCGCCGGAAGGAGCGAAGGTCAGGCACCATCCGGAGCTCGACCGGAAGATGGTTCCATAAATCCGGCACGCCCACAGAGAACGCCCTCCCCCTGGGGGCCACCAGTCGGCATTCTTTGACCGGTGGCACCCTGAGGAGGCCCTCTCTGTGGGAGCGTACTGGGCGGAGGGAAGTTGACGCCGGCCGCAGGTGCTCCCCAAGGTATTCTGGACCCATGCCATGTAGGGCTTTGTAGGTCATTACCAACACCTTGAATCTCACCCGGAAGACAACTGGAAGCCAATGCAGCTCGCGGAGCAGAGGTGTAACATGGGAGTGTCGGGAAACTCCCAACACAACTCTCGCGGCTGCATTCTGTACCAGCTGGAGCTTCCGAGTGGTCTTCAAGGGTAGCCCCATGTAGAGAGCGTTGCAGTAGTCCAGACGAGAGGTCACGAGCGCGTGAGTGACCGTACGTAAGGCATCCCGGTCTAGATAGGGCCGCAACTGGCGCACCAGGCGAACCTGGGCGAAGGCCCCCCTAGTCACAGCTACTATATGGTCTTCTAGAGAAAGCTGTGAATCTAGGAGGACTCCCAAGTTGCGAGCCCTATCTACGGGGGGTAATAACTCACCCCCCATAGAGAGAGATGGGATATCCTGAATATCCCGAGATGCCGGTACGCACAGCCACTCGGTCTTGTCAGGGTTGAGT
This sequence comes from Vipera berus, assembly GCF_964194415.1. Taxonomy (NCBI): domain Eukaryota; kingdom Metazoa; phylum Chordata; class Lepidosauria; order Squamata; family Viperidae; genus Vipera; species Vipera berus. The sequence continues at coordinate 18,512,170 of NC_138206.1, forward strand.
CGAAGCCTGTTCCTCCCCATCCAGACCCGAACCGCCTCCAGGCAGCGGGACATCACATCGAGGGCATCACTGGGGTGGTTTGGGGTCAAAATGAAAAGCTGGGTATCATCAGCATATTGATGATACCCAACTCCAAAACCACGAATGATCTCACCCAGCGGTTTCATGTAGATGTTGAACAGGAGAGGCGAGAGGACCAACCCCTGAGGGACTCCACAAGCGAGAGGCCTCGCGGTCGACCTCTGCCCCCCTGCCAACACCGACTGCGAACGTCCCAGGAGATAGGAGGAGAACCACTGAAGAACCGTGCCTCCCACTCCCAATCCCCTGAGACGCCGCAGCAAGATACCATGGTCGATGGTATCGAAAGCTGCTGAGAAAGGACTAGGAAAGAGGAATATCCCCTGTCCCGAGCCCTCCAGAGATCATTAACCAGAGCGACCAATGCCGTCTCCGTGCTGTACCCGGGCCTGAAGCCCGATTGGTACGGGTCTAGATAATCCGCTTCATCCAGAACCAGAGGGAGCTGATGTGCCACCACACTCTCAACAACCTTCGCAAGAAAGCGAAGGTTGGAGACCGGACGAAAGTTATTTAACACAGCTGGGTCCAAGGCAGGCTTCTTGAGGAGAGGTCTCACCACTCCCTCCTTCAAGGCGGCGGGGAAACTACCCTCACTCAAAGAGGCAGATATAACCGCCTGGAACCAGCCTCATGTCCCCTCCCGGGCTGCATAAGCCAGCCAGGAAGGGCACGGGTCCAATAAACATGTGGTGGAGCTCAGCTTCCCCATAATCCTGTCCACTTCCTCCGGAGTCACAGGATCGAACTCCTCCCAGATAACATTGACAAGACCTCCCGTGTCCTGATCGTCAGACTCTGCCCAGTCGGAGTCCAAACCGGTCTGAATCCAAGCGATTTTGTCCAACAGATGTTGACTAAACTCCTCGGCACGCCCCTGCAAGAGTTCCTCACTCACCTCCTGATTAAGGAGGGAGCGGGTCACCCTAAACAGGGCGGCCGGGCGATTACCTGCGGACGCGATAAGGGTAGCGAAGTAATTAGACCTCGCCACCCTTATCGCTGCGAGATAAGACCTAATATGGGTTCTTAGTCGCAATCGGTCGCATTCAGATCGGCTGGACCTCCAACCGCTCTCCAGGCCCCGTCTCCGACGCTTCATCTCCCGGAGATGTGTAGTTTAATGAAGAGAAGAGTGAGGTGTGACATGATAGCAGTGTTCCAATATCTCAGGGGCTACCACAAAGAAGAGGGAGTCAAGCTATTCTCGAAAGCACCTGAAAGCAGGACAAGAAGCAATGGATGGAAACTAGTCAAGGAGAGAAGCAACCTAGAACTAAGGAGAAACTTCCTGACAGTTAGAACAACTAACCAGTGGAACAACCTGCCTCCAGAAGTGGTGTGGTTTCTAATATTCAGCTATTCCAATCAGATAACCATTATAACACCAACAATCTTTTTGAAGTGTTAATGGCATGCTCACAATGAATTGCACACTGTCAGAAATTGATTCTGCTCCATTGCTGGTCAAGTACTTTGCATAATTCATTCATCGCTAACCTGTCAAAAAAAATCTAATCAGTGTGTGTGCGTTATACTCATGGCCAAAGCTGACGTTTTCTGCATTTGGGTAGGACTGGGGAGTTCTCTGCATTTTAGGCATCTTAAATCTATTTGGGGATTCACACATGCTCTTGAAAATGGAAGAAAAATATTGCTGTTGACTTTCAACAAGGTCACCATTAAAATTTGGTGGCATGAAAGAGAGATTTCAGGACCTGAAAAAAATATGAGCTGAATTATATATAAGAATGAAACACACACACACACACACATACATTTTATAATATGGTTATTAGAGGGTTGGATTTGCAGAGCAGATTTCTTAAGATGCAAACTCGAAATGTGGCAGTGCACTTCTTATTTCATTGTTTTTATGGATGTGTTTGTTCTAAGTAAAAGAACCAGGAAGGCCAACTTATTTCCACTGGTGTCCAGCTTAGTATTTGACTTCTATTTAATATGACATTATGGAAAGAACACATCTCCAAGTGGACATTTTATTTTAAGGCAACAGAATTGTCAAAAGCTTGTTCTCCTTTACCTCGTCCTTGATTTTATTTCTTCCACTTCAGCAGCCTACATCACATATTCGCTGCAATTAATCTTGGGCATTTTATTCCTTATTTTTTCTTTTAATATCCTCTTTTCTTTTCATATTCAGGCACACAATTCTGCAGCTGTCTCAATCTTCCTCAACCTTATGGGTTTTCTTTCAATTGCCATGCTTCTTTCATTCTAGATACTCTGCAGCTGTCTCAATCTTCCTCAACCTTATGGGTTTTCTTTCAATTGCCATGCTTCTTTCATTCTAGATACTCTGCAGCTGTCTCAATCTTCCTCAACCTTATGGGTTTTCTTTCAATTGCCATGCTTCTTTCATTCTAGATACTGTCAGTTCTAAATCTTACTCTGTTTTGACTGCTGTCAGAAACAACTCAGCTATTTGATTTCCTCTGCTTTACAGCCATTCTAATCGGATGTCAGGTTCTTTCAGTGGAAAATGGATTCCGTATAATTGTTTTGCATCTTTTAAAATGCCATGATGGAAAACATGAACTTGAGAATGCCATCCTGTAAAAATTACGACCAGTGCAGTGGAGCCTGGGGTTTTTCCTGTTCTCAAATTCTCTACTGCAGAAAAATGCTATACTTATAAAACGTCGGCAGTTTGGCGGGTCGAATCCCGAGTGCCGCGTAACAGAGTGAGCACCTGTTACTCGTCCCAGCTTCTGACAACCTAGCAGTTCGAAAGCACGTAAAAATGCAAGTAGAAAAATAGGGACCACTACAGTGGGAAGGTAACAGCGTTCCGTGCGCCTTTGGCGTCTAGTCATGCCGGCCACATGACCATGGAGACATTCTCGGACAAGCGCTGGCTCTTCGGCTTTGAAACGGAGATGAGCACCGGCCCCTAGAGTCGGAAACGACTAGCACGCATGTGCGGGGGAAACTTTACCTTTACCTTTACCTATAAAATGGAACTTCACAGAAAGTACTCAGTATGTTCTAGAGAGCCTTATCATCCATGAAACACAAAATAAATGAAATAGCTACAAGTTGTTTGAACAAAATGGGTAAGGAAGGAAGAAGCCATTTTTAAAAAAAACAACCTGGTGTTTTAGAGTAGTAGACTCAAGAAGTAAGCTAAGAAGAAGGTATGAGCTAAGACAAAAAGTTGATTTAGTTTAATATAACTTTGACTTACAATGTAAGTGGAATTAAATTGGGTTAGTAGAATTATGATGGCTAGTAACACAGTCAGCCAGATGTTTAGATTAAATTTGGCATTTTGTTCACCTACTGTGTGCCTCCAAGGGATGGGCAGATATTGTTGTTTAATATTAAAGGTAGTGTCTCAAGATGTAAGCTGTTACAAGTAAAGCTGCCTTTTGCAAGTGACTGAATTGCACCCAAGGCACCTATTAACTATTGGTACTATCTTTGCTTTCTTTTGCCACAGTCATTCTACTTTTATTTGCAAGACTTGGTATTTCGTGATTTTCTCCGATTCTTTCTCTTCTCTTCTGCTGTCTCCAGGTATTGCAATGCCCACTATCCAGAATTTTTTTTGTCTTTATTATCAACAGTTGTTACATCTGGGATGTCGTGTGGCAGATGCTTGTCTGAATGGAAAAAAAAATAGATTCTTCATTTTCTACTACTTTGTCTATGTTGTGGTCCCACCATTTCTTGCTTGTAGGCAAGTGGCTTTTATTACAGATATTTCCATGCACCATTGTTACTGCTTTGTTTGCTCTCAGTCTCTATACTCTTCTTGCAGCAGTTAACAAGGAAGCCCACAGCTTCTTCAGCTTCTTTGCAGAGGTGGCATTTGCTGTCTGTTTCTGTAATCTCAATTCTGACTTTGTATGCATTTGTTCTTAAGGCTTGGTCTTGTGCAGAATTAGCTCCTCGGTTCCTTTCTTCAAGTTTCCTGCTCTTAGACATTGGCAGGTCTTGTTATTATCTGCTTTGTCTGCTATTGTTTTTAATGTATTGTCCATGTAGTACTTAGCCTTGCTATGTTTTTTCCTATTCTTCATTTGGTCTTTTTTGTAGGCCAGTTTGGTCTCTCTAGCACCCAGTATGCTTTCCTGGTATAGTAGCATCAGTGCATCTTCTTCATTTCCTTCAGATACACATTCAGTGCTCGTTTTTCTTCTTCAACCTGATGTACTTGCAACATTCCATGTCCACCTATTTTCCTTATAAGTAGTCTCTCAACATTACTGCATAGATGAAGAGCATGGTTCATTATCATTATTTTTCTGACCTTCCTATCCAGGGTTTTTAGTTCTGCTTGAGTCCAGTTCACTACTCCAGCTGTGCATCTAATGACTGAAATTGTTCAGGTGTTAATTGCCTCGATGATATTTCTTCTATTCAGACTTTTTCTTCATTTTTATGATGTACTCACTTTTAACCTTCTTCTAGACTTCAGTGTGTTTGATGTTGTCAGCCCAGGTAGCTGTATTATTTGTCTTTATCCAGACTTTTGATGTTATATCCATAAGGCATCTTGATTCCTTCTGTTTTCACTGGGTTTTTTTTCCTCTTGTTGTTTGTAAGGCACATTTATCCAATCCAAACTCCATTTCAACATCTTGGTTGTGTATACAATGTTGAGCAACAATTATTTTTTTTTCACATGGTATTTTTCCATACAGCTTCAGCTTTTCTACGTAAAAGAGGTGGGATAGCCTAGCAGATGTTTTTGTTGATTGATAGCCATGGCATGGCGTCTTCAGTATTGTTGGAAGGGAAATCAGTGCAATAGCAAACAGTAGTAAGTAACAGTCCCAGTGGTTGTTGGCACACTGGATGCCATACAAAAAAAAATGGATGGCACTTAGAACATATGCACATTGACATATTTCATGGAAGCTTCCAACTGTCATTTGCAAAAGACTACACTGCTTGGATCTCCACATATACTATCCCAGGGGTCTTCAAACTTGGCTCTTTTATGACTTGTGGACTTCAACTCCCAGAATTCCTCAGCCTCAATCTTAATTATTCACTTGGCTTGCCTTGGCTTGACCTGGCTTTATTATGATGTTCATGATTTACAGACATACACCACTTAGGCCAGGGGTGTCAAACTCAATTTCGCATCAGCATTGCGGTTGCCCTCAGGGGGCCGGGTAGGTATGGCCAGGATGGGCGTGGCCTACTGGGTGGGCGTGGCTAGAGTGCGTATGGCCTACTGGGTGGGCATGGCTAGCTCTACATCGTTCGCATCAAGGGTGCCTATGGGGGCCTGGGCAGGAGTGGGACAGATCTGAGGGTCTCTGGCAGAAGGAGGGTCTCTGGGCCAGGGCCAAGGCATTGGGGGCCGTTCCCTCACTGTTTCCAGGATGGCTTCACGGGCCACATGAAACCACTTCGCGGGCCGAATCCGGCCCCCGGACCTTGTGTTTGACATGTCTGACTTAGGCTCTCCTATACTTGAATGTATACATTTGTTAAAAATGTTCTGTAACCTAAGTTTTTCTCCAGACATTTTTTTAAAGTGCATATATGTGCATACATCTGCATTTGCATGTGTCTCACAGTAATGCATTTCTACTTAGCTGAGCTCTATGAATATATAAAAGTCCATTTTTTTTTTTAAAAAAAGAACTCTTATTATTACTAATCTGATAGGCACTAATCCTCCAAATTTGCTATTGCAAGAAATGATGATGATAATGATGATGATAATAATAATTATAATAACACATTATGAGTTATCATTAATATTAATGCTATTATAACTACTTGTCTAATAATTGTAAACTTTCTGTTGGGAAATATTCATATTTCTTAGGGCTTGTTTCATGATTTCCTTTTCCTGATCTTAGATATTGACTCATTCATTATTTCAGCCTTTTAAGATTTCACATATCTGCCTTTTCCATTCTGGATACCTCTGCTGGGTATTGAATGATATTAATGCAATATATCAACGTGATAAGGGAATAACCCATTTTCTAAAGAGTATTTCAGGCACAACCCCCTCTATCTGTTGTTATATTTTAATATGAACTTCTTTATTCAATAGGTATGAACATAATGCACAGAAATTAACTTCTTTCGAAATGAATAGAGTTCCTCTACTAATACCAATCCAGAGAAAAATAATGCAGTCTGTGATTGTGACATATCAGTGCTAATAGGAATTGTTCAACCGTTGCATTCAGTTTTAATCATTGTGAATAATTCATACTACATCTGACCTGTTTCCTAACATTATAGGAGAACCCCAGACCAAGAAGTCCTTCCTGTCCATCATCCAACTAACCAGATGTCTTAAGAAGTCTACATTCAAGTAAAACACTCTATTATAACATGACTTGGAAACACCTCTGATTCCAGGTAAGACTTAATATACTGCAATATTCTCGTGCATCTCTTATAAAGCTAATGCTCTTACTAATCATAAAATAGCATAGTTCTTATACTGTATATTATTGGAATGCAGAAGAAGAAATATTGATTTCTACATGTGATTCATTTCCCTTTTTACTTATTTTATTGTTAATATTGTTAATATTCCCATCAATAGGAAGGTGTTCTAAACCTAGCTGGCTTTTTTATACTTTCTCAGCCGTGGTGAGATTCTTCTGGAGGGGAATTGTATATGAAAGCATGATGTACTGCCTGCCTTCCTTTCAACCTTTTTCTCCTCATTTCTAATGTGGATTTTGCTTTCCATCACTGCCAATGGATATTGTGATACAAAAAATTACTTCCAGGACTGACATATACAAAGCCTTCCCCATCAATATGCACGTGGTAGGGTTTTATTTTATTTTATTCTGTTCATTGTCTGATTATTTTGGTCTGTTTGTTGTGGATTTTAGTCTACATTTAGGAATTATAAAACATAGTAACTTATAAGTAACTTACAATCTATAAGTTACTATCTCATACTGTAAGAGGGTCATACCATTTTGGCTATCCATTTGTTTGAAAGAATACACATTATTGACTCCTGACAACCTGTGAAAGCAAACTTGATCACATCAATCCCATGAGAAACCTTAGATGACTGTATCAAAGAAAGTGTTTGCTCAATCCTATCTTTTAAATTAATTAGTTAAGATTCATTAGCATTCTTCTTATCTGATTACTAATTTTACTGCAGAATATTTTTTTTCCTTAAACAATCTCCAGAACTACAGTAATTTAGTAAAGGTAAAGGTTCCCCCGCACATGCATGCTAGTCATTTCTGACTCTAGGGGCCGGTGCTCATCTCCGTTTCAAAGCCGAAGAGCCAGCGCTTGTCCGAAGATGTCTCTGTGGTCATGTGGCCAGCATGATTAGATGCCAAAGGTGCACGGAATGCTGTTACCTTCCCACCGTAGTGGTCCCTATTTTTCTACTTGCATTTTTATGTGCTTTCGAACTGCTAGGTTGGCAGAAGCTGGGACGAGTAACAGGCGCTCACTCTGTTACGCGGCACTCGGGATTTTACCCGCCAAACTGCCGACCTTCTGATCGACAAGCTCAGCATCCTAACCCACTGAGCCACCACGTCCCTTACAGTAATTTAGATCAGTCTAAATTTAGATCACATATCAGTTTATGAAAGCAGACAAATTTTTTTTGGGGGGGAACCAGCACACAAAAGGTATTTCTTGACCTTCAACTAGTGCTTCAGATGAGGCCAAACATTGACCACCTCTTTTGGCAGATTATTATCAAGGAGTGGAAAATCAATTCATGCTGAAGATTAGAATTCTATTTTGATTAGTTTGTGGGCAGGAATGCTAGGACATTTCACGTGTAGGAGAAAATACACATATCTACCATTGACAATACAAGGAGAAGTAGCTTAAGAAAATATAATTATGAGGTGATTCAGATGGCATCCATGCAGATATCTCAGTTGTATCATTATAAATCTAGCCAGTGCAATAATTTGACATTTTAGTGGGTACAGATGCCCCAGTAATATTAGAAAATAGAAATCTCTGTCATTTAGAAGGCAAAGCATGTTTTTTTCTTTCTATCTGAAATTAAAACCAGTCTCATAATTCATGAATTCGGGAGGAGTAATGTATTGATCAATAGAATCAATTTGTGTCTTGTCTTTTGGACCAGCTGTGCCCTCTAGATGGCCTACAGTTTTATTTTATAAAATACAAATTAAAATCCATTTTAAAAACACAATGTAGGCCAACAAAATCAAATCACTAGAATCAAGCGCAGCACAGCAGTAGCAATAATATTACTTTGCCCTGGCCATTTGCTACTCCAGACTCCTTCCACATTTTTTTTAAAAAAAGTTTTCATCATATCTTGAATGACAAAACTTATGAAAAATGCATTTTCTTTATCTCTATGATCTAGAAATGCTACTGGCTTTTTCTGAGCAGTGTGCTACTTCTAAGCTTCCTATAAAATTACCAAATTTTGAGGTTGAGTTTATGTCCAAGGTTAGCACAGACATGTCTCTATTTAAGGATCTGACACAGGATAAACCTCTGGCAACGTGTGTCCCAGTTCATTATATGTAGACACATTTCCAAGGTCTCATTGCTGAAATTAGACAATGAAATAGATGAAATTTGACTGTTCAAGCTAGTAAAATAAAATTAGAAGTGGACAAGAAAGGGTTCTGGAATTTGAAATATTCATGTTCCCACCCTTAAATCCCTGCAAATGACTTTTTTTATGTCAGCTGATAAGTATTGCTTCTCACCATCTGATTGTAAAGTTGAGTTGCTCAAGACTCAGAAAGTGTTTCTCTGTAAGGCATTCAACAAAGTAAACCACAACCTACTTCTTGGTAAGCTAGAAAAAAAGTGGGATAGACAGCATCACCTACCAGATAGATTTTTAATTGTACCCAATGAGCAGTCCTTAACGGTGCTACATCTCTATGGGGGGAAAGTAAGCAGTGGGGTACCACAAGATCCAGTACTCTTCAATATCTTCATAAATGACTTAGATGAGGGAATAGAAGGGGAATTCATCAAATTTGCAGATGATACTAAACTAGCTGAATAGTCAACACCCTATATGATAGGCTCAAGATCCAGATGGATCTCGACAGACTTGAACACTGGGCCCTATCTAACGAAATGAAATTCAATGTAGAGAAAAGTAAGGTCTTATACTTAGACAAGACAAACCAAAAGTACATGTACAGATTAAGTGAAACCTGGTTTAATAGCAGTACCTGTGAGAGGTATCTTGAATATGAGCCAGCAGAGTGCAGCAGCAGCCCAAAAAGCCAATGCAATCCTACGTTGCACTAACAGAGGGATAGAATCAAGATCATGTGAGGTACTAGTACCACTGGAGGTTTTCAACAACAGTCTGGACAGCCACTTGTCAGAAATGGTATATAGGCTCTCCTGCTTGAACAGGGGGCTGTACTAGATCAGCGCTTTTCAACCTTTTTCACCCATTGTACCACTTTTAGGATATGGCAACATCCGAGTACCACCGGTTGCCTAGCTCCAGCCATCTCTCGCTCAGGCTTGTGCGGTGCTGCCACCAGTTCAGCTCATTCCCCTCCCCCGCTACCACTTTTCTAGGATGGTCACGTACCACCTGCCAGGTGCCAATGTATCACAGGTGGTACCTGTACCACTGGTTGAAAAGCCCTGTACTAGATGACCTACAAGCTCCCTTCCAACTCTGTTCTTCTGTTAATTGCATTCTGTTTGAAGGACTGTTCAGTCAATATTTTATTTAAAGAGAGAGAAAGGAAACAGTTACAGTAACACCTGAATAAGTATATAACTCAGCTAGACATTCACTACCTTCCTTGCTATGGCATTTCTATTTCTTTTTCAGTTATTGATTTATTATTTATTTATTGCACATGCAAGTTTTATGACCAACTGCTCTCTTGGCTGCCCATTTCCTTTTTGGGAGCAAAGGATATGGCCATCATATTGTAATAAAATCATTTTCATACCTGTAAGCTGACATCTCAGTGCCATACTGACACATTTGCTCAAATGCAAGCCCCAGCTGAGTTACATATCACTTTCTCTCAGTTCAGAAGTGCCACTCAAGAAGGACTGATGTTTTCTGGAAAAACATTTTTTATTTCAATGCCTTTCCTCCCCACCTTGGTCAATTAATTGCTTTCCCCACCTTTTGCCTTTCTTTAATTTGGTGCAATCTCCCCTTTTCCATTTGTTTTGATTATTCAGGCGTGACCTGAAGCACATTCAGAAAAAGAATGGTTTAAAATAAAAACAAATAAGACTGTGGAAGCATAGAAATATGCAACTATACATGGAAATCTGTCTTCTTTAGCAATACAATGTTTTCTCTGTTATTTCCACTACAGTTTAAAAAAAAGCAGCTCAATAGAAGTCAAGAAAATATAAACAATGGGTAGTTTGGTTCCTGATTTAGAGCTATCACTGCAATGAAGAACATAATCATTGTACAAAGATATTAGTGATATTGTGCTATAGCTGCAAGCTTATAGATCCCCCTATCAGGTGATATGACTGGTTATATAGATCAGAAGGTCGGCAGTTTGGTGGGTCAAATCCCGAGTGCCGCGTAACAGAGTGAGCGCCTGTTACTCGTCCCAGCTTCTGCCAACCTAGCAGTTCGAAAGCACGCAAGTAGAAAAATAGGGACCACTACGGTGGGAAGGTAACAGCGTTCCGTATGCCTTTGGCATCTAGCCATGCCGGCCACATGACCACGGAGACATCCTCGGACAAGCGCTGGCTGTTCAGCTTTGAAACGGAGATGAGCACCGGCCCCTAGAGTCGGAAACGACTAGCACACATGTGCGGGGGAACCTTTACCTTTTACCTATAGATTCTAAAGACCACTGACATGTGGTCTCCTCATTAGGAGCACGTCTGGACTACTTATGGGTGATCTCAATACCTCTCTTCTCCTGTTAAGAGAGGAATTATCATTGAGCTGGTCTACTTGCTGACTCTTCATTCTACTGCAGTCACTGGCTCCCCTTTTCACAGAGCTGTATAAGTGTGCAATTTTTTTTCCCTGGCAGTCTAGAACAATTCTTTTAACCAACTTCATTGTCTCCAAACTCCACTCCTGGATAAATTGTGAATTTAAGCAGGGAGGACTTTTGAATCAAAGAGTTCAATCAAGTCTTTTATTGATGTTGGCTGTTACACAAACCTATGCACTTATAAGCGTTCTGCGATAACTCAAATACAATTTCTAATTCTATAAAAAAATAAAAATTATCAAATTCTCCAAAATTAAGCTGATGAAAAGTAATCATATAATGATTACCTGGAAAATGGATTTACCCACTATTTGCAAAATGGGACATTTCCATTATGTAAACCTTTTCATGGATAAAAGGGTCAACATTATTATCTGAGATCCAAATGTAGGTATTGAAATTCAATGTCAAAGTATTTTATTTCAATCATTCACCAGGCTGCAATTACATAGTTGATTAAGGTACATCAAATATGATTAATGATTCAAAATAGATCTCAGGGCAAAATAAAGGTAAATTAAAAAACATAATCAAATCATATTCTTCCTGGCAAGGTCCTAATGAATCTTGCCAGCCATCAAATAATATTTGGCACCATCATATGAAAATGCATCTCTCTGATCAGCTAAAAGTTAAATAAGGTTAAAAAAGGGGGTCAAAGCTATCTGAATTTTCAGGAGATGTTGAAATTGAACTCTACATAAACAAAGCTCCCAAAACTTGCCATAATTTAAGTGGGATCAAATAAATCTCAAAGAAGAGCTGAATTCTGAAACTGCTTATTTCACCCAGTGACCAACACTAAAATGAATTAGCCTGAAAATATGGAAAAGGCAATCCATCTTTTTTCAAAATATAATTTTAATTTGTGCAATGAAAGTGCTGTAAGATATCCCTGCCAAGGAAAGTTATTCAATAACTTAGCGGATAGAATTAAAAATAAAAATCCCTCTCTACTTCAGAATTAACTGAGCCTTTTAATATCATGTTCAGATGAATTGTAGATGACTCCATCTTAATCTCATTTATCTTATGACTTTTTTCCCCATTTGCATCAAAACAGGGAATGAATTCATATTTACTAGTTGAGAAAGCTCCTAGGAATTTTTAAATAAAGGAAAAGGAGGAATCAGGAAAAAAAACAACCTAAAATGTCAACCTATGTAATTATCATTTTTTTCCCATGGCTGATTTAATCTTAATTAAATTTAAACTTGATTAATGTAAGCATTGTTGAATTTGGAAGGACACTTTCATACTGGTGATTTATACATTTAATTTTCTATGGGCATCCTGAATAGATACTACCAGATAACATCGCTTATTGTTTCAATCTGAAGATCAGTAACTTATAAATGTATCTCTTCTGATACTATGTAATAAACCACAAGCAGCATGCAAATACAAAATCTATTTTTTATTGACTATAGCATGAAAAATATTGCTTTATCTTTAAAAAAAAAAGAGCTTCCCCTCACCACATTTCTGGAATGTAAGTTTGTACTTATTTTACTGAATTTTATTTTACTGAAAAGAACCAACTGCTAAGATTTTTTTTTAATTCCCACCAGTTTTTGAAATGAAACCCATTTTCTACATCAAGGAAAATGACAAGCTATTGTTTGTCCCTTCAGCTTTACGTTGGTGTTTTATTGGCTAATCAAGGAATTGCAGAATGTTACACTAGAAAATAATTTACTTTGATCCACTCTCATATTCATGCAATCTTTGTCAGCTGTTCTTCAACTTAGCCTCCCTCGTTTTTGGTGACCTTTAAATGTGCTGAGACAACCATTCCCAGAATTACCAGCTAGCAAGAAGAAGGTGGCTATAGCTGTTGGGGGTCAATGCATTTCCATCGACAGACTTTTTTTTTTGCAATAATAAAAAGATGGCCAATATGAATCTCTCAGCACACAATGTAATTGAACAAGTGTTAACTGTAGGGAAAAGAAAAACAAAACTTGATGGTTCTAGATAGTTACATTTGTAACAATAATAACTACACTTGTAAATCCCAGTGCACACATTAAGTGACCCATTTCCAACTGTCATTTCCATTAGTTTTGGAGGTGATGTTATCTTCCTTTGTTTTATCATCATCTTTCTTTCTATGATACCATCCCCCCCCTTTGTGTCAGTTGAAACACAGGCGAAACACACAAGAGAGCAGCAAGCGTCTGATTTTGATGAGGTCACAACATTGCAGATGGCAAGGAGAGGAGCCTGATAACCTTATTATCTCAGACCTCAGTTTGATATGATTGGGAACAGCCTGGTAAGAAAACTGTCAGTGCTATCTCAGCTTTCATATTGTGTTGTAGGGATAAAATATAACAAAACATGCATAGAGGATGTACAGCCATATTGACTTGGAAGCTGTATTTCTTGGTCTTTTAAGGTAAGAATTCAGGACTGCCAAGAAGTCGATAAATCAGAAGAGTTAATAATCTACTTTGCAGGTTGAGGCTGGACAACCTCGGTGGTTATTGGCATTCTTGCAAATTTGTTAGGAGAATCAATAGGATGTTAATTAAAGAGTTATCATGAAATTGCTTTAAGAAAACACCTTTTGGGCTTATAGCAGCCTCTGATTTTGTTATAAAAGCCTTTTGCAGGCTTTAATCTGGAACCACCTCAGGTGCAGTGATGGTTCGGCAGAACAGATACCTATTTTTGTTGTTGTTGAGTTCGGCGAACTGGTTACCATAAATCTGCGAGAAGTGTCGTGCCTGTGATGACATCAGTGTGACACACATCGCCCCACTGATGACATCAATGCAATGTGTGTCATGCCAGTCATGTCATCAATGCGACGCGCACCACACTGGTGATGACGACAATGCGATGTGCATTACACCAGTGATGACAAATATGTGACGTTCGTCGCACTGGTGATGACGAATATGTGATGCCCCAGTGATGATGATAAAGCGGTGATGATGAATATGTAAGGCGTATCACGCTGGTGGTGATGATGAACAGAACTGGTTGTTAAATTATTTGAATCCCACCACTGCTCAGGTGCACCTGTACTTGCAAATACATAATAAACATTTTGCTATGTTTTGGTACTGAGTTGCCTTTTATTGCTTTATTGATTATCTATTTCTAACACCTAGAGAAAGGTTCCTTTTGCCAGGAGCTGTAAAGAGATGATCTATTATTTACAGATGCGAGGAAGTCTTCCAAGAATGACTGTGGCTGAAAGTCAGCCTTCGTAAACAGGAATGACAGGAATCGATACTAATGCCTCTACAGTGGCGAGATATCCTTGATATTTCCAATTTGTGGAATGGAAATAGATGGTCACATTTTGCAGTCCCAACAGAAATGTGGATAAGACTGTTTCCTTAAAACATTTATATAGCTGCCCATCTAATAATCAACTTTGGGCAGTTCACAGTCATAAGTAAAGATGACATAAAATCATAATAAAATTGTAAAACTAACAGCATTAAAACAATAAAAACCTGGTGCCAAGTCATATAACCTTTTATCTCAGCGCTTTGGGAAAAAGTCAGGCATTCAAGCCTTTATGAAGGGTAGACGGCTGCCAAAACTAAAAGGGGAAGGGTTTTGGCAGGGGCTGCCATGTCCATTCTGTCTGACCTGGTAGGATGACTAGATGTCCATAGGGAAAGATGATCCTGCAGATAACCTGGCCCTGTGCCATATAGGGCATTAAAAGTGATGTCTAGCACCTTGAATTGCACCCAGAAAGAAACTGGAAGCCAGTGTGGACTCATGTTGCATGGGTAAACCTATGGGTCTCAGCTGCATTCTGGATCAATTGAAAATTCTGAGTGGTCTTCAAGGGCAATCTCATGTACAGTGCATTGCAGTAATCCAAATAGGAGGTGACCAAAGAATGGGTGACTATGAACAAAGCCTCCCAGGCCAGGAAAGGGTGCAATTGGAGCACCAGATGAATGGTTCCATCTACTTCTCAAGCAACCACCATGGGGTGGTTCTCTTCCTTCCTCCATGGACGAAAGAGTTTGGAGGACTGTGCAGATCAGTCTGGAGAAGTGCCACCCCATCTTCAAAGATGAAGTATTATTTGGGCATGGGGGTCCAAAATCCTTTAGCCACTCAGCATTGTCAGGGTTGAGTGAAGGCCAGTTCTTCCCCATCTAGACCTTACAGCTTCCAGGGACTTGGCTATCACCATCATAGCATCACTTGTCTGGCTAGGGGTGGAGATATATCACCCCAAACCAATGGATGACTTCCCTAATTGTTTTATGAAGATATTAAAGATGATTGGCAAAAGCCCTGGGCACCTCATATTGCAGGGCCCTTGGACTTGATCTGTCCTACCAATATCAACCACAGAACCAGCCATGGAGGAAGGAGGAGAACCACCAAAACACAGTGTCTCCCACTAACAAGCCTAAGGTTGCTTCAGAAGTCAATGGTATTGAAAGCTACTGAGAGGTCTAGGAGAGCCAGGATGGTCACACCATCTCCATTCCAAGCCCTCTAAAGATCATTGGCAAGTGTGACCAATGCCATTTCAGTGCTGTGCATTGGCCTCAACCTAGATTGAAAAAGGTCCAGATAATCCATTTCATCCAAGGCCCAGAACCATAAGCCTGTGGAACTCCACTGCCACCCCAGACACAAAATCCAGGAGTGCAGAAGGGGTGCTACTACACTTCCGGAAGAGAGTTATGTTGTCTCTCTGGAGCAAAAATCAAAGATGTGGCTGAGAACCTAACCAAAATAATTAGGCCTACTGATTACTACCCTTTCCTCATCCTCCATATTGGGATGAATGACATAATAAAGAACCTGAGTACAATAGTGAGATATTATAAACAACTAGGCAATAAGAAGCTAGGAGCACAAGTAGTGTTCTCATCAGTACTCCCAATGAAAGGTCAACACCCATAGAGGGGAAAAAGAATTCTAGAAATAAACCATTGGCTAAAGGTTGGTGTCACCAAAAAAACCTTTGGTTTCCTGGATCATGGACTACATTTCCTACATGAAGGACTCTTGGCAAGGGATGGGCTGCACCTGATAAAAGCAGGGAAAAATGTACTTGGAAAAAGACTGGCCCAACTTAAACATCCCATTTGCCAGAAAACAACAATAATACTTTGTTTTGACAGTTGCTCCAAAAATGCAAAACTGCAAGTAGAAAACTCTTGCCATTGCTGAATAGTGTGATTATGTCTCTGTGTTATTAGCGTAATTCATTGTAAACCATTGGGAGTATTGTGCTATTGAAAGAAATTATAATAACCTGCTAAATAGACAAATAAATATCTAAATATCTAACAAAAGGGTTTTTTTAAAAAAATAATAATGTTCAAACAATAATAACAAGCAGATAATTTTCAAAAAATCATATGCAAGAAAAAAGTTCTAAAATTATTGCAAAAGCAACATTTACCGGAGTGAAAAATCTCAGTAAACAATGACCATCAAGCTCTTTCTCTTGTTTTTTTTTAGCCATACACCAGAATTCAAATTCTGCAAACGAGTCTCTGTGCTCTCAACTCTGAATTAAATTTTTTTATCTCTGTAATTAACTATCTAATGTTTTGGTAGATTAATTTACTCGTGGATCTGATTCAGGCTTGGAGCCCTGTTTTATAACTTAAATTTGTTTGTGTACAGAAGCATTTCCAGCTGTGCTAGAAGAGAAAGGTTTGGACTTGGCAAGATCCATAATATGTACAGATCAGGGAAACATTCCCCCCCCCAATTTCATCAGCCATTTGTAGATGATCTCATGGGACTCTGCTGCAGTGTCATAGTTTATTAGATTTGCAAGTCCCAGGCTCTAATGTCAAAAGGACTGCTATGGATTTAGTATAATTAGCTGAAATGTTGATCCTGGCAGCAGACAATGTGATCTTGGGCACCTTTATTGCAGAGATGACAGTGATGTTAATGAGGCTTGGCTGCTGTTTACGCAACATTTTAAGTTTCTCAGAGAGCTTCTGCAGTGATTTTTTTAGAAAACGATAAGCATCGGTCTAAAGCAAGATTTTGAATGGTGAAGAACCAGCAAATGGGAGGTTTGCACGGGGGTCATCCCAACCATTTTGTGATCTAAAAGAGCAGCCATTTTGTCATGGTAAAACTAAGTCGTGGCAGTCATGGACTCATGGAAGAACAAATAAATGGAAGTTTTGAACTGGGATCTACCAAAGCTTTGATCAACCTAGCAGTGTAGGAAACTAACCTATACTCAGCTAGTAACATCTTCAGGTAAAAAATAAGCCAAGATGGCAATAGTAGGACACAAATCAATGTCCCTCCCCTTTTACATATGTGTTGATTTTGCAAGTATATACAAAAGGGTGGAGCTGCAGTTATACTGCTCACAGACACTGTTTTGATATTTATGATTATTCTTCAGATGCCATTGTAGTTCGCAATTGTTGGGTTAGTTGGGGAATTCTGGGAGTTGAAGTCCCACATTGGGAGGGAACCCATATTTCAGAAGATGATTAAAATATGTGTACAGAGGTACAGATTCTGCTCTTGGGATAGCAGTAGTATATCATTTGGCTATAACTGGATTGTCACTCATACCTCAGCTTTGGAAATAAAGATGATGATAACTTTAAGACTGCAGAGCAACTCAGTTTCTCTACCATACAATTATTGGTTTAGGCATAAAAGGCAAAGTGGGAATTAAAAAGTTTCTAATGTATTTGTTTAAGGAAGTCTGTATAAATGTATATTTTATTTATTTAGAAAATTTATACAGTATTACCGCCTTCTCGCATATGGTGACTGAAGGTGGTTTATAGGACATAAAAGCACATTATAAAAAATAAAAATAAGAATAATAAAAAATAAAAATAACCCCCCACTCCCCCACATTCATACCAGTCATTTAAAGGGCTCCATCTCGCTCAGGCCCACTAGTAGAACCACTTCTTCAGGGCCTTCCAAAAAAGTTTTAGAGTGGGGGGCAGTCTAATTTCCAGAAGGATGATATTCTAGAGGAAGGGAAGCACTACGGAGAAAACTCTTCTTCTGGGTCCTGCCAGATGTATCTCCTCAGGGTATAGAACCCTCAACATACCTTGCCTCCCCATTCTAATAGGTTGGGTAGATGTGACCGGCAAGAGAGGGTCACTCAAATAACCCGGTCCCAAGCCATGAAGGGCTTTAAAGATCACAACCAGAACCTTGAATTGCAACCGGAAGCAAATCGGCAACTAATGCAGCTCCTGCAGGAGAGGTGATACGGTTTCCAGTCACTAACAAATGTAGTTATCATATTTTTCCTAATCAAACAATTAAATTTTGCCATCTTTGAAAATTCTGTCATCTTCACCAATCCCTATTTCAGAATCTTTGGCTTCTAGGTGTGGGTCCATGGCAGATTAGAAGAAGAAGTGGGGATAGCACTGTGGCAGAGATCAATGGCCAGATGATGAATTCTTTATGGACAAGGAGAGATCATGAGATCACACACTTGCACTCCAGACAGTTGCTCTGAATGAGTAACTGAGTCAAACAGCTGAGAGTCAAGGGATTTCAGTGAGGCTCACAGTCATAATGTAGCCTATATGTACAGAAAGTTTGCAAATACCTCACTTTCTTAATCACTAGCGATGTGATCAATGTACAGTTGAAGAGAGATTTTCTCAGTGGCAGAAAATCCACTTGGTGAGTCAACACTCTTTCTGGATTAAAAGAGAAAAAAGGCTTTAAAGGCTTTAAATTTTTAGCAAAAAGCTTAAGAAGAATTGGATGTAAGAATATTTAAAGCAGATAAAGGATAGAGTAATTCTGAAAGATAAAATTTTTGTAAAAATGCTTTTGAAACTATTGGAATTAAACAGTCCAACAGATTTGACCTTTGTGGGAATTTGTTCAGCATTAAAGGATGTAGACAATTGGTGGATTTTTACCAAATAAAGATAATATAAGCCAGATTGTGCTAGTGACAGTAACCAGAGAGTGCTATTTGAGATGAAAGTGCTGTATTAAGGATACAGAAAGGCAAAAGGGAAAGGAATGTGCCTTTTACTTTTGACTGAGACACTTTCACTTTTGGATTCCAATATTGGAATAGCAACCAAACAAAAAAACAGCCAACAGAAGGGAAGAGATGTGAGGATTATTAGAGCAGCCTGCAAAAAGAGGAATTACACTAGAATTGCTTCAGATAATGTTTGAGGAATTGGGTTTTAAAAATTGCCCAAATCGCTTAATACTAAATTGGCAGCTTTTGAAGAGAGAATTTCTTACAAAAAAAATTACAGAACAGTTTGAGGAGATTCAAATGGAGGTGACAGATAATACTCTACAAAACTTTGATAAGTAAAACAGGAAGTTGAAGGGATGCTACTGAATTAGACAGTGCAGGTATTGAATTTTCTAAATATTTGGCTTGATTGTGGATCATAAGTACTTAACATGGAATATAAATGGAGCAGATGGTCCTCAAAACAGAAAGAAATATTTCATGATTAAAAAAATAAATAAATAAAGATATTTTGCTTACAAGAAACACATATTAGGGAAACAATGACATAAAGTGTTTGACCTATAAAAGTTTGAGTGAAGAATTTACTGACTTTAACAAGAAACTTTCATATTCATATTATAGTCCTCAATGCGGACTATAAGCTGTTTACAATGATTTTGGCTGTGAGGGTAAAAATAATTTTGCAATAATTTATACATGAGGATCAATGTATTTAAAAAAAGGTAAAGGACAGTATTAGAAACGTATTGGAAAATTTGGAATATTGCAGCATGACAAAAAAACAAGCTGCACTGATTATCTTAGATTCAGAAAAGGCCTTTGACGACTTGAACAATTTCATATATAAATTATTAAATAATAATAATTATTGGGTGCTCCATTCCTGGAAGCTTTTAAGAAGATACTTGACAGCCACTTGTCTGAAATGGTATAGTGTCTCCTGCTTGATCAAGGACTTGGACTAGAAAACCCAGGGTGACACAGTGTGGTTAGTATGCCGTATTGTGGGCTAATTCTGCCAACTGCTAGCAGTTTGATTCTGACGGGATCAAGACTGACTAAGCCTTCCATCCTTCCAAGGTTGATAAAATGAGGATCCAGATTGTTGAGGGCAATATGCTGATTTGTAAACCGCTTAGAGCAGGCTATAAAGCATTATGAAGCAGTATATAAGTCTAAAGGGACGCGGTGGCTCAGTGGGTTAGGGCGCTGAGCTTGTTGATCGGAAGGTCGGCAGTTTGGCAGGTCGAATCCCAAGTGCCGTGTAGCAGAGTGAGCGCCTGTTACTCGTCCCAGCTTCTGCCAACCTAGCAGTTCGAAAGCATGTAAAAATGCAAGTAGAAAAATAGGGACCACTACGGTGGGAAGGTAACAGCGTTCCATGCGCCTTTGGCGTCTAGTCATGCCGGCCACATGACCACGGAGACGTCCTCGGACAAGCGCTGGCTCTTCGGCTTTGAAACGGAGATGAGCACCGGCCCCTAGAGTCGGAAACGACTAGCATGCATGTGCGGGGGAACCTTTACCTTTACCTTTACCTATATAAGTCTAAGTGCTATTGCTATTGTTATTTGTCTTGCAAGGTTCCTTCCAACTCTGCTATTGTTATTCTGTTAAATATGTGACACTGATATTTATGTCAGAGAAAGCAGCAATAATAATTAATTGGGATCTAACAAAACATTGTGAGATAAAAAAAAGGAAGAAGACAAGGATGCCTGCTGTTTCCTCCCTTGTTAATTTTAGTTCTTGAAATATTGAATAGAGATGTAAAGCAAGGAGAGAAAATTGCGAGAGTAAAGATTTTAAAAAACCCTATAATTTAAGAGCTTATGCAGATGACTTGGTAGTTGGTTTTGGAGGATCTTTTAAATGCAATTGTAACATTAATGGGAAAATCTTTGAGAAAAAAATGAAGTATCTGGATATCACTATAACAAATATAAATTGTATGCTATTTCAAAATAACTATGTTAAGACATGGAATACAGTTGCTAAATATTAAGATGATAGAAATTACACTTGCCATTGTTGGGGAGAATTTCTGGGATAAAAATGAAGATTTTGCTAACATTATCTTTTTGTTTCAGATAATACAGGTTTTGAGAACTGATACATCACTTAAGCAGTGGCAAAAAGATATACCTAAGTCAGTATCTAAGATTGGAACCTGCTTACTTGTATCTTTTTTTCCTTTTCTACTTTTTCTTTTCTTTTCTTTTTTTTTGCTCTGTAGCTTTCTCTTTTATTTCTTCCTTCATTGTCCCCTTCTTATTCTATTTTATATTGTATTGGTTTTTGGTTTTAAAGCTTTCAATTAAAGCAATGGAATCTTTCCATCTTTGTGCATATAACAATCTCATTCCAGTTACCATGTACAAAAATAACCTTCATTTCCTAGTTGTCTATTCATTAGTCCCAGATATGTTTCTGAATGTCAACCACAAGTATAATTGCAAGGACATTCAGAGGACACCAATTTTATTTATATATTTATTCTGGTTCCTTTCTAATATTAGTCATTATTTCTATCAATTGCAAACAATTTTATTTATATATTTATTCTGGTTCCTTTCTAATATTAGTCATTATTTCTATCAATTGCAAACAATACATCTCAGAATGAATTAATTACATATCAGCCAAGTTCATAATTTTGAGTGTTTCAGGTAATTTTTTTTATTTAAGTAAATTGCACATTTTCCATCCTCTTACAAACAAATGAAAGGGATGTTGAAATTCAATAGTTAGCTAACTTGTTGAACAGATGGGTGTTGAAACTTTATTTCGATACTAGCTTGTGAGTCTGTTAAAAATATTCAGACTTGTTGATAACCCTCAGATTTATCTTCTGAAAATTAATCATGGGAAACTGTTGTATTTTATACTTTTGTTAGGTATAAGCATGTCTGGAAGTTTAAGGATGATGATCACAAGGATAAACTAATGATAACTTTGAACCTCCATTCAGTCTTCTCTAGAGATATGTGAAATGTTCAATTCTTGGAATGGCTATTTGGGACATTCTACCTTCAAACCAAATGGAAGCTGTAAGAGTTTTGTTTCATAATCAGAACAAAATATACCATGTAGTTTCAACCTTGCAGCTTAGCCATTTTGAGCTGTGTATTCCAGGAGTTCTGGTCATGAGAAATCACTTCAAATTGTTCATTTTAGTCTGGGTTTACTGTGTAAAAGTTCCAATGTAACACAAAATACATACATTCTGAGAGTATAGTATCAGGTTGGAACAAAACCTGAAGGCTATTTTTAATTTTGTTCTTTTTTTTTTTTAAAAAAAAGACAATTAAAATTGCTAGAGTTTAGCAACAGAATCAAGCAGCCCCTAAAAGACAGGATGCATGCATTAGCATAGTCCATAATATAGTTGATTTGTTGTGGGATACACAAACAAAATCAGCAAATAAAATTTGGGGGTTTTTTCCAG
This sequence comes from Vipera berus, assembly GCF_964194415.1. NCBI lineage: Eukaryota > Metazoa > Chordata > Lepidosauria > Squamata > Viperidae > Vipera > Vipera berus. The sequence goes on from NC_138206.1 coordinate 18,534,620, forward strand.
GCAGGAAATAATCAACTCCAGGCGTGAAGGAACCAATGAAACAACCATAGCTTAGCATAAAGTACAAAATGTAATAGAGGGATAAAAGAGAATAAAAACAGGGAGAAAGATGGAACGCAATGACTGAGAGATTTGTCCTAGAATCAGAATAAATGGATCAAATGGATCACAATGTATGGGGAACTAGATGGAAAGCAAAAATGTCCTGAAAACAGAAAACATGAAACAAATCAATATCACATTAACATCCCATTACAGCAGGGGTCCCCAGCTAATGCAGGGGTGTTAAACTGCTGCCCCGCGAGCCAGTTGCATCATACGGAGGCCACGCCCAACCCAGCTCCGGCAATGCAAAAAAAGTCACGATACGTCGTGACACAGCAAGTTTAACACCCATGGTCTAATGCACAGGTCCCCATCCTTTTGGGCACCAGAGACCACTTCCGTGGACAGAGGTTTTTCCACGGACTGGAGGGTGTGTGTTTTGCATGCTGCTTGCATCTCGTGAATGGGGCTTTGTTTGTTTGTGCGGACCGGTTGCTGGCATGCTGTGGCTTGGTACTGGTCCACGGACCGGGGGTTGGAGACCCCTGCTGTAATGGGATGTTAATGTGATATTGATTTGTTTCATGTTTTCTGTTTTCAGGACATTTTTGCCTTCCATCTAGTTCCCCACACATTGTGATCCTTTTGATCCATTTATTCTGATTCTAGGACAAATCTCTCAGTCATTGCATTCCAGCTTTCTCCGTTTTTATTCTCTTTTTATCCCTCTATTACGTTTTGTACTTTATGCTAAGCTATGGTTGTTTCGTTAGTTCCTTCACCCCTGGAGTTGATTATTTCTTGCCTGGAAAAAAAACCCCAAATTTTATTTGCTGATTTTGTTTGTGTATCCCACAACAAATCAACTATATTATGGACTATGCTAATGCATGCATCCTGTCTTTTAGGGGCTGCTTAATTATGTTGCTAAACTCTTTAACAAATAAGTGAATAAATGAATCTTGCGAAAACTAGCACAATGAATTATTTACATCATGTCCTCTTAAAACCAGAAGCTTCCCCCCCCCCAATTAGCATTGTTTGGTTATTTTAATCTCCTGGAGGTAGTTCATATCACCCTAAGATTGATCAGATATGGACAAGCAAGCAGTGGCTACTATTGTAATGATGCTAAACACAGTCCTAAAATGGGCTTCTCTATAAAATACAAAAGAGGGGTAGAATAAATGGCTACATTTTAAAATAACAATAGAAAATTCAATGCAAAAATTCCTCATATGCCAGTAAGGATTATATCTAATGGTTATGCCTTCCTTCTTACACACTTCAGGGTGGATCACTCTCTATTGGCTGTACATTCTGAAAAATTGATACAAGCCAATTCACCAACTTTGAGGATTAACTAGATAAAACATGTGTTCCTGTGTTTCACGGTCCAGTTGTTACTGCTATACAAAATAGTTAGTCCTCCACTTACAACCACAATTGAGCCCAAAATATCTGTTGCTAAGTGAGACATTTGTTAAATGAGTTTTGCCTCATTTTATGACCTTTCTTGTCACAGTTATTAAGTGAATCATTGCAGCTGATAAGGTAGTAACTTGGTTGTTAAGTGAATCTGGTTTCCTGTTGACTTTGTTTGTCAGGTTGCAAAAGGGGATCTCAACCTTGGGACACAGCAATAATCATAAGTATGAACCAGTTGCCAAGCATCTGAATGTTGATCACATGATCATGGGAATAATGGAAAGGTCATAACTGTGAAAAATGCTCATAAGTCACTTTTTTTGGTGCCATTGTAACTTTGAACAGTCAGTAAATGAACTGTTGTAAGTCAAGGACTATCTATAGTAGTCCTCTTTGACACGGTGGCTCAGTGGGTTAGGACACTGAGCTTGTTGATCAGAAGGTCGGCAGTTTGGCGGGTCGAATCCCAAGTGCCGCGTAACAGAGTGAGCGCCTGTTACCCGTCCCAGCTTCTGCCAACCTAGCAGTTCGAAAGCACGTAAAAATGCAAGTAGAAAAATAGGGACCACTACGGTGGGAAGGTAACAGTGTTCCGTGCACTTTTAGCGTCTAGTCATGCCGGCCCCATGACCATGGAGATGTCCTCGGACAAATGTTGGCTCTTTGGCTTTGAAACGGAGATGAGCACCAGCCCCTAGAGTTGGAAACGACTAGCACGCATGTGCGGGGGAACCTTTACCTTTACCTATACGTACGAAAAACTGCCTGGATAAGCTGTTCATGGTCCATGGTGAAAGACTTTCATCTCTATTTTGCAGCTAGCACCCAGTTGATTAACAACATTCAAAGGCAAAGTCCTTGACTTTTGATCAAAATCGGACCTGGCAATCACAATTATAAGTCATGACAGTTGGAAAGTGGATCATCTTGCGGCCCTTTTTACAGTGGCCTTTAAGTGAATTCAATGGTCATTAAGCAAAGCCATTGTTCACTATGGGCCTATTTTTTTCTAGAAATCGGAAGTTAATGTCAGTTTCTAGCAAAACCATCGTAAATTGCAGTCACATGATGGCTGTAAATAGAGGCTGGTTGAAGAGTGTCGAAAATGCAGGTCATGTGACCATGAGAGGAGTGGGCGATATCAGAACTTTGAAATTGGGTCAGCCTAGCTTTTAGGAAGTCTGTTATAACTCTGAATGGTTACTAAGCAAGAGGTCATAAGTTGAGGACTGCCAGTAATTTTTCACTGACATATTTTCTTTAGCTTTAGTAAAAGGAAATAGAAAGGGTTGTATGTTGGCCAAGTAAATGCCTTTGCTTTCCCCCTAACCTTTCCCTCTAAAGTTCATCCCCACAGAATGGGGGGGAAAGGATAGTTAAAATGTTCAAGATCACTCACCGCAAAATCATGTCCATTTGGAGTTTAATTTAGTTTGTCTTAGTTTAGTCTGTGTTTAGTTACTCTTTTAACTGGAATCCCTGGCTAAGACAGTTTTCTTACTTGTCATATTAGGAAATAGGAAGACCCTACATCGTAGATATCTGTAAATGTGGTTTCCATTTTTCTTGCTGTTTTAAATGTCACATTTCTGCAATTGGGAACACAATTTAAACATAGGAAAAACAACTTTTTTCATGTATTCCGGTTTGGCATAAGGTTTATTGATGGAAATATAGTTTAAATAATCAATTAGACATTCAAGGGCAAAGAAAATGCATTTCCCCCTTAGAACATAAAACTGGGTTATGGACAATATAAGTAGAAGAACACACAACAGTCATAATCACTTTATATGTTTTCTTTTAAAACCATCTGGATTTACTATAAATGATTTGATTTTCTTCATATACAAATTCAGTTTGTTCTGAAGTGAGAGATCTAGAAAGTTTTGCATAATGAAACATGCTATTTACACGCGTAGGGCACACACAAAAATATACAAAAGCAATTAAAAGGCTTTTACTGTGTGGAAAAGCATGGGAGATAATTAGATGATTACTCGATTAAGGTCACAACCCATCAAGCGCATCCTTTGCATCCACCATCCAATCCAATAGCTCTAATAAATCAAGAGTAAGGGCTGAGACATTCACAGAATGCTGATTTCTTTTTGATGGGGAATTTGTCCTTTCAGATTTCATGTTAAGGGCCAAAATGTTGTGTTTAGATGGAGAGAGAGGGAAGGAATGTAATCTGAATGTTTGTTTGAAAACAGACATTGGTAAGAGAAGCAATGTAGAGACTATATTCTGTATTATTCCTAATAAGATGGGTAGCAGATTATTGAGATGATAAACAGCCATTGGGAAAATGACTACTACGCCAACTTAATTGTCATCATCATCATCATCATCATCAATCTCTAATCAGGGTTAAGGGTTAGCAAAATTAAGGCCGGGGGGGGATTTTTTTCATTATATTCCTCTCCCTTGAGTCTTCATTAAACTCTTGTCACTGGGATGAGTCAGAAGCTGATAAGAAGAAAGAGCCGGCCTCTTTCAATCTGGTGCTATTTAGCTATGGTTTATCTGTGGTTGCAACACCCACAGATACATCAACAGTTGAGGGCAGGGAACTCATGTTCCCCGGTAATAATTTTTTCACAATTTTCCAACCATTGCATTTTTTTTTAAAAAAACCAGTAACCTTGGATATCACTGTAATCAACTTCTAAATATTAGCAAAAAATTGCCTGGCCAGTAGGATAGAAATCCAGTCACATAATGGCTGCCATGAAAATGGCTTTCCATTGTTGAATTTCTTTCCTTTTCAAAGATACATAGGACAATTATCCCATCGCATGGTGACATTGAACTCAGTTGTACAAGTAGCTATTCACTTGGTGAAATAAGATCAAAGGCAGGCAAGATATGTTGACATCTTCAGAACAGACCAATGACTCACTGGCAAATGCTACATTTGTATTATAGCATGCTCTGAAGTCTCCTTTCAGAATCAAAACTGAAGCACTGGGGATACTTTGAAAACTTTTTTTTTCACATCCACAATGCTTTATGTGAAGTACTATGAGGGCACTTACACTTTACAAAGCATTGTGCCCTTCATTGCTTGCTAAAATGAAATGACTATCTCTCTTTGCTTTGCTTCAAGTCTTCTCTTACTAGTAACCAGAAGATGTCTTTGCACATGCTATTCTGATCCTTTCAGTCAGTTCCAGGACATTATTCAGTGTAGATGTTTGTTCTTGGATGCCTCATCTGTTTTAATTTCATTTCTATCACTCAGGTGGTAAATGGTCCTTTATTTGCAATGCCTTGTCATGTATTTGGTTCTGCTAAGAGAAGATGGAGCTGGCCATCAAAACGGAGCTGGCCTTACTCAATAGGTAAGGGATAGAAGTTACAGAAATCTAAATACTGAATTGTTGCTAGCTTTCCTGGGATTAAATATATCAGCCTTTTCCATCTCAAGGAGAAGGGAACCCATTTTGGCGTAAGTGATTACTTTGGTTAGATTAGAGCAACTATGTCTTACTGTTCCAGGCAAATATGTAGCCTTGCTTGTTGGACATTATAATGTAATATGTGCTTGCAGATTTACACAGATATCCCAATTAGACAATCTTGTTGTGGTTACCAGATAAAAAGTGAAAAAGTCTGAACAACCACTAAAAGAATTAGGAGTTTTGTAGGACCAGCAGATACTCTCTGATCATCTAGATTTTTGTAGCCCAGCTCTGGTAGCCATAAATGCTATTAGGACTAGGCTTCAAATTTTGACAGAAAATATTGGTTGTCTGGATGCAAAGAGAAATGGGAACTGTCTGTTCTCAAGCCCCATGAAAATACAGACACATCCCCATTGAGCAATTACCAAAGAGAAAACAATATCTGGAACTGTACAGTATATTTCATTAAAATGAAAATAAAATATTTGTTATGCAAAACTTAATTTAAATCATTGAAACACATGCCCCTATTGATACAGTTATACAGGGAAGCAGTGTAAAAAAATGGCATTACAGTTCCCGTGTGATTTTTCTATAAGTTTCAAAATAAACAAATACATATGGCAGACTGTATAATAATAAAATAACAGATGTAGAATAGTATTTACATTGCTAACTAAGTAAGAGATAATGGTCCTATGAAAATGCATCAAGTTGCTCAAGAGAGTAAAAATCACAGACCTGATTCATAAAATATATGCATATGTATATGTATATAATATATATTTATTTAAATATATTTTTATGTATAGCATATGAACATGTATAAAATTGAACAGAAGAGAACCATATGGATTATTTTACCCAATGGATAATTTACTGCAGATGTTTTAAACCACAGTTATCCATTCCACCAGAAATTCTGATGCATAACCTAAAACTACATGCTCAAGAAGCTCAGTATAGGTTTTGACAAATGTGCAAAAAGGAACTGCGCATCCCCTTGAACAGGAATTTTCAGATGAGAGTTTCTCTATAGCTAAACTTGGTACGAAAACTCTTGTTCAAGCTAAATTCTTTAATGAAAGTCAATTTAAGCCTTTCTGCTAATATTCTTTTTAATGAAAGAGTTGGCATGTGATGCGATTGACTCATCCACCGAGATCAATGGAAATAAAGACTACAATTCTAATCAATCTAAATAACTTTTAAATGAAAAGACAGAACATTAGATGGTTGTTGCCCCATGTGTATTGATAGCAGCTCACAGTGCTTTGGACTAAAACAAAACAATATTTTTAAAATTATATGTCAGAGTGTTTTGCTAAAAGCTTAGCACTCTGAGAAAAAGCTTAGCGCTGCTATACAAAGTGAAAGAATGTGATTGTTACCCATACATGGCCCCAAACCAAAACTCCCTGTGTGGTTTTGGAGCTCGTGACCATGTGGGCTTCTCCATTCACATTCTCAGCACAAGATAAATCTTTAGATGAAAGAATTTTACAAATTATGTTCAGGCAAAGAGAACAAAATACAGTCACAATCATAAGTGAACTAATAAGTCAACCCCCTCCTTTTTTTGGCACTCCACAACAAATGGAAGGGAAAAGGCTGAACCCACATCTCTTTTTGATAGTTTAAATCAAATTATTAAAGTTCCTTTGCAGTGGAAGTTTTCTAATCCCTATGACCTTGATTAACCTCCACTGAAATCACTCTAAAGGCCACTGTCTCAGTGAAGATTGAATGAAATCCATCTGATTATACAAGAATAATTGGTCAATCAATTGTATTGCTTGACCTGCAATGCATATCATCTTTTTGGATGGAAATTTCACTAGTATAAATCTAGTGTTATGGCTGAAATACATCTGTATGTGCTTTTGATGAACTGGGTTGGCTGCACAATAACTAGAGCTTGTGGGTCATGTGCCCATTTCGCCTATCCAGTAGTTGACTGAAGGTGATGGATGGTGAACATCTTATCATTTCCTGAAATCTGATTTAAATGGAACCTTTTATTTTCTCCTCCCTTCAGAAGTGGGAGTGAAACAAATGGAGAAAATCATGACTCAAGAATCCAACAAAATCTTAAATCAGTGCTCCTATCCCTGAGTCCTTAACATACGTAAAATTACCACAATTTCAGCAATTTGAAGAGTGCTAGCAAGGTATTCAAGCAAGGTAGCAAGCAAACAGAGATGCTGTGGGATTGTCTTTGTTTTATGAATCAGGTACTGTGTCAACATCAGATAGGAAAGAGCTCAGTAATTTTCTCTTTAAAAACCCTTTTGTCAGTGTGGTTATAAAATGCAACAGGTGGGTCAAGGATTAGAAAAAATGGCTGTAGAAGTAAATGTTGAAATTGTTGTTGTAGTACTAATAATATTTGGAGAAAGCAAATTAATTCTACTTGGTCCAGTACGTAATATTAAAAATCTGCATTCTGATTATAAACATTTATAGTAATAAGTAGATTACGGCTAAGTCTTCAATGGAGAAGATGCAGAGTACAGTATATATTGCTTTTCATAGTGTATCTTAAGTTTCTAGTATGGCAACAGACTAGGGGTTTTCAGAACAAAGGAAAAACACAGTATTATAAACAGACACACACGCACGTACAGTATTGAAATAGGGGTTTCACTATGGAAGGCAGATTAGGAGTCACAATATAAATCAGATGAATTATTTCAAGCTCAAAAGAGTCTTACACTTGGAAACCAAATTATAATTCTCATTTGCATGGCAAACCAGGAAGGAGCAGGGCCTTTTTTGGCCAATGGGACAGAGTCGATTTCCCCCCACCCCAACTTCATAGTATGGTTAATTGCTGTGACATGGCAACTGGCTTTCCCCTTTCTTTTACACACCATGACTTTTTGGTTATTATACATCTATCATCTGCCTTGCCATTTTTTTTTAAAAAAAAATGCCTGGCTCTGAAAGCAGCAGTGGCTACTGAGTTAACAGTGAACATTGATTTGGCATGTCAGCTGTCCCACATTCCCTATACTGTCATGTTTTCGTGTCTGCATGTCCATGAATGATGAAAATAAAAATAGTTGTTACCACCACATTAGTTCTAGCTTTTGCAGTGGGGTGCTTGGCATATTTTCTATTCCAAATTACGGAAACTCCCCATGTCATCCTTCTTCAAGCTGGTCGGATTTATCAGAGCTGAAGTTCAACACCACTTAAACGCTGACATGTGCCTGTGGTGAAATGGATAGTAAACAGTGTGCTAGAACCTTAATTATCACTTTCTGCAGTATTAACAGGATCATAAGCAACGTGGAGCACAGTGATGATTGAACTGATGGGAGGCATCTTTAATGAGGATCTGATATCCAAGTTTACATAAACATAGCCTATCCAAAAAGACTATAAAATGTTCTACAAGTTCATACCTCATCCCAGACTTTTTCTGCAAGCACCCAGATTCTCTTCCATTTACATCCAGGACCTCTTAGCTTTATGTCAGCTCTTCCTTGGTTCATCCTTTAAATATCAAATTAAAAAACAACAACTTGCTTTCTTTATAACAGCAAACAAGAATGTTGTTCAAGTCAGCAAACACTAGTAAAGAAATGCTACTGCCTTACGGGTGAAATCCTCCCTCTCTCCCTCTCTCTCTCCGACTCCTGCTCTTTTTCACTATTAAACTCAGTAGAAGCATGACTCAATCAAATCCAGAGGATCACATTAATTCAAATCTAATCATCAGATTTTTTTGAATAGATTGCATATGGCCTTAAATTAAAATTATCTACTTCTAGGCAGGATTTTTTCTCCTTAACATGAATGTGAATGTCCTTTTGCCTAATTATATAGTTGTTTTTTTTTTAAAAAAAGAACAAAATATTACATTAGTGATATCTGGTAACTTGGGTATTACACATTAAAATTGAGGTGAAAAATTTAATTAAGTGCTCCTCTTAGTAATTTGTGCTTTAGTTAGATTGGATTTTTCCCCCAGTTAGAACATGCAAGTGATATGTCCCTATTGGGCTATGACATAGTTGTTGGATAAATCATAGTGACTAGATTCTCACCACATGCTAGACTCAAATCATATTGCAGCTTAGCATGTGTGGAAAAAAAGATCAACTTCTAGGGTAAGATATAAGACTTCAATTTTAGTGTTTTATGGGAAACTTTAAATTTCCATATTTTCATTTTGTTTTGGAAGAAAAAAAATCTCTGGGATTCCAAATCCATAAATTATCTAATTTTTGGTATAATTAATACATACCAAATAGCTAGCTAGCCAGCTAGCTAGCTAGCTAGATGGATAGATAGATAGATATTGATAGATATAAAATTCATTCTGCAAATACTGTCATTTTCTCAAACATAAATCCCGCTGAGAAACTTTTAATATAAAGTAGCTTTCTGTCAGGCCTGAAAGACCACACATGACAGTGCAATCAAACTGATTTATTGCTAAAAAGCTTATGCACAGGAATCTTCTCAACCAACAGTTAGCACTTTATGGAATTAAATAAGGGTCAACAGAATTCAAGGGAAGTTATACAATACGTGCTTAACATAAAATTTTAAAATTTTAGCGGACAGAAGTTGAATGGAACCAGTCAAAACCTGTCCTTTAGCCAATATCAAAAATTGCATTACTTATTATTTAGCCTAAACCCAAGTAATATTGTTATGAATCTTGAGCCAAATAATCTTATCTACACACACAGTTCAGCAGCCTCTCCTACATGTAAACAAATTTCATTCCCTTTTTAAAACACAGTCTTCATTTTAATTGCCTTCTCCTTCCTCCCCTCCTCGAAAACTTACAGCTCTACATAGCCAATATAAGAAGCTTGAAATATGTCAACACCATGTTGTTGTTGTTGTTAGTTGCGAAGTCGTGTCCGACCCATCGCGACCCTATGGACAATGTTCCTCCAGGCCTTCCTGTCCTCTACTATCTTCTGGAGTCCATTTAAGCTCACGCCTACTGCTTCAGTGACTCCATCCAGCCACCTCATTCTCTGTCGTCCCCTTCTTCTAGTGCCCTCAATCTTTCCCAGGATTAGGCTCTTCTCCAGTGAGTCCTTCCTTCTCATTAGGTGGCCAAAGTATTTGAGTTTTAGCTTCAGGATCTGGCCTTCTAAAGAGCAGTCAGGGTTGATCTCCTCTAGGACTGACCGGTTTGATCGCCTTGCAGTCCAAGGAACTCGCAGGAGTCTTCTCCAGCACCATAGTTCAAAGGCCTCAATTCTTTGGCGCTCAGCCTTTCTTATGGTCCAGCTTTCACTGCCATACATTGCAACTGGGAAGACCATAGCCTTGACTATACGCACTTTTGTTGACAGGGTGATGTCTCTGCTTTTTAGTGTGCTGTCTAGATTTGCCATGGCTTTCCTCCCGAGGAGCAAGCGTCTTTTAATTTCTTGGCTACAGTCCCCATCTGCAGTGATCTTGGAGCCCAGGAAAATAAAATCTGTCACTACCTCCATTTCTTCCCCATCTATTTGCCAGGAATTGAGAGGGCCAGATGCCATGATCTTGGTTTTCTTAATGTTTAATTTCAATCCAAGTTTTGCACTCTCCTTCTTCACCCGCAACAAAAGGCTCTTTAGTTCTTCTTCACTTTCTGCCATGTATTACCTATTAAATTAGAGATGGGTAACTATTTGGTGGTCGGGAATAGAACCTGAAGGCCAAAGGAAATGAAATATGATGAGCAGGTTTTTTTTTCATAAACATGAGTAGGGGTCTTCATATTTTCTTCCTAGTTCCAGAGATGGGACATTTTAACTGAATTTAAAAAAAAAGTTTCCTGCCTCAAAATAGCAACAAATGATACCAATCTATTTTAGTCAAGCACTAATATGTGGAACCACAGTCAAAGATGACCCTAGGAATAGAAAGGAAAGGGTTATGTTATGTTATGTTATGTGCTTCATTTCTTAATTATTCTAAATATTTGGTGAAAAACTATGACAAGCATAGTTACAACTTAGAAATATTCAATGCAATGAGTATAAGATGTTAGAACTTTGATTCTTCTTTCTCCTCCCTACTCACGATAAACAGGAACAATGATCAGGAGAGAGTTCTCCGCTTATTATGCACCTCAGCCATTTGTTCTCTGTTGCTTACTTTGTTCCTGAAAGACATTTTACAAATGAGATGCACGAAAGGGAGAGGAGTTGGGAGTACAGTAAATAAATGTATTTATTTCAATTAAGTGTATGGAGTTGGCACTGGGAAGGAGGGTATGCCAAAGGTTTCATAAAAAAGATTAATCCGGAGATGATATTTCAAGGACAAATAATATGTCACACATTTCAAGGGAAACTCCTATTTGTTCCAGAAAGTCTGGAAAGTTGTAATTCTGGGAATTCCTGAGTCTGGGAAGCTGCAATTCCCTAAATCTGGGAAGCTGCAATTCTGTGCACATTTACTACAGCATGATCCTCATGACATTGGCATGTATAGGATTGCACTTCAACACACCAGAGAAGCAGAATGTTTGAAACATTCGGTTTCATTCTAATGCCACCATTGTCTCTCTGTTTTGAGACTCTGATATCTTTAAGTTTATACCATCTTCGTTCTATTGGCTTGAGATTAATCAAACGGATGCACTGTCAACAATGCTCAAAACAGACACGGGCCTTGTTTACATGAAATCATAATGAATAAGATATTGCATTATATTGCACTAAGTCAAAAGCGAATAAACAAGATTATTGCATTTGTTATGCATAGGGGTATGTCGTTCGCTCTGAAAAAGACTTCTCAGTGTTACAGGTAATGCTATTCATTGTGCCTGAGACACATGGTGGTCTCATATTGCAAAGAGGGGCAGGCTGGGAGGCAGATATGACAGGAGAAAGGAAAAGGCCAACATATGAGGCAAGAGTAAATACAGGGGTTTTGGATGAAAACAAGCTCTAAAATTACAAAGGCTTGAAGAGCTTTCTAGTCATGTGTTAACCATGAACTTCTTGGTGCTCTCTAAGTTTGGTTATTTGCCCGGATATGTTTTTTTTTACTATGTAAATCATCAGTGGGACTGAAGATGGGTTTTGCAGCAAACCACTTACTACTGGTAAGGATATTACCTAAGTGAATAATGAAATATCTGCTAGTAAACAAACAAGGTCAGAGAGCACCAGAAATTTCACAGTTCAAACCTGAACTACAGTTATTCTTTCCTATTTTAAATGTTAACCTCCTGTTTTTTTTAAAAAAAATCAAATATGAAAATACTATTTTGATAATCTATATTAATTTTATGTAAACCTAGACAGTTCCAAAGCAGCCTATTTAATCCTTCTCATCTCTCAGATCCTGTTACTTTAATTAATGCTGTTACTCTACCATCATTCTCCCTTTTCCTTTGACAATTTTTCCATTTGTTCTTGCTTTAAACAATGAACTGTAGCACGAGGCTCAGTGGTTGAAGATCAAAGTCCCAGAAGAATCCTGACAACATAGAACGTAGGTAGATATAGATTGCTTGGACAGACTTCAAAATGGAATTGTTGATTTTCATCCCTCTGTGTTTAGGCTCATTTTCAAATACGTGCTACTTCCTTAATCCAAAGTTTTAGATTTACAGTGAAAGAATAAACTTCTGGATTCCTTCCATGCTTATGTAAGAAGTGGGAATAAAAATCCGCATGATTATCATCACAAAACCCGTTGGCACTTGAGGTATATTGTAATATGAACATGAAGCTCATATGTAACATATAGGATCCTAATAAATGAATAGAATGCTTGTGACTGTTGCTAATCTTACATGAATCTGCTTTGTTTGGCCATTTTCAGCCTTGTAAAAATTTCTTTTTAGTATACGATGCAATTGCAAATATACAAAATTGCAACATTTCCAGACTTTAGTATCACATGATTTTTTTAAAAAAAATTCTCTGAATAATTTCACATCCTTCCAAGGTCAATGCTTTTTTTCTTGGAGGAGGAGGAGGATGCTCTGTGAATTTCCATTCTGCCTGTTTCACAGATATCCCTCTAATATTTATTGGCTACAAAGAGTATGGTTTTCATGTTTCCCAGGCTGGTCTGCAGCAGAATTTTTATTCAATGTTCAGAGTCTCCACTTCCATTTTTCAATACATTTTAGAGTTCTGCTAATCCTGGTTTTCACAAGCAGGTGACAGTTGTGGTGTGCCAGTTTCATTCTTTCCTGAAAGTGGTCAACCTTCAGACAGGCAAAAAGGTAAAAGGTTTCCCTGTCCAGTCCTGTCCGATTCTAGAGCATGATGCTCATCTCCGCTTCTTGGCTGAGAGAGCCACTGTTGTCTGAAGACATTTTCCATGGTCGTGGCCAGCATGGCTATATGCTAAAGGTGCATGGAACACTTCCTTCCCACCGAGGTGGAGCCTATTAATCTACTTGCATTTGCATGCTTTTGAACCACTAGGTAGGCAGGAGCTGGGGCAGGAATGGGAGATGACCCTGTTGCATGGTGCTCTAGTCTCAAAACTGGGCTGTCAGTTCCAGTTGACAGGTTGTGTTTCTTAACTGTTGAGCCATCAATCAGGCACTCATGTCCTAATCACCTCAAGAATGGAACACTGTAAAGCAGGGGTCCCTAACCCCTGGTCCGTGGACCAGTACCGGGCTGCGGCATGCCAGCAACTGGGCCACACAAACAAGCAAAGCCCCATCCACGGAATGCAGGCAGCACATAAAACCACACTCCCTCTGGTCCGCAGAAAAATGGTGCCCAAAAGACTGGGGACCTCTGCTGTAAAGCACTCTACATGGGGATGACCTTGAAGATCACATAGAAGATACAGTTGGTCCAGAATGCAGCTATGTGGGCAGTGTAGGCATGTCTCATTTTACCTGTGTGGCCCAATTAGGTGTGCTGGTTACCTGTTGGCTTCTGGATGCAATTCAAAATTAGTTATCACCTGTAAAAAGGTAAATGTTTCCCCGCACATGCGTGCTAGTCGTTTCCGACTCTAGGGGCCGGTGCTCATCTCCGTTTCAAAGCCGAAGAGCTAGTGCTTGTCCGAGGATGTCTCCGTGGTCATGTGGCCGGCATGACTAGATGCCAAAGGCACACGGAACGCTGTTACCTTCCCACCGTAGTGGTCCCTATTTTTCTACTTGCATTTTTACGTGCTTTCGAACTGCTAGGTTGGCAGAAGCTGGGACGAGTAACAGGCGCTCACTCTGTTATGCGGCACTCGGGATTCGACCCGCCAAACTGCCGACCATCTGATCGACAAGGTCAGCGTCCTAACCAACTGAGCCATTGCATAGTACATATTAATTCAGAGATCTCCAACTGTTTCTGCCTTTCTGGTACAATTGGGCTTTCTCAATGTCTCACTGTTTAAGCATAGTGTCAACTTGTGGGGACCAGGAAGCATGCCTTCTTTGTCATGATTCCTGCCCTCTGGAATGATATTTCCCAGAGATCTGGTTGATTCCCACCATGATGGAATTGAAAAGCTTATTAAATAACTGATTCTATTCCCAGGTTCTAGGACAGAATAAAGGTAGAGCATCTGCTGACTGGACTTTCTTATGTTTTATATTGAGCTGTTTTTGTGTTTTGCACTTTAAAAAAAAATCTGTAAGCTGCCCAGAGTCATTGTAAGCCAAGTGGATTATACATTATATACACTATTAAATAAAAAAATAATAATTCAACAGCCACCCGGTTTCTATACATGCAGAATGACATGAGGATGAAATACAGTAAATGGCACCTTATTGCACTTTTTTCAATCTTTGGGGCACTACTTTGTTTAGATGTTAGAACTACATAGGAGAAACAGGTTGGCCATTGAAAATCAAATTAATGGAACATTGAATTGCAGTGAAAATCCAAAGGGAATCATTAGGCATTAAACAAAATGCTCTGAAAGACCACTCTAGGAAAACCTGCACATCATAGCATTTGAAGCCAGTAAATTTGAGGAAAAAACAAACAAACTGCAAAAAGTTCACATGGCAATTTACAGCCTAAATAATTTGGAGAAAAAAGCGTTGAATTTGAAAGAGTGCAGAGTGTAGAATTCAGAAGATGCTTCAAAAAACCGATCATGAGATATCTTAGTGAAGGAATAATCACATTAATGGTTAACTGGCCATTATTTGTACTTTGCTGATGACAACAAACCATTTCTTGTCAAAATATTGCACTTTTGTGCCTTATTTACAATGTGTTGTACATTAACAAATCAATTTTTATGTGATTGAAAGCGGCCAATGAAGCAGATTCAAATAAGATTAATACAGAAACTTAATTGGACTACTTCCAGTAGTCTCACTGATTATTATGAGATTACTTGACAATGGAAAAAATATGGACTGGAGAATGTAGCTTTATTTCTAAATCAATGAGGAATATGGATGTATTCCATATACAGATAATACAGATGAGTCACCTGTGTTTAAGGAATGATCAAAAATAATGGCATGTTTCCATCTTCTTTCAAAATAGTTTACGACTTTTCTGGGCTCCCTTCATGAAAATTCACTACTCACCACTTATAGAAAGGTGAGTCTATCACATAGCTTCCGATACTTTTCATTCAAAATTTACTTTAATTAATTGACAATAATATTAATTTATCTTGTCCTTGAAAGCTACAAAGAGTGGCCCTACCAGCGTTACATGTCCAAGCTATCTAGTGACTTAAAAACAGTTCCTATTCTTTTCAGATAATTTAGATGTGTTTAATCATAGATGGCTATAGATGAGATGCAGATTTACAATATACAGTGTACAAGCCTACACAGTTTCGCTAAGTTCAAGGGTCCTTAGTCCCAGGATTTTACAGTGGTTTTGCTGTGCTCCTTTCCCATCCTAAAATAGGCAGGAAATCATCCTATCTTACTGTGCACTTGAAATAGGTCTTGGCCATGTTGCTGACCATATACTCTTTATGCATCATATTGTAAGCATTGTAGTTGTTGGTGCCTCAGCTAAACTTCAGCTCTATCCAATGTGAAAAGACCTATCTAGTATCCTGGTTACTCCATGCACTACATTTCTCTATTTGGACCAGCCTTGTTATGCCATTGACTGATTTATTGGCAAACAATAACAACAAAAATCCTTGAAACTATGAGGTGCTTGTTTGATAGACTGATTATTTGAGAGCAGTAATGAAGGATTTCATTGTTTAAAAAAAAATCCTTAGGAGTGGTCACTCAGATTTGTGCAACCAAGAGCAGTCAGAATGAAGAACTGCTGAAGAACTGAAGTTTGAGGAAGGGATATATCCATTTAGGAACTGATAAAAAATGATATAAGAAGAGGAAACAAAGGGGTTTCCTGGAATCAGTGATTGCTGATTGCTGGAATCAGTAATACCCAACCATGCCGAAGAAGACTGACTTCTTTCAATTGCACATTCAGTTACATCCATTAAATTGGCTAAGGCTTCTCAATTTCAATGCTTTGTACTCTAGGTTGACCAGCTGGCCAGTTGACCAATCAATATTCTAAACAAGTGTCTATCTCTCTCCAGGATAAAAAGATAGGCTCTCAGTAACGTTTATAGAAGGATGAATTAGTTGACTTATGGATATACTGTAAACATGGCGGCATCTGAACACAACCCAACATTTGTACATTTTCAGGAGCATTGTGCAGTACACCTAAGAAATAAATAAATAAATAGAATATCCTTTCTTGTCAAATAAAAGAGATCCCAACTGCAGAATTTAAGCCACTGGTCAATCGTACATCTTGACCAGAAAAATCAGAAACTACTCTTTTTGTTCTAAATGGTCCTAACTTTCAAGCAAGCACTAATGTGACACATTTGTTTCTCCTATAATCACACATTGTTTCTCACAATATTATAGGCAATGCATCTTGTAAAAATAAGACTTTGAAGTGGAATACATTGAGAGAAAGAGTTAATGACTTACACAAATTGGCACAAAATGGGTACCCGAGTAAATTAAATGTCCTGCATTTTTCTATAGTTTTCCTCTATTAAAGAAACCACTTATTGCTCTATTTGCTAAAAATGCTATTTTTAGATTCTGAACTTTCTGCTTTATTGCTTATATACAGTTTAGTATCTGTTTTTTCAATTATAACCAGCAAATTCTCAGAAGAATAAAGAATGTGGTCTATGTAAGCTACACATACCACTGTGATCATGGCTTTTTTATTGCTTCATCATTGTAATTATTGCTAGGAAATCACTATTGCAAGCACATATGCACAATTCTTAGTGAAACACCAAGTAAAACAATATAACTGGGTAAAGTGCCAGCAGTTCAAGTGCAAATCTGCAGCTTGCTCCTAGCACAAGATCTTTTTGTGGGTTTTTTTTAGTTTACACACTTCATTAGCATCTTGCTATATAATTAAGTAACAAATAGGCAGAGATGATACCAGCAAACACTTGAACTGGTTGCTTACAATCTGAACTGGATCTGAATTAATAATGTGGGGATCAACTATGCTTGGTTATCACAGTCCTGCAACCAAGGCAGAAATTTCACAACATAAACATGCCAGAGTTTATCTCATCTAAAACCCTGTTCCACACATTTAACAATTATGTCATGTGGAAGCCGCTCAGAAATAGGATATGGGTGTAATACATTTCCTTACTATGCAAGGATATTCCAGTATAGTTATCATGTCTAATGGTCCTCCACAGACTCTCTCCATGCTCCATCATCTCTCCGCCTTAAGCCTTTCAAAGCCGACAACTACCTTGTTTATGGAACTATTTCTTATATACCCATATATATAGAGAGAGAGAGCACATCCCCTTTCAAAAAAGGTAGGCAGATCTTGTTCTTAGGATTCTATAAAGCACAGGGGACAGCAGGTAAAGCTTAAATGTGCTTAAGGTGGCACTTACAGCTTATTATCTATGCCAAAGCAGACACTTTTCTTTCCCTCAGCAATTTCCCCTCCATTTCACAGCTACAGTTACATTTCCTTCCTGCAGCAACTACTAATTCCACAGAATACCCATGTCTTCTGACTAGAGCTGATCCTCACAGAGCGACTGTAGTTACCTCCCTTAAATAATTGCATTTCTGCTTTTCTATTTCTAATTTGGAAGAGTAAAAGCTTGAAAATACTGCAAACCAGATTGCTAACCTCTGTCTATTCATTGCCTCATTTCATCTATGTTTTCAGCTGATTCTGGGACACAATGTAATTGCCTACAGGTGGTCCTCAACCTACAACCCTAATTGAGACCAAAATTTCAACCCTAATTGAGACCAAAATTTCCACTGCTAAGCAAGACAGTTGTTAAGTGAGCTTTGTCCCATCTTACAACCTTTCCTGTCACAGTTGTTAAGTGAATCATTGCAGTTGATAAGTTAATAACACAATTGTTAAATGAATCTGGTTTCCCCATTGACCTTGTCAGAAAAGTCACAAAAAGTGATCACATGATCCCGGGGACACTGCAAAAGTCATAAAGACATGCCAGGGGCCAAACATCCAAATATTGATCACGTGACCATGGAGATGCTGCAATAGTCAGTTGTAAGTGTGAAAAATGGTCATAAGTTACTTTTTAGGGCCCTTATAACTTTGAATGGCCAAGAAACAAATGGTTCTAAGACAAGAACTACCTGTGCAAATGTACTGATGTAACTCATATGTTCTTGAAGGAACTAGAGAGGATGTGGAAAGTGAAGTTCAAAGCAATCCCAGTGGTGATAGAAACACTTGGGACTATGACTCCTAAGCTGGGAGAGGGCCTGTAACTGATTCCAGGAACAACATCAGAGCTCTCTGTCCAGACGAGTGTACTGCTAGGAACAGCTAAGATACTATGCAGCATGCTCAAATTCCCAGTCCTCCGGTAGAGGAACCAAGTTTGAGGAACATATATAACATCCATAGATAGTGGTGAGGAGGGATTTTGACTTTTTATATAAAGTGAAATTATTCCAGATGCAGTATTTGGGAAGCAGTATAAAACTTACTAGATAAATAATGAGTATGTTTGCTTCATGGAGGAAATAATTGCAAAGGAGAATAAAATCTGTATTTTTAAGACAATTTTTCAGTGTACATGATGCACTGGGTACATGAAAGACTTCCAAGGAAGCAAATCTTGCAGTTTGCAAAGCATATGTACGTGTTTCTCCTTGGAATGTTTTGGTTGCTATCAGTTCAGGGGGAAAAAAAGGTTCGTTATGAAGATAGAAAGTCCAGTTCAAAAATATCCTAAAGCTATAATGAGCTAGACTGAAGGAGGAGGTTACCTATATAGTTTGGGCCTTACATCTCTCTCTCTCTCTCTCCCCCTTGTGTGTGTGTGTGTGTGTGTGTGTGTGTGCGTGTGTGTGCGCGCGTGTATTCAGTCTCAGCCGGCAACACTTTGACACATACAATTATGGATTTTATAGGGTTATTAGATCTACATTGGTCTCCATGATTCCAGTAGTATCTTTTAGAGTCATTTGTATAGGTAGCATATACATTTTAATACTAAATAAAGAAATATGACAGCAGCAATATTGTAAAGAGTGATATTTTAGGTGGGTTTTTTCATATTGAAGTAGAGATAAAATACAGATCAATCCCAATTCATTATGTAGATACAGCAGGAAAGAAAAACTTGAGAAGTTTTAAAAGATTCAGTGACATCAAAGATAAGCTATGGCTCATTTGTTCAGAAGATGCAAGAACAGACGTTTGAAGAAGCCAGCTGTCAAAAATTGGACATATCTAAGTCTCCAAAATGGAATGGGACCAATTTAAAGGTCAAAGATACCTGTGAGACTTACAGCATATTCCAATGCATGTCTATATCAACTGACAATCCCAATGAGTTTAGTGGTTCTTTCTTAAATAAAAGTAGATGACAGAACTTTTAGTCGTATTTGGCTCCTAAGACCAAATTCAGAAATATGAGTTTTGTCCCCATATTTGTAAACAGTGGGACAGCAAAATTAAACAGACTTTCGTGGTGCATTAAAGACTAACAAAATAGACATAAACTTTCATGGACTGGAGTCCATTTCATTAGATGCATGAAGTTTCCCAAGCTGGCCGATTCAGAGGTACAAGATTGTAGAGATGTGTCAAAGGTAACTGTTGGCAGAAATGTCCAAGGCAAATGAGATATAATAATACTGACTGTGACAATTACATTAAAGCGTAACTAAATATAAAACAACATTATGATATTTCACAAAGCAGAACCGGTGATAATGAAAACATCCTCCTGTTGGTAAGCTAAACAATATCTCATGAGGTAAAAAGTGATGGAGCTGAACTTCTTGATAAATTATGATTCAGTGGCTGCTGTTGAGGACTTTATCAAATTATTTTATGACCCACCATCTCTATTAAGATAATGGGTATTTATCCCATACTCTGTAGCATGTTATAGAACTAAATCCATTCTATTAATAAGAATGTCATAGTTTTATTCTTTTATATTGTCTGATTGAAGAAATTTCTCATATCATTATGCTTCCATTTTGAACATGTTGCTTTACCAAATACTGATCTTACTTTGCATATCCAAACAATGCCCTTCAAGGCAAAACTAATAACTTTATAATTCATAGGTAGCCTGCCCCTGAAAATTGTTCCAGCAAACAAACAAAAAGTTCTCAATCTTTCTCATTTGGAGAGTCATCTTTTCTCAACTGACAATTTAAATTTCCTTGCTTTCTCTCAATTAGGCTGCAAATGCACTCTTTATTCATTATTTTCACCTTGCACAGTCTTAGAAACTACATTTCTATACTTCAAACCTCTCAAGAAAGGATAATTGATCTGTTAGGGTTCCCCTTCAGTATTTTGCTTAGCAAATTTACTTATCTGAGATGGGTGGCTATAGAAACTGAATAAAGAAAGAATCCATGCTTGGCTTAATGGAAAACCATCTATACCAGGGGTATCCAACTCGCAACGTCACGTGACGTGTTGCGACGTATCGCGACATTTCCCCCATTGCCGGAGCTGGGGTGGACACAGTTTCGGCATGACGCATCTGGCCCGCGGACCAGCAGTTTGACACCCCTGATCTATACTTTTCTTTCCAAGACAGGAAATTATCTGCAATTACAGCAGGCATAAACACAAACTCACATCTAACAATATATTAAAGCTTTCCTTGTACAGTAACTAGAGAAATATGCCCCAGACTAATGTTAGCTGTCATAATATGAAAGCATATAAAAAGAATGTTTGGGATATACTACCTCTGAACATGTTTTCTTTAAAACACCGGTCTGTTAAGTTTTTCATGGGAAGCCATTCTTTCTTTCGAGAAAGACTTGATTTATTTGCATATATAGTCATTATCTCCATGGAGATGCTGACAACAATTGTTTAGATTCTGCAGTGATCTCTGTGATTATGGATTCATCTCTTGCTATAAATTAGCTGTTTGAAATCACTTCTAAATGGTGGTTCAACATTTTCACTCAAACTCATCATATCTTCCTCCTGGACACTATTATTCAAATAAATTAGTATTCCTCAGTCTTCTGGCTTGTCTGGAAACAATGGGAATAATTGGTCAAGCAATGTTGCCATGCAACATCTTCTAATTTTACCTGGGATTGAGCAAAAGACCATGCAAAGGCTTCCATGAATGCTTTCCCTAGCTAACTGGGATCTGGCTGCCCGAATGCTTTTTTATATTGGGATTCTGTGCATGGGTGTGAGAGTGTGTGTATGTTAGTGTTAGGAGGACAAAATTTAGATTCTGAGAAACATACTCAAAATTAAAATCTGAATGGCGTCATATGCCTGCTAATTTGTTTCCATGACAACTCTGATTCAATTGTTGTACAAGATGCCCACATAAATGGGGAGAAGGGGAGGTTTTCATATCACCATCTTGTAGGTATGTGTATGTGTTCATAATCTTTTGCCCTCTTACATTTGACAGGAATTTCTATATTTAAATCTAATCTACCATGTCCTGCCACCTGGAATTACATACCATCTGTATGATATCCTTTCAGATAAGTGAAGACTGCTATTGTATCTACAATTATCTTTCCTTAAGATTAAACATGTCAAGCTCCTTCAATCTTGCTCTATTTTCATTCTTTTGCCACTTGCTGAGCCTTTTTCTAAATCCTTAAAATGAGATGCTCAGAACTAGATGCTTCAGTTGGATTCTCACCAAAGTGGAATAAAATGAATGATTGCTTCTTATGATTTGGATATTAAATTTTAGTTAATATAGCCTAAATTTGCATTTCCCTTCTTTGCAGTCACATCACCACACTCCTGGCTCATGTTCAATTTATAATCAATTGCTCTTGCAAAACCACTTTTTATAAGTACTGTACCCAACTAGGAATCCTTGTCATATACTTGTATATTTAATTTTCGTTTGGGAAACATTTATCGAGAGGCTGTCTTTAAGAATTTATTTTCAAGATAGATGAGTGTGGCTGCATGAATTACAGGGCATGCCGCTGTACTCCAAAGAAGGGTGATGCCACCCAACCCAGGCTTAATTAACTTGCTAATCAGAAAGTCAAGGTATACTTTTGTCAAATCTTTGGCTAAAATTCCCACAAACTACTAAGATACTATTTTGATCAGAAAATGAAGTCATGTGAGTCTGGTGAATTTATTCTTACTTAATTTGTATTGCTGTCTATCTCAAGTTCATGACTGTGAGCAGCTAACAATTAAAAACAGCATAATAAAAATAGACTGTAGACAAATCCATGCTGACTAAAACTGACTGCCATTGTTTGCAAAGAGTTTACAAACTGATCTCCTTTTGATCGGTTCTACAATCTTCTTGTGAGCCAGTTTGGCGTACAGGTAGTCCTCAACTTAGCTGGTGACCTTAGCTTACTCCTTGATCTAGTGACTTTTAATGGTAGACATTACTATGCCATTTCTGTCATCTTGCCACGAAAACTGCAAGAACTTGTTCAGGCAGTCTCCAGGACCATCAATACTGACTCGGAGACACCCCAAAACAAAACAAAGCAATCTCCCCAGGTCAACCTTATCTATTTTGCTAGATCATCCTTCGTACTCCACCTAACCCATCTTTTCAAACCAGGAACAACATTTGCTATTCTCCAATTATCTGGCACTTCTTTAGATCCACAGGATTCCTCAAAGGTAGTAACACATAAGGGTTCAGAGAGATAACCAGCAAGTTC
Organism: Vipera berus; assembly: GCF_964194415.1. Lineage (NCBI taxonomy): Eukaryota > Metazoa > Chordata > Lepidosauria > Squamata > Viperidae > Vipera > Vipera berus. The sequence continues at coordinate 18,557,609 of NC_138206.1, forward strand.
CTTTATTATCTTTGGATACAATTCATCTGTCCTGGAGATTTAAACATTCAAAGTAAAGAAGTATTTCCTGACATTGCTTGTCAATCTGAAGCTCCCTCACTAACCCTTCAAATTGCTCTTCAGAATTTTTCCTGATGGAATCCATATTATTTTTTTGTTGGAGAGGACTGAACCGAAGTGTGTGAGTACCTTGGAGTTTTCTTTATTATTATCTTGGAATTTTATCCTTCTTTTTCTTTTTCATTTCATTACCATAGCTCATTCTGGGTTTTTTTTCTCTCTCTCTAGCTCTACAGTTCTGAGCTACTTGTCTGTACACTTTCTGAAAGCTGTCTTTCTATGTCCTATCTATGTCCATATGCACTTTTTTCCCCACTAAGCATTCTGTGTAACCATATGGCTTATTCATCTGTCTCCTATTTTTTCTCCTCACTGAAATGGTTTGCAATTGTCTTCAGGAACCCTCACATGTAAGAGCTTCTTGTTCCATTAACTTCTCTTATCACAGATCCCTACTTATCACTGCTCTAAATTAACATATTTTTTTTTGAAGTGAAAAATATGTTTGCTCAGTGTTTGCTTTTCCTTAAAATCAAGGATGCAGTATTACATTGTCATTTTACCAGGCAAAATATAAAGTCTAAGGACAGATGATCCTCTTGTAAGCTTTCTTCTCCTGAGAAGACTGTGCTTTGTACAATTTGTTCCCCAGCAGATTATTAAAGTTATTAAAGGTTATTAAAATCTCCCATTATGACATTATGACCCTTGGAAAAATCTGTGGTTTGATTTAATAAGGCTTCATCTACATCTTTTCTTTGGTTAGGTGGGTGATTGTAGACACCAACAATAGTATTGCTTTTATTTTTTTCTACCACTTATTTTAACCCAGATGGTCTCCACAGCTTTGCCAACTAGGATTATTCACTTAACTTTTCCCAAACATTTCCACTTAGCACTAAGAGCACAATATCCTTTAACAGTTTCATCGATTTCTTGAAATCTTGATCATCGTGCTAGAATAATCCAAATTGTTGGAAAAAATGGACTGGTGTTGTACCTTTTGGACTAATTAAAGCACAATGGCATCTGGACCATTGTTATTTGGGGTACTTTGGAAAAATTGTGAATTTTTGAAAATTCTCCTCTTTTCTTACTTGGAAGCCTATTGCTCTCTTTTTGAATCTAGAGGGAGTCAACCTTTACAGTGAAAGGCGCCTGGCATCTGTCTTCTTAAATCCCTGTTTGGCTTTTAACATCAGAACTGCTGTATAAATATGAACTTGAGCGCTCATTTGTAAGTCACAGACAGAGTCAGTTGCAAATTACTATTCAGTTGTAGATATCACTGCAGAAGTGATTTACCAGCCCTCTCCTAACTGTTGAGAAAGCTCCGGTGACATGATACAGAGAAATATAATATGCTCCTGTGTTTCACCTTCAGACATCAAGAATCACACAAGTATAAATCATCAAAATCCTACAAAGACTATGTTGAATTATGCCACACAAGGTAGCTAAGAATCCTGCAGCATTTTTAAGAACTAACAAGATTTATTGTGGCACTGATGTTTGTGGACTAGAGACCACTTTGTTGGGGGAAATATTATAATTTCCTGGGAGAGATGTGTATGCGTTGTCCAGAGAAAAAAAGCATAAACACTGTGGTAAAAAGAACATGAAATGTCAATCTATGCAGAACCCAAACAAAAAATCCTGTTTTTTATTTTAAAAATCTTTGAACTCAACTAAAAATATTCTAAAATTTATATTGTCCCTTACAAATACTCTTATTTATTTCTGCCAATATTTATTAAGTATAACCTATGTATTCATGTTTATCAAAGGAAATACTGCATGCATCTGAAAAAATAGGCTGTACTCCCTCAAAAACTAATGCCACAACAAATTTATTGGCCTTGTTACTGCATAAAGCTTTGATTCTTTACCATTCTTGAGATCTGAATTGCCTTATAATTTAACTGTTGGGCCATATATTGCTTGATATACTTTCAAGCTTGAGTGACCATGTGGTTGACACATTTATAAAAAAAGCATAAAATTATACAGCATACCTGATGTAGGATATAACTATTAGAAATTTTTCAAGGAAAACATCTCTCTGAAATATTCTGCATGAAATATGGATACAAAGTGACCTAAAGGTCTAAATGAAGTTTTATTATTTATCAAATTATAGTTCTCAAATGGTTTCAGGGAAGTTTGCAGCAACAGTTACTGACTTCAAAATAATGGTGCAGATGGGTAGGCCCACTCTTTGCAGGTCTCCAATTCCTTGGTTGAACCTACCATTTTGAAGTATTGACCATCACTGTGGACACTCCTAAATGACTTACTCTGAAGAAGTTACCTCAAGAGATCAAACTTCTATAAAGTAGCCTCATTTTACACTGGCAGCCTAAGTGCGAATAATCAAACTTATTTAATATTGAATATTCCCTAACACAGCGGCCCTCAAACTCTTTGGGCACCAGGGACTGGTTCCATGGAGATAATTTTTTTCTGTGGACCAGAGGGGGCATGTGCTGTTTGCATTGTGGATGGGCTTCGCTTGTTTGCACGGATGGGTTTCTGGCATGCTGTGGACCGGTGTCGGTCTACGTACCGGGGATTGGGGACCCCTACTCTAACAGCCACTGGGCAATACTTATAACCGGGGTGGTGAAAGTATAATAAAAGAGAGACATGGAGCCAAGCTTCCTAAGGCATTGAACATCATTCATGTTTTTTTTACAACTAACATCAAAATTTTGAAGTTCCAAAGACTGAATTTTATTGTATGGGATGTTTCCAAAATATTATATCACATTATGTTTAAGCATAAAAGTAATTGTAGATGTTATTACTCCCCCTCCCAAACTTTCTAAATCCAACAATATTTATACCTGTAGATTTTAATCCCTGCTAGTAACTAGGTAACAGTAGATATAGTGAGCCACATAACAAAGGATATGACATACCATAACAGGGTGGGAGAAGTTCAGGGGATAAAGTACTAATCACATACTTTTAGGTGTGTTTCATTACCTACTAATGAAAGAAACAGCGTTAATTAGAGTTAGGTTTAATTTAACACACATATTTGAGTAGCCTTCTAATCTAGTTTATTAACAGGGTAAATGATTAAAACTCTACAAGGGTAACTGAGGATTCCTTTTTGGAATAGTCTACTTCCAGTTACTAAACATGATCAGCATGGTCTCAAAGATGCCTTTTTTTCTTCAAAAGACAACTGGACTGTTTTGGTTTTTTTAATCTTCAGGCTTCTGAAAATGGAAGAAAAAAGACATTTCACTTCTCATCCAAGAAGCTTCATCCCCATGGATTCATCCCCTGCCATCAGAACTGATGGAGCTTCTTGGATGACAGCAAAATGCAGTTCATTTGCCTTTTGAAGAAAAAAAGCACCTTTAAGACAGCTATCACTTGGATGACTGAGAATCTCCACAGACATGATCTTTTTATACTATCCCGAAATTGGACACCTATTATCAGCATGAGTAATGTGAACATGGGTGTGGATGGATGAAACATATTGCAGAAAATGAAAATCACTAAAATATCATTCTTTGCAGACTGCAATAAAATTGTATTATCATTATCATCTAACTTCATAAATTGGATACCTATCAAATATAAACAAGCTAGCCAGCTTCATATTTCCTATAGAATATTGCCCTAAAAGTGAAATGTGGGTTTTTAAAAAGGGTAAAATCCTTAATATTATCATATCCCAAATTAAAATTTCTTCTTCTAAAAAGGTTATAAATAATCTTTACAGTAGCTGTACGAAGTGGTTAAAGAATGGCAATCAACCAGAAATGTTCTCATCCTCAGCAATAAATCCCTCAAAAGTAGGAATGTATCATAATCTGAGCAATCTCTGGTCGAACTTTGGCTAACACTGTTTACAGCGTTTGTATAAATTCTTTAGGTGCACGTGGTTAAAAAATCAGAAGAATCCTGATTCTACTGAGATAAAAAGAGGATAAGAGCAAGGATTCAACACTTGCATACAACAATGGCCCATTTCAGAAGAAAACAATACAACCCACAAAGTACTCTATTTTAATGGATGTTATGGTCAGCAACCCAGGCCCCTCTTAATGTTAATATGGTAAGACCCTCATTATCTCTGGCCATATTAGTGGATGGGAGTTAGCATCCAATGATAACCAGGCAGTTACAAGCTACCTCTGACTTATGGGGATATCTCCACAGTTGTTTAATTTAGATTCCTTTTCTAAAAGAAAACCAAATAAACCCCCACCATTCTGATATTTATGACCAGTAGAATCTCTGGCAACAGAGAAATATTTTGTTTTAATTTGAATTTTGTAAAAAAAAAAATCCCTGCTCCCTTGTTTGCCACTTTCCAGTTTGTTTTACTGACAGCAGTCACCCACCTTTAAAAAGAATTATTGCCTGACATTTCACAGAGCTTTTACTGCTTTTCTTGGAACAATGCAGTGAAAAAGAAAGAATCTCCTCTCTCTTGTCATGACCCAGTTCTGGGCTTGTGCTTTTTTGATGAGTCTTTGATCTGCAACAGGCTTCATAGGCTCGTTTCCCGAAGGAACATGGTGCCAATGTTGTAGGATATCTTTCTCACTCTGGCAGATGTGACAGAGGACTTTGGCTGCTTCTGACCAGTTCTGACCTCCAGGAAATAACAAATCCCAGGAATTTCCTTTGGAAAGTTTTCTGGAAGCTCTTCACGGGACCGAGGAATGAAGATAAAATTTTCTTCTTTTTCCAGAAGCCTGCAGATAAGGGAAAAGACAAGAATGGGACAACTTTGAGTAATAGTTATCAAAAGACAGTGCACTCCAGTCTTAGGTTGGTTACAAAGACAGTTAAAGATTGGAGATTCAGCCAGTTGACTGGTCATTGTTTTTTGTCTTAAATAAACAGAGTCACCAAGTCAAGCAGATCAATCTTAAGCCACAGTTCTTCGGTTCTTGCACATGTGGAAAGAAACTCTGCTGGTAAACTTTACTTTCATGGACTACTCAATCTCCTACCACCAATACCTCTGGGTGACAGCAGGGAAAAAAAGGAGTTTCCAGGAATACCTTGCATCTGCCACTCACCTGAAAAACCCAATATTTGTGTCTCTAAGCAGCAGGCACTTGAAAGCATGAGTTTGAGATCTCATTTATATGAATTTATATGCCATTCACCTCACTGTCTAAGTGACTGTGGGCATATTATATAGAAATATAAAAACAATTAGAATTAACAAGAAGTAGAGACTAAAATCAAGTGTAGGAATGTATGGAGGTGGACTTTTCCTCTTTTACACCATCTACCATCTCCACCACACCCATCGAGGCCCAAACCAACCAGAACAGCCAAGTTTTAAGACCCTTCCACAAGCAAAGAGACTTTCTCCCTGTGTGTGTCTTGCTCCCTTCCTTACCATCATGGTTAACTTTTATGTTAATTTTAGTGTTAATGTTTAGGAATTAATTGTTTATTTTGCTCCTTTTATGGTTTGTAAGCCATCTAGAGTTGTCTCTATGAAAGATAGGGAAATACAAGTTTAATGAAAGAATAAATAAATTAGTATTACTGAAAATAAATCTAGCATGTAGTAAATATGAGCACATGTTGATAGAAAAAAACCACATTTACTAACAAAGTTGACACCATTATCCCTTCATATAAAATTTCATAGAAATGTGATGATAGATAGACAGATAGACAGACAGACAGACAAACAGATGAGAGAAAGAGAGAAAATTTTGAATCTAGTTCTGCAGGAATGTAAAACTCTTTAGGATAAATTTGCTTAAGAAATTCATAAAATGATATGAAAAATAATATAGTTTTTTTATATAAGCCAGTTCATAACTGCTCAAAGATTAAGATCTTTAGTTTTCTTTTTTTGGGTTGAGAATGTTCCTCTAGAAAATCCTCACACGTTAATCCACCATGCCAAGCATATTCTACTAGGGCTAGTTATTATGTCTGTCTTTTTTTGTGCTCTATTATACTGGCCTTTGAATTTAAAACACCTATCATTTTCCTCCCACAGATGTTCAGACCTTACTATTATTTACTGTACACCAGACATGTCAAACACAAGGCCCAGGGGCCGGATCCGGCCCGCGAAGTGGTTTCATGTGGCCCGTGAAGCCATCCTGGAAACAGTGAGGGAATGGCCCCCACTGCCTTGGCCCTGGCCCAGAGACCCTCCTTCTGCCAGAGACCCTCAGATCTGTCCCACTCCTGCCCAGGCCCCCATAGGCACCCTTGATGCGAACGATGTAGAGCTGGCCACGCCCACCCAGTAGGCCATACACACTCTAGCCACACCTACCTAGTAGGCCACGCCCACCCTGGCCATACCCACCCGGCCCCCTGAGGGCAACCACAATGCTGATGCGGCCCTCAATGAAATTGAGTTTGACACCCCTGCTGTACACTGATAGGCTAAGACTCACTAGATTAGAACTCCTGCTCAGGTAGTCATTCTCTGAAGGAGATTGTTGCCTTGAAGTTGTTGTCTGCTATATTCTTTTTTGTACTAGTTGCAATTCTGTGTTAACTGCCCAGGGTTGCAGTTTTTGAGTCTGTATGGCCATATACTTTGACTGAGTTACATAACTACATGCATACTTATTTTGAACTGGTTCCTCAGAGGTCTGGCCTCGCATTTTCTCATTTTTCATTCCATTGATCTTCTACATGAATTATTCCAGTTCAAACTTTTATTTGTTCTTATTTTATAGCTTAGTAGTATTTGAATCTTTCAGGATGTTGCCTTTGGCTCTTCAAACAATGTTGTCAATAATGCAGGAAAAACTGACTGAAGACTTTATATAAATTGATGGAGCAATGCCAGCACCTGACTTTAAAGGCTAATGTTGGCATAGCAGACTGTACTTTGGACAAAGTTACAATCATCTGTACAGCAGAGAGAAATGTATATTGAATATTTTTGTTAGAAGATATACTGGAGATATCAACACATAGATTACAAATATCTTGAGTCATCTAGTTAAAAAACACTGAAAGGATTAGAATCTTGAACCATTTTAAGTAAAAATAGTTGAAAATGGTGACATCTCATATCTACTTTTTAACTCTGGAGTTATGTGCTGTTGTTGAGAAATGCACTGAGGGTTCTGTGGATGGAAAATGAAACAATGAATAATGCTAACAATGTTCATTTGGTTTATTGAGTTTTAATTATCCATTTGTTTGTTTACACATAAATTGAAATGGATTATTAGGTAGCTGTTCTCTTGTGCACTATGCATAGAATGGTGCTTTTGAGATAGCAAACAAGTGCTCTGTTAAGCTAGCAATTCAACTGATGTGACTGATGCAAAAATATGTTTTCCATTTGACATTTATTTAAAATCATACCTGCACTTTCATTTAGTAAAAATACATAAGGCAGCTCAAAAACAAATTTAAAACAGTACACATATAATACAAAATCTATCGTTTTTATTTGCTTGGCTGCAGTGGCAATAAACATGTCAATCAAATGTATCTCTCACTAGGTATATTTATAAAGATTCCAACAGAAGGAAAAGGTCATTTTTCTCTTTTAGTTGCTAAAGGATACAGGGAGTTCTTGACTTCTGACCTCATTCAAGCCTAACATTTCTGTTGCTAAGCAAGACATTTGTTAGGTGATTTTTGTCTCATTTTACAACCTTTCTTGCCATAGTTGTTAAGTGAATCACTGCAATGGTTAAAGTTAGTAACACAGTTGTTAAGTGAACCTGGCTTCCCCATTGATTTTGCTTGTCAAAAGGTCGCAAAAGGTGATCACATGACCCTGTGACACTGCAACCAGCCAAGCATCTGAATTCTGATCATGTGACCATGGGGATGCTGCAACGGTCACTGGTCACTTTTTCCAGTGCCATTATAATTTCGAACGGTCACTAAACAAACTGTTGTAACTTGAGGACTAACTGTATACCTTTGAGGACTAGGGAATTCTGTTGAATGATATGGACAGTTGCCCATATAGCTATGCAGGAAATTGGGGTTGGGAGGTACCTTCTGAGGAATGGAGAAGAAAGCCTTCTCATTCAATGTTTTACAACCTTGTCCTTGTTCCTTATTGCTTTCTACTCTGCATCTGAATTTTGAAATCAAAACACTTCTAGGGTCCTCCTTAAATAAATTAAAAATAAAACAAAATATGAGACAGCTTAGCAAATATGTAGCTATTAATCTTTCTCCTCTTTCTTATGGGGCATAGGAGAAAGACTTTCATAGCTTGTTTTAATGTTCGAATGGGATTCTTTAGATGTAGGCCAGAAAGAGGCCATGGTTTTAGGCCAATGGTCAGGTATAGAATTTTGAGAGCATCCTCTGCAATTTCTTACACAACAGGTAACACTGATCTATCGGAGGGCGAATGGAAGATATTTCTTCATGCCACTCACGTTAGTATATGTGGATGCTTTGCAACACAAAAAGAGTACTTTTTTAAGGTTTTTTGGTAGTGGGAAGATTATACCAACTTCCAATCAAATAATTATTTTTATTTTCTAACAATACCTCTGAGCCTATGAGAATTCTTGTAAATAAAGATGTTGGAGATTGGTGTCTGGTGGGTGTGTTGTTGCTTGCAGTCTCTCTCTCTCTCTGTCTCTCTGTGTGTGTGTGTGCGTGTGTGTGTGTGAGAGAGAGAGAGAAGAGAGAGAGAGAGAGAGAGAGAGAGAGAGAGAGAGAGAGAGAGAGAGAGAGAGAGAGAGAGAGAGAGAGAGAGAGAGAGAGAGAGAGAGAGAGAGAGAGAGATTGGGCTGAGATCATAGTACGCACCAAGAGAAATGTCCACATATATCATGGCTCCTGGTCCTGTTTAGAAATTTGCCCTTTTCAGAACTTTGTTTTCTATATATTAAGGGAGCAATAGAGCAACATAAAATATGAACCTGAGTTCAGAAACAAATAGACAGCCAAGGATGTAAAATGTCAGAACTCATCTAATGTAGTTTGGATGTTTTACTCATGTCAACATGAAAGTTCACTACAGTAGGCTAACTTTGATAACCAGCATGACTAACCAAAGCAAGAACAGCTGCAACCAGGTGAAATGAGAGCTGATAAATCAACTTTGTCATCAACACTGCCTGCCTTTCCAGAAATAACAGTGTGCCTGGAAGAACTTATAAGGTGGCTATTTCAAGTGATTGCAATTTTAGATTTGTGTGCTCCTCTAGAATAAATTCTTATCTTGCTACCAGCTGAATGACAGATCAAGACTTGCACAAAGTATTATTTGCCTATCTACCTACTCTCTTTTATCTATGATTCCTTTGTCAGTTATATCAATTAAACCAGAGTGAGCAAAAGGAAGCAAAGGGGGGGGGGCTATTGAAATGAAGTAATATTAATAAAAACTTTTAATAGGAAGGGCTACAGCTCACTCAGGACAAGTTAATAGCTAAACTGCATTTTTAAGCTGTTGTATCTGAGTAAACACAGTTCATTCTTCAAATACTGTGTACAAATTCTTTGAGGATTTATTACCATACATGGGTTTACATGAATTTCAAAAATGTTTTAAAGTCACACAAGAAGCAACACTGGAGAAATATACCAATACTAGATAATGAATCTGTTTCCTTAAGTTTATTCTTTTTTAAAAGGTGCTACATATTTTAAGAACACAAATATCTTAGGAGTATAGTATACAGGTAGTCCTCTTTTTATGACAACTAAGTGAGTTGTAAAGCACAACTTTATGTGACTGCACCACTTAGTTACTGCAGTTCCACAGTCACAGTTGCTGCCATTAAACAAGGACCATGTGGGGGTCATTAAACAGGACCACATATGATTGCCACTTCCAACTTTTGGCCAGCTTCCTCTGCTTGAGGGAAGCTGGTAGGGAATGTTGGAAATCACAATAATGTGCTATGACAGTCATAACAACTGGATCCAATCTGGGTCTGTCACTGAGCCCATCTTCAAGGAACTTCTATCTAGCGGAGTGTTCTCTGAAGATGGGCTCCAGCACATGTCCGAAATCCAAAGGGATATGCAACACTTTTACTCTAAAGCAGACATGTCAAACACAAGGCCCAGGGGCCAGATCTGGCCCGCAAAGTGGTTTCATGCGGCCCGCGAAGCCATCCTGGAAACAGTGAGGGAATGGCCCCACTGCCTTGGCCCTGGCCCAGAGACCCTCCTTCTGCCAGAGACCCTCAGATCTCTCCCACTCCTGCCCAGGCCCCCATAGGCACCCTTGAGGCGAACGATGTAGAGCTGGCCATGCCCACCCAATAGGCCATACACACTCTAGCCACGCCCACCCAGTAGGCCACGACCACCCAGACCATACCCACCCGGCCCCCTGAGGGCAACCACAATGCTGATGCGGCCCTCAATGAAATTGAGTTTGACACCCCTGCTCTAAAGGGATATAATGTGGAAGTCATTTGTCATTCACATATGCATATTTCTCTGGGTAGTTAACTGCTATAATATGAAGTCCCTCAGACCATATAAGTGAGAGATATGAACCATCAGCCATGTACACCCAGCTGAGAAAGATAAAATCCAGAGCGCTAACTGAAAAAGCAGATGAGCATCACAAGTTTTTAATCTCCTCCTCTGAATACAGAAGGAGGAGGAGGAGGAGAAACAGCAGGAAATAAATGAGCCTGAATACATTCCATATCTGCATCATTTAATCCCACATTTTTTGTTCTTGGTTCAAAAGGTCTAGTCATTAGCTCTGTCAAATTCATATGAACTGAAAATGATTGCTAATGACATTAGGCAGTTTGAGGTAGTCTATTCAGATGTTGGATGAACAAGGGGGAAGTTCATGGATCATGTGGTTTGGACACTGAGCTGCCTCTGGTGCAGTGAAGAATACTTTCTCATTGCCTGTTTTATAATGTGATTCAATTGTTGATCAAATTGGAATAGAAACATATGCACAAATAGAGAAATATGCATAGATATTATCTTAATTTCTGCTATTCAGTGTGGCAGAATCTTGGTTCCCTTGTTGAGTGGAATCAGAAAGATCCATTTTGCTTGCTGACTCTTTCTCACAGAACTGGCATGGTATAATGAGGGGAGACTCCAATGAGGAAAATGCATTACCTTCAGAGAAAAGATAGGGCACAAATCTAATTTATTAAACAAATGAAAGTCTTACTATAGTACAGAACCATTTCTCCCATAATAATGATGGGGCTGGCACAATACACTAAGTCAGTGTTTTTCAGTCTCAGTAACTTTAAAATGTGTGGGCTTCTGGGAGTTGAAATCCACACATCTCAAAGCTGCTGAGATTGAAAAACATTGCATTAAGTCATAGTGTATGTCCAGATAAATTAGTATTTGGTTTGTTGGAAAGAAAGAGAAGATAAATAAGCTCATGAGTGTTTTAATCATAGTGGTGAGAAAAATAAATCACAATATTTTCAACATACTATTCTATACATAATCTGTTTTGCCACTGTGATGTTGGCAAAGCACTACTATGTTCAAAATATTACTTCTAAAGTTAGAAACATATAAATGAAAATAGTATTTTTTTATTAGACTATTGGGTGCAGTAGAGGATTTATCTACACATAAAGTCTGTCCGCATAATGTCTGGATGGACCATCTAAACAAGACTAATGTAAACACTGCCCAAAATAGAAAGCACATACTGTATTAAGAAAGAGCAGTGTGGGATAAATAAGCAAGGATGCACTTGGGAATTAGTTATTTTTAAACTAGCAGGCTACTTGGCTCATGACAAAGTTCAGACCATGATGCTATTTTTGAGCAAATTGAATGGACCCTCAGCTTGTTAGCAAAACTATACCTTGTAGCTGTCAAAACTGTATAAAACTTATTACATATCTCTCAATGTGTTCTGCACAAGTCATATAACTTCAAATGATGACATATAAATAAATAACATAGGGCATCTTTTATCAAATAGTCTTATACTAATCAAATTCATTTTCTCTTTTTTTCCTGTTTTGAGAAAAATGGGTCTGATAACAGTAAGGACTTCCCTGACCAAGACAAAGTTTTTTTTTTACATTTTTTTTTGAGGAGGGAGAATTGGTATGTTAAAAATTATGGCAGAATTAGTGGGAAACTCACTCAGTTACCCTGGGATCAAATCCATGCAATACACAAAGATCTTTTGCAATGGGAAATAGTTTAGATATTTTTTTTAAAAAAATCTACCATAACTTTCAGTTAAATTATGGATGACCATTAGAAAAAAGGAATACTTTTCACTAATTATTGCACATCAATATTAATAAATGACTCCAACTTTTATATGACTCAGTTCTTTCCCATATATTTTGGCAAATAATTTAGATATTTCTATGATTCTTTATTATTTTAAAAAAATGGTGGGAAATCACTGTAATAATGGAAAAATTTCATCACTTTTAATCAATACTCTCACCTTAAATTTCTAATCCAATTCATCACTAATGATGAGCACAACTCCAGTTTTACGGATGATCCCTAAAGAAAAATCTGTCCTTTGTGAAAAATAATGTCTCTTTTCTACTAATATATATTAACACATTGTAATCAGCAGTCAGTTAACTTGCATGTAACCTCAAGGAAGCTATCCAGGATGATGCTGGGATCTCCAGGGAATTCCACAGCTGTAGATCAGTCCTGGAAGTTGAAATTATCCCAGAAAAAACTCCAAGAAAATTACAAATCCATATACAAGTCAGTTTGAATTGTGGGAACTTAATCCAGGGTCATAAAGTACTGTTTTAGAGAGACAGTTAAAAACAGGTCATGGAACTAGTTGGGACACTACAGTAGTTTTGAGTCAGGTAAATAAACAATAAGAAAGTTATTTCTACAATTGCCATTCCCTTTTCATTGTTAAAACAATCCCAAAGCAGGAATACAATTGTATCAGAGAGACTTTCCCAACATGGTGCCCTTCAGGATGATTTAAGTTACAACACTTAGACATTGTACAAAACCTACTGAATCTCCGATATACTATTAGAACTGAGAAATATCAATAAAATAAAGTGAACCTAGTTGAACCCACATTGGTCTTCACTAGACTTCTGAAAAAGATTCTACATTAAGTATGTGATTATTCATTTATCTATTTAAAACCTTTACATGGTTGTCTACCTTAAACCAAACTCTGGGCAGCTCACAACGAAAGAACACAAATAGTATATGGGGATAATCAAACCAAACCAAACAACAAAAACAGATTTATGATACTGAGGTCACTGGTATCTGTTGATAATACTAACTAGAGGTATCTAAGTAGACTATATTTGTGCAGTAAGAAGAAAGGTCTTTGTAACCACACAAGATCTTGACAGAGCCAAATTTTTGCAACCTGTCACTTCCAATTCTCCACAAGTCTAAAGGATACACTTGGTCTGAAACCAGCACTCAGAATCACTTCTATGCATGCATTAAAAACCATCAAATTATATATACCTCTACCTCTACCCCCTCTCTCATATACATACATACATACATACATACATACATACATACACATATACATATATATGGATGGATGGATTAAAAATACTTTGGTATGTTTGCAAACAAATAAAAGTCTTCCTTCATCTCTCCTCCATGGACAAGTAGTGACTTTTCATTTCCAGACATTGATGAAATCTGCCTTTTCTCTCAAAAAATGTTTAGAATGGCTGAATTTAGAATGGTTTGTTATCTACCAAGAACGGCAAATATTCATACTTTCTTTTTGTAGAATTAACTGACCCAAACCCTGCATTTTGTTGCAAGCCAAAGCTTGTTATGCACATTATTGTTATGCAGATAGTTTCAATCAAAAGTTAGATTTATTTAGGAAGTAGTAATGAACTCAACCAGCAAAAGTTATTAGTATGATAATAAACTAACCATTATGATTGCTCATGTATTTTTAAAAGTTTTATCTCTCATTATATTTCTCAGGCAACTGAACAATTCATACACTACTGCCCCTGAATAATGCATAAATGTTGAATATAAAATGCAATATGATAAAGCAATTACTGGCTGGTTTGTTAAAATATAGATATCATAGCTAGCTGTTAATTGCCATATTTGAACAAAAACCTAGCTTGATTTCTCTGCAAGACTAGACTTATTCTGTTTCCTACTTTTCCTTAGGACTATGTAGCACTTTGTATTGTCTAAGATCGGATATAGCTTAAGAGGACAAGAAATCTGACATATTTTACAAATGGTTCTTAAGGGACAGAATATAAGTCTCACTGATTCAGTTGTGATGTTGCTAAGCTTTTCTGGATCTTAACCTCTGTGGCACTGAGCAGTTTATCCAAGGTTTGAATCAGTGGTGGGATTCACCCAGTTTGCGCCACTTCGGCTGAACCAGTAGCTAATTTTTTGTTGCCCAGGCCCAGAATGGACTTCCGGCAGCGGCATCCACACAGAGAACCAGTTGTTCACATATTTGAATCCCACCACTGGTTTGAATACTTACATCTGCTAAAACAAGACAAGGCTCACAAAACAAAATGGCTTACTTTGCATTGCATTCCCTAGTTTAAGAATTTTCTTAATAAAATTTAATCTATTAAACTAATAGCATGCATGCTTAATGACTGTACTGTACTTATGAAATCTATCACCATTTAAAAGCGTTAAGTTTGAGAGAATATGAGTTTTGACAAAGGAGAAGTTACAGGTAAAGTGGCCCTTCAGGCTGCAATAACCAAATGAAGATTATGTCTAAAAATAAAACCTGTAGCATTTGGTATATTAATGATAAGATGTACTACATTCTCATAACATTTTGCATTTATCTGTCTCCTAGTATTTTTCTGTCCTTGACTGCAGCTAGTTGACTTCAAGCTCCGGTAGACAACATATTTGCTCCAGCGCTGACGTTGCTATTTGGTAAAATGAGACAAATATCTCAGACTGTTTCAAACATTTCTAACAGAGGACTCTTGTTTTCTCTCTCACAGCATTAAGGATGGTCAATGTGCAATCTGAAGATTGCATGGGATATCACAACATTGATTTTGCAATTAACCAGAATACCTCCAGTCACAATAGATGAAGTGCATTAGATGTGCAAGAGCATCCAGGAGCCAGCTTGGTATGGAGCTTATTAATGAAAACAGCACAACACAATAGAATATGTGGAAGTTGACTCATGGTATTTACTGACCTTTACTGAACTTCCAGTTCAATGGACAAATATAGATACAAATCAGAACACTTATGGATTTACTCATCTCAGGATTTATACCTGAAAGTCCACTACATTTAAGCCAAAATATGAATACATTAGGTAGACAATTAATTTTTCATGATAAAAAAGGGACATAGATAAAAAAAAACACCCAACCTTCCTGAATATCTTCTTCAGCAGAAGAAACAATGGCAAAAAAGGTTCATCTGAAAAGCACTTCACAATAACCAAGTACTTCACTACCAAAGCAACAACACGTCTGTCCACAAAAGGAACTGCATAGCAACATTACTCAAAGGGGGAAAAAAAGTAACCCAGAATTCCAAATGGTAGAAACAGACAACTGTACAGCATTGTCCGCTGTAATAAATACAGGACTTACTGGAATATAACCATCGCAACATATAAAATAAAACTCTGCCATGTAAATCAAATATTTCCAATTGCCCAAAGAATACACAACTTCCTGGGATCACTGTAGCACACAAACCAACAGAATCTCTCCAAAGCTTCTTAAGCAAATCCAGAGATCCCATAATAAAATGTCAAATATAAGTAGGGGTAAATAGGACCTGTGTCCTTGCCTATCTGTACAGTAACATTTATTATCTGAAAAACAACTGCACTTACAAATTGCCATGCATTTATTTAATCTAAATGATTCCAGGTAGGACAAAAAATATCAAATCAGCATAAATATGGGATGATTTTCTTGGAATTGCATAATGATATATCATTAAAGAGTATCAGGAGAATTTTAAAGTTTCAGAATGAAGGTTGGTCTATTCCAGTGCCCAATTCTTTTTCCTTCAGTAATCAGTTTTCTAGCTGTAGTATGCCCCAATTATTTGGTAACAGTTGATATTTAATGGCGTTGTTTCTATAAATCTGAAAATTAAATATAGTCATCATAGATTTATCCATAAAATTATATAATCTTTGTCAAAGTTATGGAAACTAATGGCCAACATGTATTGTTAATGCAAAATTGGAATTATCAATTACCGTATTTTTCGGACCATAAGATTTATTTATTTATTTATTTATTTATTAGTTTTTATAAACCGCCCTTCTCCCGAGGGACTCGGGGCGGTGTACAGAGGAAGGAAGGTATACAGACCGAACAATAAAATAATAAGAAACACTAATGAACACAAACTGGGACCCCAATTAACGTTATCATGCCAGGCCAGCCTGCTGGAACAGGAAAGTTTTTAAGTCGCGACGGAAGGTACGGAGGTCAGGGGCCATCCGGATTTCGGTTGGTAAGGTGTTCCAGAGGGCTGGCGCACCCACTGAGAATGCCCTCCCCCTGGGGGCCACCAGCCGACATTCCTTGAGCGGTGGCACCCTGAGGAGGCCCTCTCTGTGGGAGCGCACAGGACGGTGGGGTGCTGACATCGGCAGAAGGTGCTCCCGTAGGTAGTCCGGACCCATGCCATGTAGGGCTTTGAATGTCATTGTTAGCACCTTGAACTTCACACGGAAGGCAACCGGAAGCCAGTGCAGCGCACGGAGGAGAGGTGTGATATGGGAGTATCGGGAGGCTCCCAAGAGTGTCCGTGCCGCCGCACTTTGCACCAGTTGAAGCTTCCGAGTGGATCTCAAGGGCAGCCCCATGTAGAGAGCGTTACAATAGTCTAGGCGAGATGTCACAAGGGCATGGGTGACTGTACGTAAGGAATCCAGGTCCAGATAAGGCCGTAGTTGGCGAACTAGTCGAACCCGGGAGAAGGCCCCCTTGGTCACAGCTCCAATGTGGTCTTCCAGGGAGAGCTGCGAGTCTAGGAGGACACCCAGGTTGCGGGCCCTATCAACAGGGGGAAGTAACTTGTCCCCAATGTTAAGCAGTGGGACGTTCAAAACGAGGTGCGTCTTATGGTCCGAAGGTAAACGAAAACACTTGTCTCCCGTTCAGTCAACGCAGTCCATCAGCTCCATTGGAGAGACGTGATTGAATGAAGACGTGGAATTCTCCGCCCCGCCCCTGTGATTGGTCGGCAGGGGAAAAAATATGGACGTGCCTGCCATGCCTTCTGACTGCCTCCCCCTCCCTGCGCGCGCACATTTTCTTTCTTTTACCTCGCTGCTAAAGAAATAGTTTTTGCTAAACTAAACCTCATAGGCGACTTGCCCCAGCAAAGCCGTGAGGAGTTGTCCCTGCAGGTTTCTCTGCAAAGTTTATTGGAAGTGATTTCCCATTTGCAAGATAATACTGCTAATTGTTTGAAATTGCTCTTAGAAAACCTATTCAGGGAAAAGAAACTACCAGTACCTACCTTCCTTCCTTCCTTCCTTCCTTCCTTCCTTTTTCTTTCTTTCTTTCTTTCTTTCTTTCTTTCTTTCTTTCTTTCTTTCTTTCTTTCTTTCTTTCTTTCTTTCTTTCTTTTTCTTTCTTTCTCTCTTCCTTGCTCCCTCCATCCTCCCTCCTTCCTTCCTTCTTTCTTCCTTCTTTCTCTCTCTCTTCTTTCTTTCTTTCTTTCTTTCTTTCTTTCTTTCTTTCTTTCTTTCTTCTTTCTTTTTCTTTCTTTCTTTCTCTCTATCTCTCTCTTCCTTCCTCCCACCCTCCTTCCTTCCTTCCTTCCTTCCTTCCTTCCTTCCTTCCTTCCTTCCTTCCTTCCTTCCTTCCTTCCTTCCTTTCCTTCCTTCCTTCCTTCTCTCTCTCTCTCCCCTCCTTCCTTCCTAGTATACCAGTACTATTTGGTTCAGAATATTTTTTTTCTTGTTTTCCTGCTCTAAAAACTGGGTGCGTCTTATGGTCAGGTGCGTCTTATGGTCCGAAAAATACGTACGGTAATTATAATCACTCATTATAATCAAATTCTAGTGTTATGTGAATAAAAAAATATCCTTGAATTTATGTTGCACCTTTGCCAATTATCCATGGACATTCATTGACCAGGTACATCTAGTAGTGCTATAGGCCAGTCAATCACCTGGAATAGTGGTGACACTTAATCCTGATTTCGACAAGATCCACAATTAATAGAGGAGAAAATCTGTATGAACTGTGCAGTTCCTGGTGCTGTCTGAGTCTAGTTGTTTGCTTGCAGATATTTCCTTATCAAATAAGGTAACAACTTCATTGTGGGAAGGGAGTGGGGTCTGTTTATATAAGGTAGTTTGCCCTGTCTATGTTGGTAGGAGTGTAATTTTCCCTTGGTAGTTCCTTGAGTAGGATATTGTTTACTGTTGACTGTCTAGTGTTAATACTGCTTGGAAAAAATCCAGGTTTACATTTTTATTTAACAATTACAGTCACTGACTGAGCACTATATTCATTACTGGATTTGAAGAAAATCGTGTTTTTTTTTAACGTGAACAAGGATTCCTGACAACACTCTAATGACACCAACTGTCAATCTAACACTTTTCAGCACAATCGCTTTTCTGAAGTCATCCAACAGAAGATCAAATCATGCACTTGGACCCGTGGACTAGCTATTTCACACCCTTATCAACTTCACAAACTTAGGGTGAAATGTTAACACTATTCTAAATTAATTGGAAGAAAATGGGAAATAAAGATCTTACAACCAACAGCAAAACAAAGCTCCTCAAATAATCTGAAGATCCCTAAACTAGAAAGCAGAAAACTTTCTCTTTTCCTAATGTCATGGCAATTAAGCATTATGTTCCTCTACACAACACATCCCCCTTCAAACAATCACTGTGGGTACTGAACAAAATAAAGCCTTTAATCTATATCAGATTTATTACTTTAATATTTTTCAAATTCAGTGAAAATATAACTGAGATTAAAAAATCACAGTTGGATGTTTAGATATAATATTGTATTATGGCTTTTCTTTAAAAAAAGGGGGAGAAAATAAAGGGCGGGCTGTTTACAAAGTAACACAGAATTACACACATATGGCACCTATTTTACCAAAGAGCTGGCATTTCACAAATAAGTTCTCTACCATGTCGAAATTAACTAAGTTCTGGTCCCTTTGTTTTACAATGGCCTGCAAATGAAAGGCACTGTTTTCTGTAAAACTAGGCATTTAAATTGTTATTTGATTTAACAGGAACAATCCAAGCACAGAAACAAGCTCTGCCTGTGTAACAGATTAAACATGGAAAGTGGTGCACCTTTCAAAGGTTTTTCAGTGATATTCGCAGGATAAATCTGTTCACTTTTCAGAAAAGATGGAGTGAAAATCCATGATGTACAATAAGAGACCCGTGTCGCCTGCTGCTCCCTACTGAGTATAAGGTATCTTGATTAGAGCCACTGGCTATAAACCAATGAAGTGGAATTTTCTAAATAAGCAGAGTGCCTCATATATAATCCAAGGAAACAACCACTTTTAGCAGACCTGTAACTGCTGACAACGGTTTTTTTTTTAAGCTTTGAAATTCATTTGGGCATATATTAAAATTATTATATCCTGGACAAGCAGCTTGTGCATTGGATTTAGTACATTGTTATAATTGAAACAGCATTTTCTGTTTCAGCAAAGAAGAACAAATTTGTGAGATTCTCATCCAAGAAGGAATTTAGGAAGGACTACCCTGTTTACACTGGCACAGAGGAATAGTATGTGAGCACGAAGAGTTCACCTTGAGACACAGAGTGCTGATCTTGAAATCTCAGGTTTTTGCAGAATTAGCTTCAAATGGACATTGGTGGTGGGTGGGTCAAGTAACATTGGACTGGAAGGAACAACAACTGTGATTCCTTTCACCAGTTCATGCATATAATACAAAGGGTGGCAACCATGCGGTTAGGAAATATGAGTTTAAGAAGGAGAAAAATCAGGAAATGGGTTTTTTAAGGGAAATATGAAAGAAGAGAGTATGATATCCAAATTGTTGCTTCTTTGGGAGAGAATGCCAAATCTAATACACAAGTTACACTCATTTAGCAACTTTCACCTTTGAACAGCAATGGCAGGCTTTCTTTACAGAGAAAT
Organism: Vipera berus; assembly: GCF_964194415.1. NCBI lineage: Eukaryota > Metazoa > Chordata > Lepidosauria > Squamata > Viperidae > Vipera > Vipera berus. The sequence goes on from NC_138206.1 coordinate 18,577,721, forward strand.
TGTAAAACTGTATTATTTCAGACATTAACTATTTAAATATTTTAAAGCACTAAAAATGAAGCTATCATTTTAAACTTTAAAGGAACAGAATCCATTTATCTGATTATGCAGAAAGTAGGAGCCTTATTTGAGTACAGCTCAATTCCTGATGGCTTCCTAATATACAAAAATGTTTCTCAACTTTAAGATGGGTGGGCTTCATTCTCAGAATTCTCCAGGTGGCTGATGAATTCTGGGAGATGAAGTCCACCCAACTTAAAGTTCCTGAGGTTGAGAAACATTGGTGTAGAATGTAAACTGCTCCATCAGTTTAGTTACAATCAGTGGATAGGTTTTCATTGATTTCACGAAAACAGCTGTAGAACTGAGTCCAAGGCACAGTTTGTTCAAACATCCAGTTTTCAGTGTGTAAAAGAGAAAAGGCCAGATGGCCTATGAGGCAGGAGTAATAGAGTTTAGAACAAAACATCTGAGCACAATTTTCTGGCTGCTAGTCTCGCTTGCTTGGTTGTTGACTTGCTTTGCTGAGCATCGCCTGCTCTATTGCCAGAGTAAGATAGGGAGCTTCAGAAACAGGGACTGTAGCTTGGTAGCAGAACATACAACATTTATGGTGACTGGTGACCCCCAGGGGGAGGGCGTTCTCTGTGGGCGCGCCAGACCTTTGGAACCGTTTACCGGTTGAGGTCTGGATGGCTTCCGACCTTCACTCCTTCCGACGTGATCTAAAAACTTATTTATTCGAACAAGCCGGCCTGGTCTGATGGGTTTGGGGTTTTAATCATTGATTTTAACTAATTTATTGTATCGGGCACAATTATTTAATTTGTTTTTAATTTTTGTATCTTGTATTTATTGCCCTGTACACTGCCCTGAGTCCTTCGGGAGAAGGGCGGTATATAAATCAAATAAATATAAATATAAATAAATATATATATTTATACATATTACTGAAGAATTGTTCCCTGCAATTCAGTCAAACGATCTTGTGTGACTTTGGAATAAATATCACAAATGATTATCTTGATTGTGCAAAATTCACATTCCAAGGTATAAATCAGATTTTAATTTCTGGGGAGCTGCTGCGGAGTATCTATTCACATATCAAATTTGAGCATCACGAGAAAAGAATTAAAAATCAGAACAAAACAATCTGACGGAATTGCACAGGGAAATTAGACTGATTTCAAACACTAATCTCTGAAATTTTAATAACTGTTTGTTACTAGGTCAATCTGGGACAAAAGAATTTATTTTATGCCAACTGGTTCCCAAATTACTTTGTATTCCCATATTCCAGCTTTGCCTCTCTTCATCCATTATCCATCCATCAAAATCTGCTCAACATGTCTGCCCCTTGTTGAAGCACACAAATTGCTCTGTATAGTAGTTATCTGATTTTTATCTATAGTGTATAATCTTCATTTTGAGCAATAGTTTTAATTGCTTTTAAAACGTCAAATCTCTAGCTATTTTATATTCAATTGTATCAGTCCCTGAACATCTTGGGTGAAGACAATTATATAAGCTTTCATTTAAATAGAGGTTTACACAAACGAACATAAACAGAGAGAGTCTTGAGATTATTAAAAAGGGAAAGCATACAAACAGGCAAACAATGCTGAAACTACAGGAAGAAAACTACAAAGCCCACAATAGTGAAAAAAAAATCTAACTACAAAATGAGTTCATAAAGGCTAACTCCAAAACAGTTAAATTAGTCAGAAGGAATCATATGTGTAGGACAGGTTCAGAAATCCAGTTCACTTTTAGACTCTGAACGTGCCTTTGAAAATTATTAAAACATTGGGGGCACATCTAACTGTGCTTCTCACAATAGTATTTTATTTAGGGGCTGTGGTTTACATGATTTCTCAATTGTTTCATGCCATATTTTATTGAGCCCAATCTGATAGGGCACAGTCAAAGCACTGTCGAAAGAGATGACTAAAATTGCTTTAACTGGTATTTTGCAAAAATACTAATAAAGGCAGCCTTTGAACAATTAGAATATCTGAAAGAAAGAAATTTTGAAAGTGCTTGTGATGGATTTTTGGATGTGTATATTGAAAAAAAAATCTGCTGCGAACTCTGAGTGGTGTCAGGAAGGGCATCTGGCCAGTAAACGCTCAGCTCCATCCAGTTGCCCCGACCCTACTCTGAATTAAGGCATTGCAGGGTGGTAAAAAGGAAGGGGTTTTTTTAATATTGACTATTTGCTGCATAGGTCACATCAAAGGAAAATAATTATAGTTACAAGTTCTTATGCTAAAGCACCCAACTAAAAATATGGGGAACGTTAAGAAAGCACAACTTCCAAGCATTTTTGCTGAATATATAACTCTTTTATTTTGAAATCAGGCCCTAAATAGTTATGTCCTTAATTCTTAAAGAGATTGATTGATTGATAGAAGACATGCAGACAATATAGTCCTTTTCTAGTTAAAAGCTTACTTAGATACAAATTGTCTTATGCCCCTAGATTTACTTTATATTGAAAATGTACAGCACATTGGGGTGATATATCATTTTATGGTCAGAAATGTTGTGTACCAAAGCTTTAAGAAGTATATTTTTTAAAAAGGCTGAAGAACACTTACTGATAGGTCGTTGGGCTGACGTTGATGCGGCGTGGATGACTTCCTGACTCAAACTTGCTTGCTAGGGTGACATTGTTGCCAAAGAGACAATATCTGGGCATTCTCACCCCAACAACTCCAGCCAGAACAGATCCTGAGTGGATCCCTATTCTCATCTGTTAAGAAACAAAAAAATAATAAAATAAATCACATTAATCACTTATCTTCTTTTGCTTAATGACTTAATCCTGCATTTATTTTCTACCTTTTTTTTAACAATCACCTTTCATTTTATCCTCACAATAAAAATCCTGTGGGCTGACAGAAAATAATAGACAAAAGTTACATATAGCTAGTTTCAAGGTTAAATGTGGAATTGGGTCTCCATCAATACCTTCATTGGAACTCATACTCCCTTTAGCTAATACAATATTCAGAATAACCCAAGAGTAAGTTAATTTAAGCGAAGATCAATAGCCACGTGTGAAAAAAACTTACTGAATTGTAATTGATGAAAAAGTTATTTAGTTAAAGGCTGCCAGACTCCCAAATAAAGCTGGGTGCTTATATTTGAAATGATTAAATTGATTTGGAAAAAAAAATAAGCAGAGGAAACATGTTTGTGTCTAGACACACATACATCAGATATTTGTTCAGTAACATAATTCAGGAAGAGTAGTCTAGAGATTTTTAGGCAAGTAATTAGTAAATCGTTGAGTAAACCTCCTCAATCTGTGTGCATGGTAGAGAGGATAGTAATAGAGAAAATCCCTTTCCTTAAGAAAGCTTCTGAAATCTTTTTAATCCAGCAATCTGAAGGAACACTTAATATTTTCACAAAAACCGACAACAAGCAGATTTTAAAAAGAAATTTCAGCCAGCTGATTTCAAGGGCTGCAGCTGCATGAATGTGGGACTGCAATACTGTAGTATGAAAATGATATAATGAATGAGAGAGAATGCATCATATTGTAATTCATATTACTGATTCAATTTGAAACATGGTCAATCTGGTTGCAAGCATGGCTTGCTAGCAGGACTGGGACCGTTTTTGAAAAACCTAATTTTCTTGAATTACCACTGGGATATCACATCATCAGCAATGTATCACGACTTCAAAATCATCAAATTGGAAAAGCTATTTTACTCCATTCCATTCTCATTGAAAGAGGAACTACTCGTATTGCTAAGCTTTTTGCAGCTGTTACTCAAACAAGAACCCTGGAGCATCTTGTAACTGTCAGGCATAAAAGGGTATTACATGCCTTGTGAAAACTGGAACACCATTCAAATCTTTTCAGCATAAGGAAGAATTATGTTTTGTATATGTTTCAACAACGATAGTTTATTTGCACAGGACATAGTCTTTGGGAATAGGAAATCTCTTTCTTGCTTAAAGTATTACTGACTTCTGGACCAATCATTGGTCTCTCCTGTTAAAATATTTTCATCTGCTTTGGCCATACTCACAACTTTATCTTTGACAAGCAGGCTGAAATTTCACAACTAGGGAGCTTTCTACAAACAGCAGGGAGGAGCTTAATACAGAAGTGGGTAGTCCATTTTATGACGGAGTCATTCCAGTAAAATAAAGCAAAAGAGGGAATCAGCTCCAATGATTTTTAAAATAGGAAAAGCTGGAATGTAATGAATGTAAATTTATAAAGTTAATATCGCTGTTAAAAAAGTGGTTTAATAATGAGAGAAAAACGTGTTAAGAAATGAAACTAATTCTTGCCTATCGCAATTATTTTCTTAAAATGTGTTGCACAAAAAGATGTTATCCATACAACATTTATTTTCTGTGCAAATTCTAATTTTCTGGATGGAACAGAAATAATCATCTGTGAACTAGACTAGGAATAGCAATATTCTTTATTGCCAAGTGTGATTGGACACCCAAGGAATTTGCCTCCAGTGCATAAGCTCTCTGTGTATGTAAAACAACAAGACGGTAAGTTATAAATTACTGTATGCGATTTATGTGATGTGCAATAGAACAAATCTATTGCAGACCAAATCAAACATGGCCTGAGAAGCTGTTACAAGGGTAAATAAGTACAAATTCTCTGTGCTTTACAAAGTAGCCATAATTGCAGGATCCAATCTGGGTCAGTCACTGGGACCAGAGGTTTAGTCTTCTGAACTTTCAGATATGATGGAGCCCATCCTTAGGGACCTTCTCTCTACCAGAATGTGTGTATTCAATTTTATCCCAGGACACATCTATTTGCCTTCATTCATAGCCATAGATTAAATAACTTGGTAATATTCTATGGTATCATTTCATTCTTTCCTTCCTTCCTTCCTTCCTCCCTACCTCCTTCCCTCCCCACACTCAATAGATCACTATTTCAGCACTACCTCAGACCAGTCAAAAATTACTGCATCTTGAACCAAATGTCTTTTAACACAATACTTCTCAGCTAATTAGTATTAACAGCATCAGTATTAAAAACCCTACGCCTTAAACCAAATTAGTATCTAAGCCAATTAAATTAAAATCAACAACCAAATCAGATCAACTGTAAACAAAGGGTCTGTTTAATCTCCAATTTGAAGCCAGAATTCAGTAATAGGCCTTTATTACTAGACTGCTATTCAATCACAATGAACTTGAGCATCTTTATATCTTTGGGTGAAGAACATGGCTAACTGGTTTCTAAGCTGCTTTTAATCAAATATTTATAACAGAACAGGCACAATGTAGTTTAAAATTATGTTTATTTTTTAAAAAATAAACAACTGATTGCCAAATACCCTGCAATCATGTGATCACCATTCACAATCTTCTCTGCTGGCTTCTCCAGAAAGTCAATAGAGAAGCCGTCAAGGAAGGTCGCAAGGCTAACACCACCTGAATCAGAAGGATGCCATCTTCTGGCTTCTGAGGACTGGTTGCAAATGCCCTGTGCTACAAATATTCTGTGCCAAAATACTGCTTGGATTTCAGGATGGACCTTTTTCAGTCAGCCTTTTTGAGAGTGAAAATACAGTAAGCTATATTGGTTCTGCTTTAGATGAAAAGAAAAATTTGAAAATCAAATCAGAAAACAGATTCCTATTCGGGAGTATCTACTTTTTAAAATGAGGCTGAGAAAAGCTGAATTTCCAATGTAGTAATAAAAACTGTAAAAATGATTTATGTTGCAATCAGTTAATGTGCTTTCATTCCAATGAAAAAGTGGACATATTGTTTATTTTGAGAAAAGCTGCACCAAATGGAGAAGAGTGAGATTGGAAATGTTAATAGGATGCAAAAGACATAATACAGAGTCCTAGTTAATTTAAAAGATCCATTAGACTTGGACAGGAAATTCTTTTCTTTCTTTTTTGCCATTTAAAAGAATAAATACGGGTAATAAAAAATATTCTGCATTATTAAACGTGTGCAACATAAGCAGGGAAGTTGTTTAAGCAGCCATACTTGAAGTGAAAGGTTGCTAATACTAACTTAGTCAGGCTTCTACATATTTATTTCCTTTTTAAAGGATTTTTAAAATCACTGGTAATTGCAGAAAAGAGGTCCACTATAGTAGACTTTTACTTCCAGCTGGCTCTACCTGCACTAAAATTCCAATAAGAGTTTTTCTATTAAAATGGATGGAGAATCTCTCGTGAGAAGTACAAACTTAGCCCTCCTTGAACAATTACTATAGCATGATACAGAAGCCTAAGAGCCTCATAAATATGAATCAGTACACCAAGGATCAGACTCATATTACTGTAGCACAATTGATTACACACTATCAAGTCATTTTTAACTCCCAGCAACCACACAGATTTTCTTCATGAAGCACTATGCCTATACAGTGGTAGTTATTGCCACTGTAATTAAGTCCCTCTTCTTGCTACTGCTTGTCCTCTTCTCTTTCCATCCATCTTTCCCAGCATTACAGCCTACTCCAGAGAGCTGGGTCTTCACATAATGTATCCAAAAAAGGGATATTTGGGCCTAGGCCATAGTCATTACTTGTAGTACCATAGCTCTTTAAAAAAAACACCTTTAAAACAAGATAGCATTGTTTTAAATATTTTTATTAAAGCAGGAAGATGATGGAATGATATCCCACTGGATCAAAGTTAGACCCAGGGCAGTAAGGCAAGTCTCATACTGATTTCTGCTTGAGATTCTCAGGGCAATTTCTTTTAAATTATGACATGTGTATTTAAAAATGTGTTAATAGGCACCTCTGTTTTACCATATACTCTTGTTTAATTAAAAAATAAAGTGTTAGGCAGAAGTAAAATTTGCTGAAAAACATAGTTGCACATCATTAATCTAGCTGTGGTGGTGCAGTGGTTAGAATGCAGTATTGCAGGCAAACTCTGCCCACAGCCAGGAGTTTGACCCTGACCCAACTCAAGGTTGATTCAGTCTTCCGGACTTCCAGTGGCGACGCGACGCTGAAGACAGCCATCTTTGGGCTGTCCGCTCCGCAGCTTTGTTGATTCACCGAAAACAGCGCCAATCAGCTGTTTAGGTGATTCGGAAGCCCCCTCCTCGGGAGAAGAGGAGGGGGTGAGGCCCCAGGTAGGGGTTGAGCTCTCCGGGGCCGCCTGAGCTTAAAGTTTGGGCGGCTGAAGGATCGAGCCCCCCCGAAGCCTGGGTTAGCTCCGAGCTGCGCAGCGTCTCTGCTCCGTGATTTTTGGAGCAGAGCCAAGCGTTAGCAACCACCCCTGCCAGAAGGAAAGACTTTTGAGTATCAAGGTGCAGGCAGAGCGGTACAGGAGGTCAAGGTGAAGTGGACTTTTATCTCTACTCTCTAGCTCAATGGATTTTATAGCTTTAAAGCATTATGTTAAAATGCTATAACAGTGGACTTAATTGAAGCAGATAAGCATGGAAGATACGTAATGATAGATTTGTTGTTAGAAGGTAAAAAAACGCTTTTAGTTGGACTGTATGCTCCTAATCAACAACAACAACAGGCTGACTTTTTTAGCTCACTTCATACAAAGCTTACTCAGTTGGATTACAAATCGTTTATTTTTATGGGGGATTGGAATGGCGTTTTGGACGTACAGATGGATAAGGCTGGTTTTTATAAGCGTATTCCGTGCCATGCCAGACTGCTTAAGTCTTTTTTTGAAATGAAGGATGATTTGGAATTGCGAGACATTTGGCGTGACACACACTTGCATGAAAAGGATTATACTTTTTTTTCTGATAGACATCAATCTTTTTCTAGGATTGACTTCATTTTGCTGACTAATGACTTTTTTTCTAGGATTAAGAAGGTAAAGATCTGTGCAAGAGCTATTTCTGACCATAGTCCAGTATGGTTAGAGATCAATAAGGACAATAGAGATAGGCGCTCGTGGCGCGTAAATGAGAACTTGTTTAGAAATCAGAAAAATGTGGAAGAATGTAAACAACGGATGAAGGATTTTTTTGAAATTAATATGAATAAGGATACGTCTATGGACATGGTTTGGGATGCTAGCAAGGCATATATGAGAGGGGTGTTGATATATATGAATAATAAATACAGACGTACTTTGGAAGCTAGAAGGAAAGAATTGGAGAATGAAATTAAGGAAAAAGAGAAGGCCTTGATTTTGAATCCATTGGATGTGAAGACTAAGGAGGCTATCAAGCTATTAAGAGGACAATTTGATAAATTAATGGCTGATCAAGTGGCAACCAACTTGAGGTTTGCCAGGCATAATACTTTTTGCAATGCTAATAAGCCAGGTAGATGGCTAGCTTATAGACTAAGGAAAAAGCAGAGGGCTTCTAACATAGACAAAATTGAACATAAGGGGAAGGTAGTGTTTCAACAGGATTTTATTAAGGAAGCCTTTGTGGATTTTTATTCTAAATTATATGCTAAGGAGAAGATTAATGAAAAAGATATTGATGAGTATTTGGAGAATGCTAGCATCCCGGTTCTTACGCAAGTACAAAAAGAGGAGATTAATCAATTGATTACAGAAGAAGAAATATTTACAGCAATTAAGGAGTTGAAGCTCGACAAAGCGCCAGGTACAGATGGTTTGACTGCGGCTTACTACAAAAATTTACAATTAGAGATGGTTAAACCGTTAAAGGAATTGTTCCAGACAATCCAGAGAGGGGGAAAGGTGCCTCCATCTTGGAGAACTGCTTTTATCTCTCTGATTCCGAAGGAAGACCAAGATGCTACTCAAGTAAAAAACTATAGACCGATATCATTATTAAATACAGACTACAAGATATTTGCTAAGTTGTTAGCTAACAGATTGATGAGGGTTTTGCAACAGATGATTCATGGGGATCAAACTGGGTTTATTAGTGGTAGACAAATGAAAAATAATGTGAGGCATATAGTAGATGTGGTGGAGTTTTTGGAGAGGAACAACCAGATCCCTGCGGCGCTAATTTTTTTAGATGCTGAAAAAGCTTTTGATCAATTGGATTGGCAATTTTTGCTGAAAGTATTAGATAAAATGAATTTTGGGGATAAATTTTTACAACCAATTAGGGCATTATATCAAAAACAAACTGCCCGAATAATAGTTAACAATAGTCTGACTGAAGTATGCAATATTCAGAAGGGCACAAGACAAGGGTGTCCGTTATCACCTTTATTATTTGTTTTAACATTGGAGATTTTATTGATAAAAATACGGAACTCGGAAAAAATTAAGGGTATTCAAATTAGAGATCAGGATTATAGATTGAGGGCATTTGCAGACGATCTGGTTGTTACGGTGACCCAGCCAGAAAACTCTGTTGTGGACCTGATGGAGATAATAATGCAATATGGGAAGGTTTCTGGATTTAAGGTTAATGTACAAAAAACAAAAATTTTGGCCAAAAATATGACAGCACTGCAAAAGGCCCTTTTAGAAGGATTAACTGGATTTGAGATTGTTAAAAGGGTTAAATATTTGGGGGTGTATTTGTCACCCTCTAATGCAAAGTTATATAAAAATAATTATGAAAAGTTATGGGGAAAAATTCAAAAAGAACTGGAGAGCTGGGAAAAACTGCAATTGTCTTTGCTGGGAAGAATTGCAGCAGTGAAAATGAATGTCCTGCCTAAATTTTTATTTTTATTTCAAATGATACCAGTCCTTAAAAAAGACTCTAATTTGGAAGAATGGCAACGGGGTATCAATAAATTTGTGTGGGCAGGGAAAAGGCCACGAGTTAAACTCAAGATTATGCAGGATACTCGTGAAAGAGGTGGTCTTAAAATGCCTAATCTTAAACTATATTATGAAGCTGCTGCGTTGTCAGGAATAAGTGATTGGATTAATTTGATACAAGGGAGATTATTAAATCTTGAGGGCCACGACTTGTTATTTGGCTGGCATGCATATTTGTTGTATGATAAGAAGGTAGATAATGTGTTTAAAGTGCATATTTTAAGACAGGCATTGTTGAGAGTCTGGAAGAAGTATAGACATAAGTTAGACTACAAGATGCCGTTGTGGGCAATCCCGAAACATGCAATAGAAAACATAAATGTTGGTTTCAAACATGATGTGACTACGTATAAGGAGATCTTAAGCTTGGAAAGGAACGTCTGGTGTTTGAAGCCGTACGATCTCTTGCGAGATGAGAAGATCATTCAAACTTGGTTCCAATATACTCAATTACGTGCCAGGTGGAAAGAAGATCAGAAAATTGGTTTTTCAATGACTGATGAAAATTTGATAAAGCAAATTAGAAATCAGGGTCCAGCACATATCAAACGGATTTATCTTGCATTGATAGATATTGACTCAGAAACAGAACTTGTTAAAGATTGTATGATAAAATGGGCCCAGAATATTCAAGAAGTTATTACAATGGACACGTGGGAAAAGATCTGGGTGAGGAACGTAAAATTCACGCAAGCCCAAAACCTAAGAGAGAACTTTTATAAAATGTTTTATAGATGGCATTTAGATCCTAAAAAGCTTGCAAGTATGTATCCGACTTATCAGCCTAAATGTTGGAGGTGTGGTGGCGAAGATGCAACGTATTTTCATATATGGTGGACCTGCAAAAAAGTTAAGGCTTTTTGGATAAAAATCTGGTGGAATATGCAGAAGATCTTTAAGCAAAGGATAAAGTTTTGTCCGCAATTGTTTTTGTTGGGCATAATTACAGATGTTACTGTTGTGGACATTAAGTTGATGTTGAACTTAATTACAGCAGCAAGACTTTTAATAGGTCAAGATTGGAAAAAGGAGGAACTGCCGACTATAGAAGAATGGACTCTAAAGGTTTCTGACCTGGCGGAAATGGCAAAGATTTCAGCTCATTTGAAGGATCATTCGCAAGAACGTTATATTATGGAGTGGAAAAAGTGGATTGATTATATCCAGAAGAAATATGGGACTAAAAAGTTTCATTTAGCATTTGAATAAGTTTTCTTCTCTTTTTTCTTTTCTTTTTCTTTTTATATGTGATATTAATATTGCTTGTAGTCATTTTATATGAGCTAGAGGGCGATAGAATTAATAGTTTATTGTTGTTAGAATGTGGATGTTTATGATTGTTCTTTGTTTTTATACCTTGTACTTAGCTCTGGGAAGTCGGGGGGGAGGGGGGAATGGGGGGGAGGGATAGGGAGGGTTAGGTAGGTGTGGGGGGAGGGGGGATTGTTAAAGATAAAATGTACTGTAAAACTTTTCAATTAAAAAAAAAAGGTTGATTCAGTCTTCCATCTTTCTGAAATCAGTACAATATGTACCCAGATTGTTGGGGGCAATATGCTGACTCTGTAAACTGCTCAGAGAGGGCTGTAAAGCGCTATGAAGTGGTATATAAGTCTAAGTGCTATTGCTATTTACACACTTCTCTCACACAAATAAACACATATATTGCTTCAGCGTAGGTCAACATTTCATTTATTTATTTATCAAACTTGTATGCTGCCCATCTTGACAAAGATAACTCCAGGCATCTTACAGATTGTTGTGATTCAGGGTCAGCCTGTGGGTTCGGCAGTTGGGTCGGACGACTCAGAGGAGGAGGAGGGGGGTGTTGAAGAGCTTGCTGATGATGGCCTTGAGGCTCCGCAGAGCCCTCAGCCGGGCCCCTCCCACTTGGTCACGACGGAGACCCAGCTGTGTGAGCCTGACAGCGTGGATGAAGATGACCCACAGCTGGCCCTGTTCAAGGACGCCCGACGCAGGAGGCAGTCAATCAGGAGTAAACAGAGGAAGGCAATGGGGCACCTCGGAAGGAGGCAGAGAGAGGCCACGCCCTGAACTGTATTTAAGGGGAATGTGTGGGAGGGCTGGTTTGCTGAAGGCAACCGCTTGGATAGTTCCTGTTTCATAGCTCCTGTTTCATGGTTGGTGTCTTGTCTTGCTCTGTTTTATGTTAATAAATTTGGCAGGCTTTATTCCAGCCTCTTGCCATTTGTAAAGGGGTTGTCCCTGCTTTTGCTGCAGGGCCGGTAGCAGGCTGGTACAGAACAGTTTGCCTTCAGCCTCCCACCCCTTACTATTATTATGGAGCAGCTACGTGCTGAGAATGCCCAGCTCACCCAGCAACTCACTTTGCTGGCAGCTCAGGTGGCTCAACTGCAAGCTCAGGTCCATGCTGCACCCCCACCATCACCCCCACCCAGGAGAAAATGCCAAGTTGCAATGCCGGATAAATTTACTGGCAATCCAGAACTGTTTCCTGCTTTCCTGGGACAATGCCAGCTCTTTATCAGCGTGAGAGCAGCTGATTTCCCCACTGACCGGGATAAGGTGGGGTTTGTGTTAAGCCTTCTTTCGGGTGATGCAGCTCGTTGGGGCACACCTCTGCTGGCTCAACCTAGCCCATTGTTGGACAACTTTGTGGGGTTTTGTGATCATATGCGTCTGATGTATGAGGACCCTATTAAGACGCAGACTGCTACTCGACGCCCAAAAGCTCTGAGGCAGGGTCAACGCCCCCCTACAGGGCTATATCAGCGATTTTCGGCTGCTTAGCCAGGATTCCACCTGGAATGAGGCTGCGCTTGTGGATGCCTTCCAGAATGGATTGTCGGAGGAGACGTTGGATGAGCTGGCCCGTGTGGATATTCCCTCAGACGTAAATGGGCTGATCCATCTCTGCCTGCGGATCAATGCTCGGTTGCAGCAGCGAAGGAGTCGCCGTGCCACCCCACAGACCCCTGCAGCCCCTGTTGTGCGTGAGCCCCCAGTTCAAAGGGAGGAGCCAATGGAGCTGGGTGCTGCCAGGTCTCGTCTATCGGTGACTGAAATGAACAGACGACGATCGGGGGGGGGTTGTGTTTTTACTGTGGGGACCCTGGGCATTTGGCTGCTTTTTGCCCAAAGAAGCGACAGCGGGCATCAGTGACCGAGTCTGCCCCGAGAAAGTCCCCAACATTTCTGTCGGGAAACGCCCCGAGCCCGATCTAGACGGTGTGATAGATCGGGCATCCCACAACAACACCGAGCGACATCTTTCCGATGCTGCCTGTGGACCTCCACGGCATCTGATATTGGAGGGATGTCTGATCCTTCCTGGCAAGCCAGAGGGGATTCCAGTCCATGCCTTAATTGACTCTGGGGCCACCACAAATATTATGGACTCAGTATTTGTGGCCAAATGGGCTGTTCCCCAGTGCCCGGTGGATCCGCCCATGTTAGTGGAGACTATCGATGGTTGAGTGCTCCTGTCTGGGCCAATTACGGCCGCCACACAACCATTATGTATGGCCATCAGTTCCCATGTGGAGGCCATTCAGTTCTATATCACCTCAGATCTGCACTTCCCCGTGGTCTTGGGACTGGCGTGGCTCCGGGCGCATGACCCACAGATCTATTGGTCACAGAACTTGGTCACCTTTCCAAGCTTGCAGTGCGTGGACCACTCCCGCCATATCTGTGCCGGCCAGGTGGAGGGTTCCCCAGGGGTTTCCTTGCCTCCCGAACTGTCCGACTTTGCTGATGTGTTCAGCGAGACAGAGGCGGATCAATTACCCCCGCACAGGCCCTATGACTGCATTGATTTAGTCCCTGATGCGCCACTCCCAGTGGGGCGTTTGTACTCCATGTCGGACCCCGAGTTGGCTGCATTGCGGGACTCTCTGGAGAAGAATTTGGCTCGCGGTTTCATCCGGCCCTCGTCCTCGCCAGTGTCTGCACCCGTGCTCTTCGTCAAAAAGAAGTCGGGCGAATTGCGGCTTTGCTGCGATTATAGGAAACTCAACGCCATCACGGTGCGCAATCGTTACCCGCTGCCCCTCATCCCCGAACTCTTGGACCGACTCCGGGAGGCTAAGATCTTCACGAAACTGGACCTGCGTGGAGCTTACAACCTCGTCAGGGTTCGGTCGGGTGATGAGTGGAAGACGGCGTTTGGTACTCGCTATGGACATTTTGAGTACACGGTGATGCCATTTGGCCTGACCAATGCCCCCGCCGTGTTTCAACATTTCATGAACGACATTTTCCGGGATTTGTTGGATCAGTTTGTCGTGATCTACTTGGACGACATCCTGATCTACTCCCCGTCGCGTGAGGTGCACCATCAGCATTTCCATCAGGTCCTGCAGCGACTCTGAGAACATCGGCTGTTTGCCAAGTTGGAGAAGTGCCAGTTCTACCGGGTGACCATCGATTTCCTGGGTCACCGCATTTCTCCTGAGGGCATCGCCATGGAGCCGAGTAAGGTTGAGTCTTTGCAGAGTTGGCAACCCCCGTGTTGCGTGAAGGATGTTCAGCGACTTCTTGGGTTCGCCAACTATTACCGAACTTTCATCCCTGGGTTTGCTGCCTTGACAGCCCCCCTCAACCGGCTCCTGCAGAAGAAGACTCGGTTCCAGTGGAACGCTCCAGAACAACAGGCTTTCCAGACTTTGAAGGAAGCCTTCATGAAGGAGCCCATCTTGAAGCATCCTGACCCGCAACGGCCGTTTGTTGTGGAGGCGGACGCCTTCCGACATTGCCATTGGGGTGGTGTTACTCCAGGCAACGACGCCCAGCGGTACCCTCTTCCCTTGCGCGTACCATTCACGAAAACTGAACCCTTCGGAGCGCAATTATACAATCTGTGAGAAGGAGCTGCTGGCCATCAAAGTGGCATTCGAGGCCTGGAGGCATCATCTGGAGGGAGCGCGGCATCAAATCGAGGTCCGGACGGACCATAAGAATTTGGAAAGCCTGCAGACCACTCGGAATTTGAACCAACGCCAGATCCGATGGTCTCTTTTCTTTGCGAGGTTTGACTTCCGGGTTCGGTACATACCTAGCGGGCACAATCAAAGAGCGGATGCTCTGTCCAGGAAGCCTGAATATTCCCGAGTGGAAGACAAGGTTCTGCCCAGGACAGTGATCCCCGTCGAGTCTTTTGCTGTGGTGCAGGAGCCGGTTGATATACGGGCTCGGATCCGGGAGGCACAGCAGCAGGAGGTGTGGGTGGCTCAGCGGAGGGAGGAGGTGGGGCCAGATTCTCCTTGGACGGTCACGGATGGACTCTTGTATTATTGTGACCGGCTCTACGTTCCGGGAGGGCCACTCAGGGGACTCATCCTCAGCCAGTGTCACGATAACCCGGCGGCGGGGCATTTTGGCCTGTTCAAGACCCTGCACCTGGTCTCCCATACCTTCTGGTGGCCCCGAGTCCGACACGACGTCCAGTCCTATGTTACCTCCTGCATCCCATGCAGGCAGGCCAAGTCAGTGACAGGGGCCCCGCCTGGATTACTGCAGCCTTTGCCGACACCCAAAAGACCCTGGGGGGCTGTGTCCATGGACTTTCTGACAGATTTACCCCCATCCTCTGGTTTTACGACAGTGTATGTGGTGGTGGACATGCTGACCAAGATGGCGCACTTCATCCCCTGTCGCGGCTTACCGTCAGCCCACGCCACTAGTCGTATGTTCATTCAGCAGGTGTTTCGGCTGCACGGCCTCCCTGATAGAGTCGTCTCTGATAGGGGGGCCCAGTTTACAGCCCGCTTCTGGCAGGAGCTGATGCATGCGTTGGCTATCAAGATTTGCCTCTCGTCTGCGCATCATCCTCAAACTGACGGGGGAACCGAGAAGGTCATTGGTATCCTGGAACAATATCTGCACTGCTACGTCAATCTGCAGCAAAACAATTGGGTGGAGTATCTGGCCATAGCTGAGTTTGCATTTAACAATTCGCAGCACACCTCCACACAGATGGCACCATTCTTGGCCAATGTGGGATATCACCCCCGGTTTTTCCCCCTTTCTCCCGTGGACTCACCAGAACCGGCAGCGAACAACTTCATGGCAGAGTTACAGGCGATCCATCGATTGGTGCGACGTCAGTTAGAGAAGGCCAAGGCCGATTACAAAAGGTTTGCTGATCGGTCAAGACGGGATACGCCTCCACTATCGGTGGGAGATCGGGTCTGGTTGTCCACCAGGAACTTACCATCAACACGGCTGGTGAGAAAGTTAGATCACCGATATTTAGGACCGTTCCCAGTTGAGGCTGTCATCAATCCAGTCGCCTATCACTTAACTCTGCCACGTTCCCTGCGCGTGCACCCAGTCTTTCATCGGTCTCTGTTGGTCCCCGAGCAACCGGCCTGTCCACTCCGCCGAGCGGAACCTCCCCCATCAGGACCTCGTGATGGAGGCAGCACCCCGGAGTACGAGGTCGCCAGCATCAGGGACTCCCGTTGGCTGAAAGGTCGTTTCCAGTACCTGATTGAATGGAAAGGTTACGGACCAGAGGACTTCACCTGGGAAGACGCGACCGCCGTTCATGCCCCTGCGTTGGTGACCGCTTTTCATGAAGAATTTCCATCCCGACCGCATCCGGATCGGCCAACCCGGGGGAAGGGCCCTGCGGTGCGGGATAGTGTTGTGATTCAGGGTCAGCCTGTGGGTTCGGCAGTTGGGTCGGATGACTCAGAGGAGGAGGAGGGGGGTGTTGAAGAGCTTGCTGATGATGGCCTTGAGGCTCCGCAGAGCCCTCAGCCGGGCCCCTCCCACTTGGTCACGACGGAGACCCAGCTGTGTGAGCCTGACAGCGTGGATGAAGATGACCCACAGCTGGCCCTGTTCAAGGACGCCCGACGCAGGAGGCAGTCAATCAGGAGTAAACAGAGGAAGGCAATGGGGCACCTCGGAAGGAGGCAGAGAGAGGCCACGCCCTGAACTGTATTTAAGGGGAATGTGTGGGAGGGCTGGTTTGCTGAAGGCAACCGCTTGGATAGTTCCTGTTTCATAGCTCCTGTTTCATGGTTGGTGTCTTGTCTTGCTCTGTTTTATGTTAATAAATTTGGCAGGCTTTATTCCAGCCTCTTGCCGTTTGTAAAGGAGTTGTCCCTGCTTTTGCTGCAGGGCCGGTAGCAGGCTGGTACAGAACACAGATGTTGAATGTCAACGCTGCTAACATCGGATGTTCTTGGTTTGACAAAAGAAGAAGAAGCAGCTATTTCATATTTCTACTTGTGTATCACTTTTAGAGTTAAAGTTAGTTGAAGAAGGGAGGGGGAAGGAAGAATGTATGAGAAATTAGACATAAACAACAGCAGCAGAATAGTTTTAAGGTTGAATGTAATAAGAGAGGATAAGAAAGAACTGGGGGGTTACGCTAAGGAAGGAGAACTAACCCTTCAAACTAATTGGAGAATGTGATTAATAACAGCAACTGAAAGGAGGGAATTGTGATTTAATATTATTATGCTTAGGGGAGGGGAATTCAGATTCCAGCTTCTCACAAGCATTGCCGATGTTATATTGGTCTATTAAAAGAATTTTAAGGTAAACAATGCCTCAGAGTTCTTTGAAGAGCTCATCCGGAAACTTGACATTGAATACAATACAGAATAAAACATTAAAACAATAAATAAAGATCTTAAATTTTAAAATTCAATTAAAATAAAACTAAATAGGATGGACAAGGAGGGAGCAAAGTGCGCACAGAGAGGAATGGAGTGTTCTCTATTCCATTAGCCACCTCCAGAATGCCATACTGCCATTAGGGACTCAGACTAGTTGGCACAGCCATATCTTCAAGGACGTTCAGAAAGTCAGAGAGATGGGAGCGGATCTGTCTCTGGGGGCAAGATGTTCCAGAATGCAGGAGCCATGGCAGAAAAGGGACCCTGAAAGCCAAAATCCTTTTGCCGATGTAGTCCTCAGCATGCCCCTTTTGCCAGACAAGTGGAGTGGGCTAATCCCATTGGGATGTGCCCATTTTTCAGATAATATGGACCCATGCATGAAGGGCTTTAAAGGTGGAGACCAACACACGGTATTACATGAGACTGTCAGTGTAATGTATATGTACAAACGTTAATAACAAGTTAGAACCATTTATTCCGCTTATTTCTATGAGGTAAACACCACTGACAGGGAAACACGCGGGAACTTTGACAGCTGTCAAAGTTCCCCGACAGGGCGCAGGCGCAGCCATTTGACAGCTCGCGGCTGTCAAAACACCGAAGCCGGCTCACCATGCGGGAAGAAGAACTGTCAAGACGCGACGGCGGTGACTGGTCCAGCTAGACGCGGCGCCAAAAGAAACGATCCTGATTGGACTACACTGACAGCTGCCGGCTATAAAAGCCGGACAAGTTATTCTGTTCTTTGCCTTGTTCTAAAATAAATCCTAGTTAAGTAACCTGTCGTCCCGAGTGGTCCTTTGGCTACTTCACTGGCGACGAGGGTGGGATCGCTCCGGAGCTGAAGTCACGGCCGAGGAAGGGAATTCCCGGCCAAGAGCTGTCACTGGAAGTTTTAACTTCCGAACGGAGCGAGCCCAGGACCGGACGACATGGCCAACTTCGGGCGTGTGAGGGAATTCGACACCCGCCATCCGGAGAGATGGCAGTCACACCTGGGACAGGTCGAAGGTTTCCTCCTCGTCAGTAAAATTACCGACGACAGAGCAAAGGCCGCTGCCCTCCTGTACATCAGTGGGCCCCCGGTATACGACGACGCCGTCGGGCTGTTCAGCCCGGTGCCCATCACAGAAGTCTCCTACGCGGACCTGGTCGACCAGCTCAACAAACATTACATGCCAGCTCGCTCAGAGCTGTACTGGCGAGTACAATTCGCCCAGAAGAAGCAGCGACCGGACGAGCCCGCAAACGACTTCATCGCCGGGGTCAGGCATGCCGCTCGTAACTGCAGTTTTCCTGACCTGGAAGACCGCATCCGGGACCAAGTGGTAATAGGCTTGAGGGATGAACGGCTCCAGAAAAAATTTACATCAAAGCCCGACATGAGCCTAGCCGAACTTACCCGAGAAATAATGGCCTATGAATACAACCACAAGAAAAAACCGACCACATCAACACCGGAAAGTCCAGCAACCGTATACCACGAAAACGCAACCTTCAGTGACAGCGACGAGTCAGTAGACTTCTCAGACGGAGAGGCCCTACAACGCAGGATGGAGCGACGGCAACAGCGAATAAACGACACATCAGACCGCCAAAGAGCCAGAAACCCCCCGCCACCATGACATGATCAACGGGCTACCTGCGCCAGCTGCGGGGGCAACCATGCCAGGGGAAGCTGCCGGTTCCGAAACGCAAAATGCCACAATTGCGGTAAAACCGGCCACATCAAGCCAGTGTGCCGAAGCCGGCCCCGCGACAACGTGCATGATCTGGAGGCTAACCCCCCAGGTAGGCCAACTGCCCATGTCAACAGGGGAGGAACACCAGGGAACCTAGTAGAAACAATAGATAAGGTGCACAGCCTAAGCCCAAAAGTAAAGATCAGGGTAAAAATTCAAGGAGTCACCTGCAACATGGAGGTGGACTCCGGGTCAGCAGTCTCCTTAATATCGTTTAAAACGTATCAGGAGATCTGCCAATGGAGCCATAGGGAAATTCCCCTTAAAAAAACCCAGGTCCACCTAGCAGACTTCCAAAAAACCCCCATTCCACTAGAAGGGAAGGCTAAGGTCGCAGTAGAATACAAAAAATTCAAGGGACCCCTAGAAGTCTTAGTGACTCCAGGAAACCGCACCAATCTAATCGGGCTGAACTGGTTCAGCCCCCTGGGCATCGCCATTACTGGGGTAAACACAGTGCAAGCCTCAAGCCTCGAAGCCGTCTGCAACAAGTATGCAGACGTCTTTGATGGCACACTGGGGAAATACACCGGCCCTCCCATCTCCTTAAAATTAAACCCAACCATCCAACCCATAAAAATAAGGGCTAGGAGGGTTCCATTTGCTCTCAAAGAAAAAATAGAGAACGAATTAGAACGCCTCGTAAGACTAGGGGTACTGGAACCTACTGAAGGGGGAAGCTGGGAGACACCAATAGTCACCCCAATGAAACCTAACGGGGAAATTAGATTATGTGCAGACTATAAGGCGACCCTTAACCTAGCTCTAAGCCCCCATGCTTACCCGGTGCCAGCGGTGAGGGACGTCCTCGCTTCCATCCGCTTCGGCGCCATTTTTGCAAAACTTGATCTGACGCAGGCGTACTTGCAACTGCCTGTCACAAATGACACCGTGGAAGCTCAAACAATTGTCACGCACCGCGGAGCTTTTAAAGTGAAAAGACTTCAATTCGGCATATCGGCAGCCCCGGGTATCTTCCAAGGTATCATGGAAAAAACCTTAAAAGGAATACCCGGGGTCTGCCCCTATTTCGACGATGTTCTCATCGCCGGAGAAAACAAAGCAAACTTAGCTGACAGACTGTCAGCTGTGCTGAGCCGGCTCAGAGAAGCCGGTCTCAAACTAAAACGAGAAAAGTGCTCCATCGGAGTCACAACCACAGAGTTCCTAGGGTACAAAATAGACGCCCAGGGCATCCACCCCACCACTGAAAAATTAAAAGCTATTCAAACAGCTCCCAGTCCGAAAAATAAACAAGAACTCCAAGCCTTTTTGGGATTATTAAACTTCTATCATGCCTTCCTTCCCCACAAAGCCACGATAGCCAAACCTCTCCACAGGCTCCTGGACAAGGGCACTGCCTGGTCCTGGACCAAAACGCATGAAAATAGCTTCCAGTCATTAAAAAATATTATTTGTAACAGTTCAACTGTCACACTCTTCAGAGAAGACACACCAGTATGCATCGCTTGCGATGCATCTCCCTATGGAATTGGGGCGGTGTTAAGTCACCTATACAAGGATGGCACCCAAAGACCCATAGCCTTTTATTCCCGCACACTTTCAAAAGCTGAAAGGAACTACGCGCAGATCGACAGAGAAGCACTAGCAATAGTCGCTGGGGTAAAAAAGTTCCATGACTATCTCTATGGCAGACCCTTTACTATATTCACGGATCACAAACCCCTGCTAGGGATATTCACCTGGGACAAAACAACCCCACAGATTCTATCACCAAGAATACTGCGCTGGTCAACCTTCTTGTCAGCATATTCATACAAATTGATACACAAACCAGGGAAAGAATTAGGACACGCAGACTGCCTCAGCAGACTGCCTATTCAAAGCAAGGATACTGACCCAGCACCTGCAGGGCTCATTCTGGCAATATCACAACTTCCAGACTGCCCCCTTTCCGCTAAAATCATAGCTAAAAATTCAGCTAAGGACAAAGTACTGAGCAGGGTTCTTAAGTGGACAACCACAGGATGGCCAGCCAAAAATCCACACCCACAATTCCAGCCATACTATAACAGAAAAAACGAAATGTCATCACACTTGGGATGCCTTCTGTGGGGGAACAGAGTAGTGATACCAGACAAAAACATAGCACAAACACTAGACACCCTACACGAAGGACATCCAGGCATAGTTAAAATGAAAGCTCTAGCCAGAAGTTATGTGTGGTGGCCAGGCATAGATAAGGATATAGAAAAATATGTGGGAGGCTGCTACCCCTGCCAAACAACAAGAAGTGAACCACCCCAGGCCCCAGTACATAGATGGGAAACAACAAAAAACCCATGGTCACGCATACATCTAGATTTTGCAGGACCAATCCAGGGGCAGAGTTTCCTAATAATAGTTGACAGCTACTCAAAATGGCTAGAAGTAATCCCCCTTAGGAAAACTACTTCAGGGGCCACCATACAAGCCCTTAGGAAGATCTTTGCCACCCACGGCCTCCCAGACACCATGGTTTCAGACAATGGACCACAATTCACTTCTCGTGAATTTCAGATGTTCGCTATGAAGAACTGTATTAGGCTGGTCACGTCTGCACCGTTCCACCCATCGACGAACGGGATGGCTGAAATTATGGTGCGCTCGACTAAAGAAGCATTAAAAAAGTTCGTAAAAGGGAACTGGCAGCGACGACTCAGCCAGTTCCTGATGGCACAACATACAACTCCTTGTACGGCAACCGGCAAAACTCCAGCGGAGCTAAGATGGGGAAGGAGACTAATAACGCGGCTCGACAGACTGCATCCCGACACTTACATTGCGGAGCCGGATCACCCCCCCCCACCCCGTACATTTAAACCTGGGCAAATGATCTGGGCACGATCATACACATCCAAAAACAAATGGGTCCAAGGGACTGTATTACAACAAACAGGACCCATTTCCTATTTAATACACACGCCTACTGAAGGCAACTTACGACGGCACATAGATCAGCTCAGGCCAAGACAACCACAACACCACCCAGACCTTCCCCCACCGGACAGCCAACCCCCACCTCCCCTAGACATCATACCGGCACCAGATCAGGAGGAAGGGGAGCAAAAGAACATACCACCACCGGAACACGACAACGCACCACCCCCAAGACGTTCTAATAGAAACAGAAGAGCACCAGCATATTTACGGGACTATGAATGGGCCGGCTCCAACAACCAACAAGGGGGAGGAAACAATCCAGGGGAGGGGTAAGGGGTGTAATGTATATGTACAAACGTTAATAACAAGTTAGAACCATTTATTCCGCTTATTTCTATGAGGTAAACACCACTGAAAGGGAAACACGCGGGAACTTTGACAGCTGTCAAAGTTCCCCGCCAAGGCGCAGGCGCAGCCATTTGACAGCTCGCGGCTGTCAAAACACCGAAGCCGGCTCACCATGCGGGAAGAAGAACTGTCAAGACGCGACGGCGGTGATTGGTCCAGCTAGACGTGGCGCCAAAAGAAACGATCCTGATTGGACTACACTGACAGCTGCCGGCTATAAAAGCCGGACAAGTTATTCTGTTCTTTGCCTTGTTCTAAAATAAATCCTAGTTAAGTAACCTGTCGTCCCGAGTGGTCCTTTGGCTACTTCAGTCAGGTAGCTTATTCTGGTTCTGCTAACCAGACTAGGACTTCCTTACGTTTACCAATTAACCTCCATAAAGCACTTTCAGATAAAGGCAGACTTAACAAAAATGAATGTTAAATGTAATACTACACAAGGGAAACAGCATTCCCACAGCTGGCCAATTTGCAATCTGCAAACTCTATTTTCCAATAGTACTGTGGAGAATCTGCACCAATCTATTGCAACTTTCACCATTCCACTGCAAGCCTACAATTGAAAATGTCTCTGTTGAAGTGAAATATGTTGAATCCATTTTGGCAAAAGCAAGCCTAATAAAAATTCTTTGCAAAAACTTGCATCATTACAAGAGATAATGACAGTTATCTTTGCATCATTACCAAAGCTAAGAAAAAAAGCCAACCTTTTAAATATTTAATTAAATCACCTGAACACTCAGGCTAAGCAGCTGCGGCTGCACATATGTTGAGTTCCAGCATTACTAAAGGATTCCCCAACAGTTAAACTCACTAATCAATTAGTTTCCACATCAGATGTGAGTCATCTAATTGCTAGAAATTGCCAGATCATGGGGGTTATATTTATACCAAGAAAGAAAGGAAAGAATAATATTTTTTCTGATGAAAAACAGTTTTACTCTAGAAAGTCACAAGGAGAGTAGGATGCTTTATAATAAGTACAGGAAAGGAAGGCAATATAATTAAATCAGATAAAAACAATTTTAGTAAAACTGTGAACCAAAGCCCATGAATAACCCTGAAGCACTTTCTAGTGGTTCCCAAGACTGCGGTGAAAATCAGGAAAAAAAAATATTCAAGGTTTATTTCAGCTTCTGACTCCAAACAGAAAATTCAAGAACTTTTTCATTAAGTTTTAAACTCAAAAGGCAACTTTTGGCTCTTTAGAAATATTAACTCTCTGTATATTTTAACCTTGCAGATGGTTACAGATAGTCCTTTGGTTACATCCACTTATTCAGAGACCATTCAAAGTTATGATGGTGCTAAACGAGGGGGACCTCTGACCCACCCTCAAAGTTGTGGTTATTGCAGTGTTCCTGAAGTCATATGGCTGCCATTCAGATGCTTGGCAACCAGCTTATACTAATAATGGTTGAAGCATCCCACAGTTATGTGATTGCCATTTGTGACCTTTGCTTACAAGACAAGTCAATGGGGAAGGCAGCAGGGGCTTTCAAGTTATTCCTGCAAGTTGCTTTTTCTTGCCACTTTTTCTCACAAGGACCCTCTGGGTGGCAGATGGATCTCGTACTTTATAGAGTGTGCATGTACCCATGTATGTCTACACTCATAACACTTACCTACACTCAAGCCCATCTTGCACTCTGTAAAATCTGGTAACACTTGCACCCACCTGTACTCATGTCCCCCTGTGAGATCTATCCATCTACCTATACTCATGCCTACCATATCAACCCACCCACCTGCACTCATGCCTGCCCCTAAAACCCAGCTAATCACCCACTAGCTTCCACATGCCCACCTATAGCACTTACCTGCCTGCTCATACTTGCACCTGCCCATATTAGCATTTGCTCACATATCCACCTGCACTTGCTCCTGCCAGTACCACTTACCCATTCACCTGCTCACAGTCCCTGTAGCATCCACCTGGCCACCTGCATTTGTGCCCATCCAAAGACCATCCATTTATCTACATGCGGTACCCACATGCACAATTGCCTGTACTCTGCAGCAGTTACCCACCAGGCTGCAGTTCTCATCTGCTGGCCTGCTTGTGAACCACCTAAGAAGGAAAAGCTTATTGTGAGACCAACTGGTGGTTTTCTGATGGCTTCCCCATTGAGTTTCTTGTTGGAAGCTGGCAGGAACTAACGAGTTGCGATAACATTTGGTCCTCATTTAACAACCCATGGTCCTTGGCAATGAGGACTGCCATAGCTAACTAATGCAATCATGTGACATTCATTACATCACATATTAATGAAAATTCTGGTCAAATTAACAAACCCAAAGCACTATTGCATTGCTTTGTTGGACTGGACACAGAGGACAAATGAAGTGATAGAGGAGGTAGGTTTTCAACGATTCTCCTATTTAGCAGGAACAAGATTATTTATTGATTCATCCATTTATTGAGAACAAAACATCCTATGACTTTCAGGATAGAATAGAAATATATAAAACATTTCTAGGATATAGTATGAATTCAGTTATCTCTATGTTAGAATAAAAGAGAATTTTGATTAGCCACAAATAATCGGCAATCTCCCAGGGGACTGCTGTAAAATGATCTAATACATAAATAAGGCTTAAAGATGAACACAAATGCTGGCTTCTCCCTTCCCATACTTTTGGACAACGGCTATCAACATTTCAGTTCAAATTTATAATTTAAACTATGGAAAACTTCTACATTACTAAGAGAGCATCCCCTTGTTTTTAAGCAAAAATAACTAATCACTGCCAGATATAAAATCCAATCATTTACATAAAAGAACATATTTCTCTAGACAAAGCACAACTAAATAGTATATTTTGGATCCAATCAATTGCTCTAACCGGGAAGGAGATTTTAATCTGAAATGTGTTTATTTTATTTTATTCACAATAGGTGTAAAACTAGTTCCTTATTACTAGTAATTTAGATTCATTCACATGGTTCAATTTTCTTCACATGTGCTGGTGCATCATTACGCCTTTCAAGGCAGTCTATCTTTTTAATAAATGAATTATAAATCCAGCATTATCCCTTTCTCTAGCTCAACACAGAGCTTTCAGATAAAAGAGACTGTCCTTTGCAATCTGAAACTGCAAAATGCAGAAAGACATATAGCATGTGATTCTGCTGATTATATCCTGTCTTGCATAGAATATATATTTTTATGCTTTTTAAATTTTGTAAGTCACCCTGAGCAGAACGTTTTTAATGCATAATAAGTGCATTATGTCATGCCAAACTTAAAACATTTGTTTTAACCTTTCCCCTACAAATACCATTGAAAAAAATCATACTTGTCAAAAATGATATACCAACATATTTTGCTGCCATGGCTTGGAAAGCTCTGGGGATTGCTAAAAAGGGTCACGGGATGGTGGAACAGACTGTAAAGACTAAGCAGCCGCATTTGCACAACACAGCTTGGTTAAAGTGCAGGTTAGTATATTGTGAGAGCCTAGTCCATCGTACATTGTACGTTGTAGTTCATGGTATTCTTCAAACTAAGAAATATTTTAATTTACTAACCAAGTAAAAGACATCACTTACATAAAGTTGTATTTTCTATAGGACAAGTTTCTGGTTTTTTTCTTTCTCAAATATAATATATAATAAACTGTTTGCTTCAACTATATATGGTTTACCCATATTTGCATATCACTGAAAGGTGTGAGCACAGCAAATCACATCAATGCAAAAAAGCCAACACATAAAAATTTCATAATGCAAGTCTCCTGCATCTTGCATCTGATGCAAGTATGTGCATTGCAATATTTATGTCATTACAACATGATGCATGTTTCATTGCTTGCCCTCCTTTACCGACCCTGATGCATGCCCATGTCATGTCATATCCCCAGGCCA
This sequence comes from Vipera berus, assembly GCF_964194415.1. NCBI lineage: Eukaryota > Metazoa > Chordata > Lepidosauria > Squamata > Viperidae > Vipera > Vipera berus. The sequence goes on from NC_138206.1 coordinate 18,603,957, forward strand.
AATATACTTCTCCGCCAGCCTGATATACCTAATTATTTGGAAGATAAAGGTCAATTTTGATTGGTGGAAAAGCTTTGTTGGTGGGAGAGTGGAGGAATGGCTGAGAGCAAAGTACCCAATTGCGCACTTGAGTAAAATCTGGGTCAGAGATTTGATCAAAACATGCTCAAAATTTCAAACATTATTTGGTTCTTATCCCAAAGGTGCTTCTTTAAAAAGCAACTGGACTTTCTTTGTTTTTGATTGAAGAAGTTTCATTTCTCTTCCAAGAAGTTTCTTCAATAGGAACTGAAGAAGCTTCTTGGATAAGAAGCGAAATGTCTTCAAAGAAAAACAAAGGAAGTCTACTTGCCTTTTGAAAAAGCACCCTTGGACAACCGTGACCTGGATGTCTGAGAATTTCCACAGATATCTGGTTCTTATAGTGAGTTGTGTTAAAGAGACTTGCTAGAAGCCAAAGGCTGCCTTAGCATCAAATACGTTATGTACAAACAATTCAATATTTTCTGAGTGATTTCTTAAGCAGGGGAGAAAATGTAGGTCTCAGGTACAATTCCGAGTTCCATCCTTACTCCAGGGCCCAATGTAATGATCTAATAAACTGAAGAACCCTATTGACTTCCATAAGCATTATATCAGGTGAAAAAGGAAAGTGCACTGCAGAGCTGGCTGCAATTCACACCGAAGCAGGTTTTCTTCCAGATAATGGTTAGATGAGTCCCTGTCAGAAAACAATATTATTCTTATGCTGCTACTAAAGATGCTCCTTAATTAACTGAACACTTGAATTTTTTTCACAGCAGAATACAAGGCAGAAATTTTTGTGTTTAATACTACAGCCATCTTTAATAGACTATGCCATATAAGGAAGTTAAGCACAGTATATTTCACTTATTATTCATTATCTGTTTATGTTATAATTATCTCCCAAGTAAAAACACATGCATCACCAAAATAAAAATAAGGATGTTCATAGAAAGGTAAAGCCCAAAAGGAAACATCATTGGCCAAAATAAAATAAGGAAAGAGATATCAAAACATATTTAAAAAGGTAAAGGTTCCCCCGCACATGCGTGCTAGTCGTTTCCGACTCTAGGGGCTGGTGCCCATCTCCGTTTCAAAGCCAAAGAGCCAGCGCTTGTCCGAGGACGTCTCCATGGTCATGTGGCCAGCATGACTAGACGCCAAAGGTGCACGGAATGCTGTTACCTTCCCACCGCGTGGTCCCTATTTTTCTACTTCCATTTTTATGTGCTTTCGAACTGCTAGGTTGGCAGAAGCTGGGACAAGTAACAGGCGCTCACTCTGTTACGCGGCACTCGGGATTCGACCTACCAAACTGCCGACCTTCTGATCGACAAGCTCAGGGTCCTAACCCACTGAGCCACTGCGTCCCTGTAAACATATTTACAGGCCCATATAAAAGCTTTTATCATTCTTGATAAGGAATGTGCCTGGATCATGCTTAGTACAGCATTTCTTTCCAATGTCTTGTTTACACAGTGCTATTCTTCCAACAAAAAAACGTGCATCACTCACAACTGTATTCCTTGTCTACAAGGGATGCTCCACCATTTTCTTTATTCTGTAAGGGCTGCAGGTGGCAGGGAAGTGATAGCAATGTTACCAGAGGGATAGGACTGGATACCCCCCCATTTTTCATTGAGGAGGCCTGAATATGTGGTAATTCAGAAGTCAGATGAGGTTATTTCTCCCACTTAAAAAAAAGGTGTACTCTCCCCTCAAAATCATTTGCTTCTTATAAAGTACCACTGTCCACTCCCTCAAGAAACAAGAAAGACACACGAAGTTACTACTGAGTAATTTCAATAAGAGTAGAGCTGGAAGGGACACCTTGGAGGTCTTCTAGTCTACCCTCTGCTCAAGTGGGAGACCCTATATCATTTCAGACAAGTGGCTGTCCAGTCTCTTCTTAAAAACCTCTGTTGAAGGCCAACTGTTCCACTGGTTGATTGTCCTCACTGTTAGGAAGTTTCTCCTTAATTCCAGGTTGCTTCTCTCCTTGATTAGTTCCCATCCTTTGTTTCTTCTCTTGCCTTTTGGTGCTTTGGAAAATAAATGGACCCCCTCCTCCTTGTGGCAGCCGTTCAAATACTGGAATATTGCTATCATGTCCACCCTAGTCCTTCTTTTCTCTAGATTAGCCATACCCAATTCCTGCAATTGTGCTTCATATGTTTTAGTCTGCAGGCCTTTAATAATCTTAGTTGCTATACTATGTATTTTTTCCAAAGTCTCAACAACTTTTTTGTAATGTGGTGACCAAAACTGGATGCAGTATTCCAGGTGTGGCCTTACTAAGGCTTTACAAAGCAGTACTTATACTTCACATGATTTTGATTCTATGCCTTTGTTTATACAACCAAGGGTTGTATTAGCTTTTTTGGCTGTGGCCACACATTGCTGGCTCATATTTAAGTGATCATCCACCAGGACTCCAAGCTACCTCTCACAGTTACTGTTTTAAGCCAGGTTTCACCTAATCTGTACACGTACCTTTGGTTTTTCCTGTCTAAGTGTAAAACCTTGCTTTTCTCCACATTAAATTTCATGTTGTTGGATAGGGCCATTGTTCAAGTCTGTCAAGATCTTTTTGGATCCTGAGCTTGTCTTCTGGGGTGTTGGCTATTCCTGCCAGTTTAGTGTCATCTGCAAATTTGATGAGTTCCCATTCTATTCCCTCATCTAAGTCATTTATGAAGATATTGACGAGTACTGGGCCTTTCCTTTATTGTTCCTCACCTATAGAATGAATCTTGCTAAATTAAAGCAACTATTTGCATAACTATAGATGCAGCATACTCAGAAATTGCTAGGGAGGGAGCCATTTTTATCTTTTTCCTCCCACCAAGCATTCCATGCTTCGCTATCTTGTTACTCCCTGGAATGAAGCCCCTCCCTCCTGGGAATCCAGACTGCATTCCACCACACAACTTAGCACCAGTATTGATCTGTTTATCTACCTCAGTTTATAGTCAGACCCCCCCCCCCTTAGCTTATTGGATATTATTATTTCTTCTAGTAGCAAAAGAAGTAAGTGTGAACTTAATAACCAGAATTGTATGACAAAGGATTTTGAAAACAAACACAATGTATTAAAAGTAATATAAGTGAAGACAAATAACTTCATATAATTAAAAAAACTTTTCTTAGCTTTGTGTGTCAGAACTTTAGATTCTTTATGCTAAAGTTTTGTTTGGTTTCTTTACAATGTTACTATAATCATACTGCTTTATTCCTCTGTCACTCAAGCTTTCTCTCAATCTTTTTCTTTTAAGATTAGATCAGCTCTCCTAAAACTCCAGATGAACATCTTCTTTCCTAAGCCTTGTCAAACTTCTTTAAAATCAAAACTCCATTGAGCAGAAAACTTTTCTATTTCTCTTCTAAACATTTTTCTCCCTAGCCAAGAGATTCTTCACTTCTCTACTTGATTATCCAATGCTGACTGACTTTCCTGGCCTGTCAGAAAAAGGGGTTAAGCCTTCCTCATCTGTAATGGCTCAACTGGATTCTATTCTTTTAACAAGTATTTAACATGTATTACTAAGAGCTAACAGAAGGGGAGGGCTGTCTATTTGGAAATATGCCTAGTTGGGTTTTGGGGTGGTGTTAGCCTAGACTTCAGGGTAAGGTAGGGATGTGGTGATTGGTATTTACAGCTTTCAGGGGCACTGGCCCACAGATCACTGGATATGAGACTGTGTTCATTCTAGGGCTCTAGGGATCAATTGGGATTGTCGATATTGTACAGATTTCTCCCTCAGAATCTCCCCCCATCATAAATAAAATTAACCAATGACAGTATGATATTAATAATTCAGCACAAAGCTAGCTAATTATTTGTCAAGATCCGAAGACTATTATGATGGAAATGGAGTAATCCTGGAATCTTGGAGACACATAAGAAAAGACACAGTGGAAAATGGAAAAGATCAATCATAAATATGATATGTATCTTATTCATTTGCTGCTTAAGGGAATGGAAGGACATCCAAGAGAAAACATTAATATGGCTTTGTGGTCATGGATCACTGCACCTCATCATCAGAGGCCACAAAGGATGACAGACCTGACTATTATGAGCAGAACATGGTACTGAAAACCCCAATCACTGAAAAAAGGGTCTAAAAAGTAAATAAGACCAAAAACAGATTCCAGCACATATCAGCTGTAGGTGGAAATTCCATTTATTGGAGTAGTTGATTTTCAAGGTGTGTAATTCTATATGTAGATTCTTTGTAGTAATAATAATAAAGTTGGAAGTTACCTTGGAGGTTGTCTAGTCCAACCCCCTGCTCAGCCAGGAAAGCCTATACCAGCAGTAGGCAATCTTGGCTCTTTTATGACTCGTGGACTGGCTGGCTCAGGAATTCTGGGAGTTGAAGTCCAAGAGTTATAAAAGAGGCAAGGTTGCCTACCCCTGGCCTATACCATTTCAGACAAATGGCTGTCCAGTCTCTTCTTAAAAACTTGGAGTGTTGGAGCATTCACACCTTGTGGAGGCAGGTTATTCCACTGATTAATTGTTCTAACTGTCAGAAAATTTCTCCTTAGTTCTAGGTTGCTTCTCTTTTTGGTTAGTTTCCATCTGTTGCTTCTTGTCCTGCCTTCTGGTGCTTTGATAAAACTAACACATGCAACGCAACATATTTTCTATATTAAATATGACTGCAAGGCATTCAAACTGGTCAGTCCTAGAGGAGATCAACCCTGACTGCTCTTTAGAAGGCCAGATCCTGAAGTTAAGACTCAAATACTTTGGCCACCTAATGAGAAGGAAGGACTCACTGAAGAAAAGCCTAATGCTGGGAAAGATTGAGGGCAAGAGAAGAAGGGGACGACAGAGAATGAGGTGGCTGGATGGAGTCACTGAAGCAGTAGGCATGAGCCTAAATGGACTCCAGAAGATGGTAGAGGACAGGAAGGCCTGGAGGAACGTTGTCCATGGGGTCACAATGGGTCGGACATGACTTCGCAACCAATAACATTTTCTAGCTTGTAAACTGGAATAAGCCTTCTTATTGTTATCTTCCATTTCAACATGCCGTTTTTGCAGTGCATTTATCATGCAATATATTTTTAGATGGGATAGAGTATTAGGAGAATGGATGTTTTTGACTGATACATTCTTATCTGTTCTGTCAGGGTCCAATGACAAGATTCTGAAAGGTAGACGAGATTAAATGGACTTGTCATGACTTTAAACTAACAGGAAAAGATCCTGTTGTTATTGCAATTTGTACCCTTTATTGGTACAGCAAATGTTTTATCTTTTGGTTTTGCTGCAGACATTTCAGCTGCATGCATAATTATTGATTTCAAACTGCAGGAAGAACCACAGGAATATTCTGGTCAAAGGTATATAATACATGCATACCGCTGTTTCCCCCCCCCATTTGTGTTCATGAAAGGTATTTAGGGAAATAATGCTATGTCCTAGGTCTGATGTGTTCCATCTGAGCTAGCCATTCAAATAAACTCCACAAAAGCTTCTTATTTATGTTCACACTTCTTATTCATGTTCAAGCATTCCCCAAAATGCATGTTATTATTCAGATGCACATCCTGAATGCTTGATGGGAAGAGTCAACAAAAATGATTGCCATAGGGGAATTCTTAAAATGGCCGCTATTCTGGGCACAGTTGGTCCCAAAACAGGAATTTTTTTATTATCTCCAAGTAGGATCCCCAGATGACTTCTGTCTTGTGGACAGGGGGGTAAACTGTCAAACAAAGCATGAGGATGCATTGACCCATTGTTGTTACTTTCTAAGAACTCTATGTAAACGGGTGGCCAAGAGGTATTTTTTGTAAATACCAGCTGCAACTTATCACAAGAAGTAGCACAAGATCAAAAGATGTGGAGAGGCCTGGCCCACAGAATTGCCAACAGTTGGACTCAACTGAATGGATAACATCACATTGCTTTGAGTTAAAATTAGATAAGGCATTATAGTCACCAAAATAATGATGATGATGATGATGATGATAATAATAATAATAATAGGTCTTCTAGTCCAACCCCTTGCTCAGGCAGGAAATATTGGATATTGGATATTGGAAGACTACTATCATGTCACCCCTCATCCTTCTCTTCATTAAACTGGATCTACCCAATTCCAGTGACCATTCTTTATATGTTTTAGCCTCCAGTACCCTAATCATCTTTGTTGCTCTTCTCTGTACTCTTTCTAGAGTCTCAATGTCTTTTTTACATCGTGGTGACCAACACTGGATGCAGTATTACAAGTGTGCCCAAAAGACCTACAGTAGCCAAAAAGCTACTCTTTGTGTCCATGGACACCATACTGAAATTCTAGTGATAGAATTCTGCACAGGGAGGAAGAGAAAAATATTGGTTGTGTACAGATCACAATATTAAGGAAGAATGGATTTAATTGTTTTCTTTTCAAAAATTTTGCTGTTTGGCCTGTTTTACTCAGAGTTGTCTCCATGACAACCTAGAGGCCCTTTTCCCCCCTTCCCAGAGCATTAATAAGGGTCATATGTTTGCTCCCGGAGCAGTCCATATATTTTATAAAGAGAGGCATACAGAATATTTGGCGACAAATCAGATGCATTTGAAAATTTTGGAAATCTTAACAGTAAAGATGCTGGTGACTTCCAGTTACAAAGGCTTCTTGAGCCTTTGTTTGCTTCTATCTATTGCATACATCTATCATAAACAACAATATTTCAAAATAGTTTCCCAAGAGCTCTATTCTTATGCTCCAGTTTTTACAAGCTTAATATTCCATATTTGGTGAGTAGCATTTTTTTTAAGAAGCTTCTTGAACTCCAGCCAGAAATCTAATTATTTGAGAGTATTTTGATCCAAAAGGGTTTGGTGACAGAGATATAGCAATGCCCTTTCTTGAATACAATGATCCCAATATCAGGATTTGAGGCAGAAATATATGAAATTGCCAGAAAAAAATATAGTTATTCAGCTGCTCAGGAGGAGGGACTGCTGATAAGAACACAGTACCCGACAATATGAATGAACAGTAAGGTTCTCAGGTAACAAGATCTTTCCATGTTCCAGAATGCTGTGCTTGGAATAATGTTAATCTGAACAGATTAACTCTGATTTGAAGATAGGCTTGCCATAGGAGCCAATGCTCTCTCCTCACTCTCCAATAGCAATGCTATGCAAATGACACCTCTTTTTTTGCATCTCCCAAGCAGAAGAATAAAAGGAAAACAGGTATTTGTTGAGACTCCCAAATTAGAATGAATTCAAGCCCAATAGTTTCATGCTAGGAAAATGAAACTCCAGTCTAAATTAGTTCCCTTTGCCATGAGATCCAGGGTTCATCTGAATGCAAAGTACGATCCTAATATTTTTTTTAATTTTTTTTAATTTTAATTCCATTTATATCCCGCCCTTCTCTGAAGACTCAGGGCGGCTTACAAGCTTAGCAGTAGCCTTCATTCTATGTATATGCCTGCTTATTAGGGCTTTCACACACACCCCCAAGCGGCATTATTACAAAGTCAGCTTAATTGCCCCCAACAATCTGGCTCCTCATTTTACCTACCTCGGAAGGATGGAAGGCTGAGTCAACCTTGAGCCTGGTGGGATGCGAACCTGCACTAATTGCAGGCAGCTGGTGTTACTTAAGGAGGCATTAGCCCACTGCTCCACCAAGGAGCATGTAAAACTGGTGCTTTACTTTTAAATGGTGACTTAAACCACAGGAGATTTAACCTAAAGCTTGGAGCTTAGGGGCATGTTCTTCCTGTAAAATATAATTGTTTCTAATGTTCACTCCTGAGTTGAAGTTCAAGGGACACTTGCAGTATACGGGGCTTTGGTTTGAATATCTGAAAGGTACTCATTATTTTTGTTTTTCTGTAACCTGCCAAGAATCACAAGTATCTGCTGATGGCCAACTGGAATCTGAACAAAAATCTCAGATGCTCATTTCTCTTTAACTAAATCAAGAAATTCCACAGGGAGCGCCAGCCCTGTGGAACCAGCTCCCTCCTGAGCTTCGGATGGCCCAAGATCTCCAGTCCTTTCGCCGCGGCCTCAAAACACTCCTTTTCCACCTGGCTGACCTGGACTGACAGGGATTTTAATTATGTTTACAATTTTTAACTCTAATTTTAATTTATTTTAATTTTTAATTTTAATTTATTGTACAGAGCCCTTTAATTTTAATTTTATCTTAATTTCTGTATTTATTATATGTTATTGTTGTTAGCCGCCCTGAGTCCTTCGGGAGATAGGGCGGGATATAAGTCCTATTAATAAATAAAATAAATAAATAAATTCATCATTTCTTCCTGTAGTGATCATCTCAGAGGTGACTGCCATAGCCATTAAAAAAAAACACTTTTCATTGCAAAAAGCAGTAAGTACAGGTAATCCTCGACTTACAACAGTTCATTTAGTGACCGTACAAAGTTACGACGACACTGGAAAAGTGAGCTGTGACCATTTTTCACACTTATAACCAATACAGCATTTCCATGGTCACATGATCACAATTCAGACGCCTGGCAGCTGATTCCTATTTATAACGGTTGCAGTGTTCCAGGATCATAGGATCACTTTTTGTGATGTTCTGACAAGCAAAGTCAATGTGGAGGCCAGATTCACTTAACAAACATGTTATTAACTCAACAACTGCAGTGATTCACTTAACAAAATGGGGCAAAACACACAAAGGTCTCACTTTGCAACAGAAATTTTGGGCTCAATTGTGGTCATAAATTGAGGATTATCTGTATAAATTTTCTGATCACAGGAGCGTCACGTTGTAAAGCAAACATCAGAACTTATGCAAAAGTGGTGCAACTTCACTCTGTTTCTTCCAACAGCTTCTTCAGGGACTAGTACTCTAGTACAGGGGTCGGCAACCTCGGCTCTTTTATGACTCGTGGACTTCAACTCCCAGAATTCCTGAGCCAGCATAGCTGGCTCAGGAATTCTGGGAGTTGAAGTCCACGAGTCATAAAAGAGCCGAGGTTGCCGACCCCTGCTCTAGTACTATGTTAAATGAAACTGAAAGATGTTACGAGACACCCGTGCACATTAAGTTAAAACTAGACAGTTTAGACTGTAATATACCTACTGAGGATTTACTTATTTATTAGAATTATGTATGTAGAAAATCTGCATACCACCTTCTTTATTTGCTTTTATCGTGACAAGGAAATGAAACTCACTCTATGAAAGTGATTGTACTGTATATCATTCCTTCAGGTTGTATACTTGTGGTTGGCTCTGAAATTCCTATCTGTTCCTATGTCAACAATCAAGAGTATACTGATTCATTTTTCTCTTAGGTTAAAATACCTGTTTCAAGTCCATTTTACCATAGTGATATACGGTAAATAGAAGAAGAAGAGAAGAAGGAAGGAAAAATTGGCAGGTATTATTCCAAATAAATTTCAGCCCCAAAACCCAAGACAAGTCAAGTCAAGTCAAGCCAAGCCAAACTCTTGATAATAATTTTGGTAGCACATCCAAATAAAGAATGAGACATGTGAGTCTTTAAACTACTGTAGCAATTTTGCCAAATTAGTGGCATTAAAGGATGGCTATAGAGCAATAACAGTGGAAGCCATCATTTTTCTGACAATATATCTGATGCCTTGGCAACATTTCATTTCTCTTGCTATTTTGGTACAACGTCTATGTATGACAAGTTAGTAACTGAAATAGGTTTGAGTATAAATAAGGAAGCAGCTAATACAGGTGAACTGAGCCAGTTTGGCATAATGGTTAGGGCATCTGACTAGAAACCAGAAGACTATGAGTTCTGGTATCTGTCTTGGTCACAAAGCAAGCTGGCCAACTTTGAGTTGGTCACTCTCTCTCAGCCCTAGGAAGAAGGCAATGGCAAACTATTTCTAAAATCTTGCCAAGAAAATTGCAGGGACTTATTCAGACAGTCACCAGGAGTTAATATTGACTGAAAGGAACTCAAATCTTCCTTCCTTCCTTCCTTCCTTCCTTCCTTCCTTCCTTCCTTCCTTCCTTCCTTCCTTCCTTCCTTCCTTCCTTCCTTCCTTCCTTCCTAACTTTAATTCCATTAAAAACAGTGTGAATTTGCCTTTAAATTTAGTTAAATCTACACTAATAGTTATCCAAGAAAAACTGTGCACATGCATTGTTGTAGAGAGCTTCCCTTTATGGCTAGTGATTGTGAGTTTCCACTGAGTTTGATTTTGTTTAAAAAAAATCTTGGGAAAAGAATGTTCCATTTCCATAATTTTTAAAAAGCATCACACTAGATTCATTTGGATTAAAAACTTATTAGCGTTGTAAGTTATATTATATATCAAATCAATGAAGGGTTTTTTTTGAGGGGGGGTTGGTTCCTCTGGAACCTAGAAGCTAAAGGCATAATGAAAACATAGGCAAAAGAGAGTTATCTAAGTTAGTAACAAAGCCTCACTGGCTGTTTGGGGTTTAGAAGCTCATTATATCTTGCTCTAGCAAGCTTTGAGAGTTGTAACTTTTTTCCTCCAAGATTTGTATTTGCCCATTGGACCCAGGGATTTTTGAAAATTCATCTTTTGGGAGAGATTTGTTCCTTTGCTTAATTTTCTGTGAGTGGCAATTATTACTTGGGATTTGAACAAAGAATTAAGTCAAGCTAACACAGCGAACATAATCACTTTTGTGACTTAACTTTTTATTCCAAGCTGTAGCAGAATATTGAAGCAAATAATCTTCTGTTCATATTTTTTTCAGCAGTATTTTTTTATTTAGAAAATGTACGCATCTGCCACTCCCTTAATAGCTCTAAGAAACTTCCAAAAATACAGTAAAAATGTTCAAATTTAAGGTTTAGCTTGCCTAAACTTGGACATCAGCTAATAGATGTCAAAAGTGGGTTCTTAAACAAGGACTTCACCCCACCTTGTTCTGAATTGATTTATTCATGGCTGCTTTTTAAGACCTCTTACAAAGAAGAACATAGCTGAGGTTCAAATCATGTATGGCAGGGAAGAAACCGGCAAAGATATATTTTTTTTCTCTCCCTTTCTCCAAATTTCAGGACCTGGGACATCAAATAAAGCTGCTTGAAAGATTTGAACCAGGCAAAAGAAAGCATTTGTTCAACAATGTGCGCAATTAATCTTTGGAATTTGTTCCACAAGATATGCAAATGGCGACTAACTTGGATAGTGCATAGGAGTACAAAAATAACCTTGAAGACGGAATGCAAGGGTGGCTATATTAACATCAGGGTAGTCCTGAAAGAAGGAGTGGGCGAGGAAGCCTCACCGCAATCCTCTTTGGTATAAGAAAAGGAGCAAACAAACCTGACAGACATTTAAGACTCTGTTATTTGAACCTGAAATAATAAAATGGAGTTCCAGTGGTCTTTATACAGTTTTACTTGATATAGTTCTACAGAGAAATTATTAAGTCTGTCATTTGTTCTTCTATAATGGTTTGGTTTGGTACAGCAATCGAACAGGACAGGTACATACTTCAACAGATAGTTAGGACTGCAGAAAAGACAATTGCAATCAACCTGCCTTCCATTGCGGACCTGTATAGTGCATGAGCTACAGCAGGGCTTTTCAACTTTTTCACCCATTGTACCACTTTTAGGATATGGCAACATCCGAGTACCACCAGTCGCCTAGCAAGGTGTCAAAAACTTGACCAAAAAAAAAGGAAAAAAGTGTTGAAGTACAGGTAGTCCTCGACTTACAACAGTTCACTTAGTGACTGTTTGAAGTTACAGTGGCACTGAAAAAAGTGCCCCCAAAGCCACAGCCAAGCAAGACACCTGCCTGCCTGCTTGGCGACGTTCTTCCTCCTGTCCGAGGTTTTCATTGTTGTGAGCATTCCTGTTGAGGATTGGCAGCAATGGGTGGGGTGGGGGGGGTGTTTGGTTTTTATTCCCCCCCCCCTCTGCTGGGTGGTTGCAGCAGGTTTTGGTCACTTCACATGACCCTGAGACACTGTGACCATCATAAATATGAATCAGTTGCCAGGCATCTGAATGTAAATCACAAGACCCTGGAGATGCTGCAACATTCCAGCTGATCAGTGCTTCTTCTGGGCTCAGAAGCGCCAGGATCAGCACCGAACTCCAGCTGGAGCCTGGCGCTGATCCTGGCACTTCCACTGAGCCCTGACAGCCCTGTAGCTCCAGCCATCTCTCACTCAGACTTGTGCAATGCTGCCACCGGTTCAGCTCATTCCCCTCCCCCACTACCACTTTTCTAGGATGGTCGTGTACCACCTGCCAGGTGCCAATGTTCCACAGGTGGTACCCGTACCACTGGTTGAAAAGCCCTGAGCTAGAGAAGAGGGCTGAGAAATATCTAGAGACCCCTCACATCCTGGACATACTGTAAAATGTGTCAACTCTTCCCCTCAGGACGTTGCTATAGAGCAGGGGTATCAAACTGCCGGCCCACAGGCTGGTTGCATCATGCAGAGGCCCACTCCACCTCTGGCAATGTAAAAAATGTTGTGATATGTCACAACATGTCAAGTGATGCAGTGAGTTTGACACCTGTGCTATAGAGCATTGCATGCCAAAACAACTAGACACAAAGACTTTTTTCCCCCATGCCATCACTCTGCTAAACATCTAATTCCCACAGCACTCTTATGCCTAAGGATATTTACCATATAGTAAATATAGTGTATAGTAATACATTATTATCCTTTTCATCTTTGCTACTTCCTTCTCCTACTGATATCTTATGAATATATTACCTTCTTGTTTGAATGTAATATTGTTTGTATGTTTCAATGACACTGATTATATTACCTTGTTTGTATGTACACTGAAAGCTTTTGCACCAGAAACATTTCTTGTGTGTCCAATCACACTTGGCCAATAAAGTATTCTACTCTATTCTATTTATGGAATCAGACATGTCAAGGGCTATTGGCCTTGAAGTTTCAGTGCTATCTTCTGGATGGAAGTAACAGGCTTCCAAATACTAATTGCAGAGTCACAATAGTGTGAGAGAGGTTTTCTGTGGAATCCTTGGTGTTCTCTGAGCTTTGTATATTTCTTTTTTGTGTTCCTGAGTGCCAGGGGAATCTGGTCAGACAGTGTGAGAAATGAAATGCTAAGACAAGTTTTGGGTTGATTGAGCAGAACAATTCTCAAGATTCACTATAGACTTATTCTATTTCTTGTTAATGTTAACACATATAATAACTACACTAAACAGCAATATGATTCATGGTTTCACTGAACACTGGCTGCACACATCATGTTATGCATTGGTTTGTTTTAATAATGGTTTGTTAAATAAACCCAAATAGCTGTCATTCAATACATCTTGATGACTGTTATCAATGATTTGCTATTAGTAAATCAACCACTGATTCATTCAAAACAGTAATCCAAAATCCATTAAGGCAGGGGTGTCAAACGGCTGGTCCGCGGGCCAGTTGCATCATATGGAGGCCGCACCCACCCCAGCTCCGGCAATGAAAAAAAAAGTTGTGATACGGCATGACACGTCACATGACGTGGCAGGTTTGACCCCACTGTGTTAAGGGTTAGTTCAGTGGTTCTCAACCTTTTCTTCACTACACACCCCCTTTAAAAACCTTTTGTGGCCAAGGACTATGGTCACAGACCAAGGCTTAACTCAAGATTTCAATCATAACATTTATTCAAGCAGACCCCCTGTGACAACATTGCAGCCTCCCAAGGTTGAGAACCACTGGGTTAGATGATGAGGATGGTGATCATTTGTTGTTGTTAGTTGCGAAGTCGTGTCCGACCCATCGCGACCCTATGGACAATGTTCCTCCAGGCCTTCCTGTCCTCTACCATCTTCTGGAGTCCATTTAAGCTCAGGCCTACTGCTTCAGTGACTCCATCCAGCCACCTCATTCTCTGTCGTCCCCTTCTTCTCTTGCCCTCAATCTTTCCCAGCATTAGGCTCTTCTCCAGTGAGTCCTTCCTTCTCATTAGGTGGCCAAAGTATTTGAGTTTTAGCTTCAGGATCTGGCCTTCTAAAGAGCAGTCAGGGTTGATCTCCTTTAGGACTGACTGGTTTGATCGCCTTGCAGTCCAAGGGACTTGCAGGAGTCTTCTCCAGCACCATAGTTCAAAGGCTTCAATTCTTTGGCGCTCAGCCTTTCTTATGGTCCAGCTTTCACTGCCATACATTGCAACTGGGAAGACCATAGCCTTGACTATACGGATTTTTGTTGGCAGGGTGATGTCTCTGCTTTTTAGTGTGCTGTCTAGATTTGCCATGGCTTTCCTCTCAAGGAGCAAGCGTCTTTTAATTTCTTGGCTACAGTCCCCATCTGCAGTAATCTTGGAGCCCAGGAAAATAAAATCTGTCACTACCTCCATTTCTTCCCCATCTATTTGCCAGGAATTGAGAGGGCCAGATGCCATGATCTTGGTTTTCTTAATGTTTAGTTTCAACCCATGTTTTGCACTCTCCTTCTTCACTGGCAACAAGAGGCTCTTTAGTTCCTCTTCACTTTCTGCTATTAGAGTGGTATCATCTGCATATCTTAGGTTGTTAATGTTTCTTCCGGCAATCTTAATTCCACCTTTTGATTCATCTAGCCCTGCCTTTCTCATGATGTGCTCTGCATATAAGTTAAATAGGCAAGGTGACAGTATACAGCCTTGCCGGACTCCTTTCCCAATTTTGAACCAATCAGTGGTTCCGTGTCCAGTTCTCACTGTTGCTTCTTGGCCCGCATATAGGTTTCTCAAGAGACAAATAAGATGGTCTGGTATGCCCATCTCTTTAAGGACTTGCCACAGTTTGTTATGATCCACACAATCAAAGGCTTTAGCATAGTCAATGAAGCAGAAGTTGATGTTTTTCTGGAACTCTCTAGCTTTCTCCATGATCCAGCGTATGTTGGCAATTTGATCTCTAGTTCCTCTGCCTCTTCGAAATCCTGCCTGTACTTCTGGTAGTTCTCGATCCGCATACTGCTGGAGTCTAGCTTGTAGAATTTTAAGCATAACTTTACTAGCATGAGAAATGAGTGCAATGGTGCGATAGTTTGAACATTCTTTGGCACTGCCTTTCTTTGGAATTGGAATGTAAACTGATCTTTTCCAATCCTGTGGCCACTGTTGAGTTTTCCAAATTTGCTGGCAAATTGAGTGTAGCACTTTTACTGTATTGTCTTTTAAGATTTTGAATAGCTCAGCTGGAATACTGTCACCTCCACTAGCTTTGTTGTTGCTCAGCTTTTCTAAGGCCCACTTCATTTCACATTCTAGGATGTCTGGCTCGAGGTCAGTGACCACCTCATTGTGATTATCAGGGACATTAAGCTCATTCTTGTATAGTTCTTCTGTGTAATTTTGCCACCTCTTCTTAATCTCTTCTGCCTCTGTTAGGTCCCTGCCATTTTGTTCCTTTATCATGCCCATTTTTGCATGAAATGTTCCTTTAATCTCTCCAATTTTCTTGAAAAGATCTCTGGTCCTCCCTATTCTATTGTTTTCTTCTATTTCTTTGCATTGTTCATTTAAGAAGGCATTCTTATCTCTTCTAGCTATTCTTTGGAATTCTGCATTTAATTGGGCATATATTTCTTTTTCTCCCTTGCCTTTCGCTTCCCTCCTTTCCTCAGCTATTTGCAAAGCTTCCTCAGACAGCCATTTTGCTTTCTTGCATTTCTTTTTCTTTGGGATGGTTTTGGTTGCTACCTGTTGAACAATGTTGCGAACCTCTGTCCATAGTTCTTCAGGCACTCTGTCTATCAGATCTAATTCCTTAAATCTATTTGTCACTTCTACTGTGTATTCAACAGGGATATGATTTAATTCATACCTGACTGGCCTAGTGCTTTTCCCTACTTTGTTCAGTTTAAGCCTAAACTTTGCAACAAGAAGCTCATGGTCTGAGCCACAGTCAGCTCCTGGTCTTGTTTTTACTGACTGTATAGAGCTTCTCCATCTTTGGCTGCAGAGCATATAGTCAATCTGATTTCTGTGTAGACCGTCTGGTGATGTCCATGTGTAGAGCCGTCTCTTGGGTTGTTGGAAAAGAGTGTTTGCTATGACCATCGTATTCTCTTGACAAAATTCTATCAGCCTGTGCCCTGCTTCATTTTGTACTCCAAGGCCAAATTTGCCTGTTATTCCGGTTATCTTTTGGCTTCCTACTTTAGCATTCCAATCCCCCATGATGATAAGGACATCATTTTTTGGTGTTACTTCTATAAGGTGCTGTAGGGCTTCATAGAACCGGTCAATTTCATCCTCTTCAGCACCAGTGGTTGGGGCATAGACTTGGACTACTGTGATATTGAATGGTTTGCCTTGGATTCGAACTGAGATCATTCTGTCATTTTGAGGATTGTATCCCAGTATTGCTTTTCCTACTCTTTTATTGACTATGAAGGCTACTCCATTTCTTCTGAGGGGTTCTTGCCCGCAGTAGTATACCTGATGATCATCTGAATTAAATTCACCCATTCCTATCCATTTTAGTTCGCTGATACCTAAGATGTCGATGTTCAGTCTTGTCATCTCTTGTTTGACCACATCCAGCTTGCCTTGATTCATGGATCTTACATTCCAGGTTCCTATGGAGAAAAAATCTTTACAGCATCGGACTTTCCTTTCACCACCAGACATATCCACAGCTGAGCGTCCTTTCAGCTTTGGCCCAGTCGCTTCATTCTTTCTGGCGCTACTAGTACTAGCCCTCTGCTCTTCCCCAGTAGCATATTGGACGCCTTCCGACCTGAGGGGCTCATCTTCCAGTGTCATATCGTTTTGCCTTTTGGTCCATAGGGTTTTCATGGCAAAGATACTGGAGTGGTTTGCCATTTCCTTCTCCAGTGGATCACGTTTAGTCAGAACTTTCCGTCTTGGGTGGCCCTGCACGGCATAGCTCATAGCTTCATTGAATTACGCAAGCCCTTTCGCCACGACAAGGCAGTAATCCATGAAGGGGTGATCATATGGTGATCATATCTCCCTTTAATTCTGTATAACTCAAAATGACATACATAATACTTCTCTTTTTCCCACAACAACCCTGAGAAGTGGATTGGACTAAGAGAATGACTGGCCCAAAGTCATCCAGCCAGCTTTCATGGCTAAGGAAGGATTCAAATTCTGGGTTTCTTTAGAAGACACTGGCTAGTATACAAACCTGCTCAAAGTTATTTTGGCTAGTAAACTATGAATGATTAGAAACGAAAGACAGAACTTCTAGGTAAATTGTGGCTAGATGGTAACTATTTCTTCAATTATTCAACTTATGCAGTAAGCATAATGGTATAAAACTGAACTAAATCTATTATTAAAAAAATAAGAAATCAAATTGGCTTAATTGTCACACGTTTTATGGGAATTTGTCCTTGGAACTGGTCAGAAAGCTACATTCATTCCCTAAATGTAGCAGCTAGGATCCTGACAATGGTGGTATCATAGGTGTGGTGTGTGTCTTTATGATAAAACATGTGCTACAGTGTTGTGACACAAACACTGTCCCTTACATATTTGATCCTGTCTCATTTTATATCTGTGCTAAAATGGCTTCAGTCTGCTATTGTCAGAATCAAGGAACTGGAGTACTATATAACTTAAGACTAGAATAACTTGTGTTTTGCCACCTGGAGGTGACACAGCAACAACCCTTCTCCATAGTGGCAAATAACCTGTATAATTCACCTATGGTACCTCAGTCCCAAAGCTTATGTCTTTTAGGTATAATTTAAAATCTGCTTCTTATGTTAGCCTTCCCCAAGAACTGCCTCCCTGTGTAACATTTCTCTTTCAATAGATTGCTTTTCTCCCTTCAATGGTTTCTATTCTGAGATGTTTTACAATGTTGTCAAGCACTGGATTCTCTCTCATAAGAAGTGGTAAAGAAATGTTTTAAATGCAAGAATAAATATAACCCATGAGCTATCTGGAGGCCAAGAGCATCATCCGTCTTGTGAGGAGGAGACACCGTAGCAGACAGCAGAAAAAGTAACTCCCTTCCTTGCTAATATAGTACTAGTGAAGCTGAAGGATTCTCCTTTCTTACAAGGATCTCCTCACTTCTGGGAAGGGTGGGGTATCATCTACAGAGGGAAGGGTGTCTTCAATTTACATTCTTCAGTAACTAGCTATGTATTATCTTATTCATCCATTCATTCAATTTGTTGTCTGTCCATCTTACTACAGGATAACTCTGGGCAGCTTAGTTTAGTAGTAAGTCAGTAATTACTTCAAAAACGTTTGTGTCTGTAACATTTAAACGGTGAATTGTAGGGCAACAATTGGATTAACTTACACAATGTGTCCATAATCCAGAACCTACAGTATGATTCCTCTGGAACTGAAATTTGGCAAATGTTATAAAACATTTAATGACATAAAAATTACTATAAAACCTGTTAGGACATAATACAAAACGGCATACATTTCCTGTGGTCAACTCTTCATCTCTGCACTGTACAGTTCAACACAGGCTATTTTCAAGGCAGATATATTTCTGAATATCCCTTTTGAATTTTTAAGAACTTGTTTTATGACATTAGCAATTCTGCCATTGTTGAAGGCATTGGTGGTTGTGTTATGGAAATATCTCAGAAATTATGACCAAACAGGTCACAGATTGCTTAGTCATACTAGAATCTGACTCATGTTGTTTTTCTCTTCCCTCCTCATTCCCAGAGGTTTCTTGGTCAAAATGATAAATGACTCCTGCATTGTGATGACACAAGCTCCACCTTCTTTGTACCTATACCTGTCGCAATACTCATAGAAATGGGGCAAACCTGTCTTGTGATAGCTTGTCTTGTCTTGTGATATTCTTACTTTATCACTGACCTCCTTTCCATAAGGAACACAGTGGCTCATGTGGTTAGGATGCTGGGATGGAGGTTAGCAAGCCCACGTTAGAGACCTGAGTGCTTCCATGGGGTGGGTCAGCTCCCACCTTTGCTCCAGCTCCGGGGAATGAAAGGAGCCCCCAACTGGGTGTCCCACCCAGGCAACGGTGATGCCACCGGCTAATCCTTTCAACCCGGAAGCACTTGGTGCTTCTGCCACAAGTGCAATGTTATGCCCCTCCATAGAGATCTCTGTCTATTCTTCTGGAAAAACTACTCCAAGGCTACATCTGCCAAACTTTAAGATCTTCGGAGGCAGTAATGCTCAGTGTCCCATGACTAAGAGATAAATTGTGTAAGGACATGGCTTATTTTGCTTAATGAAACAGAAGAAAAGCAGAGTAAAATGAAATTAAAGAAGAAGAAAAGGAAATGAAACAATACAACAATAAGAATTATATATGAAAGGGCTTCTTATACACATCTATACTGATATATTTTTTTTCAGAGCAGTTCTAAGAAAAGATTTCCATGTTTCACTGTAATCAGGAAACATGATTCATAGGTCCCAAGTGACGTTGGGTATTCAGTACGCAGAGTAATTGGGGACATAAATGTAGCTTTCCAATGTGGGTTATTCTCTTAATAATAAGGTGGGCAATAACACTTCTTCACTGTTGAACTAACTTCTGGAATGCCCATCAATGCTTGTGCAAGTATGACCTTATATATTTATCTTTATTTCTTTATTTTAAGGCTGCCCAACTGCATAATGACTCTGGTTGGCTTACAAGAGAAAAAATAACATGTATCAGAAGAATATACAACTGACTGAAAAGTGAACTCTATATCAAAAGAACCAAATTCATAGGGCAATACTCCTATCTCAAGACCTCGGAAAAGAAACAAGTTTTTAATAGCTTTCTGAAAGTCCTTAGGGTGGAAACTATACAGAGATTTGGGGTAGGTCAGTAACAGAGGCATGTTTCTCAGTGTGACCTACAGATTTACTCTCACATTGGGGATTTAGTGTGTATAGTCCGACCAGGCTTTTGTCCTTTAAGTGTTGTTACTAGTGTTACTGTGAGTTTTAAATTAAGCTGTTATTTTATTGTTTTGTTTATTTTATGGGTTGTGACTCACCACAAGATCCTATAAATATTTCAAATCAACAATTAACAATGAAAAAAAAAGTCTTTTTAGATTCTAAACCTGACAGGAGGGACAGTTTGGATTTTATTGCCCCATAAGCAGTCCTTGGAAGCTTTCAGGCTAAGAGAGATAAAACTGCTTTCAGTGAATAAACAATGCATGGCACATGATAGGTAAAGACAGATTCTTTCTCTCTTTTTTAAAAAAAAAAAACATCGCTTTAGATTGCCCCTCCTGGCAGTTTTACAAAAAGCAGCCATTCATCCTAAAATAGCAAGTTTATATCTATATATATTAATCATTTCACAAAATATATATAAACAGGGATTGGATGAAAAATGGAGTATGAGCAAACAAGGAGTTTACAAATGGCAAAAAATAGCAAGTCTTAGCAGTTTTAGCATAATAAAACTTCAAAGAATTTCAAACATTCACATTTATATTCATAATTACGTGAAAGAAAATCCATCCCAATTGTATCTCATTTTCATTTAACCTGTTAAAAATTATTAAGTCTGTAGTATTTTTTGAACCTGACAGCCAAGCATTACTGCTTGAAATTAATTGAAATGTGTATTGGATTTCTGTCTTAATTACATTTATTTTGCTCTTCTTTAAGAGAAAAATCTGAACACAATGCAGCAATTACTTGATTAACTTACTTTGGCAATATATGTGTTTCTTTGTTGGTCCAAAACCTTCCAAGTTTCATTCTCAAGGATATAGAAATATTTTAATATTCTAGCAATGCATTTATTTATAATGGGGAGTACACTCAACCTCAGGTTACTGAATCATTCTGAAGCAGTTGTTTTTCATCCTGTCGAAGCCAAGGGCTGATGTCTACCAAACCTGCTGAATTGCCAGCTAATTCTGAGAACTTGCTGACCTGCATTTTTAAAAGGGCAAATTTAATTTCTCATACTTTATTCAAAAAACATTTGCTCTCTCTTGGTGTGAAAGATAAGGCGCCATATATAAATTTAATAAAATAAAATAAAAAAATAAATATTATTTTTAGCAGATAACTAAGGACTCTAGAAACTATCCTTTAAAAAGCTGATCAACAATAATGAGAATAGCCAATTTTAAATCAGCTAAAAGTGTTTAGGCTCAGACAGCAACCAAAGTCAAATTAATAAAATCTAACCAGGTAATAAAGCAATGAAGACCACCTTCTGGAAGCTTTAGTTTAAACTACATCACAGGCTAACAAGACTAATTTGGCTAAAGGATTGATGGAAGAGTTTGTGAAAATGAACTTGAGAGGAATGGAAAAAAGATGCTCTCTAAGGAAGAGGTCCCCAAAACCTAGTCCATGGATCGGCACTGGTCCGTAGCATGCCAGCAATCGGTCCACGCAAACATGTGAAACCCCATCCATGGGAGGCAGGCAGCACGCAAAACAATGCCCTCTCCAGTCGGTGGAAAAATCTTTCTCCATGGAACCCGTCCCTCGTACCCAAAAAGTTGGGTAGGCTGCTGCTCTAAGGAATGATTAGACAAGAGAAGGAAGAGCCCACAGTAGCTTAACAATCAGAGAAATAAACTTACAGTAGGACCCACCCTAGTTGATCAGGCTGTTTAAAGTCACAGCAAGGAGATTTGTACCTTCAGACTTGCAAGACTGATGTCAACCCTCTCAGGTAAATCAGACACGGAACAGACCAGATGAGCTAATTCTACTTTATTGTAAGGCTACAGTAACAAAATCTTAGAAGTCTGAAGGTACAATTCTCCCACAGTCACTTTTCATAGCTTTACCAACTAAGGCGGGTATCTCCTAAGTTTCTTTCTCTGATTGTTAAGCTACTGGGGGCTCCTTCTCTTGTCTGATCATTCTCTAGGCAGCATCTCTTCCCCTTGTCCCTCAGAGCCATTCCCACATGCCACTCTCTCTGAGTGAAAGAAGGTTTTCATGTAAAATGACTTCATTCAGGTAGAATCTGAAACCATAAATTGTCAGGTGGGTTGTATAACACTATAAACTGAATTCTGAGTCATACTCACACAATGAATAAGAATGAAGTTTAATCCGGGAAAAAGAAATTAGGTGGTGGCAGAATTTGCTAATTTGGATAGGCATTGGAGCACTCAACAGTACCTGAGGAAATACAGGTAATACACATAGCCAAGAATGCCTATCTTATCTTATTGTAACTTAACTTCACTTAATATATCAGCTGCAACTTTATCTAGGGAAAGTTGAATTAGACTGACGTACTAGTTCTGTAAAGCAAACTATGGGGGGGGGGGTGTTCACTTGAAAACACTCCTGGTTACTTGAAACATCAGCTGATGAAGAATTTTGTTTACTGTTGTTGTTGGTTTTTGTTGTTGTAGCTGGTGAGGAATATTATATTATACCAGTATCAGTTGTTCAAATCATCAGTGTGTTCTTCTGAGTTCACATCAAGATTACTCTTTTGGCTTTACAACTTTAAATAATTCAAGTTCAGGTTCTTTCAGCTATTTGAAATATTGTCATACGTAGGTAAACTGGAGGGAGGTGGTCAGAATGGGCCAAGCTTAGAGTCCTTGAATTGCAGAAAGAAGCACAGGCCTCACCTCTCCCGAGAAACCCCTCATCTGACCATTTCCAAGGGAATACAGTTGGTCTGGTGAGATTCTGCTAACATAGGAGACAAACAATAAAGCTTCGGCTTGAGGCTATCCAAGAGTGGTTCAGGTTGCTCCCTCATTCAGTGAGAAAATGGTGATGTGAGACAACATTTTTTTTTAAAAAAAATGTAAGGGGTGATTCTCAGGCCAGACCGAACTGTTATATAAACACTGAGCAGATGGTTCCCACTCTCAAGGGCAGGAAGAGAATTGCCAGAAATCAGCTGATTCAAAATGGTGGGAAAAACCACCTAGGACTGACTGAATATTGCTGGAAAACTTTTGCTTGAATATTTTCTACATTACATTCTACATTAAGCACTGATGTATTTCTTTTTCAGCAGTAAAGCAACTTTTATTTACTTGTGTCAAATCTGTGAAGCTTCTACCATCACTGAAAGAAGGGCTGCATTTTGGGAGAGTTGATGTCTATTGCCTGGTGAAAACTGACAGCAAAAACAGTCTCTTTTCGATAACATAGTACAGGTAGTCTTTGATTTATGATCACAATTGAGCCCAAACTTTCTGTTGCTAAGTGAAACATTTAGGTGAATTTTGTCCCATTTTATGACCTTTTTTCCACAGCTGTTAAGTGAATCGCTGCACAAGTTAAATTAGTAATATGGTTTAGTATAGTATAGTAATGAATCTGGCTTCCCCATTAACTTTGCTTGTGAGAAGGTCGCAAAAGGTGATCATATGATCTTGGGACACTGCAACAGTCATAAATATGAGTCAGTTGCCAAATGGCTGAATTTTGACCTTGACCTTGGAGATGATGCAAAGATCATAAATGTGAAACACAGTCATAAGTCACTTTTTTCAGTCCTGTTGTAACGTTGAACAGCCACTAAACAAACTATTGTAAGTTGAGGACTACCTGTAGAAGTGTCTACCCAATGACTCTAAGATTAAAAAATTCAGATCTCTTGCAGTTTCACTGATTATGGATCTGGTTATCATGCCTTGCTCTAATATAATAACCAAGCTGCAATCCGCTAGGATCAGTTAAACACAGATGAATCAACTAGATAGCAAACAGGACATCATCTGCCACTATCATGGGCTGTCATAACAGTCCTAGTCTAAGATCTTGCAGCTGTTGCCGCCTGGCAAATAGCCTTGTAAATCCTGACAAATTGCTTCCCTTCCTTATTCTGGGTGAATTATATCTGACTCTATGCTCAAGGTTTTTCCCACAGACTGATCCTATGCAGGATTTATAATTGGCCTAGTGAGAGAAGGAACTGCAAAATGGGGAATCGCCCTTCTGAAGCAGAATAGCCTGTATTTAGATAAGCACGCCAATTTTGTGATACCCCCTAACTTTGATGAAGTTAAACAAGTGATCTTCAGCTATGAGGTCCATCACTGTGAGAGTTACTTCTCACACTGATAGAGAGCGGTGTGTGATATAACAGTGAACAGACCCTTCTTCAAGAAAGAGGCAAGAATCTACTCTTCTGCACAGACTGAGTAGAAGAAAATGTTAGGGTGTTTGCTGGCCTAAAATTACCTTTCCAAAATGTCTTTCCAAAAGTACTCAATAGAAGTTTTACATTGTGACTTGTATCCCTCTTCTAATAAGCACAATTAATCAGAACTCAAGCAATCTTTTACTATTCTAGAAGACTTTGTGTAAATTGCAGCTTCTCGATCATCTCCAAAGGAAACCTCACACAGAGATCATTGCAGTCGTTTAACTGGGTTATGTTCAAGATGAGAGTTACGGAATCAGAGCATTCTGATTTGGGTAGGTCTATGACTTGCCTACAAAGACAGGCCTCTCTGACTCTGGCTTCTGCCTACAACTGAGTAGGCTCCAGGAGAAAGCCTAAATCATGGACTAATTATTTTGAGGAAACACTCCATACAGAGTAACTGTTGGGACTGGTGCCATTGGCTTGCCTGGATAACTCTTCATAGGATTTAAGCTTCTCTTATTTTGCCCCATCCAGATCTCTACAGACTTTATTTATCAGATTAAGACTTTCAAAGCTTTATCTGGGGTGATAATATATACTGTAATTTGGCACTGTCAGAATGCTAATGACATCTTACTCCAAACTGAAGGATAAACTCTCTCAGAGGTTTAATTTAAACCACCCACTCAACTAGAAGCAAAACCATGGTAAAATGGAGTTCCTAATTCCTAGCCCTTGTAGGTGGTCCTGAAGGATGTCACAACCAAAGGTATTAACTGTCTTTAATAGAATCAAAAGAGATGCATTTTCCTCATACATGTTTTGATGAAGGTCATTCACCAGAGCCACAATTATGGCAGGGTTACAGATAATCTGTCTTCTTGGATCCCTTTGCTTAAAATAAGCTTGTCTTCTATTCAAGTGTTGCTATTTCGGGCTATCTATCAACAAATGAATATATTGCCAAATGTTTCCCAGCCTTCCCCTATTCTGGAGACCTCCTGCTTTCTTCAGGAATTGCAGCCTTTCAGGACCTCGTTAAACAGCAAGACAAAGCCTCAAAAAAAAAGTCCACGATGTTGCCCCTCGTTATTGTGGAACAAAAGATCTGGCTTTCTATAACTTTGTTCTCTTCACAGAATTATCAAAAAAATTAAATGCTATCTTTTTGATATCATTTTCTACACTCACAGGGATAAATCTTGGAGTCTTCATCTGCAAGTTCTAGTCACACTAAATGTGCCTTAAATGTTCCACTAGATTAGACAAGGTTCCATGTCCACTGTACATCTCAGATTTCCTTTCCTAATTGGGTGTTGGAGGAAGATTTCAAGGTGGAATGTACACTATTTTAGACTCCTGCTTCAGAAACAATAGAGTAGAATATCTGGTTTATTGGAAGACCTATCCATATTAACCATGGCAAACTAAGATAGTGTACAACCTCTTGCCTCCTTCAGTGAAGCCATCTGTATCACTCTCAACAGGACCAGACCTCTGACTGGCCATACATACTGGGTCTGGTGCCTGTTAATTTTTGACTCTTATGGGAATGGAGGATTGGTTTGGAGAAAGAGAGGGAGAGAGAGATTTTTATAACTACTGGAGAAGAGGCTGTCCCACCCAGTACTGAAGGAGAAATCTGCAATGATGGAATCCCTGATGAAGAGACAAAAGAATTTTCTGCTGCCTACTTCTTGCAGTTTGGTGTCAGAAACAGCAACAGCACTTAGACTTATATACCACTTCACTGTGCTTTACAGCCCTCTCTAAGCAGTTTACAGAGTTAGCATATTGCCCTCAACAGTCTGGGTCCTCATTTTACCAAACTTGGAAGGACGGAAGGCTGAGTCAACGGTCAGGATTGAAGGAACTGAACTCCTGGCAACGTGAGCAGAGTCAGCCTGCAGTACTGCATTCTTACCACTGCACCACAACAGCCCTGGTATGGGAGGCAGAATATAATGGGAGGTAGGACAATTTGTATGTGGGATATCTCCCCAACTTCAGCTAAAGAAATGGAAATTCTCTCCGCCTTTGAGATGTCTAGGAAGAAGGGAGGGATACGGGGGTGTGAAGTGAAGAGAGACCTTGTCCTCTCCAGCTAATGAAGAAATGGAAGGAGGTGTCCAATGCTATTGAGGCTCCCTGGTTGGAGTGAAAGAGAAGATGCATCTGACACTGTTCAAAGGATGGAGAAAATAAGAGTGAGATGTGGTGGCTTAAGGGAAAAGGTTCTTTCTAAGGCACAGTATAAGGTGTTTCTAAGGAACCAATATTTATTTCCCTGCTTGGTGAAACCGACATTCACTCACAGCATTCAGCAGCCCTTCCACCTTGAAAATAATTTTGAAAAGATAACCCAAATCGTAAAGTGTTGTTCCTAAACAGAGGCTGTTCTTTCTTGGTTGTCCTAACCTGCAACACTGTAAGGTGCTGGAGCAGTTTTCTCAGTGGCAACCTATGGAATTACTCCTCCAACCAAAAAAAAAAAAAAATAAATCATCAATTTATTGTTCTTTTCAAAATATTAAACCAAGTGATTGTTTGAAAATAGGCTACTTTTAAAATTGCATATTCTATTTGGTTACTATAAATTTTCAGTTGTTTTTTATAATTTAATTTCTTTTGATAACGACTCTTATTAAATTAACACATGCATAATGTTTATGATATGGATGTTATTTATTTTAAGAACTTTTGGGAAGACTGCAACGTCTAAAGTCAGCTAAAAACATATTTGATGAATACATAAAATACAAATAAAGGGCACCTACCTCTAGTTGCAATAGCAAATGTGTATTGCAATTGTTAAAGAAAGATGAAGGAAGTGTGCTTTTTGGCTCTAAAGCTAATACATCATCTTGTCCTTCTGTAGGGACTGTACATTTCAGGACCTCCTCCAACACAATATTGTGATTTATTAGCATCTCTGACCCTGAGTAAATAAATGCTTTTTTTCCATGGCAGACAGGCTGTTATGTATTTTAATCTGTGCCCTATTTCTCTTATAAAATTCCAAAGACAATCATGGAGTTTCTTCTTTCAATACTCATGCTACTCAAGAGAGCCTTTAGGTTTAGAAGGTCTTTTGTAAATAAAAACCAAATCAAATGACAGAGGCATCAAGCAAATATTTTAACTTTAAGGCAAATTCTCTTTCTGCAGTAGTGGGAATACAAGGCAGCTGTTGTATAAATAAGCTGGGGAAAGATCCAGAATGTGGCTTATGGCATTTTTTTCAACCCTATTATCATCCCCAGCAATAGCAGTCATTTATATTTTTCTGTGTATAGAAGCAATGTGCTCTTTGTGTGTGTATCAGTTTTGTTCACCACAGTATGAAAAAAGATGTTGAGACTCTGGAAAGAGTGCAGAGAAGAGCAACAAAGATTATTAGGGGCCTGGAGGCTAAAACGTATGAAGAACCGCTGCATGAATTGGGAATGTTTAGTCTATTAAAAAGAAGGACTAAGTGTGACATGAGAGCAGTGTTCCAATATTTGAGTGTCTGCTACAAAGAAGAGGGGGTAAACCTATTTTCCAAAGCACCAGAAGGCAAAACAAGAAGTAATGGATGGAAACTAATCAAGGATAGAACCAACCTAGAACTAAGGAGAAATTTCCTAAGAGAGAGAACAATTAACCAGTAGAACCCCTTGCCTTCAGAAGTTCTGGGTGCTCCATCACTGAAGGCATTTGAAAAGAGATTGGACAGCAATTTGTCTGAAATGATATAGGGTCTCCTGCTTGAGCAGGGATTGGACTAGAAGACCTCCAAGGTCCTTTCCAACTCTGTTATTCTATCGTTCTGTTATTCTCTTTGTATGTCCCCCCCTAGTTTTTCTCACATGTTGCATCTATGTTTGAATGTATGAGTGGTCTGGATCACATGAATGGGAGGTAGGGCAGCTTAGAATGAGAAGTCACCAACATTTTGAGGGGCTTCAGAATTGCTTCTCCTATAAAAATCTCAGAGATATCTTTTCTGTAACTGATCTATCCTATTTGCAAACATCATCTTCTTTGGATGACCTCTTCTTCTCTTCCCCAATTTGGTTTTGTTCTATATACTTTTGGGAGAGTTTATTGTGCTTGACTGATAGACAGATGGAGAGAGAGAATCCCAAGGTGTCCCAATGCTGCCACCCCAGGACTGGCAAGGCTGTTTTGTTTGATCTACTGATTTTCAAATTGTAGAAGGCCTGACAAGAATTCTTTACCAAAAGATCAAGATAATGCTGCTTAGAAATATATCTGAGATTTCCTCAAACCTGATGATCCTATGTATGTATGTATGTATGTATGTATGTATATGTATATGTATATGTAAAAAAATTTTTCTTTAATTCTTTGTTAGCAATCCCCCCCCAAAAAAATTACACAAATAATGAGTTGTCACAGTTGTGACTTCAGCTTGTTGATGGCCTTGGGTTAGGCTGATACAGGCAATAAGATTTGGCCCGTATTTGGGTCCTGCAAGGTATTCTAAAATACTTAACAAATACTTCACACACACACACACACACACACACACACACACACACACACACACAGATATAATATGTATAAAGTCAGGCAGCTGATTGTAACTCTTATATACTGTTATTTCCTCCTCCAGCAAAGAAGAGAAAATGACTGAAGATGTATTCTTTCTTTATTCTTTACTGGTCAACTGTTGGACACACATGGAATTTGTCTCTGGTGCATAAGCTCTCAGCGTACATACAAACAACAAGGTTATAAATAATAAGATACAAATAGGAGAAGGTAATAGAAAAGATGAGAAAAATAACAATAATACAGCCCTACTATGTGGGAAAATATCCTTAGTCATAAAACAGTGCTGTGATAATTAGGTGTTTAGCAGAGACATGTTTCATTATGTTTTTATTTTGTATTATTTTTTTATGTGCTATTGTGTTTTAGTATGAGACATGTTGGTCATCTCAGTCTAGAACTGAAGAAGTGGAAGGATGACCTAGAAAGTCACACATTTTTTGGATCAAGTAGGCAGATGTTTCTGCTTTGCATCTCCTCTAATCATATTTTTAATATCAACATGAAAAGATGAATAGCATTCAAAAACTGTTTTTATCTCAAAAGGCAAGTCACAAGGAAAATGTTTCCTAAAAGAAGAAATTATGCTAATTACAAACAAATTACACTTATGTAGGATTTATCCTGTGGCTTTAAGTGGGAATATAGGGGGAAGGAGCACTAAACTACTGCTTTGCTACCATTGCAAAAGAATTCTATGTAATCAAAATTCTCGCTTTTTTAAGCTGATTGATCTGAACACAAATGTCTCTTGCTTTGTTTCTATGAAATGAACATTACCAGCCATATTCAATCTAGTTACATACAGGAAAAAAGAGCAAAAAAAATCCCATTATATAAGTACATCGTTTAGGCATTAACAATATAAATAGTGTTCTTTGAACAACTGTGTACTTTTTTATTTGCAATGTTAGTCCATGAAAAGACAAATAATTCTTCATTTAAAACTAGTCTTTCTGAAACAGGCCTTTTTTACCTGGTAGCTTTTAGAGAATAATTTAGATATTAGAAAGGAGGGGAGAGACTGGAAAAAAAGAAGGGGGGGGACAGAAGTTGCTAGGATACGATGGTGCTATCAAAAAAAGATTTCCAAATACCAGGGAAGGAATTATCAACATAAAACATGAGTCCTGCATTTCTGGAATAGAATTTGTTTAATAAATTGTACACAGCTCAAGTGATTTAAGCTGCTAACTTCTGCAGCTGGAACAAATATATGAACTTGTATGTATGAACTTCAAGGTAATAAACAAGATTAAAAAATGAATCTGTATCTTCTCATTTTACATTGTACATGTAAACAAGTGGACAACAACTTATGGTATTCAACGGTTACATAAGGCTAGAGAGATTTGCCACCAAAGTTTTGCCTAGTGTAAAATTCAAAGGAATATCAGAAAACTTGCCAAAATTTTAAGAAGCGTAACAGGCAATTTCAATATTCCTGGAAAAGATGTAATATTTTTTGAAATCTTTTTAAAATGCTTATAAAGCAAGCCCCAAAACAAAAATGAGAAAGGCATTTGTCAGCCACCCTACCAAATTCATACTGGAAGTCAATAGTCTCCTTCCAAACTTCAGTTATTAAGAGAAGGAAGAGATGCAAGCTGCAGTGCTGTTGGTGCAAAATACCTTCTGGGTGGACTTCATTTTAATGGGCACACCATTTTCAATAACTATCCAAAATGATGAATTAGTTTCAAGGAAAGCTGAGGTATCAGCAGAGTAGAATCCTGGCTCCTAGTACCCATAATAAAGCTACTAAATAATATTCATCTAAAATATGTCAACCTGAGTAAAAATGTCCCAAACCCATTATTTTCGATGTTGAGGTCTCACGTAAGATATGAAAACTTGCAGTGATGCTTGCCACCTGAAAGGTTTCTCAAAATGGATG
This sequence comes from Vipera berus, assembly GCF_964194415.1. Lineage (NCBI taxonomy): Eukaryota > Metazoa > Chordata > Lepidosauria > Squamata > Viperidae > Vipera > Vipera berus. The sequence continues at coordinate 18,634,408 of NC_138206.1, forward strand.
TACATATGAGTCTTTGAAGAAGGCAGTATAGAAATATTAAACATTGGAATCTATTTTTATATAAAATATTATCATGCGTTTGGAATTTCTGATCAGATATAGTTTTCAAATTTACAGGTTTGCCTATATGTTCTACTCAGAAGCAAACCACTCTGAGATCAGTAAGAGGTATTCTTAAATAAGAAAAACTTTACTTTTAGATCTAATACCTTGGTCGACCTTGAGAAACTAAGAAAGGTTGGGTCTGATTAGGTGGGAATTGTCCAAGAAATGCCCAAGCTCTAATCTAGACTGCAAAGTGAGAACATCCTGGTAGAATACGTTGGCAAACCACTTTTGTTTTCTCCAAAATTAAAAGGATATGTTCTAAAAATCATGTCTCTTTAGGGCTACTAGGAGCTGAGCTTTGCTTGAGAGATTCTTTATTTTCTCAACTGCATATAGGATTGCAGCATCAATTTTTTATGTTATCAGATTTTTAAAAAATCTTTTGATGCAAGATTTATTTCTGAACCCCTGTTATGAGCACTCAGTTTATTTATAAGCAGAATGTCAGATGACCACATTAGGATGGATGTAATGAATTCAGCAGTCATTTGTTTGTTTACATTCAAAGGTCAAAGCAAAGCCATAGCTATCCAACTGCAACCTTAAAATGTAAACAGCGCTCTTATTTGGAGTGTCATGTTAGGATGCTCTGAGTGCAATTCCCCTGGGAACCTCTTTCGTTGGTGGGAAAAGTATGTGCAATGTTACTCCCCTATCCAAAGATGCTGGGAACTGTATTTCTGTATTGAAAAAAGCTGCACTGGATATCCTACAGCTCCTTCTCTTCTGCCTTCCCTGGTAATAGAAGACAAGAGAAACTGTTTGTCCTGCTAGATATTTGGTCTACGTTCTTTCTAACCAGCACAAACATTAGCAAGAGACATTGACACAGTGCCCAAGATTTGGAGCGTGAATGATAACAACTGCTAAGGTCAGAGCTTTGGAATGCACCCTGTACAGAGAATTCACTCATATCGGGAATCAAGACAGCTACAGCAATTTAGTAGACATGAATCGTAAGTGGTTTGGAAGTGCTATGTGAGAAGAATTTAAGAACCGCCCCTAGGCTGGATCAAGCCAAAGGTCATCTAGGCACAGTAGCCAATTGAATGGATTTGAGAAGCTCACAAGCCCAGCCTGTCTCTTTCCACTCTCCCTTCCCAGTAAACATATCATGCTGCCTATTATTCAGGGGCCAGTAGACAGCCATTACAGTAGTACAAGCAGCCACTGAAAATTTGATGCTCTGTGAACAGAGCCTCCCCTGAAAGCCATTCAAACGGACCCCCATTCTTGCAATTGGCTAGCAAGAATGCTTCAGTTTCATTTTACAAAGCTATTTAAATCTGCCACTCCTGAATCCTCCTAATTTAAGTGAATAGTGTGGCAACTTTCAAAACTGGGAGAGAAGGAGAAAAACTTCTTTCTCTCCAAATTTTCAAATATTTTTTTTTCCCTTGCTATATTGGAAGACTCGTAATTTGAAGCCCAGCCTATCTATGTACTGTCAAAAAGTCAAAAGCCTAGAGCTGATCTTCCAGCCTCCAATAAAAAGGTCTCCGTTTAATTTCAAAAAGTCATTACTGATGAAGGCAAGGAGTGCCTCATAAATGATTGGACTGAGACAATGTTCCAGAAAACTGGAATGGCACACCTGAAAGGCCACCTCTTGCTTTTATTTATGATACCTACTGACCACTGGAATAGTCAGGAACCTTAATGCAAATATTGTTGTTGTTTTTCTTTTTCTGGGCAACTGCCTGGACCGGTCCCTCCAGAATTCTTGGCAAGATTGCAGAAGTGCTTTTTGCTATTGCCTGCTTCCTAGAGCTGAGGGAAAAGGCTGGACTAGAACTCACCATCTCCCAGTTTCTTAACCGCTACATCAAATTGGCTCCTTTTTTCCCCACTACAATGCTTTATAAAAAAAATTGACTTATATTTTCACCTTTAGGCTTGAATTTATCATAAACTGAAGTTACCTTGTAGCTTCGTATCCAATTCCCTCTCTTGGCAACTGAAAAGAGAAAGCTTCCATAAGCTGCACAGGGAACTACTTTTCTCAGGAAATCAATATCATAAGATAGAAGAGGAAAAGTCTTGTTTCAAGGTTTCCTTAGGAAATTTTCTGGCTATCAAGTATCCTTCCCTAAACTCAAACCAAGATCCCTCCTTCTCTTTTCCTCTTTAACACTTCTACGATTAAAAAACCCCACATACTCTAATTATATAAGTCTTTATTGATTAGCCCTTGGGCCATATCAAAGTGCAAAGTTCCAGCAACAAATTGTTACTAAAATTCGATAAAGGCAATTTAAAATGGAAATTGATGAAATACAATTTAAAATGGAATTTGATAAAATACAATTTAAAATGGAATTAAAATAAAATACAATTTAAGATGAAATAGTAATAAAATACAATCTAAAATGAAATTGTGATAATGTACAATAATTTAAGATATAGATAAAATATGATAACATTATATTTCGGAGTCGCCCTTGCAATCTACCCCAATCAGTCCCACATATGCAGATCTCAACCGGACCATTTTGTTTAAGTACTGTGCTACGTTAAATGTTATTTTTAAGTTCTGGCCGGACATAAGGTAAGTTATTTTGATGTGGGGATCCCAATGGGTCATTCGTTTGGTATATAGACCAAGATACCTGTCTCTCACCCTTTTATACAGACAACAGTCAAATAGGATGTGACATACTCTAATTCTGATGCTGTATCTGCCTGTGCCGAAGTTCTCTTATAACATTTCCACCATACTGATAGCCACAATAAAAGTTAAATGTTTCCCTGAACCAATTGTGTCTCAGTCTAGGGAGTGGTGCTCAATTCCGTTTCTTAGCCGAGGGAGCCAGGGTTGTCCAAAGACATTTCCCAGGTCATGTGGCATGACAATATTCCCACCGAAGTGATACGTATTTATGTACTTGCATTTGCATGCTTTCGAACTGCGAGGTTGGCAGGAGCTGGGGCAAATAACAGGAGCTCACCCCGCCATGCAGTATTCGGGTCTCAAACCCAGCTTACAAGCTCGGTGTCTTTAACTGCTGAGCCATTGCGCCCCCCCCCAATAGCAACAATAGAGCGGTAGATATTGACAGTTTATACTCTCCAGATGGGTTCTCACATAATGACCCGTCTGAAATACAGTTCACAGAAAGTCAGAGTGTAAATACCTTTTGCTATAGCATCACTGTAAGTGGCCAGGGAAAATTTCTGTGTGACCTGAAAGTGGTAGGGGATAGCTTCTACATAGGCAAAAGCCATATGCTAATATTAATTCTTGATGCCATCTTTTAAGCAGGTTAGAAAAGAGCAGCCCAAAATACCTTTAATTCCAGAGAATATAATAAATGAAGGCCAATGTTTAGGGAATTCCTACTGCAGCATTAACTCTACCTTTCAGTATTCCATATTTTCTACAGAACAAAGAAAACAGCCAAAGTGTAAGCATCTGTCATATCACCCATTTAAATTTACCTCAACATTTTTAGTGGGAATTTTAAAGGTTTGCGTAGCCCAAATAGCATCTTGATGCATTGTTGAGCAACACTAAAGGAAATGTAATGTCAGCTGAAAACTTATCATCAACGATTTGGATGAGGGGATAGATGGGGAACTCATCAAATTTGCAGATGACACCAAGCTGGCAGGAATAGCCAATACTCCAGAAGATAGGCTTAAGATACAGGAGGATCTGGACAGACTCGAACACTGGGCACTATCTAACAAAATGAAATTCAATTGTGAAAAAAGTAAGGTTCTACATTTAGGCAGGAAAAATCAAATGCACAAGTATAGTATAGGTGGTACCTTGCTCAATAGTAGTAACTGTGAGAGAGATCTCGGAGTCCTAGTGGACAATCACTTAAATATGAGCCAGCAGTGTGCTGCAGCTGCCAAAAAAGCCAACACAGTGTTAGGCTGCATTAACAGAGGGATAGAATCAAGATCAAGTGAAGTACTAATACCACTTTACAATACCTTGGTAAGGCCACACCTGGAATACTGCATCCAGTTTTGGTCACCACGAAGTAAAAAAGATGTCGAGACTCTAGAAAGAGTACAGAGAAGAGCAACAAAGATGATTGGGGGACTGGAGGCTAAAACATGTAGGGAACGGTTGCTGGAATTGGGTATGTGTAGTTTAATGAAGAGAAGAGTGAGGGGTGACATGATAGCAGTGTTCCAATATCTCAGGGGCTGCCACAAAGAAGAGGGAGCCAAGCTATTCTCCAAAGCACCTGAAAGCAGGACAAGAAGCAATGGATGGAAACTAGTCATGGAGAGAAGCAACCTAGAACTAAGGAGAAACTTCCTGACAGTTAGAACAACTAACCAGTGGAACAACCTGCCTCCAGAAGTGGTGAATGCTCCAACACTGGAAGTTTTTAAGAAGAGACTGGACAGCCATTTGTCTGAAATGGTATAGGGTTTCCTGCCTTAGCAGGGGGTTGGACTAGATGATCTCCAAGGTCCCTTCCAACTTCTTCTTCTTCTTCTTCTTCTTCTTCTTCTTATTATTATTATTATTATTATTATTATTATTATTATTATTATTATTATTATTATTATTAACAACATTAAATGAGACTGGCATAAAAGAACACATAAATTGAATTTTAAAAATAAAAAAATAAGTAAGAGTCAGCTCTTGAAATCTTCTCAAATAACACTACCAACCCTCTTGAACTAATAGTAATACTAGCATCATAATTTATGCTAGTGTTATAGATAAGAACAGCTAAAAGACATTTTAATGTTTTAGACAATTCCCTGACAAAAATCAGCAAACAATGGGATCTTAACAATCAAATTATTTTTGCAGTACAACACAGAAATTTATTTCTAGATGTCAGAGGCAAGCAATTTCCCCTTATGCAGTTCTGAAAAATTAGGTCCCTAAAGACAACTAGCAAAGGAGATCACCCATGTGTAAAAGTAACCTTGTCTGTGTGTGCAGCTAATGGTGATATAAATCTGAGTACATAGTTTCACTGATAAGGAGAGTCATCATGAGCAAACTGTTAACTAAATATGGATGAGGATGTTTTTAGCATCAATAATCACACACTGTGAAACTATGTGTATATACATATTGGAATTCCATATCTTTGTTATTGCCACTGTTGCTAAAAACCAAAATATAAAAAAGCTTGGGGAAAAGAGGTAAACAACTGCATGTTCAGTTTTTATCTTTATTACAAACCTTTTTAGGAGATGCATTTGAATGAGCACTAAACAGCAGCTTTCCCTTATATGTGAAGAATGCTAGAAAGACTGTTTATGTGGGAAGGAAATTATATGTTTGAAAACCTTTCTATGTGTTTATAAACACTTTAAAAAAAAGACATTTCCTGCAAGACAAAAACGCCAATACTTTTGAAATCAAACACTGCAATCTAATGAAAAAAAAATGCCATTAAACAATTTTCAACTATAGTCAGTCCTCAATTTACAACCTTAATGGAGACTGCTCATTGCCGTCATAACTCATGATGGTCATAAAGCAGGTCATGACATGACCAGACCTGTTTTTACTACTTTTTTTGTAGCAGTCATTAAGTGAACCCATTGTTCACTATGGGGCATTTTTTTTTCAAAAATTGGAAATAAATGCGGCTGTAAATCATAGTCACTTGACTATGGGATGTTGCAAACAGCCATAAATGTGGGCCAGTTGCTTATATATATATTTTGTTATAATTTGTATTAAAGAAATTTTAACAAAGTAAAAACTAAGAGAAATAAATAAAAGGAAAGAATAGTAAACTATGAAAAAAATAAAACAGAAAAGGAAATAGAAAAGAAGAAGAAAGAAAAATAAAAAGTAACATTATAAAGAATCAGCTTCTGATCTTTGTGACAGCAGTTATAAATTTTTACTTTGCCCTTTCTCTATATGGTTACATCATAATTTCCTTCTTTCCATAAGCCACCCTTTTTAATCTTCAAACTCATAAATCACAAGTCCATTTTTCTTTTTTTTTTTTAGCAAAAAAATACAAGGGGTTTTCAGTCATTAATAAATATAGCTGTCATCTTTCTCTAATCAAACAGGTTCATCTTTGCCATTTCTGCTAGTTCTGTCAACTTCACCAACCATTCTTCTTTGTAATCATGTATTTAAAAAATACACTTCCATGTCTCTTTTCTAATAGACTTCCCATTAATCCCAGCAAGAAAAATTCTGATTTGAGTTAAAATATTGATCTTTAAAATTCTTTGTATCATTACATGTATCTCAACCCAGACATTTCTTGTTTTTTACAAATCCACTAAGTATGCCAAAAGAACCCTTCATGCTGTTTATGTTTCTAACATAAATTTGAAGTACTCATTTCTCATGTAAGATTACATATGAAGCAACAGATCTTTAACCAGAGACATCAGTCCTAAAGCTTTCTAGAATTTTGGTAATTTCTCTTCCATTTCTGAGGTGCAAAGTGCATTAAGTTTACTTCAGGCTTGATGCCCTCTTTCAATTTTTTTTATCCTGCCCTTATTATTTTTATAGATAGCTCAAGGCAACAAACATACCTAATACTGCTTCCTTTTCCTATTTTCTCCACAACATCAACCCTGTGAGATGAGTTGGGCTGAGAGTGTGATTAGCCCAAAGTCACCCAGGTGACTTTCATGCCTAAGGTGGGACTAGAACTCACAGTGTCCTGGTTTCTAGCCCAGGGTCATTACTACTCCATAAATGTACACACAGTGGGAAAATCAGGGTCCTGTTTATCTGCTTCTGAAGATCTGAATCTCAGAGGAGTCTAATTACCAAACAAAAAATAACTGAGAAGCTATGTGTTGCCTAAGGATGATGGGTCTAGGAAGTTAAGACAGTATGATGGACTCCAGCTAGTTCCACAGCAAACAATCAGAAGCCTACAATGCCTTACCAATGCCTGAGTAACTAATTAAGTGGGATATTACTTTGGACAATCACACTCTGCCTCTAGTCTACCACTCACCTCTTCTACCAAGACTGCAATTTTAGACACACTGTGCACTATGTTAGCAAGCATAGGCTGCTCTTTTCATTCATTAAACTGCTGCAAATATATAGAAAAGAAGATACCTTAATTGGTCTTCCATCGGGTGTGAGCACCTCCTCTGACAGCTCCATCATCTTCAGGGCCATCAGGGCAATTGGCTTTGCATGATTCAGGTTCTGCCTGTGGAGCCCGGCCGCCACACAGTATGCATCGCCTATTGTTTCCACCTGCAGCAATCAGGAAAATCATATGCAAACATATGATAATGAGTAGGGAATCGGTACCATTAAGTATTTACAATCACCAAATACTGTTTAAAAACATGTCAGCACAGCATCAATAAGAGAAGCTATTAGAAAAGGGAGTATAATTATCCTCCAAGTTTGTAAACAGGCACCATCAAATCTTGACACTTCGCTGCAGTTATTTTCCATAGTGATCAAGACAACCATTGCACTCAAGACAACTTGTTCTACAAAGTGAGTAATAGGAGCTTATAGCAAAAGAAAGTAGATTGTTTGAAATATCATTACATGGATTACTGAATATGTAATACCAGTAAAAAAAAGTGTCTACATGCTTTGCAACCATGGTTCATGTTTTTGTTTAGATTGAAGCCCATTCTCAAGGTATTTATTTATTATTTTAATTATAAGGGTTATAGTCTGCTTCCATCAGAATCAACTCTTAGAGCCATACTATTACCACCTTCCCAAATCAGATTAAAGCAACCAACAAAATACAGATTCTCTATAATTCCACAGTGTAGACAGTCCTTACTTAACAAAAATGATTAAATCACCTAATAATTAAATTCAGTGGCCAATCAAAGTTATGCTGGCACTGAATAAGGAGACCTATGGCCAGTCCTTGTAGTTGCAGCCATTGCAATGTCTCTATGATTGCAATTCAGGCCCTTGGCAACTGGCTCACAATTATGACAGTCACAGCATCCTACAGTCACATGGTTGTGATTTGTAACCTTCCCTGCCAGCTTCCAACAAGCAAAGTTGACAAGGTGGTCATAAATAGTGATCACAATCATACAATATCACACTTTAAAATCCCACAGGATTTGCTTAACAACAACTTGAACTGCTGCAACTGCAGTCATAAGGTGACATAGTTATATGACATTGCACTTTATGAGCACAATGCTTAATATTGGAGTTGTTAGTCCCAATTACTGTTGTTAAGCAAGGACTACCTGTATCACAGTATAGGATCAGGATGACATCAACATTTTCCTAAATATAATTAAAACATCTGGAGTTCAGAGATGACTAAAGTCCAGAAGGATGACAGGACTTTTAGTTTAATGTCTGGGATGATTTTGTGGAGATTTATCTGTGAAGATTCTCAGTCATCCAGGTCATGGTTATCCCAAAAGTGCTTTTTCAAGAGACAACTGGACTTTTTTTGTTTTTCTGGAAGACATTTTGCTTCTCATCCAAGAAGCTTCTTCAGTTCTGACTGAATGGTGGGGAAAGGAATGATTTATATTCCTTGCAGCCATCTGGTTGTTAGCACTCTTTCTGAGAATTGTTGAGGTGATTTGGGGGTTTATCTGTACCTTCAGGTTCACCTGAATCAGAGTGCAAATGGGTGTGGAACCTACTTGGGGACTGCTGAAAGGACTGTGTTGTAGACAGGAGATAGATGGTGTCGTATTCCTCCCCCTCTGTTTGTCCAGAATGTGGACTTTTGTGCAGATTTTTTTTAGGAGATCTGAATCTCTGCTTTACAGAGACTTGAAGCAGACTCTGATGGAGCCAATTATCTTATTTGTCCTCAGGAAAGATTCTTAAAGGGAGGAGAAGGATGCCAAGCTGACTTTGACTTGGATTTTTCTTTACTATTCAATTCCTGACAGTGCAGGCTAACAATTTGCAACATTAGTATTTTAACTGGTACACAGTCATAATCCACTGGAAGGCATGTAGATCAGAGGAAAGGCGCAAGAGAAAGGAAGCAAATAATGCAAATGCAGGCTAGGTAATTTTCTTTCTTTCTTTCTTTATTAGAGTTCCTGCTTTGAATTGCACCTTTAAATCACAGAGAAACAGAGCAAATATTTTGCAGGCAAACTTTCATCTCTTTGTTTGCAGAAATACAGCCTTAAAATACTGTTAGAAGTCCCATGTTTTTGATCAAAAAATAGAGGATAAAAGTTCTAAATACATGCTGGTTGTCAAGTTCCTGAATTTTGATCACATGACCCCAGGGATGCTCCAATGATTATCAGTGTGAGGGCTTGTCGTAACTCAGTTTTTCCAGTGCTATTTGTAACTTCTAATAGTCACTAAATGAGTGGTTCTAACTCAAGGACTACCTGTATGCTGCCTAATTCCTAGCCCTTGTCATACTACTACCAAAAAGTATCCAATATGGTTGCCTTAGCATAAATGGTCAATTATACCATTCTCTCTTTAACTGTAAAATATCATCATTTGTTACTAAGATGATCAACAAACATGACAAAGAAATATGTCCCAGACATTTTAACTTGAGCAGTCAAATTTTGTTTATTGAGGCATGAAATGCTGGCAGTGTTTTATTTGAAACAGTTGCATCTGAATTTGTATTTTTCCTTTCTTGCAACAGGCATCAAAAGTGCAATGACACTTCTGACTTCTGTTCCTGGGGAAAAAAATCAAAGGGCAAAGAAGAGGCAGTGGAGCTTGGAAACTTTGGTCCACATGAAGAAGATTAAAACAGTTCCTTCCTAGCTGTTCCCAGAAGTAGTTATGCAAACAGCTGCTTTAGTCTGGCAATATTCTGTCTATAGAACAATAAAGGAAAAATACTCTTAAATAACTGTACAGGTCATTTTTGATTCTTGGGGTCTGACAGAAACCAAAATCATGATTGCTAATATTACTTTTTTTTACAGTAACAGAATCTTGCAAGTCGAAATGTGTGCCCCCCCCTCCTTCTTCCTTTATCTTCATGACAATTAAGGAGGGACTTGTCTGAGATGCTTACTTGGATTACAGTTCTAGCTTAGACTCAAATTTCTTTTGTATTGTATTGTCTTGGTAGCAGCTCTTTTTACTATTCCTCAAAATTATTCCTTTGCCCATTACAGTGCACCCTATCATATTTTACTTTAGAAGCGTGTATATGATTTTTTCTTGCACCAACTTCAAATCAAAGAGGATGACAGAGGTAGCATTACCTGATCTGAACTGCACAAATCAAGATAAACAGATGACAGCATCAAGACACAAAGAAATCTAGAGGTCATCCAGAATTGTGCATCCCCAGACAAGAGAATCAGCAATGTACTAAAGATCTGGTAATAGTGTGTTATTTGGCTAACCTGAACACTTCTCTCTCCACTACCACCTAAAATAACAGTTATGCAAGAAGACATATGTAATTAAATGATTTTGCTATGCTGTTGTTGTTTTTTCTCATCCAGTTGCAGGAGTAAAAAAGCTAAGGGAAAGACCCCACTGCTTAGTACTTGGGAGCTGTTCACAGTGCTGGAGGAGAACTGGTTGCACACTATTTCAATAACATTCCATATGTGGTTGGTAGAGTACGAGTAGTCCCACAGATTATTTTCTGTCCACTTCTCAAAATGCTCTCTCTCTCTCTCTCTCTCTCTCTCTCTCTCTCTCTCTCTCTCTCTCTCTCTCTCTCTCTCTCTCTCTCTCTCTCTCACACACACACACACACCCACACACCCACACCCACACCCACTTGGATAGCTAGAGCATTGCCTTTGACTCAGGAAACCAGGATTCAAATCCAGTGGGTACCTTTCCTTGGGCAAAGACCTCCTAATTTTCACATGCCTACCTCAAATTATGAAAATGACATAAATTAGAAGAGTCATGACAGCTGGATGTTACCCAATTTAACAAGATCTGCATCAGATGTTGGGGAACCAGATCAATCTGATGGTAAGTGGGCTACTGGAACAAACCATACATGGTCAAGGCAAAAGCACCTGGAATTGATGGAATGCTATCACAACACCAGATCTAATGAGAGGGGGCATAGGAAACATGAGGGAACTATACATGGACAGAAGGCTGCATTTCTGAGAAACAGCTAGTTGTCCAATGCTTCAACATAGCGAAGAGGAAGCTGCTCTCACAAGCTGAGACAGAACAACTACACATTACATCCCAGACTCAAGAAGACCCCAAAGAACAAGTGGATGTGAAGCCAACACCTGAAGCTGGAATGTCACCAAAACCCTATCCATTTCAGAGCATAGTTGTGGATATGTGGCGTGGGATCATGGATAAACTAGCTACAGTTAACCCTCAAGACTAGTTACCAAGGCTCAGTAGAGATATAATCAGTATGCTAGAAGATGCCAATAGAGCCTTCATGACAACCTGTACTATCACATAACTCAAACCAATGAACTGGTATATGCTATAATTGCTGTAATCCCGAAGAGGGTTATCACATGATACAAAATAACAGCAGTACAAAACACACACACACATACACACACCCCTGAGGAAGATGAGGTTAGAAGCTAAGATCAAGGCAATTAGGAGAGAGATTAAAATAATACATAATTTTATAAAAATTCTCTTTAAGGATCAAACTTAATATAAATCCTTTTAGTCCCATAATTTTCCATTGTTCCATTTGTCTATTGTAACCAGCATTTTTAGCTCATTTTCTCAAATACTAGACAATGCATGACCCCTAGGGTTATCCTTTCAAATATATCTTTTTACTAGATTCCTCAATGCCTTCAACAATGACAGAGTCTCTTATGTACTGTACTGCCTTCTCGGGAAAGTTTTGGATGCATTCAGAGATGCATCTGCCTTGAAAATAGCATGTTGAACTGTATAGCACAATCAAATATCAGCACAAGATATGTTTTATCAGCCCACAGTGTATTGCTATAACTTTGATGTCATAACACGTTTTAAAATTTTTTCCAAATTTCAATTCCACAGTAGTCATGGGTCCTGGGTTTTAGAAGCATTTGGTAAATTAATCCAACTGAGTTAAATTGGTTCAAAACATTTCGCCCTATGAATCACTGTTTTGCTCAGTTAAAGGTTACAGGGCAGAGAGTTTTAGTATAAAGATTCTTTCCCTCGTTCTTCTTGTGGCCCAAGTTTCAACAAGAGCTTATACATTTTAGCAATATCATATCATTAGTATATAATTATATTACAAACTCCTTCTTACACTTGCTCAAACTTTTATCCACTTTAAATCTTTCTGATAATTTTACACAAGGAAACCACAAGGACACCCTTCTATTGTCAAATTTTCTCTTGATTTTATTTTGCAATCCCCTTCAACAAATTCTAGTATATTACAATAAGTTACCCATTTATGTTTACTTATTCTTTCTTGTCTTTAAAATGCTTTTACACTGAGCCACGGTATTTTCATGCAGAATCTAAATTTATATTTATTCCATACTCTAAAATGGCCCACCTGATGATTGTTAAAATCTACACTATCCTAGCCTTAATATCCATGCCACCCAAATCTCAGATCATGTCCTTCTAACTCAATTAGCCTTCTATTTCTTAACATCCTCCCACTCTTTCATCCAAACTGAACAACAGAAAGCAAAATATAATTTCAGATTTGGTGGACCCAATCCTCCTCTTGTAGTATCTTACATTTTTTTGCCCTGCTAAAGAAATTTAGATAGATCCTTGCCATGGAGCCTTGGTGGAGCAGTGGGCTAATGCCTCCTTAAGTAACACCAGCTGCCTGCAATTAGTGCAGGTTCGAGTCCCATCAGGCTCAAGGTTGACTCAGCCTTCCATCCTTCCGAGGTAGGTAAAATGAGGACCCAGATTGTTGGGGGCAATTAAGCTGACTTAGTAATAATGCCGCTGGGGTGTGTGTGAAAGCCCTAATAAGCAGGCATATACATAGAATGAAGGCTACTGCTAAGCTTGTAAGCCGCCCTGAGTCTTCGGAGAAGGGCGGGATATAAATGGAATTAAAATAAAATAAATAAATAAAAATAGTTTAAACGGTATATTAGTGGTCAAAATAGTTATTGTCTGAAACAAAAACAACATTCTAGGTAAAACATTCATCTTAAACACAAATGTCCCATTTTAATGTGTCTTGTTTTACTTCATTTCATGTCATAACATAGTTATTTTGAAATAACAAATTATTCATGTTTATTATAATTATGCCCAAATAAGCTGTCTTATTCATCAATTTTCTTTCATCTTATATTTTCATGTTTTTTTGCTAGGACCTTTGCCTTCTGTTTATTAATTTTCAGTAAAAAGAAAGCAGTGAGCTCTAAGGGACTATTTTCTATCCACCTTTTCATGGTTTCCCTGAAGAATTCATCCTTGAAAGGAGCGAACATAAGATCAGACCTAGGAGGCCACTGCAGTTTTACAGAATTCAGTAGAGAAGGGAGACAGTCCAAGCCGTACTGTGGTTAATATAATTGCTGGTATGGATAAATTGGCTAAACTGCCTTCCCTGGTTGTTAAAAAGAATAGTTTCCTAAAAGATGTAGCATCTGCCTATAAGTAAAGGGCTTTGCATGACTAGAGCGTTTTCTAAAAGGCTCATAAACGAAGAGGTCTGTAAACATTAGAGTTGCTTCAGTGGGTTAATGCGTATATGTGTTGCTTTCCAGCTAATCAATAATATAGAATAGATCAATGTTTCTCAGTCACAGCAACTTTAAGGTGTGTGGACAATGTCTACGAAGTCTACAGTCTTAAAGTACTGACACTGAGAAATGGTGGTATAAATAATAGGTTGTCTTTATACAGTACTCATCCACCCACATACATTGTTATCAACATACATATTAACATTCACTTAATTTTACAATCAAATGTTGGACTGATTGCGATATTGGTCTGTCTGTCAGTCTGTCAGTCTGTCTGTCTGTCTGTCTGTCTGTCTGTCTGTCTGTCTGTCTGTCTATCTATCTATCTATCTATCTATCTATCTATCTATCTATCTATCATCTATTTGCATGCAGTTGATTCCCATGTTTTGGGGAAATATTGGGATACCGTGGCCACATTATATGGTGCAGAGAGGTATTGAAGAACTCCAACATATAGGTAGCCTTGACTTACAACCATTTAAGTATCCTCATGATCACATGATCAAAATCCAGGTCCTTGGTAACTGGTATGTATTTACGATAGTTGCAGCATCTGGAATTGTGTGATTGTTATTTGCAACCTTACCAGTCGGCTTCTAACAAGCAAAATCTGTGAAGGAAGCTGGATTTGCTTGATTTACTTAACAACTACAGTGTTGAACAATGATGGCAAAAAAGGTGGTAAAATTAGGTGTGATTCATTTGATGGAAAATCTGGTCCCAACTGTGGTCATAAGTAGAAGACTACATGGATCTGTCATCTCTCCATGCAGAAACTGCATGTTCATCTTTCGATGCCCATAGAAGAGCTTCAATTTGCCTTGCTGAACTAGACCCCTTTTTAAAAAAAATCTGTTTCTTTCTTTTTTTAATTTATTCTTTGTTTTCTACATTGTCCATAACTGACATGGCTTGTAATTTATCTTTCAAATGGAGCAAAACAAATCTCTAAACCATTCATCTTGTAGAAGTTAAAGACACTGAAGGGGGAGATAATTTAGGAATGACACTGAAATGATAGCAACATTTAACAGGTGGCAATATAGAAAATTATTTGTAGAGGGGAAAATGAACAAAGTAGAACATGTCTTCACAGAAAAAAATATCTATATGTTGGATCTGTATCAAGATGATATTGGTCCCCAGCGGCTTTATGGAGGTTACCATTCTTTGATGCCACTACCTCTCTTTTCCCAACAATCAAAGAATAATATCACAGGATGTTCTTTTGCAGTGATGGCGAACCTTTTAGAGACCAAGTGCCCAAACCACAACCCAAAACCCACTTATTTATTGCAAAGTGCCAGGCCCGCATCAGCATTGTGGTGCCCTTGGGGGGGCATGGGGGCATGGCCCACTGTATGGCTACGGTTGTCACAGCAGACTGGGTGGGCATGGCTGGGGTGGGCATGGCCACCTCTATTTTGCTCATGGGGGGACACCTAAGGGGGCCGGGCAGGGTTGGGGGAGTTCCAGGGGGTCTCTGGCAGGTGGGGCGGTGGGAAGGAGGCCCAGCATAGAATGGGGGGAGGCACGCAATCCTAGCTGGAGCTGGGGGGCCATGGCACCGATGGGGATCCGGCTTTCCCTGCTCGGGGTGGCCTTTGGCTTGCTGGGTGTGGGCATGCTCTACCACCTCTACTCGAGCTTGTTAGCTGGCTACTTCACCTCGTGCTGGGTGGGGCTGCCGCTCCAGGTGGCGGTGGCAGCCTAATGGACCTGCACAAGCTGCTGGCAGTGGTGGCGGGCATGCCCACAGAGAGGGCTCTGAGTGCCACCTCTGGCATGCGTGCCATAGGTTCACCACCACTGTTCTTTTGTCTTTGCAGGAGACTGCCAATAAAATTACCCACCTCCATTCCTTTCGCCTTGCTGTATTCCTTTCATGTGTTTCTTTATTTCCCTTCAAGAGCAGGTGGAAGGGGCTGCGCAAAGGGTGAACTGACTTAAAGCAGGCAGGAGAGATGTTTGCCTTACATTGCTGCAGCCATCAGTCATTCCTTGGGAAATTATTTTTTTAGTCTAGACCAGACATGTCAAACTCGCAACGTCATGTGACATTGCTCAATGTATCGGAGCTTTTTCCTCATTGCTGGCAATGGGGTGGACATGGTTTTGGGATGACACGTCTAGCCCGCGGGCTGGCAGTTTGACACCCCTGGTCTAGACTATTCAACTACTTTTGTTCACCACAGTGGAGATACAGCTATACTTAGAAGTTGATCAGGCAGAGATTAATTAGTTCTAGTCTTTCCATCACTGTTTTCAGAGAGAATCTGAAATATCTCTGAAAAATAAAATCACCTAGAAGGATGCACTGATTACTCTTCACTAGTTTAGGCACATTTAAGATATGTGTACTTCAAATCCCAGAATTCCCCAGCCCACCATAGTAGCTGGGGAATTCTGGAAGTTGAAGTACACATATCATAAAATTGCCAAGGTTGAGAAACCCTGTTCTCTACCTTTGAATGAAATGCAGCATGGCAGCATAGGGGACATTTTGCCTACCAATGTACATAGACATTAAAATCATCCCAAGGAAACAAAGAATGTGAATGATGAATCTGTATACAAATATTCAGGCACATGGAAGGAACTCCAAAAACATCACTGAGAAGGTATGGATCTGAGTTAAGAAATGCAGATTCATGGAATTCATATTTCCCCAACAAACTGAATTTCATGTTGATATTCTTGTAGACACTTATTTCTTTTAACAAATCAGAAATGAACAGAGAGAAATTAAGACTGGTAAAAGTAGAAATCAAGTAAAATGAACGCATGAGATTTAAAATCTTATCCATATTGTCATCAGTCTGAAACTTCCATCCTACTTCTCCATCCTTTTCTTCACATTTGCCTAGTATACCTCCTTGTTGGAGAAGCTGAATTCAAAGTAAGAGTTGAATAGTTTTATCATTTCTTGTTGATTGTTGGAATGTTGCAATCTTAAGTGAGCACTTGGTATACTGAATCTTTTTTTTAATTTTGAACACATCTGTTGATTTATTGGATTTGAAGAAAGCCGTTGCCAACTTCAGACCTTTATTCTTTGTAACATTTTTCTGTAATTCCATGATATCTTGCTCTTTCTTGGTGACGTATCCTTCTTTCCAGTTAGCAGATAGGGTTTTTGTTTTGTTTTGTCTTTCTAAGTTTTTTGTGATACAACAAAGACTTCTTTTCCTGATATGTTTACTTTCCTGTTGGAATTGTTTGCAGTTGTGTTTTACTATCATGTATCCTGTGCCGAACACCTTTACTCATTAGAATTATTTTTGTTCTGAGTTAATTAAAACCCATTTTCTTTAAGTCAGTATCTTTGAATACATTCAACTTTAGTTTTGCTTCAAATAAAGAATCCTGCATTATATTATCACTTTTCTCCCAAGTTTCTGCTACTACTTCTTCCTCACCTATGTTTGCTTTAACACTTTAAGTAAGAAAAGGCTGCCACCATGGATGGCCAGGAACTCCCTGGAAGAGTCTGTCTACTAACGATTGTTGGGATGATTCATCACTGCTACTATAGGTCTCTCAAAGATTTACAATTTGCTTTCAAATCTTTTCTTGGTTAAGCAGGCAATAGACATTAGCAGTAGTGTTGTATTGGTTCCTTAACTTTTTTTCTTACTTCGGCTAACTTTAAATCCAATTAATTTAATTTTATCCTCTGTAGGCATACCATTAAAATTCCTTTAACGTTAGACAGATGTTTGCCTCATTAGTCTTGTCATAATTTATTTTCAATGACAAATTTACTTAGTAGGCTTCAACTCCATTATAATACTAAAGCCAAAGTTTGAATAGGTATAGTGCTGGTTATAAAAGGCCAAATTAAACACTGGAAAAGCATGAATAGTTTTTCAACTTCTTCCTTAAAGAAGTGGTGCTGCAACAGTAAAGGAATGGTAGGATAGGAAGAGCATTTTCTGTTCAATTCCATATCCTCCTTGCCCAGCTTATTCTCACAGAAGAAAAGGAATATATATGAAAGATATATATACTGCTCAAAAAAATAAAGGGAACACAAGATAAGACATCCTACTATTAAATACAGTACATTGTGTTGTTTAAGTGTTCCCTTCATTTTTTTGAGCAGTATATTTAGAATGATTTTGAGAAGCAAATGATAAAGATTTTGAAATCAATATTTTCCTGCCTTTCTTCCTCCCCTCCTTCCCTTTCTTTCTTTCTTTCCTTCCTTCTTTCCTCTCTCTCTCTCTCTCTCTCTCTCTCTCTCTTTCTGTTCTACATCTTAACAGATTCTGCTCTTTATAAAGATTGCTGAAGATTTTATTTATTTATTTATTATTGGTTAGTTAAAAACATCTTATGATGGTTTTTTTTAAAAAAAAGCATTTAATAACTTACTGGTAGTGGGAGGGTAAGTGTTTCCTTGATCATTGAAGTCATGAATATACCACCTCCATCTCCCACTATTATAACATGTAGCTCCAACTAAAAATAAGATTTCTAATTTTCCAGTTGAAAAAAATCCAACTCTGGAATACAAAAATATAAATAGCGTGTACATTTGGGATAGAGAACTAAAACTCAAGCAACTTTTACACTAACCTGGCCTATAGTTCTAATCTTAATAATCATTGATTGGTTTAGCTCAATCAGAGTCGGTGTGTGGAGGGGGAGATAAGTACTGTATATTTGCTATTGATCTTTTTATATATAATGGTTTGTCTAGTGCTAGTGTTGTGACTGTAATAAATGAGATTAAATAAATAAGGATTTGTTTTATAGGTTTGCCCAAACCAGTTATCAAAAAGCAAAGTCTACAGCTTCACAATATAGATGAATTAAGCATATGAATAAAAAGGCAAACTAACTGTAAGGAGTCATATTTCATATGCCATATTTTAAAAAGGCAACCAAGGACCCAATCAAAAGGTGGAGAAACACAACCTTTCTGCACGGAAAACACTTCATATGAGGATAAGGGTGATGGAGTATCACTTCCTTATTTACAACATGGTTGATCTGTAGCTAAATCAATACCACAGAACAAAGATAGGACAAAAGCCAAAGCCATCAAGTCAAATAATTATAAGAAAAGGTTAGTACCAGACTTGGGTGAAGAGGTAGATAAAATGCTTCACACTGCAGCAGTGGTACCATTCATCTCAACAAAGCATAGCAATTCACTTCATCAAAGCTTCTTGTGATGCTTCTGAAATTTCTACTAAACACAGCAATAGCACTTAGACTTATATACCGCTTCACAGTGCTTTACAGCCCCCTCTAAAGCAGTTTACAGAGTCAGCCTATTGCCCCCAACAATCTGGACCCTCATTTTATTGACCTTGGAAGGATGGAGGGCTGAGTCAACCTTGAGCCGGTGAGAACCGAACTGCCGAACTGCTGGCAGTCGGCAGTCAGCAGAATGCTGCATTCTAACTACTGCACCACCATGGTGCAACCACCAGCATGTCCAATTAGCTGTTAAAAACATGGAAATTAGCTGAGTGAGGCTTCTGTGATAGAATGTAGTAAGGAGGTGGATCCCCAGGAGGAGGGGGTGCATTCTGGAGGAGTAAGAGGCAACTCAGTCTGGATGTTATGTCTGAGAAAAAGGGAATGAAGGCAGCCTTGTCTAATAGTTTCCAGAGTATAGATGCAGATACTGGAGTCCACAGTCTGGCATAATATTGTCTATAGGTGTGACAACAAGAACTCAACTAGGAAGAATCACCACGTGTCATTCTCAGTTTTGGGCTTGAGAGCCTCAGAAGCAATACAATACAAAGCAATATGCCACTTTTGTTTTCCTTTATGGAAAGAAGAAAAAGTCTTCCTTTATTATCTTACATAATTAAAGGGATTTACAGCAGTGCTTTATTTGAAGCATTGTTGAAATGCTGTATTTTTTGGGATTTTTTTACAAAGGTCTAGTTAGAAAAGACCTAACATCATCTGTTGTATCTCAGAATCAAATAGTGTATTCTGAGACAGGATTATGAGATTCACACCAACATTTGCCTGAAATTGTGGCATATGTGAATGTAACCTGATTCTTGCAAACCCTAAAAATTCTCAGATGAATTGACAGTCAGCAGAGTAGGAATTTCAGGATCCAGGGATGCTTATAAATAACAGAAGAAAAGAATTTGGTTTGGAGAGCTGTCAAAAGATATAATGAAAGACAATTTGATGACAATACATTTGCAAGCATTACTGATCCTACAGAATCCATTCTATGTTTTAAAAATAATGCTTTGCACTGGTGTTATGCTTCTATTCTTATGTACAACGATGTGTATTTATATAACGTGGCAAACTGGTATAGCAGCTTTCAGCACTGATGCGAATGCTATATAAGTGACTGATTTGATTTCAGCTTAATATGGCATGAAAAAAGCAAACCATAGTTTATGGTATAGCATTATACATTATACATACTGTAAATGGGCTACTACAAATATAGTTTGAAGAAATCACAGCTTAGCCCATGAATCTAACCCATGTGTGCCAACAGAGTTCAGGAGACTGTCTTGCAAAAAAGATTTTTGGCTGCTGAACAGAGTCAATATTTGAAATACTTGTGTGCAGAAGCTGCGACAATGTTTAAAAATGGCATTAAAATGATCTGACCAAAGGGTGGGTGTGATATAAAAGATTAATTATATCAGAACACTATTTCAACAAGTATGTCGTAGACCACACAAGTGAAAAAGATGCATTAAAAGAAAATAATTTTAGCAGTTTATCCCTTACTTTTCCAAACCTGTCCCAATTTCTTAAATGCATAGAAACTATTTCTCATTATAGCCATTCATTCTCAATTATGTTTAATATTTGTCAGCACAGTCATTTCTAATTTAATTCACTGCCAGTTACTTCTACTTTTAACAATAAGCAAAGCCAGGAAAGCATGCAAGCGGTGGGGTGCTGCCACTCAGAGCCCCACTTGCATGAGTGCCACCCCTAGCACAAAACCATCCCCTCCACCACCCCTTTCCCCCTGCATCGGGTCGCCAACCAAGAAAATTTGGGGAATGCTGATTTATAGGCAGAGCAGCCCAAGAGAAAGGGAAGCATAGAAGGTTTGTTAGTAGACACGTTTGATAGTACTTTATATTACTGAATTTTATTTTCAGACTGTGATTTCAGCAATTGGTGTGACTAGCAGAAATGTAACTGATGCGACAGCCATGAAACTGCAATAATAAAAAAGCTTTATTTGTTGACAGTTTGCTTATCAGAGTAACACCAGTATAATTTGCTATGGAGAACAATGGGGAACGTTTACCCTATCCTGTGCGGTGTTTTGTCTTATGAGATGTTTTGAAAGAATATGAGGTATTAATGGTGATCTTTATTGAGAATACTTTCTAAAACATACCTGTATATGCTCTGGGGAGTTTTAAAGAAATAATATCAACATAACATTAATATTCCCCAAACCCGTGTCTGGGCATTTTATTTTCTATGATGTAGGCTTTATTAGCATTCTGCTGAAATTCTCATAACCATGACAGTATAAAAAATGAAATACAGATAGTCCTCGACTTAACGACTATTCCAGGTTATGAGAGAAATCCCTGGGGGTGCTTACAATCCAATTTTGAAATTCCAATGCCCCCCCCGATCATGTGACTGCCTGTAAGGTACTTGGTAACCAGCTTGCAATTATGACTGCTTGCAGCATCCCACGGTCACGTATCCATGGTTTACAACAGTTTCGCTGAAAACCAGTATTTACTTTTGCTTTTTGTCAAAACCGATCTTCAGCGAACAATGAGTTTGCTTAACAACCCTGGCGTTTGCTTAACAACTGCCACAAAAAAGTTTGTACAATCAGATCAGTCACATGTGTGATCCAATTTACAATTGTCATGACTTGCAACCATGATGGGCAGACTCCTTTACAGTTGCAAGTGGAGGACTACTTGTAAATAATAACTCCCATCCTCCCAAATCCTCACTAAACCAGACTCAGAATGGCTGCCCAGTCACACTGAACTAGTGATTTAATGTCTACTGAAAGATAAATGTTTTCAGGCATTTTTCAGAATGCCATGAGAAAGCAGGCATAAAGTTGGGGCACCAGCACATGTGGCAACATTTCTACAGGCAATTTGCAGTTTTAGTTTGCCATCAGACAATTTGCTTCTTGCTCCCAGATCAGAGCAGTTTAGAACAACCACACATGCCACTCAAAGCAGCTAGGAGAAATATTTTGATGTTTATTATGAACGATCAGCAATCATCAAAATGAGAGGCATAAGAGGCAAAATGGTGCAAAAGACAAACAAAGTGCAGGAGAGGCATGAACTACAGAGAAAGATACAAAAAAGTCACATGTGTTATGTAGAAACAGGAGACTTAAGATTTCTACTTCTGTTTTAGGCACAGAGCCAACTGGATGATCTTAGGCCAGTCACTCTGCCAGCCCTAAGAAGGAAACAATGGCAGACATTGTTCCTTTGTATTGTGAGGTCTGGCAATAGTTTGTGCGGCCTCACAGCTTCCTTGTTCTGCAGAGCAGTGTTCAACCACTATAGAGGACAAGGCTACAGTGCTTTGTTTCTTGCTGTACCAGGCAATGAGTTACTCCCTCTGTCAAAATAAATCTATGGTCTGTAGTTGACCTCCTATCAGATTTATCTTCACCTCAGGCCAATTCTGTACATCCAGTAAGTTTTGGATCATTAGTTACAGAGTATTTTAAATAAATGACATAGCTCTTTTTAAGCATGTACTTAGAGTTTTTACTGCTGTCTGGTATTCCTGTATTGGTTAGGATTAGGATTGTAATTAACTATTAAATAATTATTAATTAATGAATAATTAACTATTAATTAGTTAACTATTGCTGCATATTATTTATTATATGTTGCTTTCCTTTGTCAGCTTCCTGGGTCCAAACAAGTATTGCTAATAAAAGTAAATATTGCAGCTCATCTGGGTTTACCCTTTTCCCCCTCAATAAAAGGAGCAACACTGCATCCCATACAGCAGGCATGTCAAACTCGCGACATGACAGGTCTTCTTCCTCATTGCCGGCAATGGGGTGTGCACAGTTTCATTGTGAGGCATCCGGCCCATGGGCCGGCAGTTTGACATGCCTGCCATACAGTATTTTTAATTTTCTAGTTTTTAAATCTCAAACTCTGGAGCATTTTGTTCTTGCTAGATAGCCCAGTATTATTCCTAATTGGATTCTACAATTTAATTCTTTTTATTTTCTTCAGAGACATACATATGTTTTGCATTCGTATACCTTTAATTGTTGCAAATTGGGTTTGCTTCCACTCTCCAACTCATAGGGGATTTTATCTGCATATTTTGTGGGCAAACAATTTTGCAGGTAAGTATCTTAAGTGCTTCTCCCCAGAGATCAACTGACAACCTCTATCAAACCAAAGGCATCTTCTCATATTTAGCAGGCTTTGTTATTTTTTCTTTCTGCAACCCCATTTTGCTCAAAACTGTAGCTTAACATTGTTTTTCATGTTTTACTCTTTTGTTCTTCAAATAGTTTTCAAATTCCTGGTTGCAATGTTCTCCCTGTTATCATGCTGTTTATTTTTATATTGAACTTGTTTTCAGCGTCAGCATAGAACACTTGGAATTTCTTAAACAGTTCACTCTTATTGGTTATGAGATACGTAGGTAGAGGTAGTCCTCAACTTATGACCACAATTGAGCGCAAAATTTCCACTGCTAAGTGAAGCAATTGTTAAGTGACCTGTGCCTCATTTTATGATCTTTTTGCCACAATTGCTAGGCAAATCACTGCAGTTGTTAAGTGAATCATGCAGTCGTTAAATGAATCTGACTTCTCCTATTGCCTTTGCTTGTTGGAAACTGGCTTAGAAGATTACTGTCAAGACTGATTCACTTTTTCACCCAGATTTTTACGTTCTCTCATATCTTTATAATGGAATGCAAAAGTGGGAGGAATAATATCTAGGCAACCGAGAGCTAAGGTCACTGATGCAGGCGCTCAAAAGGAGAAGTGGACTGTTTCCATAACAGGAAGAAATATTACTATTGGACAATGTGAACACCTGGTGGGTGGGGTGAGGGAATTATTGTTTAACTAAGCAAGCCTTTGAACAGGAACACCAGAGCTGGTTTTGCTTCTGTGCCAATGTAAAGTTTCAGTAAAGTATTATACTCTTGATAATCATGTCCCAGGACATGATTTCTTTTTCTGGAAATGCCAATTGGACAGATGACAGTTACAAATAGTGATCAGTTGGCCCCAGGATACTGCAAATCTCATAAATACATATCAGTTGCCAAGCACCCAAATTTTGATCATGTGACCATCAGGTAGTTACAATGGTTGTAACTATGAAAAACAGCCATTAGTTACTTTTTTCAGTGCTGTTGTAACTTCAAGCGGTCATTAAAAAAATGATTAAGTTGAAGACTACCTATACATGTATATTTCATTCCTTAAAATATACAGGTACATCTATATTTTAAGGTTGCAAAGTAGCTTTTTTCACTCCTCATTTTTATTGGTATTTGATCACAAATGCCCAGGTTCCATCAGCTGGCTGGCTTATTTGAATTTCCATCTGCAAAAACTGTTTCTTTTACTTTTTATCTTTAGTTAGCAACCCTTTTGTATCTTGCAAGGGGAAACATTCATTCCAGTTGGTAAGTCCTCATCCTTTATTTCTTTAATATCAGACTTATTAGGATGAACAAAATTTCACAGTATTATTTTTATGCATGCATCCTGTTAATCTGTTTGCTTTAGGTTGAATAGACTTCAGCAAATTAGCTTCATTGTGCTTTCCTTTTAAAACCACTTGATGGTTCTTTGTAAGAGTGCAAAAATTGATTCTTAATCACAATGTCACGGTCACATTGCATAAAACAATATATGTAAAGAGCATACAAATATGCTTCTTGGAATATTATATCCCTGATTTCTTTATTTGTTAGACATTTCAGTTATAAAAATTATAAAATATTACAGGCTTCTTCACCAGGAAAGTGGGTATCTACTTCTTCAATACATTAATGGATAATTAGTAAGAGGATCAAGAGTGCTTTATGTCCATGAACTTAGAGATAAACTTGGTGCTAAAGTATAGATAGCCTGTTGTCAGGATTTCTGTAATCAAATGCCCTTTTGTGTAAAGAAAGAGTCAGTAAATATGACCAGGAAGAGTACTGCTGTTTTGCTACAAATATTTGATACGGATGTGACACTTGAGAGGACAAGATCATAAACAAGCCTTTCTTGATGACCTCACTGGATGGGTACATATATAATCTATACTTGATAAAACTGTAGTTGTAAAACATACACTGGGTTGTAGTGTAACAAAGGAATCCTAGATGCATCTATTCATAGTACTGCTATCATTACTACTACTAATATTCAGCGAGATTGAATCCCTTAAAAGTGCACAGGTATTCCTTGACTTATGACTGGTTACTTAGTGATAGTTCAGAGTTATGGCAGACCATGAAAAAGCTACTCATAACCTGGATTTGAGGTTCCAACAATTGTCCCTCTCCCCATGGCCCCATAACTGCAATTTGGGTACTTGACATCTGGCTCACATTTATAGCCATTTGCAGTGCCCCATGGTCATATGACTGACATTTACAACATTTTTGTTGGAAACTGGTTTTTACATCGGGGTTCTGACAAAAACCCCATAGGGAACAATGGATTCACTTAACAACCATACACTTACTTAACAACAACCTCAGAAAAGGCTGTAAAATTGGGTGTGGACATGTGGTGACCCATTTAATCACCATCATGACTCATGACCAAAATTGCGAGCTCAGTTATGATTGTAAGTTAAGGAATACGTGTACAGCATTAGGACTTAAGAATATCTATTGTATGTGGATCTGCCCAGGCATATTAACGTTGAACATTATTGCTTTATTTCTGTCTAAAGATTCTTTTCATTTTTCCTGTGCATTTTCAAAAAAGGCTCACCCCTTCTTTATATAGCCAAAAAGGTTGAACGACTCATGGAGTAAAATATTATTTTTCTTTAACAAAAAAAACCTTCCCTAAAAAAATAATAATGGCAAAATGTCATTTAATATCAGTTAGAGAGACTACATGGTGAGAATTGATTGCTGCTTTCCATTCCCTTGAAAGCAGCTGTCTATGGTTCAGTACATTGTTCATGTCAGATTTTCCCTTCATCCTTAGTTCTCAAAGGATTCCTGCTTTGACTACTAAATAGGAACTATAGTGTGAAGTTAGAAGGAGAGCTTTCCTTGCTTGCCAGGTGGGCTATCATTAAATCTTGGCTGTGTGTATGTGTTGTTGTTGTTGGTTTTTTAATGACCGTAAGCCTGATAACACCAATTACTTCATAATTAGACTCTTGAGAAAGAAAAGCAAGCTAGATGAACACACTTTAAACAGATGGTGGAATTACCACTTGGAGTCTCTTTGCCCTCTCCTTCCCTCTGTCTCTCCAAAAGTACTGATCATCCAGGGCTGATTTTCAAAAGCAAACTGCTGTGCAGATGCAGCATTCTTATTTATTTATTAAACAATCAAATTTATATAGCTGCCCATTTCGTGAGAAGTGTTACTCTTTCAGAAGGAGATTGAGGTGTATGCTCAATCTTGAGAAGGACAGGGACGTGTTTTTCTTTTAAAAAAAATAGAAATGTTTTTTTAAAAAAGAAACATAGAGCCTGTTTGAAGATCTTCTTTGTTTGCATCTTGGTATTTTAACAGGCAAAGAAAGGTTTATAACAATCAGTCCCAGTCCAAATCCCTTCTCTGCTATTAGGCCTAGGAGAGGAACTTTCTGTTGGCTTCTAGCTTCCACTGGGGATAGTTTACTTGCATCTTTGGGAAAAAAGATTGAACCTGGGTTTCTCATTTATTTGCCCATTTATTTATGCAAGTTCTAAAGCACCCATCTCAGTAAGCAGCTCCAGTTGGCTTATAATTCAGTTGTTTTGAACCCACCCTGTCCTTCTCAGAAGCTGCTATTTAAACTTAATCCATATATGGTGATTGCATCCTATGTTCTGGTTTAAATATATATGAAAAATATCCCATGCAAAGCATCTTCATCATCACGATGGCCTGGGGGAAAATAAGGCTTGAGCTCCATTATCCATACAAATAGCAAATCTTTGCAGAGGAATCACATATTTTAAGTGATTGAATCTGCATAGATTTGCATATTATTAAACAAAGTTCTGTAGCAATTCAATTTTTAGAAAATTCTCACGTGGCTCAGTACAATCTAGCTGATTTATCAAAAGTGTTTCCCCAGACTATTTTATAGATTAATTTTAAAAGAAAGATAATCACAATCCCCAAGTTTATATTATAAAAGACTAGCATAGATAGAAAAAGACAAGGAAACAAGAAAGATCAGGCATCAATTCTTAGTGCTATATCCTTTTTTCAAGAATATTTTAATAAATGTGCTTAGAAATCTAATTTCAGGTTTGCTTTAGAAATGTTTAAAGACACCTTATGTACTATATTGCCCTTGTGCTTATTTCATGAAAGGAAAAAGGACCATTCACACATGTCTAGACTTCCACTACATATTTTATTTATTTATTTCTCACCTTTATTATTTTTACAACTAGCTCAAGCTGATGAAGATATCCAGCTCACTTTCTCCTATTTTCCCCACAACAACAACCCATTGAGTTGAGTTGAGTTGAGTTGAGTTGAGCTGAGCTGAGAGAGAATGACTGGCCCCAAATCACCCAGTTGGTTTCCATGGCTAAGATGGGACAAAAATTCATGGTTTCCTACTTTCTAGTCTCATCCCTTAAACAGTAGACCAAGCTGGCTCTCATTTTTCTTGTTTCCCTTTCCCTTTTCACTTAAGCCTCAAGGCATCGCCCTCCTTCCCTTTTTTTAAAATTGGCAAGTACGGTCAGTTTGGAAGAAGGCATGTTAACAAAAAAAACACTACCTCAAAACAATATCTGCCAATGGCAATAATGTGGTGAGTTGAAAATGACAACAAAGAAAAAAAATTGGGATAACGATGCTTTTGAAAAACTGCATAGCAGATTTTGGAAAGCAGCAAATATTAATGTTATGAGATTGTTATACCATTTTTTAAAGGAATATGGGGAAAGAGCTAAGAAATTATAGACTAGTCAGCTGAAAATTGATCTTGGGCAAATTAGTGGAAATGACAATGAAAAGGAAAGGAAAGGTCATAGGCAAACAAGTCTTGCTGAAGGAAACTAGCATGGAGTATGGAAAGGTGATGCCTAACTACTTTTTTTTCATTTTTATATGTGTGTATTTATATGTCAGCAAGTTTGTGGATGAGATGAGCCTGCAGGCATTCTATGCTTGGACTTTCAAAAAAAAAAAAACTTTGGCAAAATTCTTCCAAAAGGTTCTTGACTAAAGGTAGTGATCATGGGAAAATTGTCCTTGACAACTAGTTAAAAATGGGAAAATATAGAACAGGAAAATGGGAAATGTTCTCAATGGAGGAAAATAAGAGGAAATCCTCAAGGATCCGTGATGCATCCAATATTTTTAGGCTTGTTCATAAATAATCATGATTTAGGGATGACTTGGCAAGATTCTGTTTAAATTAGGATGGTGCTTCCCAAACCTGGATAAATTACCAAAAATTTGGTAAAAGTAGGGTTTTTTGGGGGTAACACAAAATCCCTTTTTCTATGAACAGGTACACTTAAATCGGCTTAACGTGTTTTACCTATATTGGGTAAAAATAACTTTATGATCAGTGGTTTGGGGTAATTGTGGTGGAATGTAATCAGAATTTCCAGGAGAGAGGGAGTCACTCCAGAGGAGCAAAAGACAGTGAAAAGAAAAGAGGTGGAACATATAGAGGGTCTCCTGCTAGAGTGGGGAGTTAGGTCAGAACATCTCCAAGGTCCCCTCCAACTCTTGTTGTTCTGTTATCTGTTACATCTTCTTCCCGGGAGGTCTCAGAGTATTGTTTTAGTTTGTCAATATTTCTTTCTATAGATGTGGAACAATAAAGGAAATTGTTTAGAAGAACCTCAGTTTATCATTCTTGGTTTTTGGAGCCGGATAGTAATGAAGGAAAAACACTGAACTAGGGTAAAACCTGAGTGAACCCTTTCTCCTCCCCCCCTTTTATACGCTGATGGAGTCTGGAGAAACATCTTGACTATCTCAGCAAAGATGTCAACTAAGTACATGGTGTTCATTAGGGATGGGTTGACAATAAAACTGCTTACCTTGGAATGTTCCACACCTGAAATATTGTGTACAGTTTTACTTGCCAAGGGATATGTGATGGGAGAGCAATCCCTCCCGTCCCACTCATAAAATAAGCAATACCTGGAATTGGCAGCAGTTCCTCCTCACTGGAATTGTTTCTTCTAATCATATCTACTGTAAGAGACGCATTTACTCCTTATATAAAAAAAACAGGGAGAATGGCTCTTAAAGTTGTACCCACAAGAAGCTGTATTAAGAATAATTCCTTTTAACCATTAATAAAATTAATAGCTACCTTATTTGATTAAATATAACAGTCCTTTTTAAGCAAAATATTTTATGTTTGAGAGATTAATCCATTGAGTACTGTAACCCTACTTCATAGAAATAATAAAGCAGAAGCCTCCAGCTGCAGTTATTTATTATTTTTATGTTTGATTCTAATAGTTGTTATGACTTTGTGGTATTTGTTCTTAGTCCTTGTAGGAGAATATTTCATAGAGGAATAATTGCTTTTCTATAAAATATTTTCTATACTTATAAAGTTCTGATTTCTGTCACAGAATACTCACTCAGTTTGGCAATCTTATATATACTTGGCAAATAGTCTGCCTTGTGTAAATCAGTTGATTCAACAATTCAGACACAATAGCTTACACCTGTAAAATTGAATTAGATCCACCTTCCCCAAGCTGCTACTGTGTTGGTAGGTCTGATTGCAGCTACTGTCACTCAGTAACTAGCATGGCCGATGGCTGTCTAGCTGTAACAAGAATCAAGTTTGAAGACCCCCAGAGGGAATAGCTGAATTAGACTCTAACTTTCCTAATTCACTAGAGATAGCCAAAGCCATTTGACACAGAATGTAATAATGAACTGATACACATTTGCAGGTGAACATTCATATGACAGTGAGCTGTTGCTGATCCTGGCTCCCTAGTAAATGCTGCAGTGTAATACAATATTCTAACAATGAAAGTGTGCAGTATGATTTGACAATGCCAGGAAAAATGTGCCTGTCTAGTTATATGTACTAGATTTTACAATAGGAAATGATCTTTTTCCCTTTCCAAATAATTATGGGTGGGGGGGGTTGGATGCTTCTAAAGATTAGCCCAAAGGTCAGCAGCTGCCTTTTAGGGTTAGGGGTGAATCATGTGAATGTAATCTTGTGCCAGCCCGCCACGTGTGCCAGCCCGCCACTCAAGTGGCCCAGTTGCAAATAGGCCATGGCCCATTAGTGTGTGGCGGCCCACAGGTTGCAGACCTCTGCTATCAATGATATACTGTCAAAATAATTCTGTGGTCAGCTGAAAGAGTGGTTAAATAAATCATTTGGGTTTTTGGGTGGATTTCATGACTGAGTGAGGTTTTGAACTTGTTTCCCTGCAACTGAATCTTCAGATTTCAGGGATAATGCATATTTTTTTACCTGGGTAGAATTTATTCCAAAAAAGAAAGACTAGGGGTCACCTGATAGCAGTGTTCCAATATTTGAGGGGTTGCCACAAAGAAGAGGGGGGTTCGCTTATTTTCCAAAGCAGCTGAAGGCAGAACAAGAAACAATGGATGGAAACTAATCCAGGAGAAAAGCAACCTAGAACTATACAGAAATTTCCTAACAGTGAGAACAATTAACTAGTGAAACAGCTTGCCGCCAGGAGTTGTGGGTGCTCCATCACTGGTGGCTCTTAAGAAGAGACTGGACAGCAGCTTCTTTGGAATGGTATAGGGTCTCCTGCTTGAGCAGGGGGTGGATTAGAAGACCTCCAAGGTCCCTTCCAACTCTATGATTTTGCTATAGATGTGTTAAATGTGGCCAATGTGCACCTTTTACAATCATCTCCTTTCCTTGGCTTTGTATCTTCTCTACGCTAATTCTCTCTTGCTCATCTCTGCTTCTTCCTTTGACTATCTTGCTTCGTTTATGAACCAACCCAGTTTATAAGCAGCACACAAGATAATCTTTCCTTCAGTGGTTGAGGGTACAATTCTAAATATTACAGGGAAATATGCAGTGCTGTTATTTTCAAAATGTTGAAAACAACTGCCCGAAGAACTGACTTTTTTCTCACTTTGGAAACATTAGTTAAAATAAATGGGAGCCATTTCAGCTTTGTTCTTGAGCAAATTACTATAATGTCCCAGCATTGCTTGGTAAAACTAGAATTGTAATTTGAAAAATCCTTTGCTGATGGCATTTTAAGTATACAGACTCTGCGTGAATATACGCATGCTAATATGAGGTTGAGTTTTGTTTTGTTTTTAAAGTAGATTAAGTCACATAATTTTTCCTCCTCTTTGGTATAACATGGGCTGTCTCCTTTGTGATCATCTAATATCTCTATAGCAACTACACTAATTATTTGTATAGAAAAGTAGCATCAGAAAAGTATATTTTTGGATATCTTTTAATGTGTAATTTAACAGCAGGAAACTAAAAGCAAGCCATTCCATGCCAGTTATCACTTTAAGACCATACAAATCGGAATTTTAACATGTCTGCTTATTTAACCTTTCAGATTTGCATTTTTAATCTCTCTTAGGCAGAAATACATGCAAGCATTCCATTTTGCTTTTTTTTTTACCCCAGCAATTCACATTTTCTTAACACAGTATACAAAAAAACATTTCTCCAGAAGGCAAGACAAGAAACAATGGATGGAAACTAATAGAAGCAACCTAGAACTAAGGAGAAATTTCCTGACACTGAGAAATTTCAGTGGAACTGCTTGCATTCAGACGTTGTGGGTGCTGAAATGTTATAGGGTCTCCTGCTTGAGCTGGGGGTTGGACTAGAAGACCTCCAAGGTCCCCTCCAACTCTATTATTCTGTGTATACAACTAAAAAGTATCTTGGTTTTACTGTAGAATCCTAGATAATCACATATTGTTCTGAAAATCTAAGGCTCAGTTTTATTTGAGCCCTATTCCTAAATCTTAGGGGCTTTAAGATGACGCTACCTGTACTTGCAGTTTTGAACGGAAAAGTACTCTCAGACCAACATTCAGAAATTCAGGTAGCAACACAGAGTAAGGAATACTTTTCCTAACATTCTCCAGCATTTCCAACTGTGTTCTTGAAGTAAAAGACATTTGAATACAACCATGAGTGGGGAAGATTATTTAAGTGTTCCATTGCTCTAATGATTATACATGAAGCACATTCTAAAGAAGAATCTGAATCTGAAGAATAGCATGGTTTGGCGTGCGAGATTACAGATAGCGACGCATAGTGCAAGTGAATATTTCAAACTGTTTTGTCTAGCTAGGGTCAATATAGCCATCCCTTAAAAAGAGAAAAATGCTAAGGAGAAGGTACTGCCTGTTAGCAGTCTTACAGCATGAAAGTTTGTTCTTTTTTTCAAGAAATTTCTGGCAAGAACAGCAATAAAGAATTACTCAGAAGTAACTCCATATGTCATTCTTCCTTCATAATAAATATACTCTATGAATTGCAAGGGATGCAATTCAGTGGGTTAGGATGCTGAGCCTGTCGATCAGAAGGTCAGCAGTTTGGTGGGTCGAATCCCGAGTGCCGCGTAACAGAGTGAGCGCCTGTTACTTGTCCCAGCTTCTGCCAACCTAGCAGTTCGAAAGCATGTAAAATTGCAAGTAGAAAAATAGGGACCACTACGGTGGGAAGGTAACAGCGTTCCGTGCGCCTTTGGTGTCTAGTCATGCCAGCCACATACCACGGAGACGTCCTCGGACAAGCGCTGGCTCTTCAGCTTTGAAACGGAGATGAGCACCGGCCCCTAGAGTTGGAAACGACTAGCACGCATGTGCAGGGGAACCTTTACCTTTACCTTTATGAATTGCAAGGGGGGGATTGCCTTTGCTTTCCTGATAGTCTATGTTCAAGACCTGAACACTGCATGATGAGCTGAGCTTCCATTCATTGTCCCAGCTCATGCCAAACTATGGTAGGAGTTCGAAAGCATGCAAATGCAAGTAAACAAATAGGTGCAATTTTGGTGGGAAAGGAACAGCGTTTGTGCACCTCAGCATATAGATGTGCTGGTCACATGACCACAGAAAGACAATGCCGGCTCTCTCGGCTAGGAAACGGAGATGAGTACCACCCCCTAGAGTCGAACATGATTGGAAATCTTTACCTTTAAAAAAAAACTCTTCCTGCCTACCATAGATTCCAAACACTCTGCTACCTCTTTGCTCTATGGGAAACTATGCTTCTGCAACTTCGGACTACATTCCATCATATGGCCATACTCGTCTTCTTTGACCATTTGATTACATTTTTTTTAAATTATGCCCAGTAAAAGGCATTTTTAACTCTTACTAGAATTTATGGGAGGTTGATGGATAATAATTTATAGTACAAAATCATATGTCCCAAGCTGTCAAACAATACAGAAAAGGGCGATGTATCATGTGGGAGGGTAGAAAACATCTTCTTGATCTGATTGGGCATTTTTTAAGAATGGTCTTTTTCAGAAAGCAGAAATGTGAGGCAAAAATGATTTAATTTTCTTGTGCTGGGAATTAGATATCCAAGACGGCTGAGCTGATATAACTGCAAAATTAGCAATGCTTACGCAATTGCTCCTAAATTATATTATGATTTGCTCACCCAGCACATATGGTAACTTATTATCAAAAGATTCTGTGAATTTCTGGTGCAGTTTCTTCCAAAGAGGAAAACAGATTCTGGAGGAAAAAAAACCCCAATACTTTTCTTAGCATCCACCCCTTGGAATTTAAAGGTATCAAAGAGATCTGTTCATCTCATATTCATAAATGCTTAGCTTGAGAAATACATTTGAAGATAAGAGAAATACACAAATAGACACACTGCTCACCATTACCGTGCATCCCTAAGAAAAACCAAAGGAAGTCCACACAAAAGTTCACTATGGGCCATCAAGATATACAACCAATAAGTCTCATAACGTTTTGGAGAAAATCTGATACCCCAGGCATCATTTGAAAGCAATAAATCATTCAATACTCTCTACTGAGTATATAACTAAGCAAAATCAGCTATCAGCCCAGAGCAGCAGCTAAGAAATAAGACAGTTGGACATTTCTCTCTATAAAGAAACCATACACCAGACATGAGTTTTGTCAGGATGTTCTAGAATTTAGATACATAAGTAGACTCTAGACCAGTTAAATGTAGTTCCAAGCTACGACCATTTGTTTAGTGACTGTTCAAAGTTACAACAGCACTGGAAAAAGTGACTTATGATTGCTTTTCACATTTATGATCTTTGCAGCATCCCCATGGTCACATGATCAAAATTTAGATGCTTGGCAACTGAGTCACATTTATGACAGCCGCAGTGTCCCGTGGTCATGTGATCACCTTATGTGCCCTTCTGATAAGCAAAGTCAATGGGGAAGACAGATTCATTTAACAACCAAGTTACTAACTTAACAGCTGCAGTGATTTACTCAAAAACTATGACAAGGAAGGTCATAAAATGGGGCAAAACTCATTTAACAACTGTCTTGTTTAACAAGAGATACTTTGGGCTCAATTGTGGCTGTAAGTCAAGGACTACCTGTAATGTGATTTTGCTTTTTACACACGATGGTTCAAAATTTGATTTTTGAAAGTGGAGGAGGGGGCACGTTTGTACCAGTTATTCACCTAATATAATTAAACTCTTCAGCCTTGGAACTAAAAGACAATTGAATGATAACAGGAGAAATCTGAAATTGTTAAAATACATTGTGTTATTTCAATCTAGGAGTGAGAGGGCTGCCAATTTTGAATATGGTACATCAAGAACTCACTTCTAATTTGTTGATTAGATATCAACAGTACAAATAAGATCACTTTAAAAATCTGATCCTTGCCTTCTAGCCTATTCACATGTCTAGAGTGGATCACCCCATTGCTCACTTTTTCCCTACAGTCAAATTTCTAGCAACAACCATGTAACTTAGATCAATCTTTTAGTAAGAAAATAGAACACTGTTAGGAAGAAAAAGGTATGTTAGCAATATCGTACTTCTGTAAAACTTGAAGGGTGAAAGATGTTACCTTATAGATATCTAGGAATCCACATTGGTGGTCAAATCTGGTGTAAAGCTCATTGAGCATACTGATCACTTGCATGGGTGTACACTGGGCACAGACAGCAGTGAAGCCAACAATGTCTGAAAAGAGCATCGTAACATCATCAAATTTTCTGGCTTGAACTTGCTGCCCCTGCCAGAGCTGCTGGGCCACTTCTTCTGGGAAGATTGAGATAAGAAGATCCACTGTTTTCTTCTTCTCCTCTTCTAGAGCTTGGTGCGTTCGTTCTAATGTTGCTTTGAGCTTGTCCATCCTCTTCTTCAAGCCATCCTGGGCTTTAGCCTGCTCCCCGACAAGGATGACATCACGGGTAGCATCGTGAATTGGTATGTCTGAAAGGTGGAGGCCTCGACCCATCAGTTCATCCAGCTTGTCCACACATGGTGAGCCCAAAAACAAAATACAGTTTGATTCTGGGACATGGATCATTTGTCCTTTGATTTCCATGACCTGGAATGAAGAGACATTTAATAATGCAGAATTAGACTCTTAAAGTAAACATTTAAAGCTATCAAAGCAGCAGTCATTTGCTTTAACAAATGATTTTCTGTGCATTCTCTGCATACATTTTTTTCATCAATATGTATATCAATTGGATTGTTCAAATAATTTGTTATCTGATTTTATTTTGGTGTGCTCAGATCCAGACTGGCTCTGGATGGCTTATAAATCCCCTGCTATGTAATGCTGATAAATATACAAAAAGTATATAACCATGGGAGACAAGAAATTAATTTTGCCCACAGAGGAAAAAAGGCCAACAGGTGTCTTCTTCAAGCAAAGCCTGTAAATTAATTGATACAGTAGTGGAATCCCTGAACGCTTCACACATTGTTTCATGCGTAAACCAGGCCTAAGCTATTTGACGTCTGGCTTGGCTCAGGAGCTAGGAAAAAGAAATTTTCTCAGCAACTCTTTATTTTGTTTAAATCACTTAATCTGGCAGTTTCTGCCCTTGCCTGCTAAGAGAAAATATGTGCTGTCAAATATAGTGATATATAGCAATTTAAAGAAAGTTAAATAAAGCTCAGAGTTTCAACTAAGCAAGGGAGTTATTTTTCAGCCATGAGAGGATCCAGGCAAACTATTCCTAATTTTTTCCCCAACTAGATTTATTTCTGAAGGTTGTTGTTTTGCTTCTTTGGCCCAAACCAAAAGAAATTGACTTAAATGTGCTTGTATTTGTATTGCAATAATAATGAGTGAACAGCCTTGAGTAAAATATAGACATCATTCCAAGAGTCCATGAGTAACATTTGATATAACCATGTCCAAATTTATAATGCATATAAAATTTTCCTTTCTCTTAAGATTGCTTTTTTTTTGGGAGAAGCTTTTAGGTACTTATTTGTTATGTCATTACCCAACAATGCACAAATAGCCTGACATTTAGGCAAAGCACCAGAAAATATGTTCATTTGCAAAGAAGTACCCAGTACACATGATGCAGGAAAGTAAAACTCAGAGCTTAAATGCATTCCAAGTAGCATTTTCTCAGCAAAATTGACATTTAAATAAATTGATATTATCAAAACTATGGGAAAAATGGAAATCATCTAAGCAATATATTCCTTTATCTCCAAGCTGATGTCTTAAATTACCAGAACACTTAAAGTATGGAGGTTATTCTAACATTGTGGGATGAAAAAGTCCATGGACACCGGGATGCTGATATAACAATGGATTTATCAAAAGTTGTACTTTTATTATCATTTTATTATCATTCTACAACAACTTTTCTAAAATGTACACTTACTTGAAAAGAAGGAGAGATACATGCCAACTGCTATCATTTGCTTGATTTTATAAGTTGCAAGCCAGGAAATTCTAAACTTGCTGCTAATTAAGAATAATTCACAGTCCTGATTAAGTTGAGGAGAAAAGAAAACTAAGGAGTCACAATGAAGCTCAACCTCTATCCTCCCCCAAGAAGAATGTTATAATGAAAACAAGACAAACTTGGTCCCTTTGTTTGGCCAGAAACATGCAGCTTTTCCATTACTTTCTTTTATTTTCTTGCATCATTCCTAGAAAAATGCCAGCACTTTATATGTGAATATTATCAACAGTTAAGGATTGCTATTGTTATTAATGAAGCTTATTAAGATTTACAGTGTAGTTAATTAACACCAATGCTTGAAGTCTGCTTACTGCTGTTTCCCCTCAAATAACAGCTGTAAAGGAACTTAAAAGGCCTCCTTGAATACCATCTAGCTGTTTGTTCCCATCGAAGAAGGGGAATGGCATTAAACTTAGTGAGTAGCAGGTTTAAAATGATCAGCTCATTTTTATAAGCATAAAGGTAAAGGTAAAGGTTCCCCGACACATGCGTGCTAGTTATTTCCAACTCTAGGGGCCGGTGCTCATCTCCGTTTCAAAGTCGAAGAGCCAGCGCTTGTCCGAGGACGTCTCCGTGGTCATGTGGCCGGCATCACTAGACGCCAAAGGCGCACGGAACGCTGTTACCTTCCCACCGTAGTGGTCCCTATTTTTCTACTTGCATTTTTATGTGCTTTCGAACTGCTAGGTGGGCAGAAGCTGGGACGAGTAACAGGCGCTCACTCTGTTATGCAGCACTCGGGATTCGACCCGCCAAACTGCCGACCTTCTGATCGACAAGCTCAGCGTCCTAACCCACTGAGCCACCGCGTCCCTTTTATAAGCATACTGCTTCATATTTAATATGTAAAGAAAAGAGGTTTCTGTTTCTTATTCAAGAAAACAAATGTGTATGGACATTGGTTAAAAATGATTAAAAAATGATTCCAGTCCCATAGATATGAGACAAACAGATGACAGATGATGTTTGATAGATAGACAGACAGACAGAGATTTTCCTTCCGTTCAATTGTATTCGATTCTCTGGCACTGCCTGGACAAGTCCCTGAAGTTTTCTTGGCAAGGTTTCTAAGATGTGGTTTGCCATTGCCTGATTTCTAAAGCTGAGAGAAAATGATGGGCTCAAGCTCATCCTGATGGCTTTGTGCTTAAACTGGGATTAGAACTCATGGTCTCCCAGTTTCAAGCCTAATGCCTTAACCACTACACCAAACTCCATAGAGAAGATAGCTTTTTAGAAAAGACTTTGGCCTAGAAAGTTGTAATTTAATTTGACTGCCTCTCCCTTGTTGTTTGTGTTTTGCTATGTGCTACCCAAAATCTACTGTTACAGTTATTACTTTTAAAATACACACCACTGCAAAGCTCAGCTATCAGAAGACCCCTCCAGAAAGATGGACTGCAGTTGTCGCCAGCGACACAGGATCATAACATGCTAGAATAGGAAAGGGCTACTTAGGCCACTGAGTCCTGTTCTCACTCAATCCAAGAATTCAAACTGAAATATCTTAGCGCTTGGTTAGGTCTTATTTTCGGGGAAGGTTACGGTACTAAATGCATCTGTTTGCTGACGATCTTAACTAGGGCTTGTTTTGGGGGTAGGGCTTATATTAAAAGCACACCGAAAAATCATGCTAAGGCTTATTTTCCAGTTGGGTTTTATTTTCAGGGAAACACGGAAGCAGCTTACAAAACAATAACAAAATATAAAAAATGATTTAAAAAATGATAAAAGCCTTCCTATGCTATACTTCCATGTCAGAAGACCAAAGAGTTCCGTGGCGAAATGATTAACCGGTGACATCACCTTCCTGGGAATGCCAAGTTGGGGACTCCTTTCATGTCCCTGTTAATAAGTCCATTGAAGTGGTACCTATTTATCTACTTGCATTTGCATGTTTTCAAACTGCTAGGTTGGCAGGAACTGGAGTGAATGATACAAGCTCACCCTGTCACACACCAGTACTCGGGTTTCAAACATGGGCTTGCAAATTGTCAACCCAGGGTCCTAATCAGCTGGGCCAATCTTCCTATAACTTAAACATATTATTTCATGCCCTGTATTCAAAAAAAGACAAGAGTACAGATTTTGAGTACTTTCAATGTGACATCATCAGGTATTTTAAGATTGCCATCATCTTTGTTCTCTCCTTCTCAAAGCTAAACATTTCCAATTTTGTCTTTTTAATAAAATGTCTTCTGGGTAATGCTATATGAAATAATAAATATGCACTGACTTTTCCTACGCTACTTATGTTTTTAATAAATACTGATAGCATCATAAATATATGAGTATGGATTACTGTAGCATGTTTATGGTGTCACAAACCTGTATCACAAGTTTTGTTTAATATTCAAAATTAAAAAGAGAAGTACAGTCTAGGGAATGAGAGTATAATGATAAAGACCCAGCATGTAATAATAACAATAATGTCCTGGTTTTCTATTAAAAGTACCAGAACAGCTTGTTTCCATGCATTATAAAATCAACAGCAGAACAAGCACATCATCCATATTTTTTTCTGCAAAAGAATATATTACATAGCCAGCATTTTGCTTTCCACTTTTGAGCTGTTAGTAAATGTCTGAATATTCAGCCTGCTGGTTTTAACCTGCTGCTTTGGATTTGGTTTTCATCTGGTATTGTTTTGAACTGTTTGTTTTACGATTATTGCTTCTAATTATTTTTTGTAAAGTTACATTCTGGGCAGTCACGGTGTATATTCACAAACAGAAAAGCAAATCAAAATCAGGCTCTGAAACTGTTAGGATCATATTGTTTCTAATTATGCCGGAAGGCACATGTTATAGTCTACACCTTCTTGGATTCCTTTCATTCTCCACGTTATTCACATGAGCACCTAAAAAACGGTGGAAAAACATGTGGGCAGGATCTAGATATAGCTACCCATTTCTTTCCCTGAGACCAAAATATGGGGAAATAAGAGGAGAATGCAACCCAAAATGTGACATCTGTCAATCTATTTGTCAGTCTTAGGACTAGTCCAAACAAATACTGGTCACTCAACAGCGAGACACTGGTGAAGCGGGCACAGCAGCGCCTGTATTTTCTGTGTTGCATGAGAAAAGCACATTTACCTTCCCCTGTTCTTACCACTTTCTATAGAGGGACGATCAAGAGCATCCTGTCATACAGCATCACAGTCCGGTTTGGAAGCACCACTGCTTCAGACAGGAAGGCAGTGCAGAGAGTGGTGAGGGTGGCTGAAAAGATCATTGGCAGTTTCCTCCCTCCCATCCAGGACATAGCACAGAAGCGTTGATTGAGTAGGGTCCATAAGATTATCTGGGACACTACACATCATCTTCACAACCTGTTTTCCTTGTTACCTTCTGGGAGGAGGCTTCGTGGTATCTGAAGCAGAACATCCAGATTCAGCCATAGTTTCATTCCATACAGCATTAGCCTTGTGAACTCTCAAGCTTCCTCCTTCCATTGTATATTCAAGATGGACAGTGTTTAATATTTATTTGTTATGTATATGTATGTTGTATATGGGATGTATGTGTTCACTTTGAGAGCAGGCAACTAAATTTCATTTTTGATGTGTGCCGTTGTGCCCACAGTAAAAAAAATGACAATAAAGGTTATCTTATCTTATCCTATCCTATCTTATCTTATCTTATCTTAGCCTACGGAAGACCAGCTCTATCTTTATTGTAAGCCTTCAATTGCAAAATCTGCAAGTCTGAATGGATATCTCCCCCCCCACACTTGCTTTTAATATCAAATAAAATAAGAAGGATCCCTTCTAAGATGTTTTGCCATGCCCCCATTTCTTCTGTGGTCTCAGTTGTCTCTTATCTGGCTGTTGCCTAGTCTGTAGCTCTTCTTTCTGTCTCCCAAAGCCATTTCCATATACCCATGGTGGCGAACCTGTGGCACGCGTGCCACAGGTGGCACGCAGAGCCCTCTCTGTGGGCACGTGTGCCATCACCCCAGTTTTAGGCTTTCAGCTGGGTTTTGTAAAACCTTTTCGCTTTAGGCCTCCACCACTGTGTGCAAAAACAAAAGGTTCAATCAATCAATCAATCAATTTCAACTTCCTGCGGGGAAAAAAAAGATCTCACAAAATTGGAATTGATTCATTGAACTTTTTAGTCCCACCCAGTCTGTCGTTACCATCGCAGCCATGCCCACCCAATGGGCCACACTCACCCAATGGGCCAAGCCCACCTAGCACCCGATGATACATAAATGGGTTTTGGGTTGCAGTTTGGGCACTCGGTCTCTAAAAGGTTCGCCATCACTGCCATATACCATTACACTATTCTTTCCAAATTATGAACAATCTCGTTTGTCACTTTAGGGTAGATTCAGTTTTCTGATCTACATCTTCAAGTAGCCTCAACCAAAATGGCTAATGCTGCAGGATGCCAGAGTTAAAAGTTTGGCAATCTCAGCATATTAAAAACAGAGACATTACCTTGCTGACAAAGATCCGTATAGTCAAAGCTATGGTTTTCCTAGTAGTAATGTATGGCTGTGAGAGTGGGACCATAATATGGAAGGATGAGTGACGAAGAACTGATGCTTTCGAATTGTGGTGCTGGAGAAGA
The DNA here is from genome assembly GCF_964194415.1 of Vipera berus. Classification (NCBI taxonomy): domain Eukaryota; kingdom Metazoa; phylum Chordata; class Lepidosauria; order Squamata; family Viperidae; genus Vipera; species Vipera berus. Next base: position 18,675,714 of record NC_138206.1, read on the forward strand.
TTCTTGAGAGTCCCTTGGACTGCAAGGAGATCAAATCAGTCAATCCTAAAGGAAATCAACCCTGGCTGTCCTTTGGAAGGATAGATACTGAAGCTGAAGCTCAAATACTTTGGCCAAGGAAGGACTCACTGGAAAAAACCCTGATGGAAGGCAAAAAAGATGGAAGGCAAATGGAGAAGGGGACAGCAGAGGATGAGATGGTTAGATACTGTCTTGATGCAATGAACATGAATTTGGGCACATTTGGAGAGACAGTGGAGAAAAGGGGGGCCTGGCTAACTGTGGTCCATGGGGTCGCGAAGAGTCAGGCATGACTTAGTGACTGAACAACAACAATCTCTGGAGGTCACTCATTGCCTCAACTGTCTTATGGCTTGCTGACACCCCCATCATGATGTGCTTTGCAGACTATCATTTGGTGGCTTCATAGAATGAATTTCCCCTATGACGACAACTACTGTTTAGAATGACTTCTACTAAAAAGGCTTCCTGAATGGTGTCACATGTTAAATGCTTTTTAAAAATATAACTTTTTAATGCTGGCCTGATGTAGTATTAACTTCCTCAATATCTTTCTTCTTATGGATTTTTTCTATTCTGTTTTTATTTTCTGTCCTTGTAAGTACTACAAATCAGTTTGGAATTTTAAAGAAAAGGAAGTGACTCAAAACACTTTTATCAAACAGTTATTCATAACCATGTAACTGTACGTACCTTTCATAGGAATTTCTGCCATTGCTATATGTCAAAGTTGCCATCTAAATCCAATTACTAATAATTGCATTAAGATTTCATATTTTTGAGAGAACTCTATTATTTCACCCAACTTTCCAAATTGTTTATGCAAATTGGTCATTCCTCTGATTAAAATCAAATATCTTTATTACAGACTTTGAACCAGCTTTACAATAAAAAATATAATAAAAAGAGAAATAGCTTAACACAGCAATTTGTTATTGGGAAAGGGGAAAAATAATAGGACAATAAAACAACTGAATTTCATGGGACTCATTTGCAGAGACTTTGTCTCTGTGGATCCAGGGAGGAAGAAATTCTTATTCATGTCTTCGTATGGTATCTTTTCTATGATGCCCCATGATGTCCTCTGATCGCCCCAATCTTTCCCAAATACAAAGGCCACACAGATAAATGTTATGTTTATTATTTTTAAAAGGATGCTAACTCAGACTGACATATCAGGTAGCCAAATATCTATATAATTAGATATGTTGTGTTATTATCCTATTATTTTTCCCCTTTCCCAACATCAAATTATGTTAAACTATTTCCCTTTTTTACTCCATTATTTTTATTGTAAAGATAGGGATATTTGATTTTTTAAATATGATTTTGACCATTCCTTTGAACGAGTGCTTCTCTTTTGTTTCCTTTTTTTGGTGGGGGGAGGGAGATAAACTGCAAAATTGCTGCCATAATGGCGATGATCCAAGTTATATACATTCCAAAGCTGACTCCTTTAGAAAAGGACAAGTTCATTTCAAAAGGCTTTTACTCTTTTCACCTGAAGACTTACAATCGTTTGAAAAATATGATTACACTTTAAGACCAGGATGTACAACTGAGCTTCTAAGGCTTTGTAAAATTTGAAAGTCCTTCTGTGTGAACTCCAAAGTCCATCTAAAAGTTTTGAGGGAATTGTAGTTTAATGTGTGACAGAACGGAAATACAGCTAGTCTTCAATTTATGATCCCAATCGAGAGTACAATCCTCAGGCATTACATGAACTGGTTTGCCTCATTCAACAACTATAATCCTAGTTGTAGGTGTTAAGTGATCTCCTGGGTAATTAAGCAGACTGAGTGAAAGGGCTGTCAAAGAGCTGCCTGCCAGAGGGACTCAGCCTTGCATGGGGCTGGATCCCTCTAAAGTAGAGTTCCCCAACCTTTCCGGATTGGCGGCCCAGAGCAGGGAGGAGGGGGGAAAGAGGCAATGATGTTTGAGGAGGAATAGGTGCATGTGTGTGTGTGCATGTGCACACCTGCAATGTTCAGGGCAACACTCTCACAAGTGGGGTTGAAAGCACCCGCAACGAGGCTCATGAGTGGGACGCAAATGCCTGTGATGATGCTCACGTGAGTGGGATTGCAAGCACCTACAATGAGGCTTGAACGAGTGGGGCTGCGACAGCCCTTAATGACACTCTTGCGAGTGGGACCGTGAGCGCCCACAAGTGGGACTGTGAGTGACCATGATGACACTTGCTCAAGTGAGGCCACAAATGCCCGTGACGATCCTCGTGTGAGTGGGGCCATGAACACCCACAAGTCTTGTGCAAGTGGAACCACAAGTACCTGCATTGAGGCTCGTGTGAGTGGGGCCACGTCCATCCTTAATGACTCTAATGTAAGTGGGACCGTTATCACCCTTGACGACGTGACCATGAGTGGGACCACAAGCACCCTCAACGATGCTCGCATGAGTGAGGCCGTGAACACCCAACAACATTTACGTGAGTGGGGCCACGAATGCCCCTGACACTCATGATGCTGCTCGCGCACAGACATGCGCACACCAGCTGGCCACTCACATGCCCTGGTGGCGATTAGACCACAGCCTAGTAGTTGGCCATGGCCCACAGGTTGGGGACTCCTGCTCTAGGGAGCAGGACTTTTTTTCTCAAGAGGCTGGCTGGAAAAGATTTGTCCTGAATTCCAAGCAGGATTTTGGCACAGAGTATTTGCAGCACAGATTGTTTGCAGCCAGCCCCTAGAGACAAGAAGATCTCCTCTCATTTCTGAGGGCTGGCCGTGCAAGTGGCCCATATGCAACCACTCCATGCAAAATCCTGTTTGGTTTTCTGGATGGATCTCTTTCACACAACCACTTTTCATTAAACTAGTAGACTGATTACAGAAGATATAGGCTTAAAGTGGAAAATCTCCAACCCCATTCCATATAATTACTTATGTGCTAAAAAAAAAAGAGCTACACGGTTGCCTGTTAAAAGAAAACTGCATGGAAAATTTAAATAGGTCAGAAGGATAGGTTCAGAAATTTCTTTCTCCATGAATTGCACCTTTTTTGTCTAATCTTCTACAGTTGAATTCCCCCAGAATGAATTGTCAAGAGACATTGTTCTTCACAGCATCAGACTTACTGCTACAATTCAGGTTATTTATAGACAATGCCAGGGTGTTACATAATGTACAATAGCTCCAAACCCCAAGACAACAGGTTTAGCCTTTTTTTTCCCTATTGATTTGTGATGCCTTAAGCTGTAGGAATAAAACGTCAGAAATGCAAGGGACCATATTAAGGTAGATGGTGGAAGTGTCTTGCACCAATAAATGTCAGCCAATTTGCTGTGAAAAGAAAATAAATCTGGAAAATAAAAGGACAAGCACATTTAAAAGCTATAGGTCCAAATGGTCCAAAAAGATGACATTCTCACAACCACAGCCTTGCAGAAAAACAGCTTATATAAAGGAGCTGAAAATCTACAGGACTCATATTTTTCAGAGGACAGAATAAGACTTTAATAAAAGATGCATCAGCTAGGAAGCATTTGTGAGAATCCTTAATAAATAACCAGGTTCTGGAAATGCAGAGTTTACTTTTTTCCAACTGTAATTTTAGTCCCAAGACGAAAAGTACTGGTTTCAGTTGAATATTAATCTTTAAAATCTTCTGAAATACTGTATATATTTGAACCTAGCATTTTCTAGCTTTTTTGAACTTCTACCAAGCATAATAAAGTGACCTTTCTTGTTGTTCACACATCTAACATAAATTTGAAGTACTTTTATACTGTATATTCTAGACATTTTTTCTGGTATCATATATCAATGATACATCATTTCATAAAAATTCTCTTTGAGTTTACAACACAGTATAAATTTCAATCCTTTCAACTGCATATTTTTCTATTTCTCCATCTGTATATTATAACCAAAACTTTTAGCCCATGTTATCATACATTCCTTAACTATTTGTTTCAAATTTCAATAAAAGTTTATACATTTTAGCAATCGCATGTCCATTACCTGTACATAATTCTCTTTCAAAATTAGTCTTACAATGTTAAATATCATAAATTCTTTTATCTACTGTACAAAAGATGGAAAGGCTTGGCCATACCTACAATAGAAGAATGATGAATGAAGCTGACAGAACTCATCAAAATGGCCTTGTTTGATTAGACAGAAGACAATATCTATATTTATTGGTGACTGAAAAAGGGACTGATGTGGTGGCCTAGTGTTGAAGCCTCTCTCCCTGGAACGTTGAGAGTTCAATCCTAAGTAGGGGCAGATGTTTCTCTCTCTTAGGGCACAAAGAAAAAATATCTGCTGCAAATTCCACATGGCGTCAGGAAGGGCATCCGGGCAGAAAGCACTCAGCTCCATCCAGTTGCCCCGACTGTATCCCAAATTAAGGGACTACAGCAGACATGTCAAACACAAGGCCCGGGGGCCAGATCCGGCCCGCGAAGTGGTTTCATGTGGCCCGCGAAGCCATCCTGGAAACAGTGAAGGAACGGCCCCCGCTGCCTTGGCCCTGGCCCAGAGACCCTCCTTCTGCCAGAGACCCTCAGATCTGTCCCGCTCCTGCCCAGGCCCCCATAGTCACCCTTGATGCGAATGATGTAGAGCTGGCCATGCCCGCCCAGTAGGCCATACGCACTCTAGCCACGCCCACCCAGTAGGCCACGCCCACCCAGGCCATACCCACCCGGCCCCTTGAGGGCAACCGCAATGCTGATGCGGCCCTCAATGAAATTGAGTTTGACACCCCTGGACTACAGGGTCATAAAAAAGGAGTATGAACTGAAAACCCCTTTGGAATTTTTGCATAAAACAGAAAAAAATGTACATGTGATTTATGGTTTTGATTATTGGGTAGGATAAAATACAGAAAGAGTAGCCACGAGGTAACTATAGAGAGTGCTGTTAACTTATAATCGTACTTATGACTTCTGTAAAGATCAGAAGCCATTTTACATCATTTTTCTTTCCTTTCTAGTTTTCTGCTAGCTAAACTTTCTGTTTGCACCCTTAGTTTTTTCCTTTCCTTTTTTCCTTTTTCTTTTTTGCTCTATTCTAGTTTTTATTAGTCTTATTCTTGTTTTTTAATTTTTCAATAAATAAACCAAATCCAAGATATTTTAAAGTCTCCCTATCATGTCTGCCCTCTGGAATGATACACCCCTGGAGATCTACATGGTTCTCATCATAGGACTTTTTAAAAGATGTTTTAAAACTGGCTCTGCTCCCAGTCCTGGGATTAGACCAGCCCCCCCAACCCCGCTTATGGTCATTTGCAAAGTCCCGCAACTATGTGACCATGATTTTTTGCATTTTTTTGTCAGTTTCTGGTGTCTATTTCCAGTTTCTGGCAAAAAAATGCCCATTAGGGAAAACAGGTCAGCTTAACAACAATGGCATTCACATAACAACCACTGCAAAAAGGTCATAAAATTGGGTGCAGTCACATAGTGTCCCACCTAATCACCAAGGTGATTTATTACATAATTCCAGGCTCAATTACAACCGTAGGTCAAGGACCACGATTGCAATAACATAATGGCAGCATATGGTAATAAGATGTAATACGCAGTAAGTCATCAGCAAGTAATAAGTAAGGCAGAATGCTAGCAGAGTTTTTTAAAGTAAGTTTACATTAGCCTTTTGAAGCTGTTTTTTAAGAGCACTTTCTGTCCAGATGTGTTTTTACAATTCATTCCTAATACACAAACGGTAAACATAAAATTCTAGGCAGAAAGCTAACATGTATATATTGGCCCTTAGATTGAAAGGACAATGAGATAGCTCACCCACCTCTGATTACAACTGATTTTTGAGCCATGTTGGCACAATGGTTAGAATGGTTAGAATGCAGTATTGCAAGCTAACTCTGCTCACTGCCAGCAGTTCGATTCTCACCGGTTCAAGGTTGACTCAGCCTTACTTCCTTCCAAGGTCGGTAAAATGGGGACTAAGATTGTTGGGGGCAATCTATAAACTGCTTAGAGAGGGTTGTAAAGCACTATGAAGCGGTATATAAGTCTAAGTGCTGTTGCTATTTTAAACAATTCATTCCTCCCTAGCCATCAATTGAAACAGAATTTTTACATTTTATTTTTTAAAAGAATCCCTGGTGGCTTATGCTCCATGTGGCTTAACCCACACACCGCCTGTGTTCCTGGATGCTCCTGCTCTCCTATTCTATTGAACCAATATCTCACATTAGGCTAAAACCATTATTTTAAATTGCTGTGCCTTTTAAAGCCTTGTCTGTCTGAAGAAAGATTTCTTGCAGATTTTTCTTCTTATGCATAATCAGCATTAATATATAATTTAGGTATGAATTATTGCATTTATATCCAAGTTTTAGGCTGGTCTGAGAGAAAATGATAGACTGAAAATCACTCAGCAAACTCTGTGGCTAATTGGAAACCTGAGGTTCTCTCGGTTAAACAGCAGAGCCACTGCTTTATTCTGGCTCTCTATTATATTATGTTATTCTGGCTCTCTAATATATTATTATATATTATATTACATTTAATATTACACATACAGGTTGTCCTCGACTCACTTAGTTCAAAATTACAGTGGATTCCCTAAAAGATACTTACGACCTGGATTTGAAGTCCAATGGTTGGGTATCCCCCTCCCACCCCCCACCCAGTGTTATGTGACTGCATTTCATATGCTGAACTATGAACCTGCATTTATAACTGTTTGCAGGATCCTATGGTCATGTGACCACAATTTGTGATGTTTTTGTCAGAAACCAACATTTACTTCTGGTTCTTGGCAACAAACAATGGGTTCGTGTAACGGGCACGGCATTGATTAGCAACTGCAAAAAAAGATCATAATCATGGTCACATTATGACCTGCTTAATGACTGTCACAACTTACAGGCTGAATTAGGGTCCTAAAACAAGGACCATCTGTAATAATAATAATAATAATAATAATAATAATAATAATAATAATAATAGGACCAAATGGAAAAAAGCTATCCATACTACATGCATCTGCACATTCATAAGGTCTGGTTGCTATCTTATGCATGTGTAAAATATGTCCTTGTAAAATACCATTCCCATTTTATATATGTATAAATGGGTAAAATACATTAATCACCCCATTTGGATTTGATGGACATTCTGTTTCATGCCACTAGTCCAGGGGTAGGCAACCTCGGCTCTTTTATGACTCATGGACTTCAACTCCCAGGAGACCATGAGTCATAAAAGAGCCGAGGTTGCCTACCCCTGCACTAGTCTATTAAATTGAGAGTTTACTTGTATACTGACTCTGCATATGGTTGACATGTAAAAGGTTTCATTTTCTGACAGAGTGGCCATCTGAAACCCTGGAGATTGCTAGTGATCTGGATAATTCAGGCTTTTCTAATCAGAGGCCATTCAGATGGATAGCAACTTGCAGGATTCCCAGGTTAGATTGGCTAAGGACTGTGGAGGTTTTATCCAACACATCCAAAGGAACCAGACTGTACAAGGCTGATGTAGAGAACGCAAAAGCCTGACTTCTTGAAGCCTTCTCTTTTTCAGGCTCAACATAGGGAGTGCCTTCAACTAGTTTTCTTTCATATCTCTAGTCATCTCTCTCCTAAGCATATGCTCAAGTCTGTCAACATCCTTCCCAAAATGCAGTGCCCCCAAAAAGCACCAAAGACGAGAAACAATGGATGGAAGCTAACCAAGGAAAGAAGCAAACTATAACTAAGGAGAAGTTTTTTAACTGTGAGATCAATCAACCAATGGAAAAACTTGCATTCAGAAGCTGTGAGTGCTGCATCACTGAAGGCTTTCAGAAAGAGGCTGGACAATCATTTCTCTAAAATGCTATCCTGCTCGAGCAGCTGGTTAGACTAGAAGACCTCCAAGCTCCCTTTCAACTCTCTCATTCTATGTTCTAGAAAAGCAGATCTTGACAACAAACTTCCAATGCTGTAAGCTAAGATTCCTTTCTATTCCTTCTGCAACTGCATCACAATGTTGGCTCAGGTTTCAGCTTGTGATTTCCCCAAGACACTGAAATCCTTTTCACGTGCACTGATACATACTGTTGCCCAGTCTGGTCTCACTTGCCTCAAGCCAACTGCCCTGTTAGGCACCAAAAGGCTGGTGCAATCCTCTCTAGCCAGCTTCTGCTTGATGATGGTTTCAGAGAAGAGGCAGGAGACTTTAGGGAGCTGAAGACTGTTTGGCAAGCAGGTAACAAAATTAGGGAAAAGGGCTTTAATTCAACTCCTCTCCTGACAGAGTGTATCTGGCTCACAAGCAGTATAAATGACTGCACAAGAGCACAAAAATCCAGGCGTACTTTCCCTTGTATATACTACAACCAACTACGCAAGAAGGTTTCTTGACTCTCCGTAGTAATACCAACATCAAAGTAAACATTTCTTGAGTTTCATAAGACAAGGGAATCCGTTAACATCCATTAATAATCATGCTGTTATGGGAAACCAGGTCAAGTCAGGGTACTGTAGAAAATGAATTGTGCAGTGTGAAGTGGTAGAAAAGTTACAATACAGGCAATCTTGATTGTATGACCAAAATTGGGATCAGAATTTCTATTTCTAAGCAAGGTGGTTGTTAAAATGAGTTGTGCCTGATTTTACGACCTTTTTTGACCATGGTCATTCGGCGAATCACTGCAGTGGTTAAATGTATCATGCGGTCATTAAGGGAATTATGTTTCCCCCATTGACTTTGTCAGAAGCTGGTTGGGAAAGTCTCACATGGTGATCACATGATCCCAGGACACCTCAACCATCATAAATGCATGCCATTTGTTAAGCGGCATTTCAGTCCTGTTATAACTTTGAATGGTTGCTAATGGAAATCGAGGACTACCTGTATCTGTAGGACTAGCCAATGATAACTGATGTAAAAACATTTTGAAAGTATACAAATGTGTTCTTATTTTATCTGTAACCGACCAAATGTCTGATTTAGTTCAGACCTAAGGAACAAAATTGTCTCTTATTACTTACATAAGCAGCTATAAACTTAATTGTGCCCTTTAAGCTCTAAGAATGGTTTGTTTAAATTGTAGTTAATGAAAACCAACAAGGGCTAAACCATGGCTAAAATCATGGCACATGATTTGGAAATTTTAAAATATTCAATAAACAATATCCATTAATCACTGGATAATTTTTCTCAAACTGTTACTCTCAAACTGTGATTCTAAACCAACAGGGGTGCTGCACCATAACCATTCATTATTCCCTGCTAGACCCAGACAGTTATGATCTTGCACATGCAGTAACAAAAGTAATGAACTGAAAATAGGACAATCAATATCTAAAAATAGAATTTCATTGGATTGGAGATCCACTCACCATTATCAATTTAGTACGTATTAAGGGATTTATCCTGGATAACATTCAGAGCCTAAGAATTAAAGTAGCATGGGATTTATGAAAAGAAATCAAATGGAATATGTATAATTATCAATAAATGAGAATATTTGTACCTCAGGGTTGATGATATTACCTAGCTTAGGTAGTGAAATGTCTACGAGAAAACAACCAAGCTCAGAGAGCATCAAGGAACCCCTCATATTTAATTATGGACAATATATCTGATAAAAACATTAGTTTTAAAGCACCTTTTAAAGTGGCATATGCAAATGTGATTATTTTATTTGTCCAAAAGCATGAACCCCTTATTCTGTAGAAGACAAAATGTAAGCAGAATAGAGCAGGTGGTTGTTTAGCTGAATGATTTATATGTTATCCAAATAATTTAGTGGTCCATGACTACAGAAATGTTGTTTTAAAAGTTTTTTGTTAAATAAATATATATTAAGGATAGGGAAAAAACCTATAAAAACCATGAATTGATTTTTTACCTTACCTTGAACTTAATAGGTGAGTAGACTTTGAACTTACTTGCATTAGAAAAAAATATCAAAAATATAGGGATAAACATGATTAATTTAGAAGTCAATGCATTGTAAAGATTTTGTAACAAAAAATGGGCACCAAATATTATAACAATTCTAATAATTGATATTAAAATTAAAACTCAGATATCAATGATTAACACATTGATGAAATGATCCATAACATAATATGCCTCTGGTGGTGTGATTTTAGAGTCAGTTGTTCTCTATCAAGTGAACTCACAAAGTATTGTTACTATGGGAAAGTAGGTGGAAGCCTTATGTACACGGCTTGCCACACCCAAAAAATAAAGATGGGGTACAATAACAATATCCTCTGTTTTGAGTTGCACATAATCAAGGTGAGTTAAAAATCTAATCGTTAAATTAGTGTATTCTTTCTTGTGTGTGCAATGGCAGCATCCTTAAACCTCAAGTTTGTGAATGATGTCACAAAACGTGGCTCCAAAATGCAGATGTTAAAACAAGACGAATGTCCAAAATAATAAACAATAGTGATCAACTTTAAAAAGGGGGAAGGCACAGAGCAAAATGATAAATTACACACTTTTTATGAAAATGGTTCAAGTTTCAGTATCCACAATTAACAAACAAAATGATGGGCGTCAAAAAAAGATCCTGCAAAACCACCTGCTATTCAGGGGTTTTTTTTTTAAGCTTTGGGAAAGGATCCTAGGAAAATTAATGTTGCCAGCACTGGAACTGATAGAGCAGGGGTCGGCAACCTAAAAAAGAAAAAGAGCCACTGGGAACCGGTTCCATCACAAATTAAAAAAAGAGGGAGCCGCGTGCGTGTGTCCATGCACGCGCATGCGCAAAAAGGTTTTTTGCGCATGCGCGGACGCACGCGGCTGCCATTTTTTAAAAAATGAGATGGAACCGGTTCCCGGTTGCCCGATGGCGACGGCCCGTCTGCAAAGCTGCCGCTTTCGGCAGCTTTGCAGACGGGCCGTGGCAGCTTCCTGAAAGAGCGGCGCCCCTGCCCATTCCGAGAGGTGCGCGCGCACCTCTCCGAACGACCGGAGGTGCGCGCGTACCTCCGCGCGAATGGGCAGCGGTGCCGCTCTTTCAGGAAGCCCGCCGCGGCCCGTCTGTGAAGCTGCCGAAAGCGGCAGCTTAGCAGACGGGCCGCGGCAGCTTCCGCAAAGATCGGCGCCCCTGCCCATTCCGAGAGGTGCGCGCGCACCTCTCCGAACGACCGGAGGTGCGCGCGCACCTCCCCAAACGGGGCCGCGGCGGGCTTCCTGAAAGAGCGGCACCGCTGCCCGTTCGCACGGAGGTACGCGCGCACCTCCCCAAAGGTTTGGGGAGGTGCGCGCGCACCTCCGGTCGTTCGGAGAGGTGCGCGCGCACCTCTCGGAATGGGCAGGGGCACCGCTCTTTGCGGAAGCTGCCGCGGCCCGTCTGCTAAGCTGCCGCTTTCGGCAGCTTCACAGACGGGCCGCGGCGGGCTTCCTGAAAGAGCGGCACCGCTGCCCATTCGCGCGGAGGTACGCGCGCACCTCTCCAAAGGTTTGGGGAGGTGCGCGCGCACCTCCGCCCATTCGGGGAGGTGCGCGTGCACCTCTCCAAACGGGCGGTGCCACTCTCCATTTGGAGAGGTGCGCGCGCACCACTGCCCGTTGGAAGAGGTGCGCGCGCACCGGGCGGCTGGGAGCCGCAAGAGACGGCTCAAAGAGCCGCATGCGGCTCCGGAGCCGCAGGTTGCCGACCTGTGTGATAGAGAAAAGAGATTTACATAGTCAGAAGTATTGTGGTCATTTGCTGCCAAATAAAAGGAATGTTGCACAAATGAAGCTAATCAAAATAGCTGACCTGGAGTCTTCTACTTTGCCTCAGCTTCCAAAAAGTCCCAGGAGGATTCAAATGTCTCGTTTTCCTAGTTTGAAGTTTAGCATTATTACACAAAGATCATTTTGTCCCCTCTCTTGAAAGAGATTCAGTATGGATTCATATAACTATTTGAGGTTATTTATTTTATTTTTATTTTTATTCCATTTATATCCCGCCCTTCTCCGAAGACTCAGGCCGGCTTACAAGCTTAGCAGTAGCCTTCATTCCATGTATATGCTTTCACACACACCCCAAGCGGCATTATTACAAAGTCATGGTGAATCCTGCCCAATTGCCTCTTCTGTTTTGCACTTTTGTTTTCAATGAATTTTGAAACACCGTCATCACCCATATGGAAATCTGCACTCAAAATTGTACCTTCACGACTTTAAAGTTCTACGTATCCATAGCGTATTTCCTACTATTGATCCATTTTTCTAGAGTTCAAATAAACTATTTATATAGTATATCCTGAACAAAAAAATGACCTTAGTAACTGTATATAGGTAATCCTCAAATTATGCCTAGCTGCTTAGCGACCAAAGTTACAACGGACCTCCCTGGGGAGATACTTACAAATCTTACTCAAAGTTCAGATGTCTGCCCCGAGGTCATGCGACCGCATGTCGAGTGCTTAGCAACCGAGACAAACTTACAACCATTTGTAGTATCCCACCTTCATGTGATCACTTTTCACAGCAGTTTTGCAAAAAAAAAAAAAGGCATTTACTGATTTCATAGCAAGATTACATATCAATGCTTGCTTCTTACAAAGCCTGTTCTGTCTTTTTGACTCTCTTGGTTTTCTTCTATTATTTTTCTTCTTTGTTAATGGCCAGCATGTTTAGGTTTAAGCACCATTCCATATTGTGCTTTTCCTTGCTGGGCCTCCATTTCTTCTTTTTTTGTTTCGACCGTCTACTCCCCCTGAAAGAAAAGCACCTTCTTCCTTTTGCTGCTCTACTTATCTACTTACATTTACTTGTCTACTTACTCCGTTCCACTTAGTCTCTGCGAAATTCCAAAACTACAGATCTCCTCCCCTTCCTCCACCTCCCACACCTCATTATTCAACCTGTGTTCCTTTTGTACTGAAATATGATGTGAATGAGCCATACGATAAAATAAATCCATGCCGACAGTGGGAGAAAGGCTCAGATGGCAGGGGAAAGTGTCTGCAATTTTTTTTAAGCTACGTGCTTGAATCACCAGCTGAAGGACAGGAAGCCACTCTAGGGGGAATAAAGAGACATTCCAGCTTAGAGTTGGTTCAGGGAAGCAAAAGTCTGACTCAAACGTAAGGTCTATATCTGCCATTTCCCAAGGGAAGGAAGACAAGATTCTTATAATATAAGTCAGTGATGGCGAACCTTTTAGAGACTGAGTGCCCAAACCACAACCCAAAACCTACTTATTTATCGCAAAGTGCCAGGGCCGCATCAGCAGTGGTGCCCTCAGGGGGGGTATGGGGGTGTGGCCCACTGAGTGGGCATGGCTGCGGTTGTCATGGCAGACTGGGTGGGCATGGCTGTGGTTGTCACGGCCACCTCGATGTTGCTCATGGGGGGGACACCTGCGGGGGCCGGGCAGGGTCGGGGAGATCCAGGGGGGTTTCTGCTGGGTGGGGCAGTGGGCAGGAGGTCCAGCATAGATGGGGGGAGGCACGCAATCCTAGCTGCGAGTGGAGGGCCATGGCACCAATGGGGATCCAACTTTCCCTGCTCGGGGTGGCCTTTGGCTTGCTGGGTGTGGGCGTGCTCTACCACCTCTACTTGAGCTTGCTAGCTGGCAGCTTCGCCTCCTTTGTGCTGGGTGGGACTGCCGCTCTGGGCAGTAGCGGTGGCCTAATGGAACTGCAGAAGCTGCTGGCAGTGGCGGCATGCGTGCCCACAGAGAGTGCTCTGAGTGCCGCCTGTGGCACATGTGCCATAGGTTCGCCACCACTAATATAGGTGATCAATAATAAAACATCTTCTTGGGCCTATTCATGAGTAGTTCTAGTTGCTTATGCCTGACACTGTTTTTCCATGGGTTGCACCGTACAGTGGCAGAGAGGAGGGACCCCGGAGTGATGGGGGTGGAAAGGAGGAGAAATGGAAGTATGCCTGAGAAAGATGGTGAAAATGGATAGAAAAAGCAGCCTCACATGTTCAGAGCAGCAGAGGCATGCTGGGTTTATTCACTAGCACAGAATGTTGCACAAGTTGTGAGATATTATTAACTCCAACTCCTGACAACCACTATTTTGTGATGGAAAATGCAGCAAGCGGACAGAGATTTTTCTTCATTTCAGGAGGTTGAATGGCCTTTTCCATTAAATGGACAGCAATCACTGCCCACCTATCTAAGCTTTTGAGAGTTGAATTAAATGGGGAAACATCTCCTGTTCCACAAATTGTCCATCTACTAAACAAGAGGTGTCATTATGCTAAGTGGCTTCATGCTATTAAATTAGCAGGTTTTTCGTGCAGTAGAATATTTCATTTAAAGCTTCAGAGACTATATCCTGGCATCTCCCTTATAATATATCATCAATATTTACATCAAGGGAAGCATAAAATCTCGAATGTCTCTAAACAAAATTTCACAAAAGATTAATGAGCACTTTGTAAGCAGTTTTTTTATGGGGAGGGCACAATAAATATCAGAAATACATTGGTAGAAGAAATTCATGCCTAACTTGCTGAAGCTGGGATCTGTGATTTTGATCTGGCAAACCATTCTATTTTTACTCATGATTAAATCAGACCCAGCTGGCATCAAAGCCTTTCCAGTTTCTTATGAATTATTTAACAAGAAAATTTCAAAATAATTAAAGCTGAAGATTACAACAGCTAGCCACAAGTCTTGCCTCTCTTCACCATTCAGTATCGGGTACATATAAAAAATGGTGCTGTCATTTTCAGTGGTAGACCTATTTTTATTGTAATTCAATCTTCAAGTGTCACTGTTCCTTCAGAAAATCAAAAAGGGAAGTTTTTATAAATTGAAGAAAGAAAGAAAGAAAGAAAGAAAGAAAGAAAGAAAGAAAGGAAGGAAGGAAGGAAGGAAGGAAGGAAGGAAGGAAGGAAGGAAGGAAGGAAGGAAGGAAGGAAGGAAGGAAGGAAGGAAGGAAGAAAGAAAGAAGGAAAAAAGGAAGGAAGGAAGGAAGGAAGGAAGGAAGGAAGGAAGGAAGGAAGGAAGGAAAGAAGGAAGGAAAGAAAGAAAGAAAGAAAGAAAGAAAGAAAGAAAGAAAGAAAGAAAGAAAGAAAGAAAGAAAGAAAGAAAGAAAGAAAGAAAGAAAGATTCTTCTGAGGAAGAGAAAATAAATTGTTCATGTGGAAACGAGATCAGAATGGAAAG
This sequence comes from Vipera berus, assembly GCF_964194415.1. Lineage (NCBI taxonomy): Eukaryota > Metazoa > Chordata > Lepidosauria > Squamata > Viperidae > Vipera > Vipera berus. The sequence continues at coordinate 18,690,800 of NC_138206.1, forward strand.
CTGAAAATTGAGAAAACTAGTTTAAAGTATCTCAAGCTCTACAATACTCTTAACCAGTGCTCTAAATGTGTTGGAACTAGAATCCCCAGAATTCTCAATCAACGTATCCATCAGCCACTTAGTTAGGAATTGTACAGCCAACATATGGAGGATACTAGGTTACTAAGGTTGCCCCTCAGCATCGTTTGAGAGACACAATCAAGAGTTTAGTTTAGTTTAGTTAAGTTTTATTAAATTTTTATACCGCCCTTCTCCCGAAGGACTCAGGGCGGTGAACAGGGCATATAATAAAAATACAAAAATACAAAAGTTAAAATAGAATTAAATTAATGCCCAAAATAAAACAATAAAATATACAAATATTTAAAACCCTAAATTAACTCCCCATCAGGCCAGGCCAGCTTGTTCGAATAAGTGGGTCTTTAACCCACGCCGGAAGGAGCGAAGATCCGGTGCCATCCAGAGCTCAACCGGCAGTTGATTCCACAAAGCCGGGGCGCCCACAGAGAAGGCCCTCCCCCTGGGGGCCACCAGCCGGCATTCTCTGACCGGAGGCACCCTGAGGAGGCCCTCTCTGTGGGAACGCACAGGGCGGAGGGGAGTTGACGCCGGCAGCAGGTGGTCCCCGAGGTATTCCGGACCCATGCCATGTAAGGACTTAAAAACCATCACTAAGACCTTGAACCTCACCCGGAAGACAACTGGTAACCAATGCAGCTCGCGGAGCAAAGGTGTAACATGGGAGTACCGGGAAACTCCCAAGACAACTCTCGCGGCCGCATTCTGTACCAGTTGGAGCCTCCGAGTGGTCTTCAAGGGAAGCCCCATGTAGAGAGCATTGCAATAGTCAAGACGAGAGGTCACGAGCGCATGAGTGACCGTACACAAGGCATCCTGGTCTAGATAGGGCCGCAACTGACGCACCAGGCGAACCTGAGCGAAAACCCCCCTAGTCACGGCTACTATATGATCTTCTAAGGTAAGCCGCGAATCTAGGAGGACTCCCAAGTTGTGCGCCCTATCCACGGGGGGTAAAGACTCACCCCCCATAAAGAGAGATGGAACATTTTGAATGTCCCGGGATGCCGGAATGTACAGCCACTCAGTCTTGTCAGGGTTGAGTTGAAGTCTGTTCCTCCCCATCCAGACCCGAACCGCCTCCAGGCAACGGGACATCACAGCGAGGGCATCACTGGGGTGGTTTGGGGTCGAAATAAAAAGTTGGGTATCATCAGCATATTGATGATACCCAACTCCAAAACCACGAATGATCTCACCCAGCGGTTTCATGTAGATGTTGAACAGGAGAGGCAAGAGAACCGACCCCTGAGGAACTCCACAAACGAGAGACCTAGGGGCCGATCTCTGCCCCCCTGCCAACACCTACTGCGAACGTCCCAGGAGATAGGAGGAGAACCACCGAAGAACCGTGCCTCCCACTCCCAATCCCCTGAGACGCCGCAGCAAGATACCATGGTCGATGGTATCGAAAGCCGCTGAGAGGTCTAATAGGACTAGGACAGAGGAACATCCCCTATCCCGAGCCCTCCAGAGATCATTCACCAGAGCGACCAATGCCGTCTCCGTGCTGTACCCGGGCCTGAAACCCGATTGGCACGGATCCAGATAATCCGCTTCATCCAGGACCAGAGGGAGCTGATGCGCCACCACACTCTCAACAACCTTCGCAAGAAAGCGAAGGTTGGAGACTGGACGAAAGTTGTTCAACACAGCTGGGTCCAAGGCTGGCTTCTTGAGGAGGGGTCTCACCACCGCCTCCTTCAAGACGGTGGGGAAATTACCCTCACTCAAAGAAGCAGATATAACCGCCTGGAACCAGCCTCGTGTCCTCTCCCTAGCTGCATAAACCAGCCAGGAAGGGCACGGGTCCAATAAACATGTGGTGGAGCTCAACCTCCCCATAATCCTGTCCACTTCGAAGAGAAATCTTCTTGAAAGGAATGAAGACTGGTGCTGGACTGTACTAATGCATAGAAGGTCTCTGAAAATTTTCCATCCTATATTCAAAGAAAGACACTTTTGGATGAAAGAGATTACTCAGTAACTTGTAGAGGATGGAGATTTAATTTAAAAGTGCTAATACTGTTTCTGTTTCCATGCCTAAAGACATAGATTTTCAGTTTGCCACTGTCCATTCATTCATGTCTCCGTATCTAAAGACTATCAGGGTTTAGATGTGGAGGAACAGGGTTACACTCAATGCTGACAACACTCAGAGACTATCTATCTGTTCCTAGCTTTGTGATAAGATGGTAACCTTGAGGGACAAGGGAAAGAGATGCTGCCTAGGGAATGATCAGACATCAGACAGGTAGGAGTCCCCAGTGGATTAATGGTCAGAGGGGAAAAAAAACTTAGGAAGGAACTGCCCTAATTGATCAGACAGTTAAAAGAGGCGGGGGGGGGGGAGTTTGTATCTTCTGACTTGCAAGCTCCTATTGTAAGCTGCTTACAATAAAATAGATTTTCTTCATTTAGTCATGTTCCCTGTCTGATTTACCCAGGAGGGCTGACACATGGATGTTCATCTTTAGCTGGAAGATGGAACTGCTCTTCCCCAAGCAAAACTGATGTCCAGCTCAAAGAGAAGGCCAGGAGGCCTTTCACTCAGATTCATCTTGGAATACCAACTGCCCGTCTTCCTGGGATCAAATATTGCAACCTCCCAAGACTCTTTTGAAACTTAAGCCTATTTTCTTAGTGTTAGTAACTCTCTCCCGCTCCCCACCTTCTGTCATCTGCACATCTGATAATTATTGTCAATTATCCCCAGCTGCAAGGGGGGAACAGTTTTTTATGTGTACCATATAAGGGACTCTTCCCTCTCTAACTTAACTTGCTATCTTCAAATGAAATGGGGGGAAAACAGGTCTGTATTTTCTTAATGAGCTTAAGTTTATCTAACTGCCAAGTGCACCAGACTCTATAATAGAATTTGGCAGGAATGAGGACAGGGAGGATAACCTGTGGGCTAATAAGGATTATAAAAGAACATTTGCCCATTTGGATCTTGGATGGGGATGCAGGAGAAGATCTCACTTCTGGCAAGAGAAGATAAAATTTTCAACAATCCATCTTTATACCTGAAGCTACACATCTGCTCCTTGAGCCTCCAAATTAAAAATCTGAGAGTTGCACAGGATTTTAGAGGGAGAAATAAAATCAGTAAAAATTATCTTCTACTTCTTTCACCAACAAAGGAGAATATTTGTAGCTTAGGATTGAAATGAGGGGTCCTTGTTACTTCTGAGCTTGCTTGTTTTCTTGCAAACATTTTATTCCCCAAACTAGACAATATCATCAGTGTTGCCTAGTTTGGGCAATGAAATATCTGCAAGAAAACAAGGTCAGAGGGCACCAGGGCCCTCTCAACTTCTTCAATGGACTGTTCTTAGAGCACATTCCAATCAATGGTAGCAAATACAGGATTCCAGCTATGACCTATTTCTACTGTCTCCATTATTTCTTTCCAATACTATTGCATCATTCTTAATATTTTGTAATTTTTGCTACTGTTTTTGTACCACTGAGGTATGATTCTGTATTATCTTGTGTTTTTTTTATACTACTGTTACACTACTTCATTTTTAAAGTTATTATAAAGATCACAAGTATAAATGGACAACATTGTTGATGACTATACTTACTTACTCTTGACAATGTCAGCAGAAATGGGCAGGGTTTCTATATACAGTATCTACAGGTGCTAGGTTTTCCATATAGGCTAAACAAAAGGCATTCACAGTGCAATCATCTATTTATATTTCCTTTTTCCAGAAGTAATATCCATAAACTTCACATGGTGTTCATTCCCAAGAACAAGTGTATAGGATTCAAGTACTCAGTAGTGAGAGATGCCCTGAAACATCATAAATCTATGGCCCAACTGTGATTACAGTCCTTGATTTATGACAATTGAGCCCAACATTTCTGTTGCTAAGATAGACAGGTGAATTTTGCCCCATTTTATGACCTCTCTTGCCACAGTTGTTAAGTGAATCACTGCAATTGTTTAGTAACCTGGTTGTTAAGTGGATCTGGTTTCCCCATTGATTTTGCTTATCAAAAGATTGCAAAAGATGGTCACATCATCCCAGGACACTGTAACCATCATAAACATAAACCAGTTGCCAAGCATCCAAATGTTGATCACATGAAAATAGTTGTAAGTCACTTTTTTCAGTGTCATTCTAATGGTCACTAAACAAATGGTTGTTAAGTCAAGGATTACCTATAATAAAGTCCAAAGGCTAAACCAACTATCATACTATTATAAAAGCCAAAAAAAGCAAATTTTACGTGGTAGCTTCTCTGTGTTTAGATGTAATTCTTAACACATCTCATGTTGTGGATTGTTGCCAGCATATGTTGAGTTAGTTTTAACTCATTATGTGATACCAACAATGCAATGACAAATAACACTGGACAATACCACTGTTGCATGGAAAATCTGTTTCTATATGATGACAACAATATGATTACATAAAATTCACTATGGCCTAGTTTACAAATTCTAAGTCTTTGAATGTAATTTTTACTTAGTATGAAGTATGAAACTCCATAAGTACGTCATGGCTCACTTAATGTTCTTTAGATAGAAGACAGCTATTTAGAGTGGCTTTTCCGAATTTTGCATAAGAGCTTCACAGAAGAGTTGAATTTGAAAAAGTTCTATTTGAAGTTTAAAGTTTAAAAATGCAGTTTTAAAAACTGTATAACCCTATAATTTAAATAATAGTTTTGTGCTTTTGTCCAGCTAGGTGGCAGCATCTAGCTGATCTTGGTTTATCTCAGAAAAAAAAACAACTAACCAGAATCAGACTTGTTTCCTACTTGGAAGAGAGACCCTGTAGAAATCACAGGATTACAGGTAAGAAAAGAAACTTGTAGAAATATGCCAGAAAATTGCCAAGAAAATTTCACTGAACATATCCATGTAGTTACTAGGATTTAAACTTTACCTTTCTTTATGTGCTCTGGCAGGAGACAGCTTCAATATTGGCAATTCTGGCACTAATGTTTAATTATGCTGTTGGAAGAGGTTACAGGAACTTCAAAAAAAAATGTTCTCAGCTACAGGCCAAATAAGGATCTGTAACTTTCTTATTTTAACAGACTTAATCTTTCCAGATTTACAAATTCATTGGGACAGTAACTACGACTGTAAATAAAAACATATTTGCTATTTGGGAAAAAAGTCTAGGAGAGATCTAGACAAGATATTAAAGTGCAGAGATATCACACTGACAATAAAATTATATACTGACAAGCCCATGATTTTTCCAGTTTTAATATATTGTGGTAAAAGTTGAATCAGCATAAAGACTGAAAGAAGAAAATGTTGATATCTCTGAATTGTGAAAAAGACTGTTGAGAATGTCTTGGTTTGCAAGACGAATTAACCATTTGCTACTAGATTAAATAAAGGCACACTGGTCATTGGTGGCACTAAAATGAAGCTAAAGTTTAAATATTTTAGAGAGATTATGTGAAGGGAAGTCACTGGTTAAGACGTGGGCACGTTATGTTAAAGACAATCAACGAAGAGGTTGAAACAAGTCAAGAGTAGATACTATGAGCTTAGAAAAACAGTTATTGATAAAGAATCCTTGCAAAACATCTATGAAGATTCTCAGTCATCCAGGGCATGGCTTTTTCAAAAGGCAACTGTACTTTGTTTTTTTTTTCCCTGAGGACGTTTCTCTTCTCCTCCAAGAAGCTGAAGCTGATGAGAACTGAACAAACTTCTTGGATAAGAAGCAAAATGTCTTCAAGGAAAAAACAAAGAAAGTTTGTTTGGGACATCCTGGCAAAATGATGTCCACTGCATTAGAAAAAGTCAGTTACGACAAACAACAATCCTACTTGAGCCTCATTAAAATTGTGATAAGCATATGGCATATCTTTAGAAAGAGGATCTTCAAGCAATACAGGACTGAAGAACACTGCAGATGAAATTGAAAGAACAAATCATGGAATTAACCAGCATTAAACAGTGAGGCAATGAGGAAAAATAACAGAAAGGATATATTTCATAGTTATTTACCATAGCAGCTTGTGACATGCAACTCTGAGACATAATTAGGTTTAAAAAAGATGAGCAAAATGACAAAGCCAATTTTTGCACATTTACGTCTTTATATTCAGGCAGAGAGATTTTGTGCATTTTCAATTTTATAACCAAATTAGCTAAAGGAACTTTTGTAGAGCAATGGCACTTTGGCATTTGTGAATTAAATATTACAAAGAGATCTAATGTTCCCAGTGCTCCTCTGTGGAGTGTTTATCAGGGCTGCAAATTCAGGAGTCTCAGCACTCATTACATCTCAATAAAACATTTTCACCTCAGGATGAGAAACATTATTTAAATAAACATAAACAAATTGGCATAAAGGTGCTCTGAGTCATGAAGGTGAGTGATTCTTTTAATATAAAGTTTAGTCCTTAAAGGAACTTGCTCTTGTCAGTAAGATGCTAACAATAATTTTGAATTATTGCTGGGGAAAGCTCAGAAAGAAATGGAATAGCTGTAAACTATCAAGAGATAAAGAACAAGTCAGCTGTTACCATGTTTCCCCGAAAGTAAGGCCTACCCTCAAAACAAGCCTTAGCTTAATTTTTTTTGGGGGGTGGGCCTAATATAAGCTCTACTCCCAAAATAACCCCTAGTTTTGGGGTGAGGCACATGCCTAAAAATCAAGCTACGGAGGGGTGGAGCTTACCATTGCAGCCAGGCCTCCCATGAATCGATAGTTGCCTCGCCTTGCCACCCCATTTCTTCTGCGGCCAAAGGAGCAGCTTCATTCTGCAGCTGAGAACGGAGCTCCAGACTGCATTTTGCAGTCACAGACCTTTCTGGAAGGCCTCTGCAACTGAGAACCAAGCTATGGGTTCAATCCGTAGCTCGGTTCTCGGCTGCAGAGGCCTTCCGGAAAGGCCTCTGACTGCAAAATGCAGGCCGGAGGTCTGTTCTCAGCTGCAGAATGAAGCTGCTCCTTTGGCTGCAAAAGAAGTGGGCTGGCTGAGTGGGGCTGTTGGTGCTGCTACCACGAGATGAGTGAAAAAGACACCCCCTGAAAATAAGACCTGGTGCCTCTTTCGGAGGAAAAAAGTAAAATAAGAACTGGGTGAGGAATTCTGGGAGTTGACGTCCACAAGTCATAAAAGGGCCAAGTTTGAAGACCCCTGCATTAAAGGCTGTTCTTTTCCCCCCTTCCAACTCAAAATCACATTTCTTCATCAGGGATGCATAGTTGAACACCTCATTGGAACATCGGTCATTGGAACACTGGAACTTCTTTAAACCACACAAAACAATGCTCTTCCCCCATTAGAAAATATGAAAGTGCACAAAAGTTAATTTTGAAAGATTGTTGCTTTGGCATAACACCAAAAAACACAACTCAGCAGAAACATTTAGTTTTTTTACAAGATAAAGAATGAGTGACGGGGGAAAAATGAAGGATTTTTTTTTTAAAAAAGCTAATAAAAACATTAATGGGCTTTCCATAAGCTCTCTCAAAGCACACCAAAAGTAACATACGATATTTTGCTTCTCGAAATAGCTCAAGATGTTTATGTGAACAAATAATTCCTAAATTCTTTCCCCCCTTTGCTTTTTCACAGAATGATCTTGGAATAGGTGAAAGTTTAGAGACTCTACATAATGGAGGCCCAGATTAAGAATTCCTGTTTCAGATGCACTGCGTTTATCCTAATAGTGAAGATATATTTTGTTCTTTTTTATTATAAAAGTATTTTATCCAGTAATAATAACAAACATAGAAATTGAAGGAAAGGAATAAAGAAATATAGAACAAGTGAAAAAACAGAAAGTAAATACAAAAATAGGAAAGGAAAGGAAAGGAAAGGAAAGGAAAGGAAAGGAAAGGAAAGGAAAGGAAAGGAAAGGAAAGGAAAGGAAAGGAAAGGAAAGGAAAGGAAAGGAATAAAGAATTGGCTTCCAATTGTCTTTATTGCAAACCCTGGATGACTGCAGAGGTATGAACTCTCCTGAGAGCCCGGGATTCTGCCTTTAAGGCAGGGGACAGGGACACATGTAGAGAAGCCAGGGCAAATCTCAGAAGAGGCATTAGGATGGTGAAACAACAATATAAACTTAAGGTGGAGAACCACTAGCAGACAACAATCCAAAGCAAGTGTGGCAGGGACTGCAGCACCTAACCAACCATAAGGGCAACATGAGGAACACGGATAATACCGATGCTTCGTTGGCAGAGGAGCTGAATATCTTTTTCACTCGCTACGAGGTGAAAAGACCAGACCGCTTAGCCTCTGCTGGCTGGCCTTCTGATTCTCAGCCACTCACTCTGTATGAACATCAAGTGAAAGCTGTACTGAACACTGTGGATCCCAGGAAAGCTGCAGGCCCAGATGGGATGCTGGGGATAGTGATTAAGAATTGTGAGGATCAATTAGCAGGGGTCCTGACAAGGATCTTTAACATCTCCTTGCAAACAGCCTGTGTACCTTCATGCTTGAAAGCAGCCACCATTGTCCCAATCCTGAAGAAAATAGCAATCGAGTGCCTAAATGACTACAGACCTATTGCATTAAAGTCTGTAGTGATGAAATGCTTCAAAAGACTGGTTCTCCAACATCTTAGAACATGCCTCCCACCATATTTCGACAAACATCAGAGGGAATAGGTCGACAGACGATGCCATAGCTACTGCCTTACATTCTGTAGCAAGCCATCTGGAGAAACCAGAAAGTTATGTCAGTTATTTCATCCAAGCATCCTTATTGAAAAGCTAACCGACTTGAATTTTTCCCCCTCCATCTGTGATTGGATTAAAGACTTTCTGAGGGACCGGCTACAAAACAGTGAGGGACAGGTCTGTTTCATCCACCCCCCTGAAGCTTTGCATGGGCTAGCCTCAGGGCTGCGTGCTTAGCCCCTACCTGTACTCACTGTACACATACAATTGTGTATCATCTGACCCATCCACCGTGATTATTAAGTTCACAGATGATACCACCATAGTGGGTCTTATTATAGGTGAAGATGAAACAGCATATAGGGGAGAGGTACACAAACTATCCTTATGGTGTTTAGAGAACAACTTGCACTTGAACATTGGCAAGAAAAGGAGACGGTGCTAGACTTTCGGAGGAAAAGAGAGGAATCTGCCCCACTTTACATCGGGGGGGGCTGTGTGGAGAGAGTCTCCTCCTTTAAATTTCTGGCAGTCTACCTCTGTAAAGATTTTACCTGGAAAGGTAATACAACCCAGGTGGCCAGAAAGGCCCAACAGAGACTCTACTTCCTCAGGGTCTTGCGGAAGAACAGGGTAGAACAATGACTAATGACCTTCTTTTACTGGTCTACTATAGAGAGCATCCTCTCGCACTGTATTGTGGTTTGGTATGCTGGCCTGACAGCCACGGATAGGAAGATTTTACAGAGGCTGGTGAGCACAGCACAAAACATCGTGGGCTGTCCCCTGACACCACTGGATAACATCGCCAGGGCTCGCTGCCTTGGAAGAGTGAGGAAAATTCTCAGGGACGACTCACACCCTGGTCGGTATCTCTTTACTCTCCCTACCATTGGGTAGAAGATACAGAAGTATAGCCAGCCGTACCAACAGGCTGAAGAACAGCTTCTATCCATGGGCTGTCAGGCTCCTGAATGGGAAATAACTCTATGTGTGATTGACTTGCGAGGCTGGTGTGTTGTGCAATTAGCTCACATGGTGTAACAAGATGGTGGGTTTGTTGTCACTGTAAGTTGTGGGGGGGCACGAAGGGAGGCTCAGCCAATCTCACTGCACACATGTTGTACTTTGTTAATAAAGGTTCATTCATTTATAGCAATTACAAACAAATTAATTATCTGTCCTCCCTAGATTACATTATAATTCCTTAATGCCACATTTTACACTTTCTGTCATCAAATGCATAAGTCACTAGTACCATTTCCATTTGACATATTTTTCTTTTCTTTCAGAAATCAGTAGAAGTCTTGCCTCTAATATTTATTTACAATCAAATTTTATGTAAAAAAAATCCATATCAGGTCTATAAGTTATAGGTTGCCCAGCTTTTGTATAGTTTGTCTGAACTAGCAAAGATAAAATCTAAGCATCCTCTTCTGGCTTGTTCGAATAAAAAGAGAAATGAGAACCCATAGTTAGCTGGGAACAAATGCTTCCATTCTCATTGCTGCATCAAATGGGAAGAGACAAAAAACCAGGAGTAATGTTCTTAATGATACTTTTTACTCAAGGATTTTTCCTTACAGGTGCAAGGACAGCTCAGGTATATACCTGGATGTTTTAATTCCAGGAAAGCACACAAAGGCCAAGTATAGTGCATCTGAATATTACTGCTTACAGCCATGTGATGCGCTGTATTATATTATTAGTGTCAACAGGATGGATCAGAACAAGTCATGGAGCAATAATTATATTAAAAGGCCAACCGTTTACTTTGTTAGAGCTCAGATAATTTGATGTGGCATATGATTAAAATGCTTTTAGCCAGTACCAGCATCCCAACCCATTTGCAAGAATCTTTGGCAAAGAAATAATCTATCCTGTAACCTGGTTGAAATGTTCTTACAGCTGAACAGAAACCTGACTACAGAGTCGGTGAGGATAATGCCGACCCACAGACATTATAATTTTTTATTGGCTGCTTTACAAACTGTAACACTCACCAACTCGGTTGCAATTTCTAAGTCTTAAAACTTAAATCGAATACTAAATTACTGTTCTTTGTAAATTCTGAAGCATCATATTTAACTAATTTCAAAACAGAAAGCATTTCAAAAGTAGGAAGCCGCATCATTCTGAATAATAAAGCAATCAATGAAATGCAACAATGTTAAATGCCCAAAATGTCTATTTACTATCTTTTGTTGAATAAGGCAGTTAGTGAATAATTCTTGAATATGCTACTGTGAGAGGTAAATAATAAACCAAAACAATATCAGAACACACAATTTCAAATCAGCATCCATCACTTGCAACCACTTCTATAAGTAAAAGGGTTGTGTTAACTTCTAATCCATCTATTCAACTGTTCTCCTAAACAGTACTTACTGATACAGATGGGAGCAGAGCACGTTTATCATTATATAAACCAAAATGCATTGCAGAAATGACAGTTTTGCTAATAAAATAATTATATGTGCATGTGAATATATGAACCAACCTTTTTTTGTTTTGGATCGAGCCATTAGTTCATCTAATGCAATGCTGCTTCCTCTGGTAGTTGGGGAAGATTCAAAAGGTAATATTTACATATGACATTTAATGCTGCATTTTGGTCCCTACCCTTGAAAGAGGAAATATCTTAAACAGGATGTCATCTAATTTGTAAATATGAATCTGGAGAATATTTAATAAGTTTTACTGCTCTTTTCTATTGCTCTATTCCTTTCCTCTTCTGCTTAATAGAGGATATATGATCTATTCATAAGGTTTTTTTTATTGTTTGTTTAGTCTATTTCAATTACATGAAAGGTTCATGAAAGAGTTCTCCAATGAAGAAAAAGGCAAAGGAGCCAAGACAACAAGAAAGAACATCCCTGAGCATATTTCATATGTGTGGAAAGCAATTCTAGTCTAACGTGGCCCAGATGCCATTTTTAATCAAAATGAGATAAGTGCAAATTCCAAAATCCAAGGACCAAAGTATATGATAAGAAGCATTGCTATAATAGACCGAGATCCATTTGCTGTGGAACATAAAAGACAGAAAATTTTAACTATCTGACATTATCATTGTCATTCACCTTTGGAATTTGAAGCATCTGGCAAATATTTTGCCTTGATTAAACTTTTTTAACTAAACAGGTTTTCAGTTGGCCTGAGCAAACACCTACATAAACTATTCTCAACACACACTCCACAAATATCAATAAACAAGGTCAACTACTAATGAATTAATCTTCTTTACTTACGGTAATTCTTTTCTATAAAGAGAATTATTATACAGGTTATTTGCAAATGCATGCCAAGTTTTCATTAATGTTGGTAGCAAATTGTGCTATTAATAAACTAAAGGACCCTGTCTAGCTAAGCATGGTCTGCTTGCCATGCACAGCCTGATACAGGTGAGGTTTTCCTCATTAGCTGAAATAAAGGAATTAGTAAACCTGCCTGGAAAAGCAGAATTAAAATACATGTAATCTTACAAAGAGGCCTGGATATTGAAGAAGAATATGAAATATTAGTTAATATAGCTGCACTAGGCTCCTATTGAATAGCCTTGTTTTCATTTTAGATACACAGGGTGATATATGGTTTCTAAAAATAATATTTTTCCTAAGTTCGTTTCCAATCAGATTTTTATAAATGGGAAGCGAGTTAATCTCTGTACACTTCATAAAGGATGGAATCGTCCCAAAATGTGTTCTTTGGAAGCTTTATAATTAAAGAGATTGCAAAACAGAATGTTTTACAGTCAATGAAATGAATATAACTTTATATTTATTTTAAAGTTTAAAACCATTGTGGCATGATCCAATCCATTTTTTTCTAACAGTTCTCATTCAAGTTTCATTAAAGAGAATTTGTTTATAATTTATTTCAAAGTACAAAAGAATTTCAGTGAAATTCTCAAAGATGGAGTATGGTGTTCTTACACTTAAATAACTAAAAGTGGTCAAGAAATGCATATGCATGTTTGTCTTTCTTTGTACTGTTTTTAACCATGTGGTCTGCATCCATATTTCCATTAAATCACTCTGGGCTTTCTCTAACTAAGAAGTGTAGGTAGTTTTCATTCTTAGAGATAAACAAAGATGTACAATGCTTACACAAATATTACCACTTTCACTGACAACAATAAAGACAGCCCAAAAATACCATGCAAAAATGCAAAAGAAATCCTCAAACATAGTGAAAGTAAATAAGAAAGTCAAAGTTCTTGTTTGCCGAGGATGGGGAAAAATGAGAAAGGCAAGGCAGAATTTGATTTAATATAACACACACAATCCTTTCAATATTCTTTCGATGAGTGTGGAGTTAAGAAGGTAAAGATGTCCCCCGCACATGTGTGCTACTCGTTTCCGACTCTAGGGGCCGGTGCTCATCTCCGTTTCAAAGCCGAAGAGCCAGCGCTTGTCTGAGGACGTCTCTGTGGTCATGTGGCCGGCATGACTAGACGCCAAAGGCGCACGTAATGCTGTTACCTTCCCACCGTAGTGGTACCTATTTTTCTACTTGCATTTTTACGTGCTTTCGAATTGCTAGGTTGGCAGAAGCTGGGACAAGTATCAGGCGCTCACTCTGCTACGCGGCACTCGGGATTTGGCCTGCCAAACTGCCGACCTTCTGATCGACAAGCTCAGTGTCCTAACCCACTGAGCCACCGCGTCCCTTACATATACATATGCATATACATATGCATATACATATGCATATACATATGCATATACATATACATATACATATACATATACATATACATATACATATACATATACATATATATATATATATATATATATATATATATATATATATATATATATATTAATATTCTTAATAATTTTAAAAATATAAATCCCAGGCATATGACGCTGGCAGAGGACCAGCGAAAGCTTAGATTAGGTAGATATGCTTTAAACAGTTACTTTTTATTGCTTATTATGATCTTTAGCAATAAACGACTGTTTTTTATCCATCCCGGTGTCTGAAGATTTTATACTATCTATCTCTCTCTCTCTCTCTCTCTCTCTCTCTCTCTCTATATATATATATATATATATATATATATATATATATATATATATATATATATATATATATATATTCAGCCATATTTGGGTTGACGAGGGCTTAAAATACTCAAGATACACACACACACACACACACACACACACACACATACTGTAGAACATAGGTGTGTTGCAATGTATTGCGACTCTTTTTGCATTGCCAGCAATGGAGTGGGTGCAGCTTCGGTATGATGAAACCAGCCCATGGGCCAGCAGTTTGACACCCCTGCTGTAGAACATTAGAACAGAAATATAAACCAAATGAAATCAGCAAGTAAAAATGTATTTGTGAATCTGTGGCCTAATTTTAACTGAATTGTACTCATTCTTTTCCAAAATGTCTTTTAAAAAACAACTAGAATGAAATTAGGATTTTTACCCATCAGGGATTTGACCTATTTATTGGTTATATTTTTGCTTTGCATAATTGGATGCTAGGAAAATATAATCAGGTTTTATTTACTTACTTCTTAAGTTATTCGATGTGTTTAAAGCACCCATAGTTGGTGTGACATAAAACAAAATATTTGATAAATGCATCCAAAAAACAGTAAAATCAACCTGTTATTTTTGGCTTGCTCATCCCCACAACAATACTAATGCATCCTGTTTCTTCTTTGTAATGTCATCCATCATGAATAACCTAAGCAATGGAAGTTTTTTTGATTACAATCACTGACAAAAAAGTAATATACTCTGCATCAGTTGAAGCTTCCATGACTCCAGATAGAAGACAATTTCTGTCTTTTACCTCGAGCACATTTATGCTGACTGCTCACCACTTACAAACTGTCAATAGTTCACAATATAAATCCATCCACAAACAGGTTAAAGCTACATAAAAACACTCTTTGCTTAGAACTAGCTGAACTTATCCAAGCTAGTGAGGAATAATTAGCAGAACACCACTGACTGGCTAAAGTGTATGGGAATTAAAGTTTGACAACATCTTGACAGGTACTTATCACCATCCTTGCTGGAAATAACTTTTAAAAGTACTTTAGTAATTTTTATATTATTGATTTTAGGCTGTAAGCTAGTAAAAGTCTAAAATCAACTATAAGAAATTCCCTTGTAATTTAATGCAAACTTTCCAGAGCTAATCAGGTCAATTATCAAGCACATACTGCATGAAAATAATAAATAACTTAGTGAACCTTTCCTTTAACAACATAATTCATGAATGTTTTTCATCAATCATATTTGCTAAAACAAGATTGGTGAAAAATGTTTGTTAATTATATTGTTAAAGGAAAAGCTCGCTAAGTATTTATTATTTTCATGCAATATGTGTTTTATAAATGACCTGATACACATAACCATACATACACATATACAGAAACATATCCTATTATTACTAGATTATTTAAGGTTGATTTCAATAGAAATTATTATTATTACTACTATTATCATAATTTATGTATTAGCCTGAATCAATCTGCTGCAGATTATGGATCATAATCTACCAGGTTAACCTAGTATAGATTGGTAAATGGATGTTTGCTTTAAAATATCAGCTGGACTAGCTATCATTGACAATGCCCTTGAATTTCTCAAGTACCAGAAATGGAGATGTATCTTCCATTTCATTGGCCTTACTCTTCTAACCATGGATTTGGGTAGCAGACCAGCTTTATAACCCTAGCCTGTTCTAATCTGATCAGGCAGGCCTGATGGTAAAGGCAGCTTTCCAACAAGCAAGTCAAAGAGGGAAGATCTGAAAAGAAAGTGATTGGAAAGCCAGGCAGAATCAATCCCCATTAGAAGATTAAAAAATGGAAAAAGCTTTAAGAGGCTCGTGCATGAATAGCAACTCAAGAGGAAGCTGAAAAGCAGAAGTAAGAAGTTATATAAGTCTTTATTGATTAGTCCTTGAGCCATATCAAAGTGCAAAGTTCCAGCAACAAATTGTTACTAAAAATTGATAAAGGCAATTTAAAATGGAATTTGATAAAATACAATTTAAAATGGAATTAAAATAAAATACAATTTAAGATGAAATAGTAATAAAATACAATCTAAAATGAAATTGTAATAATGTACAATAATTTAAGATATAGATAAAATATGATAACATTATACTTCAGAGTCGCCCTTGCAATCTACCCCAATCAATCCCACATATGCAGATCTCAACCGGATCATTTTGTTTAAGTACTGTGCTACGTTAAATGTTATTTTCAAATTCTGGCCAGACATAAGGTAAGTTATTTTGATATGGGGATCCCAATGGGTCATTCGTTTGGTATATAGACCAAGATACCTGTCTCTCACCCTCAAGTAAGAAGTTATATAAGAAGTGCAAGGAGGTGCTGATAACAAGAGGGGAACAGGAGCTGGTAGGAATCCTAAAAAGTATTATGAGATAAAGCTGCCTAGGGGATGTTAAAATATTTTAAGAAGGTGGCGAAAAGAAATATTAAGATGGTTGCTGGTCTGTTGTAGAGAAAGATGACACAATCATAAAGGAGAAAAGGGCAGAAGGTGATAGTACTGAAATTCTTTCTGAAAAGAGAGTGAGCCTGTTGTATCATTACTGACGAAAGGGGGGAACCCAACTTAGTATTCATAAAGGCATAAAAAGCACTCTCCTAGGTAACCTAAATGATTTCAAGTCTCCAAGACCAGCTGAATGTTAAGGTATAGCAAAGCTGGCTAAAGCAAAGTGATCTCATCGTAAATGAGTGTAATCTCTGAAACTGCCCGAGATCTGGCAAACATGGTTCTAATACAAAAAAAAAAGGGGAAGGGATGAATCACATAAAATACAGACCAATTTCTGGTCAGTTCTGTACTTGGCAGGATACAAGCACATATTGTCAAACAGCATTTCCTTGTATGCTATCATTATTACAAGCCAACACAGGAATGTCAAAAACAAGCTTTGCCAAACTAACCTCGTCTCTTTTTATAATATAATGATTGCTTTAGTAGCCCACATGAATGCTGTGGTCATAGTTTACTTAAATCTTAGCCTAGCATTTGATTTTAGTACAGCATGATATCTTGTGGATTGGGTTTGCAATTACTTGAATAACTTTGAATAACAAACCAAAAAAGTGATTTTTGCATTATACTAGGGTAGGGATTTCAAATGAAGTATCCCATGCCTAATGCTATTCAACACCATTATACATGACTAGAATGCAGAACAGAAAGCAGGCTTACCAAATCTGCAGATGACACCAAGCTAGTAGATTGGACAATATATTAAATCAGTGGTTTTCAGACTATGAATTACAATGTCTCCTTAGATCAGAGGTGTCAAACTCAACTTCATTGAGGGCCGCATCAGCATTGCGGTTGCCCTCAGGGGGCCAGGTGGGTATGGTCTGGGTGGGTGTGGCCTACTGGGTGGGCGTGGCTAGAGTGCGTATGGCCTACTGGGTGGGCATGGCCAGCTCTACATCGTTCGCATCAAGGGTGTCTATGGGGGCCTCGGCAGGAGTGGGACAGATCTGAGGTTGTCTGGCAGAAGGAGGGTCTCTGGGCCAGGGCCAAGGCAGTGGGGGCCGTTCCATCACTGTTTCCAGGATGGCTTCGCGGGCCACATGAAACCACTTTGCGGGCCGGATCTGGACCCCGGGCCTTGTGTTTGACATGTCTGCCTTAGATAATTGTGAGCAACTCAGTAAACATTCACACAATATGTTGATATGCTCTATTCTCATGCCAGAGCAGGGGGATCATGTCACTGCCTTCATAAGGGGTCCCTATCACAGAGCAAGAAAAGATCTATGTTGTGATGCTATCCATGATTAGTATAGGTAGTCCTCGACTTATGATCACAATTGAACCCAAAATTTCCATTGCTAAGCAAGGTAGCTATTATGTGAGTTTTGCTCTGCTTTGCAACCTTTTTTGCGACAGTGGTTTAAAGCAAATCATTGCAGTTGGCCTCCTAGATTTGTGCCACCAAGAAGGCGGCACTGGATAAACGTTAAAGGGATAGACACTACAACTGATGATATAAAAAAACTCTGAGAGATCCAAAAGGGGCACCATCCCACTCCTGGCTCTGGCAAGTACTGTCAATGCTGCCTCTTTAATAAATGAGTTTTATACAGAGCCATGGAGTTACCATAGGCCATGTTTTAAGCCCAGGTGGGGAGTAGTAGAAAAAAATTCAGACCGACTGAGACTGGCTGAAGGGAGGAAAATGAAAACATAGGCAGAATTGAAATATTTATGCTACCTCTATAGGAGGTAGACCAGATCAGGAAACTGACTTCACAGGAATAGCAATAGACTTATATGCCATTTCATAGTGCTTTACAGCCTTTTTTATGCGGTTTACAGAGTCAGCATATTGCCTCCAACAATTTGGGTCTTCACTTTACCGACCTTGGAAGGATGGAAGGATGGGTCAACCTTGAGCCGTTCAGAATCGAATTCCTGGAGTGAGCAGTGAGTTAGCCTGCAGTACTGCATTCTAACCACTGCACCACCATGACTCTTCATTGAATTTTAGAACAGTTTATTAAGATAGACTACAGTAGCAGAATCTTGCAAGTCTGCCTATGT
The DNA here is from genome assembly GCF_964194415.1 of Vipera berus. Taxonomy (NCBI): domain Eukaryota; kingdom Metazoa; phylum Chordata; class Lepidosauria; order Squamata; family Viperidae; genus Vipera; species Vipera berus. The sequence continues at coordinate 18,709,098 of NC_138206.1, forward strand.
TTTAGGAACCCCTAGACCACGGGTGTCAAACTCATTGTGTCAGTGACATGTCGCGATGTATCACAACTTTTTTTGCATTGCTGGAGCTGGGGTGGGCGCGGACTCTGTATGATGCAACCAGCCCACGGGCTGGCAGTTTCACACTCCTGCCCTAGACTGCATTTTTGCATAATGAATTCTGATTGGGGGTACCACTTTCCTAGACAGAACATGTGTGCATTTTGAGAATCCTTCTTGACTATTAGTTCCTGCTCAAGGACCACAGAAAGGCTGTGATTTGCAGAAATCCATCTTGGGTGCCAACTGTAACCATTCTTGGATTGAGAGATCTGATTCATGGTTACTCAAGCCTTGATCACCTCCTGTTTCAACCACTGCTTTGTTTGCCTACAACTCAGAAACTATATCCAATCCAGAATACAATGATCTAGATATTTGGGGATTGAGCCATTGTTTCACCAGTTGAAGTGGCTCCTGGATACAATCCAAGATGGTTATCTTGGTGCAGAGGGAATAGGCAATGGCCTTGAAGGACAACAATAAGAACCAATATCAAGGCAATGGTCAGAAAAGAGGACTTGAGCCTGCTCCAAGAAACTAATTTAGGTAAATATCGCAGGCCACTCCCTGGTTCATACAAAGATAAAGTAGGAAGTGGAGCACATTCAGACTTGCAAGATTCTATTCCAATAAAAGTAATCATGCTCCATCAGGCTTTGCCACTCCAATTTCTAAATATCCTTTTGCAAACTAATGTTCATATAAATGACCTTCAATCATACTGTATTTCCTACCCTCCATGTAAATAGCCAAGTGCTTTCTCCCAGATTTAGATTTGCTGTATTCAGGCACTCAGTTCTGGCCTTTTTAAAAACAAATTTTATTTGTTTAGCTTCCCTGTAGAAAAAGATAGCCTAAGAAAACTTCATTCCAAAGGCATTCACCGGATTTGAATATGGTACAAAATCTCTGAGGACCAGAGTTACTGAGAAACATCCATTTATGGCTTTGATCATGGAAATATTATCTTGTACTGAAGCCCGAGCTTGCCACAATATATTTGATCGTGCCTTTTATTTATCCAACAACTCCATCTCAAGGCAATATTGTTTTTGTCAGAGATACTGAATATGTGGGCCAAATCAATGATAGTTTGATTTTCCTCAACAACATCGTGTACTGACAGAAATAGTTCACTAGTAAATCAGATTTGCAGAAGGTTTAGAATAAAAGAACAGGAAAGTACATCTGTACAGTTGTATGTAAAAAATTAGGCACCCCAATCAAATTGTTTGTTCCAGTTAATTCCTAAATAGAAGCTGGCTCAATCTCTACATGGTACAAAGTTAAAACATAAAATATTTTAGAAAATTGGAATACATATTTACCAGTTGCACTTACTGAATCAAAATAAGAAAATAATGAACATAGCAAGTGCAAAAGTTTGGACAAACTTCTAGACAGTACTTTGCAACACTTTGACAGAAATAACAAATGTTTCCTGTAACCAGCTAAGAACCTTTCTATTCTTGCTTTTGGCATTGTTTTCAACTTTTTTTTTTACTTTTTTCTCTTCTAACTCAAAAATAGTTCTCAACAGATTTCTCTGCATGCAATGCCTATTTCATATCTCCCAATGAATTTTCATTAAGTCTGGAGAGCCTGAAGCCCATTCCAAAACCTTTATCTTTCTTGAAATATTCCATGGTTGGTATGAAGTTATGGTTCAGTTTCCTATCTTGCTGAAATATGCAGCAAGCATTTTCACTTTTTCCCCCACTGTTGGTGGGACATTAGCTTTTAGGGTATGATATGCCTTCTTTCTTTCTTCTGCCCATATAGCCTTTCATTCACTGCTGTCGTACAAAGATAACAGAACAATAATCAGTCCTTGTTATAAGAAGCTTAGTATTTGTCCATCTGTGGAGCTGTCTTGGCCTGACTAAGGTATAGGCCTAGCAACAATCTTTTTACAGTTAAAAAATAACTGTAATAAATAAAATAAATGTACTGGAATAATGTGCAAACTTTTGCATCTGCCATATTCACTTTTTTGTCATTTGGGATTTGAAAATAAATATACTGAAATAACAATCTGAAAGCCTTAAAAATTGAAAATTCTAATCTGCTATCAGCTTCCTTGCCTTAATCCTATATTTCTTAGCCCCTCCAAAAAAATTAAAAGTAATCCCTGCTCATCACATTTTTACTGCAACTGAATTATTACAGACATGTTATTAGTGTATGATTTTCTAAGTCTTCTTCCTAACACAAGTCTCATTTTTCACTCTCTGATTTGCTAACATCTCTATTTTTAAATAATAATAATAATAATAATAATAATAATGGTGGTCCAAATGATGACACAGAGAATTCAACATACCTAAAAATACAATATCTATTTTCTGATATTGTTAAAACAATCTTTTTTTAATCCCTCCATGAGCATAAGGCAGATGGGATCATGGTTTCAGGTCAGAGAACTACTCTTAATTGTGATGCTTTAATTGTAATTGCTTCTCCCTGATTTACACCTAATTTTATTCAGCCCTTGTTCACGTTATCCATGATGAAGTAACTCTCATCTCCATTAGACTGCATCTTACCTCCAGAATTTATAACTTCAGGAATACAAGGCAGTAGGCAATGTTTTTAAATTTCCTCATTAAAACAACTCATTAGAAGTATCAAGCATTGATGAGCAATAAATCACCTCATTACAAAACAACCTCAGTTACAATTACGTTACTGGAGCTAGACTCCAGTGCTGATTCTCTTTTGGTAAAATTAATATTATTAGGCCTAAAGAGGTTCCAAATTCCATATTTATTTTAAAACAACACTAAATTTAGGGTAGGGAACCTTTGATGGGGTTCAAACAACTTGCTGATGCTTGATTATTTGGTTTTGGAGGATATGATTTACAGAGAAGAATCCATGATGAAGAAATACTAACAAACCTCCATATAGACCCTTTCAGTCTAAGGGAGGGGATGCAGTGGTGCAGTGGCTTAATGACACTGGAACTGCCATTCAGAAATGGTCTTCACTCCAGTAGTTCAAGCCCAGCTCCATGAGACGGTGTGAACTCCTGTCGCTCGATCCCTAGCTTCTGTCCATCCAAACAGTTCGAAAGCAAGCAATATTGTGAGTAGATAAGTGGGGTACAACTTTGGTTGGAAAAACTCAGCTGCTTTTGTGTATGGCTGGATCTGGTTGGATGTGAGGCTTCGCAACACGAGAAGAGGTGAAACCAGTGGAGGAACCTGGAAGAGACAGCAATTCCGAGCACTGCTAGCTAATTTGTGTAAAGCTAGTTTTCCCCCTTATGGTGCACCAAGGATAGATGCACAAGCATCAAACAGAATGAACTAGCAATCTAGGCTGTCAGGACTGCATTGTGTCTAGCATGTGTAGATTTCCCTGACATTGTATGCCATTGTTGTTGTTGTTAGCTGCAAAGTTGTGTCCGACCCATCGTGACCCCATGGACAATGTTCCTCCAGGCCTTCCTGTCCTTTACCATCTTCTGGAGTCTGTTTAGGCTCAGGCCTACTGCTTCAGTGACTCCATCCAGCCACCTCATTCTGTGTCGTCCCCTTCTTCTCTTGCCCTCAACCTTTCCCAGCATTAGGCTCTTCTCCAGTGATTCCTTCCTTCTCATTAGGTGGCCAAAGTATTTGAGTTTCAACTTCAGGATCTGGCCTTCTAAAGAGCAGTCATACACTAAATAAATAAAAACTCTAAGGTTTATGCTTACTTAATTAATTATTAAATGCATCTTTTGAAAAACAAGTGAGCAGAAACTTTTGTTTAAGAGTAACTTTAATTTGATTTGAGTTAAATACAGTTAACAGTATTACCTACTGTGTATCAACCTTTCTGTCATATTAAATTTCCATTCAGTGGCCAAGTTTTGAGGTCCTCAGGTGTTACAATCTATTGTATTTTTTTATTGTTGGGGGAGACCTTAAGTTCTATATTCATTCTCTTTATATGAAATAACAACAATGTATGTGATATAGTTCATATTTTTCAGTCAAGAAACTCCAGATGTAATCTCTTTCATATTGATCTTTTGGGGTATTTTCGTTTGTTTTGCATCTAAACCTCAAATTTGTTTTCTCACCTGAACGTACATCCTGACCCTAAATCATGTTGACATTAAAAAAAAAATCCCTAAGTAATTTAATCAATACGTACTTCTATCTAAGTGGCATAAACTTCCATCTCTAGTTATATTTTTACACTATCAGTTTGGGAAAATGCCATTAATCACATTCCTATTTGTTTGTTTCACACTTATAGAAAAAGCTAGCCTGTCAATACTAAATTATCCGTGTAGTAACATGTGCTTAACTAAACACGCTTATCTATTAAACGGTACTACCTGTCATGCTTCTGTTGATTAACCAACAGTAAACAGCAATGGATTCACTGTTTATTGTTGATTGATTGGCAATGTTACGGCTATTTCCCTAATACAAAACTCATTGCAAGAAAAATGTCTAAAATACTCACAAGAAAATATTGTGTATCTGTGCCTGTGTCTGCTTTTCAAAGTACAAGCTTCTGCTGAATGACAAATAAATTACCAAGTAGCTCATAAGAACTAAGTACACAATACTTTTACTAAACACTAGCAGAAAACTAGAACTTTTTCTGTTCAAATTCCCTAATCTAACCTAGATTGGCAAATTATTCCAAATTATATTTTTAATCAGTCAAGGTTTTAGCAATCTTTATAACAACCAAGTAACATCACACTATCTTATACAATTGTACCAGAACTTGCAAATAACTAAATCAATTTTAGAATGGCTCATATCTCACTTGAAACCTTGTAAAGCTTCAGAAAATAAATCAGAAATGGTAAATTATTTTCTTTTTTATTTGGAGGTCTCATGCATATCATGGGAATTTAGCAGCTAATAAATTCAAATAAATAAATGAATGAATAAATAAATGCCATCTGGGGATGTCTTAGGCAATATAGTGCCCACAGATACTGTAGTATTGACTCCTAAAATAATTGTCATTTTCATCAATAAAGTCTCTGTTTTAAATATAGACTTCCAAAGAAGAATGGTGGGCTTAAGAAAACTGTGAAAAATAGAGCCAAAATTTGTAGCAAAAGACAGAGGGCTGCCAAGTAGATTTGCTTCTTTGATCCTCTCAGGATAAAGAAGGGATATGAGATAACCCAAGCTGCATTCCATATGGTTGCTTCACACAAGGAAATTGAAAGCAGTGGTTTCCAGAGAGTGGAAGAACCAAGAACTGAATTTGCCAACCGCCCACAGAGGTTTCAAATGACACTAAGTCCCCACTTCTTTTGCTAACTATTTTTGGAAATTTGTCTATTTATTACTTTAAAGAAGTCATTTTATTCAAAGTGACAGGTCTGGAAATATACTAAGTTAGTGCCTTCAATCCTTAATATAAGAAAATGAAAATATATTTGTATAATTTTTAATTTAAAATAACCAGCAACAAGTGAAGCAAGTTTTGACTTTAGAAAGTTTTAAATGGATTAAGGGTTCAGAAAACATTAGAATATTGGACTCTGAAAATTAATATATTGTAATTCATTTTAAAGAATAAATTTATTTTTGTGGGAAAGAATTGTTTTTGATACTGGAGACATACAAGACAAACAACTTATAATAGCATTCAGAGATAGTTTTGAGGAATTGCATTGGGATTTTGAATCAATAAGGTCAACTATGTTGTATTTTTTTAAGATTATGCTATTCCCAGAAGAAGTTGTTACAGAAAAAGTTATGTCGTAAATTATTTATTTATTTATTTATTTATTATTGGGACTTATATGCCGCCCTATCTCCCGAAGGACTCAGGGCGGCTAACAACAATAACGTACAATAAATACAGAAGTTAAATAAAAATTAAAATTAAAGGCCCCTGTAGAATAAATCAAAATTAAAATTAAAATAAATTAAAAATTAAGAGTTAAAAATTAAAAACATAATTAAAATCCCTGTCAGTCCAGGTCAGCCAGGTGGAAAAGGAGTGTTTTGAGGCCGCGGCGATCTGGGGCCATCCGAAGCTCAGGGGGGAGCTGGTTCCAAAGGGCTGGCGCTCCCACAGAGAAGGCTCTCCCCCTGGGGGTCGCCAACTGACATTGTCTAGCCGACGGTACCCTAAGGAGGCCCTCTCTGTTTGAGCGTACTGGGCGATGGGAAGTCGTTCCCGGCAGCAGATGGTCCTGCAAGTATCCCGGGCCTAAGCCATGTAGGGCTTTAAAGGTAAGTACCAGCACCTTAAATCTCACCCGGAAGACAACCAGTAACCAATGCAGCTCACGTAGGAGGGGTGTAATATGGGAGTATCGGGGTGCTCCCATCACTACCCGCACGGCTGCACTCTGCACCAGCTGAAGCCTCCGGGTGGTCTTCAAGGGCAGCCCCATGTGGAGAGCATTGCAGTAATCTATACGGGAGGTAACGAGTGCATGGGTGACTGTACGTGGGGCATCTCGGTCCAGAAAGGGGTGCAACTGGCGTACCAGGTGAACCTGGGCAAATGCCCCCCTAGCCACGACTCCAATATGATCTTCAAAACTGAGTCGTGAATCCAGGAGGATGCCTAGATTGCGTGCTCTATCAACGGGAGGTAACATCTGTCCTCCTATAACCAAAGATGAAACCTCTTGGACTAAACGAGATTATAGCTGAGAACAACTTGAATAAAACTTGAAAAAGAATTGACCAGGGTGAAAATGGGACATGTTGCTATTGTGAGCTGCTATTTCTGATTTGCTGACATCTGGACTGGAAAAATGTTATGTATTGGATCTGCTTACAGTTAACATGATATTTAAGTCTTTTTCCCTACAGTCACTTTATGTATTCTAATCTGACAGGCTTTGTACTTAATTTTTTTTCCACTTAAAATAAGTATTTTTATGAGCTTATTTTCTTTAAAGAGAAATTATCCCTCTTTGTCATGTTAACTTTTAGGCTTTTGTTTATATTAACATATTTTAATTTCTTTATGTCTCTTAATGTGGTTTTCCTTATAGCTAAGAGTTCAGAGATTGATTTTTTAAAGAGATATGTTGTTATTTGGGATGGTTTTTCTTTGGATTTGCTGACATCTGAAGTGGAAAAAGGTTTTATGGTGAGTTTGATTACAGTTAAACGTAATGTTTAAACTTTTTTTTCCCTATAGCTATTCTATGAATTCTAATCTGATGATAGCATTTAACTTGTATTTAATTGTTGTATTTAATTGTCTTTCTACGTAAAGTAAGAGTTATTTGTGAACGTGTTTTCTTTAAGGGAGAAATTCTCCCTTTTTGTCAAATTAAATTTCAGACTTGTTCATAATATCACTAGGATATTGAGGTCACTTTAAATGTGGATTTGCCTACAGTTAAAGAGTTGAGATGTTTATATATGTTAAAGTTATTATTCTTCAGCTCTGGGCTGAAGAAGCTTCTTCAGTGAGAAGCAAAACATTTTCAAAGAAAAACAAGAAAGTCCAGTTGCTTCTTGAAAAAGCACCTTTGGGACAACCATGACCTGGATGACTAAGAATCTCCATAGACATTTATCCACCCAGTATTTTTATTATAGTATTTTTGAGTTTCCCACAAATCTTTTCAAAACTGGATTGTTTCCTTTTTGTTTGATATTCCATTTTCAGAATTTCTACTATCATTTATACTGTGGTAGAATTACCTCTGGTCTATATGAAATAGCTGATTTTGCTTAAATCTAATGATTCATTCCTCATAGCATTTGATTTTGCCAACTATTGCTTGTACTTGTTGGTTTTTGATTTCCAAATCTTCTTTATATTTTCTGATGCTAAGCCAATATTTTTTTATTAGGCTTGTCCTGATCCTTACATTTTTCAATTTTTGCTCTTTCATATTTTTAAAATTACTTGCTTCTGATCTTAATTTCTTTATTGTGGCCTCCAATCTGCTCTTCCACTAGGAATTGAATATGATTTTGATTTTGATTTTCTAATTTCAGTACTCAGTTCTTCCATATTCATCACTGTTGTACTGTAGGCTAGCTGATTGGTCTCTTCAATAGATGTTATTTTAATCATTATTTATATCCTTCATTATAGGTGCCAGGTTTTGTTTTTTTTAAAAAAAACTAGTATAATTATTGGATCTAATCCCCAAAATATGCTTTATTTGCACTAGGTATTTAACAGATTTTTTCTAAATATATAAAATGGAAAGGATATGCAACAATTTGATACTGAATAATCGCTGGTATAAAAGCCTGGAAAAATCCTGTTGATATGATGGAAGAACTACATCGGGGGTGTCAAACTCAATTTCATTGAGGGCCGCATCAGCATTGTGGTTGCCCTCAGGGGGCCGAGTGGGTGTGGCCTGGGTGGGCATGGCCTACTGTGTGGGCGTGGCTAAAGTGTGTATGGCCTACTGGGTGGGCATGGCCAGCTCTACATCGTTCGCATCAAGGGTGCCTATGGGGGCCTGGGCAGGAGTGGGACAGATCTGAGGGTCTCTGGCAGGAGGAGGGTCTCTGGGCCAGGGCCAAGGCAGTGGGGGCCGTTCCCTCACTGTTTCCAGCATGGCTTCGCAGGCCGCATGAAACCACTTCGCGGGTCGGATCTGGCCCCCGGGCCTTGTGTTTGACATGTCTGAACTACATTAACTAAACAAGGTCAATCTACACTCTGCATGGAGAATAAATATCTTACACTATGATAAGCATCCCACACCTTGTATGCCATCCAAACTCTCAGAAATTGCTGAAAAATAGGCCTGCCTATCTCAAGGGCATCCAGGATAATAAAGATTCTGCTAGGATGCACACTGATTTGCAAACCGTTTAAAAAATCATTTCATTATGAGATTTCATTATGGCAAAAACATATAGTCTTTAAAATTAGGCCTTGGCACATCCCTAAATTAAAAATGTTATACGGCTATCTAAAAAGTTTTAAACTTTAGTGAAGCATAACTATTAGCATGGTAGAGGATCTATTTTTAAGCTACATTGTCATCTATTGTTTTACATTATTCCATTCACAACCACTGCCAGCTGTCAAATTAGCAATGTAATTCGTTTTGAAAATCATTAGAGCCTAACACATTCTGACAAGTAAAAGTGAGGAATACTAACAGAAGAATGGAACAAATTCTGCTGGGCTTTTTCACCCTTGTGAGACTATACTCACAAAAGAAGCAGAATGTTAACTTTTTTTTTAGCTCCCATCCTTAGTAATTCCACTTGAATTTTAAAAGGAAATTAAGGAAAAACAACCCCTAGCAAAAAAAACGGTCAGTAAAAATGAACTGAAGTATTTAAAGAAAATTGGCAGGGTCACACTTGTAGCTTTCCTAATACAAAAAAAAAAATAAAGCTTTTGAGCATAGTAAAGTCAATACAAAGTTTTCTTCATATTTCATGCATTGGGGAAGGAATATGAATATACACAGAGAGAGAAAGAGAGAGATGGAGCAAGGGAGGGAGAGGAAGTAAAGTGGGGAGATGGTACTCCTTCAAACATCCTCATCAGAAAGCAGGGATCATTGACAGAACATCCCAGAGCTAAATCCTGCTTTCTTACACCATAATCTGGGCTTGGTGGTAAAATAGAAAGAAGCTTGACTTTCTGCAAAAAGATGAAGGAAACAAAACAAATGGAAACTTTGAGGTTCTGGATCTGCAGCTTGATTTAGTTGGAAAAGGTATATCTACAGCAGGGCTTTTCAACCTTTTCACCCATTGTACCACTTTTAGGATATGACAACATCCGAGAACCACCAGTCGCCTAGCAAGGTGTCAAAAACTTCATGACCAAAAATAAAATTAAAAAAAGGAAAAAAGTGATAAAGTACAGGTAGTCCTCGACTTACAACAGTTTGCTTAGTGACTGAAAAAAGTGCCCCCCAAGCCACAGCCGAGAAAGATACCTGCCTGCCCACCTGGTGGTGCTCTTCCTCCTGTCCGAGGTTTTCATTGTTGTGAGCATGAGGATTGGCAGTGGGGGTGGGGTGGGGTGTGTTTGGTTTTTATTCCCCCCCATCTGCTGGGTGGTTGCAGGTTTTGGTCACTTCACATGGCCCTGGGACACTGTGACCGTCATAAATATGAATCAGTTGCCAAGCATCTGAATGTAAATCACGAGACCCTGGAGATGCTGCAACAATCCAGCTGATCGGTGCTTCTTCTGGGCTCAGCAGAAGCGCCGGGATCAGCACCAAGCTCCAGCTGGAGCCTGGCGCTGATCCTGGCACTTCCGCTGAGCCCTGACAGCCCGGAAGAAGCGCTAATCAGCTGGAAAGCAGCACTGATCCTGGCGCTTCTGCTGAGCCCTGGCAGCCCTGCAGCTCCAGCCATCTCTCGCTCAGGCTTGTGCAGTGCTGCCACCAGTTCAGCTCATTCCCCTCCCCTGCTACCACTTTTGTAGGATGGCCGCATACCACCTGCCAGGTGCCAATGTACCACAGGTGGTACCCGTACCACTGGTTGAAAAGCCCTGATCTAAAGAAAGATTTTTTTAAAAAAACATTATAAATATCACAGTTGAATAACAGGTAAGATATGGTGAAACAGATTTTTTATTTTGTTGCAAAACAATTATTGTCTCTTCTTGCAGCTAGAGCTAGCCTTCTTTCCTTCCTTCCAGCAGTTTTTCAATTTCCCCCCCCAAAAAAGGAAATGGTTAGCTTGGATCTCCATAATGTCAGATTCTGAATATGGGAAATCTACTCCTGGTCTCTACCCTGGTTTTAGCAGCAAAAGCATTTGATCATGCTCAAAGGAGAAGAGAGCAAATTCAGCCTTATTGATTTTCTGTATGTTTCACCAGCTTTTAATCTATCTGATCATGCTACTCATTGAGGGTTTTTTCTTGGCCTGATAACAAGTAATTATGGGTAAAGAATTTACAGTTGCAGAACTCCCCTGTAAAGCTAGGAGAAAAAGAATAATTAGAAAGTCTGTCCCCTTATGCAAACACAGAAATACTGATTCTAAATTGAAAATAACTCACTTGCCGTAATCCTTATATCAATAATGCTTTCATCTAAATAAAGCTTGCTAAAGAGAATTTTAGGAGATTCGTGTTTGGAAAGAATCACTTTTTTATTCAAGTCTGACAGTCTCACAATGACTGATCAGTTGGAGGCTAGATGAAACTGCCTTAGGACCACATCTACTAGGATTTCATTATCTAATATCTAGCAATGAAGAAGGAAGCTACGCACAAAAAAAATCATAAAATAGGCCCATAGATAGGGCTTAATATTTATCTAAAACAAGCTTGAAAGCGGTATAAAATCAGATTGGATCAGTGGTTGCATCAGCAGTCTTGAAAGCAGGAAAAGGTATGTGTCCCAGTCTACACTTCCTGTTTATAGCCTACAATAAAATATGCAGATATCTTGGATTCTTATTTTTCTAAAGATGAAACTAGCATGTCCTGAGATGTGCTCTGGTGGCCATAGCCTGGAGTTCAGTCCTGATGGGGTTCAAGGTTGACTCAGCCTTCCATCCTTCTGAGGTCAGTAAAATGAAGACCCAGATTGTTGGGGGCAATATGCTGATATTGCAAACTGCTCAGAGGGTGCTTTAAAGCACTATGGGGCAATATGGAAGTCTAAGTGCTATTGCTATTGCTATTTGCAAATCTGTGAATGTTGCACTCAGAAGACAGCACAAAGAATCTATTCACCCTCTACCTTCGGCATTGTGACCAGACTCCATTCATCCTTTATCTTAGTATTAGCTCTTACTCCACCGTTATCATTTTTAAAACTGTTAGACCTTTTTGCAATTTACCAAAACAATATTCCTCCAAGAAGAAAACAGCATTCTTACCTTGTCTTTATTTTCAGAGCCAGAGGCTTCAAGTTTGGTTCGGATCACAAAAGGGGTGGAGAGTCTCAGAAGGACACGTTCAAACATGGCTGCAATCTTTGGAGAAACAATGTCAAAGCAGTCCTGGAATTTCAATGTCTTATGAACCTCACACTTGAGCTGCTTCCTGAGTCCTTCACCCAGCTGTAGTACCAACATGCTGGGATCAAACATCAGATGGAAAGGAAAAGCACGGCAGAAGGTGTTAATGCTTATCCTCAGATCTGAGGGGGACTGGGATGTCCCTAGAGGAAGCGCTTTTGTGATATTTGCATGTTCACGCTCTTTGATAATAAAAGTGAGACAGCTGCAGTTGCCTGGGTTTAGGTCCTCAGAACATATTTTATCGTTTACAATCTGTTCCACTTCAACATCCAGTTGGTAGATCTTCCTTGCTGCTGCCTTCACCATGCCCATCATGGCAAAGCCAACAATCTGATGGGGATGGAAGTAGTGAAGCATAAGGTTGCCTTCAGGGAGCTCTTTGCATAGGAAAGAAGGGGATTCTGAAGTGACCTGCCTCCCAAACGAAGTCCTTATGTGCTCCAGCAAAGCATCAAAGCCATTAAAAAAATCTTGCAAGGTGCCACCCACAGCTCGAAGAACTCTCTCATTCTCATTGAAGCAGATATTGAAGAATTCAGCCCCAAATTTCTCTTGTAGCTCCTCAAACTTTAAACCTGGAATAGACATAGGTCAGTATGAAATCACAGTGGAAATAATGATCCTAGGAGAGACAAATGTTTGGGAAAAGAGATCAACCTGGTAAGTTAGTGATAGACATTTGGGAGGAGAGTCTAGCTGTAGAGAAGTTTATCAAAGAATGGGACACTTAAAATGAGTCAGAACCCAGAACCATTCCAAGACCTGTAATCGCCAAACAGGTGTGGTTGGATGGCACCAGCTCACAGAATAAATAAAATAGGGTAAGCAGGCAATTATTGTGAGGTATGGCTTTTGAAGTGGAAGATAGCAAAAAGTATGGATAGCAATCACGTGCAGCTTAAAAAAGTCTTATCTCTGATATATTCAATGACAAGAAGCAGAAATCAACATTAAGACAAACACAAACATTACAAATTAATTATTAACATAATGAATAAAGCTAATGTTAGATGAATTTGACCACTGCAGATTAGAGACCTTAGAGGTAACGGTAAATCCCAAATGCATGTTCTCCAGATGTTCAAAATGGGAAATGTAAACATTTTTCTCACCATCAAAATAATGCTAAAAAGCATATGGCATTGATTTCCCATGCACAAGTATTCCAGTAGATACATTCCAGTACATAATTAAGACTATGGCTAAATATAGTCTAAACTGTATTATTATTAACATCACATTAACAGAGCAATCTAGTATATGTCCACAGAATTTATGTTGGCAACTACATGAAATTAAATGATAGTTAACAACATTGAGCTTTATGGGGTCAGTTTCTGAATTACAAGCTACAAATTAACCCCTTTGCAAATAAAAGATTTGATACATGTACCAGGCCAGTGGTAATAGCATGGTGTTTATTAACTTTACTATTTAACATACTAAATAGCTTCCTTTAAACTGTATTTCATCTACATATAGATCGTACAGTCCCTTAGTAAGCTTTAGTAAGGTAAAGATTCATAAATTTATAAAGTTTGCTAGAGTCCTCAGTGTGTGTGCGTGTGTGTGTGTGTGTTCTGGAAGATTTATCCAATATCATCACACAGATGCACCTAATCTAATCTTTTTCAGCAAAATTTGAAATTATTCACACATGAAAGTTCTACCCATATTTATAACAGGGATTGTGCAACTCCTGAGGCTAGAAAAACTAAGTTGATCAGTGAAATATTCAATTTCCTTTGCAACATTACTGGGGGAAAAGCTTATTTGATCAAAAATTCACTCACTTAAAAATGCAAATGCAGGAGGCAAATAAGCTCCTAGAATGTTTGCAGACAATGAGAATTTCCTTGGACAGCTTTCAAAAAAAGATGAAGTATACAAAGTACAAAGCAGTTTACTTGTTGATGTTCTAGTGACTTGCAAATTTCTAGGAAAGCATGACATGAACAACCTAGAGGACATAAATCAAGACTTACAAAAGTATGAGCATTTGTAAAGCTCTGGTGGTATTGCTTTTATTGTCATAAAAGAATCATTTGTCATACATTTGCCAATTGATATGGAAGCAAGTCTGAAGGAAACATCACTCATACTAATACAGGAAATCTAAGGCAGAAGAATAAGCCATTTGGAAGAAAAAAGGATTATAGTAAGAGGTTCAATTATTATAAAAGAGAAATACACAGGGCTTAAGAGAGGATGCTCTTCCCTCTTAAGATGGAAAAAGAGAAATACCTACTCTAAGGATTGAAAGGTGTCAAAACTCTGATTTAAAAAAAAGATTTTTCTTTCTACATGATCTTTGAGTATTTAGAGCAACTGCACAATCTCAGGTTAAGATGAAGATCAGTTTACGAACACTGATAGCTAGAATAATTATCTTTATAGGACAGTAACCCTATTAAGCAACCTTACAATAAAGATCTTAGCACTCCTTTATGCATTTCACTCTCAACAGCTATCATCTTATTGAACCTTCTCTGACAATTCAAAAAGAATCTACCTTCCTATAAACTCAAAATAAATGTTCACTTCCTGAATTCTGGGATGATTAAAGAACGGGTTATGGAATTCTACTGATTTAAGAAATGCATCAGATCCCCTCCCAGTCAACTCAGAGAGATGGGTCAAAAATGTGATTGATAAATAACAAACTTTTCTTAAGTCTAACATATTTTGTATCATTTAGTTTCTAGTTATTTTGAGTTATTTCTGTCACTCTTTTTCAAAACATGGTGCCCAGAACTAAGCATAGAATGTAAAGTGGATCTTAGAATTCAGAATCTTTAGAAACTATACTTTTATTATTGTAGCCTAAAATTCCATTTACTTGACTTTTCTTTTTTGCAGGCATGTCATTCCACAAATTATTTATTTATTGGTTTGTATGTTTATTTTTTATTTATTAAATTTATATGCTGCCCATCTCATTTTGAAGAGACTGTGGGTGGCTTATAGCAAATTCATGTTCAATTTGTCATTATTTACCAATCCAGAATCCTTTTCATCCGTGCTATACACTTTTCAGTCATCTTCATATTTATTAAGTATTTGTCTCCACCTCCTCATCCAAGTCATCATTAAAATAAAGAGTACCAAGCACACAACTGATAGTCTTTAAGTTTCTTTGAAGAGGACTTGTTAAGAATTAAGTACAATCTCTGAGTCTGCTATGTAGCCACCTAGTTGCAAGTCCATCCAACCCAAATTTACACAGCCTGCTAATCAGAATTCCTACACTTGAGTTGCTTAACCTGAATGGAAACAACCTTCTGCTTAGATACACATTCATTTCCAAACAAAAGTCAAAGTGGAAAATAACAATAGAGTACCAAGAATATTTGCGGTACGTTGGAGAATTCCTGAGACATCTTCAGTTTCATCATTGCCAGAATGGTCTGCGTAGGAGCATCGGTTGGAAATATTGTGGAAATTCTTTTCAGCATCCCTATAACTAGAAAGAAACATACAATTGATGGTATATGGTAGCAAAACAAAGACCATCTGAGTATTTTAAACAACAACTCTTTCTGAGGAAGAATGATCATTCTTTTTGAAAACATAATCTAATACACAATTTTTCAACCTTGGCAGCTTGAAGATGTGTGATCAGCAACTCCTAGAATTCTGAGTGTTGAAGTCCACATATCTTCAAGCTGCAAAGGCTGAGAAAGACTGATCTTCCATCTTTTTTTATGGAAATGAACCAGCAATCAAATGCAACAAGCAAGAAAGTGGAATCTGAAGATCCATATTTGTCCACAAATGTATAACATATTTCTCCTTCCTAAAACAGAAAAAACTCTGTAGTTTCCAAGTACTTGCTTGCAGGTTATCTAACAGGGAAGCTTATAGCCCTCGTTGATATTCTGAAGAAAGTAAAGAAGGAGAAACAAAACTAAACAGGGAATAGACACACAGGTATCATCTTAACCCTTGAGGTCTAGGAATGTGAATTTCAAAAGAAGAATGGACACTTTGCTCTAGTTTCCACTGCTTTTCTTCCATATCTGTGCTATACTTGGCATCAAACTATGAGCAAGTTTGAAAGGTGATTCCCTAAGCAGCAGCTTCTTCTGCTATTGTAGCCTGAGGTACTTTCCTGACGTGTCTGAATTGTTAACTAAGAAGAGTTGAAAGGATAGCTTGACTAAAAGCCCACAAGGATAAATGTCTAAAACTTGGGAAACCTCAGAAGCTTGTGCTGAATTTTAACACATGCTTGTAACCTAACCTGAATAGTATGCCAAAGAATCAAGGGCATAATTGGAAACAACAAGCATTATTTGCTTAATCAATATAACTCCACAGCTTAATCAATACAGCTCTTGCAGGTGTCTCATCCATACAATATTGCAATGAGAGCCAGCAGTAGCTGTTAGATCCAATTCTACCATTAAGCAATGGAATAATCACCTCCAGCTGCAGATGTTTGGTTATCTTTCAGAACAAGGATTTATTATTATTGTGAGTATACTGCAGTATATGGAGATTGGTACTCTGAAATTTTCTGCCTCGTGAGACAAAGTAATTTGGCAAGCACGTCTATCATGCACCTTCAGTTGGGGAGCAAAATAGTAACAAATAATAGTCAATGCAGACTAGGGAACACAAAAATAGATACAATGAGATGGTGCCAATTAGTTTTATGAAGCATCTGTTGCTTTATCATATAAATTGAAGCTGCCTGTTACTCAGTTGAATCTAAATATTGATATGAGTGATCAATCTTTTATGACTTTGTTTGAAAGTCAGTGAATTTCTATGGCAAAGGTGACTTGAACCTGGGTGTCCCCAGTCATACTCCAACACCTTAATCACCATGCCATGCTGGCTTGAGTTTTGCTTGTAAAACAAAAGAAAGACACAACTCAGCAAATTCATAACTACGTCAAAGGCTTCCAATGCACAAAATTCAAAGTTCAATTCTTATATTTCTAATTAATGAAAGATTAGGTAGCAGCCAGTAATGAAAGAAGACCCATTTCTGTTTTTAGTCACAACTTATTTGGACATAACTAGACACATTTAGCCATTCACCTGGTGCCTTATTAGGCAACTGTTTATAGTATTTAGTAGCCTACCTCCATCTGTTGCCCTATAGATATCTTGGAAATAATAGCCCCAAGCACTATGGCCAAGAGAAAAAAACTGTGGGAAATATACTGCAAAAGAGATAGGAAAGAGAAAATTGCAACACACTGGTTTAATAATAACGTTTATTTTTATTTTACTTATCCAATTTATATAGCCACTCATCTCAAATCTTTCGTGTGTGTGTGTGTGTGTGTGTGTGTGTGTGTGTGTGCATAAAAAATTGGATTGCTAACAAAGAATTAAAGGGAGACTGGTATAGCTATTTCAAGCTGCTTTGCTCTCATCAGCCAGCCACACCCTTCTGAGATTCGAACCTGGGCTGCTTGCACATTAGGCAGTTGTTTTAACCTCTAGGGCACAGGCTCTTTCTCAATTTGGATCGACACGGTGCATCAAAAGACATATGTATATATTCATAAAATCATATAAAGCCAGATTACAGATACAACACAATCTCTCTCTTTCTCTCTAGCGCAGGTAAGAAAAGTATAATCCATAGATATTAACATAACCAGGAAACAAGGCCCTTAGCCCACTTGGGAGTTCAGGGTTATTTTATTTCACTTTATTTTATTTTATTATTTATTATCATTTGTATAGAGCACGGTGGGTCATGTGGTTAGGATGCTGGGTTGGAGGTTAGCAAGCCCGTGTTCAAGACCCGAGTGCTGCTGCATGGTGGGATGAGCTGCCCTCATTTGCTCCAGCTCTTTTGACGGGGACATGAAAGGAGCCTTCATGGGTATCCCCCAGGCAGCAGTGATATCACCGGTTAATCCTTCAACCCAGAAACACCTTAAATGGTGCCTGCTGCACTATCGGGAGAGGGGATCATTTGTATGCCATCAACAAAGCTTCATTAACATCTCCTAACAACAAAATATTCATAAATGTGCTCACTTATCATGTGGTCACTTAACATCTAAAACCATAAAACTGTCACCTCCAGGGAAAACTATCAGTCAGTATTCCTTTAAACCTATCCTCTAGATGTTCAGTAAAAGATGATGGTCTTTTACCTGCTTTTAGAACAGCAAGAAGGTATCCTCATTTTAAAAACACAGAAAATGATGGAATTCTATAACAAAATTCCAAAGAATTAAAATTCTAAAAGATCAAAAAAAAATCTCTGTGTATTGATGACAAGTTCACCAACAGATCATGCTTTATAGCATCATGGGATGGGAAGATTCTGCTTAAGGAGATTGTCCTGAAAATCTGAGGACTGTTAACCTAGAAGGGCTATATAAACCAGCACTTTGATTTGTATCCAGAAACCTACTACCAGAATCACAAGATGAGTGTGATTCTGTTGAACTGGGGCAGGTCTGTCAGCAATTGGACATTTGTGTTTTAGGTGAGCTGCGATTTCTGGGTAGTCTTTGAAGGTTGTTCTAAAGCCCAGCCAACCCACCAAGAAGCAATGCATGAGTGACTTTGCCAAAACTCCTGTTGCAAAAATGGCACCTTCTAGCATACAAGTTGAAGACTCTCTTTCTCTGTTATATACAACTGCTGTTCCAGTAAAAGTTGTAAGTCCAATGGGAGGGGAAAAAATTCTAGACCTTACCAAGAACTAAAAATGGAGTTTTATTGTGTCTAAGCACTGTCTAGACAGCAGTTATTCCATCTGAGGAAAATTTAATCTCACTCCAATCGTTCCCATTTGGATCAGGATACTATGATCTAATGGTACTGGATGCTCTCCAGTTCTACTAGATGTGCTCTGGTCCCGCTAGAGAACTAGAAGGACTATAAGGATTGCCGTCTTTTCTTTTTAAGTCCTGTGCAGCTTATCTACAAAGCAACTAAAGGAACTGAAGACTGAAGATTGAAGACTGAAACTCAACTGGAAGGATTGGAATTAATCTGCATCTTCCAAGTTCTTCTATGGACAAATCCCAACCACTTTTTCAACAACCCTCCTGCAGATCAGAAGGTTAGAGACCAGGTGGGAATTTGTAGAACCTCTAAATGGAGGATATCTTCAGAGGGAGCACATAGCCTTTAAGACAGTCAGTGCAACTTCCTCCTCTAAAGAAGTATTCCCCATCCCTTGAATCCAAATATCTATTCTTTCCTGGGCAATTCAAATAAGTCAGAGAGGTAGGGAATCCAGCCTCTGCTGCTTGTCTCACACTACCCCGTCTACCTCTTCAGACTCCACAGACTCAAAAGAATGCTGGATGATATCATAGGACACTGTTACAGTGATCTTTACAGTAGAGATGTGAAATATAATAGTAGAAACTTCCACAGTAAATCCAACTTCTTGCCAATTTATTACTGATTCTGGATATTGTTAAAGAAGCTATTGGTATTTGCACTTAATTGGTATTTGCATTTACCGTATATACTTGAGTATAAGCCGACTCGAGTATAAGCCGAGACCCCCAATTTCACCCCCCAAAACTGGAAAAAGTTATTGACTCGAGTATAAGCCGATCCGCCGTTCTGCAAGCCTCTGCCGCCAGCAGAGGCTCGATCCGCCATTTTGCAAGCCTGAATACACAGGAATACCCTGTGTGGCCGCGGCTCTCGGGGAAGCCCTGGCTGTCCGCTTCCTCGCTCCACGCTGCCATTCGGGGCCCGCGCGTTCCCCAGGCAAATCGCGGCGCCCAGCAGGCGAGGAAACACGCCCGCTCCAGTCGCCCCCCCTTCCCTCAGGAGTCGCGAAGCAAGTGACCGCCCGGAGCTTACCGAGGACTTGCGCGCGGCCGAGGCTTCGGTGCTTCCAGGATCGCGCGCACCTCTCCCAAGCCGCCGCCGTCCGGAGAACTGCCGAAGTTTGGGGAGGTTTGGGGAGGTGCGCGCGCGCCTCCCCAAACCTCCCCAAACGTCGGCAGGTCTCCGGACCTCCGCGCCCTGCCTGCCTGCTTCTTTCCGCTGCGGAAAGAAGCAGGCAGGCAGGGCGCGGAGGAACGGAGACCTGCCGACGTTTGGGGAGGTTTGGGCGCCTCCCCAAACCTCCCCAAACGTCGGCAGGTCTCCGTTCCTCCGCGCAGACCTGCCGACCTTTGGGGAGGTTTGGGCGCCTCCCCAAACCTCCCCAAACGTCGGCAGGTCTCCGTTCCTCCTGCCGACCTTTGGGGAGGTTTGGGCGCCTCCCCAAACCTCCCCAAACGTCGGCAGGTCTCCGTTCCTCCTGCCGACCTTTGGGGAGGTTTGGGCGCCTCCCCAAACGTCGGCAGGTCTCCGTTCCTCCGCGCAGACCTGCCGACGTTTGGGGAGGTTTGGGCGCCTCCCCAAACCTCCCCAAACGTCGGCAGGTCTCCATTCCTCCTGCCGACGTTTGGGGAGGTTTGGGCGCCTCCCCAAACCTCCCCAAACGTCGGCAGGTCTCCGTTCCTCCGCGCAGAACTGCCGACGTTTGGGGAGGTTTGGGCGCCTCCCCAAACCTCCCCAAACGTCGGCAGGTCTCCGTTCCTCCTGCCGTTTGGGGAGGTTTGGGCGCCTCCCCAAACCTCCCCAAACGTCGGCAGGTCTGCGCGGAGGAACGGAGACCTGCCGACGTTTGGGGAGGTTTGGGGAGGCGCCCAAACCTCCCCAAACGTCGGCAGGAGGAACGGAGACCTGCCGACGTTTGGGGAGGTTTGGGGAGGCGCCCAAACCTCCCCAAACGTCGGCAGGTCTCCGTTCCTCCGCGCCCTGCCTGCCTGCTTCTTTCCGCTGCGGAAAGAAGCAGGCAGGCAAGGCGCGGAGGTCCGGAGACCTGCCGACGTTTGGGGAGGTTTGGGGAGGTGCGCGCGCACCTCCCCAAACCTCCCCAAACTTCGGCAGGTCTCCGGATGGCGGTGGCTTGGGAGAGGTGCGCGCGATCCCGGAAGCACCAAAGCCTCGGCCGCGCACAAGTCCTCGGTAAGTTTTTTTGTTGACTGGAGTATAAGCCGAAGTGGAATTTTTCAGCCCAAAAAGTGGGCTGGAAAATTCGGCTTATACTCAAGTATATACGGTAATTAAAATAGGGTTCTCTGAAGTGGTTAATATTGACCCCATGACTCAATAGGACTATCCAAGGGTCAATATTGTTGTTATTTCTATTCATAGTAATATTCGTTAAAGTAGTATTTATGGCAAGGTATCCATTGAATGAGTTGTAATTATTGAATATACTGTATTACTGCAACTTTTTTGGTTGTTCATTTATTGAAGAATCCTGGCAAGTTACTGTAAAAAAAAATAGAGCAGGTGATAATTTCCCCTAAACTAGATTGTAAATAGGTTCTAGGAAAGATAATTTTCTTCAAAGATTACTTTAATGTAAATATTATTCCCTCCCATTGCTTGTGGCCTGGAATGAGAAAGGAAAATGTGTGTGACATTTTACTTCATTTTTCTGCTAGCCACTGCTGTCCAACAATTCCAGCAAGATTGAAGGGAAAGTTTAGAATAATATATGAAATCCAACTCACAAAAGTATTTAAAGGGCATTGTATGAGCCTCCCTGAAGCATTTTGAACCTAAGTGGTACAAACTTTTTGGCATGATGTCTTAGTGCACAGTTCCTTGCATAGAGAAGAACTATAAAGGAGCACAAAATGGAACAAAAAAACGAAGATGAGGTATGTTGGCAGCAGTCTCCTTAAATGTTTGTTTTATTGCATCAAGGAAAAGGTCAGGTTTTAATTGTTTAAGACAGTTTAATTGCTTAGTTTCAGATATTTTCACTATTTCCTTACAAAATTATAAAACAGAGAATAGGAAAAGAGTATGACAGATCTATTTGGGATTGAAGAAAGATATTACAAAAATTGTCAGTGAAATATGTGTTAATGATACATTAAAAATGTACTTCCCACATCCTATTGAAATAAATAAAATCTACATAAACAAAAGAGGGACGCGGTGGCTCAGTGGGTTAGGACGCTGAGCTTGTCGATCGGAAGGTCGGCAGTTTGGCGGGTCGAATCCCGAGTGCCGCGTAACAGAGTTGAGCGCCTGTTACTCGTCCCAGCTTCTGCCAACCTAGCAGTTCGAAAGCACGTCAAAATGCGAGTAGAAAAATAGGGACCACTCCGGTGGGAAGGTAACAGCGTTCCGTGCGCCTTTGGCGTCTAGTCATGCCGGCCACATGACCACGGAGACGTCCTCGGACAAGCGCTGGCTCTTCGGCTTTGAAACGGAGATGAGCACCGGCCCCTAGAGTCGGAAACGACTAGCACGCGTGTGCGGGGGAACCTTTACCTTTACCTTTACATAAACAAAATATTGTTTTTGCACCAACAACTTTCAGTGAAATGACTCACGTGTTGCATCTTAGGACATCATGACTGTCTTTGCCTCACAAACTTTGGTTCCTGTATGAATCCATTTTGGATATGTAAATGGTTTCAACCATAAATTGACTAAATTGGATGGATTTACATCTCTCAAAAAAATTCAAAAGGGTTATCACCAGGCAAGCCTGACAACTTGTGCAATAGTCAGTAGGTTCTTAAGTACATTGTATGAACGTATCTCATTTATACCTTCCTCCAATCAGAAATTCATTCGGATTTTTTAAAAAAATTGAATTGGCAGATTTCCTACTCCTAATTCAATTTAAGGGCACCTGGTTGGTAAAGCTACCATAAGGCAATATCTTGGCAATCAGCAATTAGTTTTTTATTGCCACCCACTCACTGATCTATCTCTATACTCCTTTTGGAGTTTTGAAGAAATCGGTTCTACTTACCCAATAACTTGATGCTCATAATGTTGTAGCGTCCTCTGGAGAGTCTGCCTTATGGTCTGCGGCTACAGAATAAACAAAGAAATAATAATAAAAATGTTATCAGCAGTTTGTCAGTCAGCCTAGCTCTCAGCATGGTGTCTGAACAGAGGTGGCTACTGATATTATTGCTTAATCTAATGTATATTTTTCCAATTACATATTTTTTCCTCCCCTTGCACATCTGCTGTGCCTCCTCCAGAGAAATGTGAAGAAAGCTGCCCAGAAGTAGCAAGCTGTTTTTGTTCAACAAACACATCAATATTTCAAGACTCTTCCTCATATTTTAGTCCTCCCTTAAATCAGTTTCTTTAGCATCAGTGTAACCAAATACAAAAAGCTGCAAAAGGAAAACATGATGTGTACAGAACAGTATGCTAGACACTTGGGGCCAAGCTTATACATCTCACCACAGGTTTGCTCTCAACTAAGTCTCTCAAGACTAGTCCCAGTGCTGAAAGTTTCTTCTGCATTATTTTCAGTGACATTATACCGTGTTTTTTTCTTTCTATTGTTTTACAGTGGTGGAAGGTTGCCATGTTCTTACTGGCAAAATCAGTAACTTTTCACATTTCAACTCACAGGTGGGCAACTTGGTGACAGTGGAACTCAACTCAAAGGTTTCCTGCTGGGCTCCCTTTGGCATCTGAATTGTTTTACAAAGGTTCTTTTGTTTAAAGCATAAATGAAACGAGATCTACTGTGCTGAAAAGTGTATCTATCGCAGTCTTCCATTTATAAAACTGGTTTTTTTGGAATTCTGCATCAACCATTCCAAATAAATAATATCAATAAATAAAATAAAATAAAATAAAATAAAAACCAAGGGTGATTGCAGCCCAATCTTCTTGCCTTTTTAAGTGTCACCAACCTGCCCAGAAAAAAAAGGAAACGATGGGATGAAATTGAGCATCTGGGAAAGGAGTTGGAAGGTTGTAATAATGACCTTGTCTCTGGCAGCAATGGTGGCCATTTGGCGTGAATGTCCATAATATCCTCTCATAATTCCAAATATGTCCATCTGCCCAGAAAGGAAGGTTAACCCTTGCTTCCGTTAAACCCTCTTAGAAGAGAACTTCTATCCAAGTCAGAAGCAGAGGCGATGAGGAAAGATGTGAAAAATGATGGAGACCCCAGGAGTCTTTGCTTATGTAAGCTCAAACACTTGAAATCAAAAAGGAATTCTAAAGAAATTCCAAACAATCCTAACATGAAACAGAGATCTAGAAGCCTCTTTCACAAGAAAATCTGTAGGACCGTGGAAAACAAATATCTGCATGCAGCATTTCATGTGGTTTTTAGATTATAACCTTATCCAAATTCTCAGGGATGACTCACACCCTGGTCGGTATCTCTTTACTCTCCTACCATCGGGTAGGAGATATAGGAGTATAGCCAGCCGTACCAACAGGCTGAAGAACAGCTTTTATCCATGGGCTGTTAGGCTCTTGAACGGGAAATAATTTTATAAACTTTATGTATGATTGACTTGCGAGGCCGGTGTGTTGTGCAATTAGTTCACATGGTGTAATAAGATGGAGGGTTTGTTGTCACTGTAAGTTGTGGGGAGGGGCACGAAGGGAGGCTCAGCCAATCTCAATGTATACATGGTTGTACTTTGACAATAAAGGTCCATTCATTCATTCATGTAAAAGATAAAGATTCCCTCAAGTCAAGCTTGACTCTTGCTGATTTCTCAGGAAAGTCCATGTAATTTTATTGGCAACAGTATAAAATGGTTTGCCACTGTCTTCTTAAATGGCTTTTTAAACCAGGCTCAGCTATGAAATTTCCTGCAGGTCTCTATCTAATTTCTAACTCGCTCCAACCCTGCTTTTCTTCTGAGGTCAACCAAGTATGGCTGGATGCTCGCTGTAAGATAGAAGCTCCCAGATGACTTCATAAGACACAAATTGGAATCCATCTCAATAGTTTTCAACAAGTGGAATAATTTGGCAACAAAAGCAAGTTATTTTGTCATGCCAATCGAATACAACCCTTTGTTTTCTCCCCAGCAGTAAATAACCACCATTTCTTTAGCAAAATTGTATAATGTTGGGACTTGAGGCACTATTGCGATGAGGCAAACTAGTCACTCTCCCAGCAACAGATGATCTGCCTATCCAGCATCAGAAACTTCCTAACACAGGGTCTGCAGAGACAAATGGAACCTCTTTTCAGCACAGTTGCTGAAACTTATAGCTTTGGAGAAATAAATTCACAAAACCTCTAGTACAAATCTTAGGAGGAGGGGGAGGGTCCAGACCCTATTCATCTGCACAAAACAACCTCATTATTTTGCATTACCACCCTATTTCCAAAACATAAATCCTCATCCACTATAGATTTGAACGTGAGTGAAAGGAAAGGGCACAAGTCCCTATTCAGAAGGCATGTCTATGATTGTTGTTGGATGGAAACACTATACCGCTGTCATTCCATTGCTTCTAAAGAAGAGGCATATTTAGAAGGAAATTACAAGAAAAACAACTCCTGCACTTGGAGAGGTAAAGATTGCTTCTCTTCCTTCTTGGTGCCTGAAGATCATATCAGTCTTGAGTAAACAAAAAACACACACCCAGTTTCAAAAAGCAAATTTAGATCAGCCATCACCACCACCAGAGTCACAGACTATTTGCTGACATTTTATAATCTATCTGTTACAGTATTCTACTATTATACTGTTTCTTAACCATGGCAATGATTAGCAGTGTGGTCTTCAACTCCCAGGATTGATCAACCACAATTTATCTTCAACAACAGCAGACAATCCATACGATTTCTCAACATGTGATGGAATGTAGAAAGGAGATAAATTCCAAGAAGGGAGGGTATGCCATCCAGAGGAGTAAAAGGCAACTCAGTCCAGATATTTTGTGTGAGAGAAGAGGGTGAACACAGTCCCTACTTAATAATTTCCAGTGAATATGGTACAAACAGATAATAGAGTCCTCAGTCTGTCAAGATTCTGTCTATAGGTGAGGAAACAAAAAGAACTCAACTTGGCAGAATCACATGTCATCTCGGTTTTTGGGCCTGACAGATATCATCCCTACGCTGAGTCCACAATTAGTAGAAGCCAACGTTAGCAATTTACCTGTATTGTGATGGGCAGTTTAGCTACACTTGAAAAATAAAGGGAGAAAATAGATTTAAGCCTTTTTAAAAGCTGCATTTTTAAATTCTGCATCAAGCAATTACGCCTGCTCTCAGTAGCAGCCAAATTTACCCTCTCAGGAAATCTTTAAAAAGAATCCAATGTGCTCTCACAAAAGAAATTAACAAAAGCTCCATCCAAATAAGGCCACAAACAAGGAAACCACACTTTCCCATTTGGAGAGGCAGGTGTTTAAATCGAAAGGACCTGACAGGGTAGAAATTCTCCTTGGATGCAGCTAAAAGAAAAGACAATTTCGTGGCAACACAACAGGCTGATTCATACTGTGAAGAAAGGAATGGATAAAGAACATGAAGTTCATCTCTAAAATTTAAACCACCAATAAACTGCCTTTCATCTTGAAAACTAGGGTCAGTTTGACAAGCTGCCAGCTTCTGCACCATCAGAATAAAAGATTTAAAAGCAACATTCATTTAACCCCCACAAAATACAAACAATTCTTCCTTAAGCACTGACTGTGTTTTACCTGCTTTCCAGCACTATAACTTTTTTTAATCTACATCCATCTACTTTTTGGATTCCCTGAATTTTCAGGTTCCCAATCACAGATTTTTGCAATTATAAAAAGCAGAAGGCTGTAATGGGCAAAAGCTAAAGTGAAATTTTATTCCTGGTTGGATGTAATCGTGATTTCTATATTTAAGGTATCAAACTATCCACATTTTTTGCCTGTTTGATTAACAGAGACTTCCCCAATGTGCTGCTCTCCCAATTAATTGGTCTTCAGTTTCCATAAGATACAAATGTAATTTATAGACATCATGAAACTGGGGCATTTGACATCTAGGAGGCACCAGATTTGGCCTCATCAGGCTTGCCTGAGATTATAGAGATGTAAGTAAAATAGACTTGGAGGGCCAGGCTGAAAAAAGCTAAAGTGTATGTTTCCTTCATTTTTATGAGGGAGACATTTAAGCCTAGCACAGAATTACAAATGTCAGGTAATCACCCAAGTCTCTGCAATAAAGACTTTCATCCCTCAGACTGCAGCTTTCACAGGAGCCAAGAATAAGCCATGAACAGAATAGCAGATGCAGTTAATCCCAGTAATGGTAAAAATCAGTACCTACAAAGACAAAAGACCTAACATGTCTTATCTGTTCCCATCTCCTGCCTTTATATCACAAAGAGTAATAGTCTCTCTTTCCTCAAACTTTTCCATTAGGCCCACCTGCAAATAGTTTTCAAAATGGCTTCCCTTCATCCTGGGCACAGATAAAACAAAACCTTTTTGCCACTATATAAGTTAGCCTTGGATGTTTTCCTGCATGACCCAAGGTCTGAAAAGATACATGGCTGTGTTTGATGCACCAAATTACATGATCATTAGGCTAAAGTGGCTCAGGGACGCGGTGGCTCAGTGGGTTAGGACGCTGAGCTTGTTGATCAGAAGGTCGGCAGTTTGGTGGGTCGAATCCTGAGTGCCGCGTAACAGAGTGAGCACCTGTTACTCGTCCCAGCTTCTGCCAACCTAGCAGTTCGAAAGCACGTAAAAATGCAAGTAGAAAAATAGGGACCACTACGGTGGGAAGGTAACAGCGTTCCGTGCGCCTTTGGCGTCTAGTCCAGGCATGCATTTAGGACACCCCAGCTGTTGAATTACTGAAGATCCTAGCAATGCCATCTACAAAGGTTACGTTTTGCTGCCATCATTGGGATTATGAGAGAAGACATTTTAAAAAGAGGAAAATCAAACTGCTCTTTAGTTTTACTATTTGTTATGCTGGTTGAGCTGATCAGAGCAGAAATGCAGAATGTTCTAAAGTTCAAGTATCATCAGCCCAGTTATGCCAACATAGTTGATAGCTACACCAATGTAGTACAAATATCAGTCCTTCAAGGTGGACCAGGTCAGGAAACAGACTCTTAAAAGAGTTTCTTACTATGTTACCTCCATTCCAGGCTTAAAACCTATTTTTGTAACTGTCGCCCCATAGTTTCTCCAATCTCATATCTGTGGCTATCCACACCAAGAGATTTGGAGAACATTGGTTGGACTTCAAATTCCAGAGAACCAGGTGTTCTCATGATACAGGAAGGAATTCCTCTGCTGAAATAAAATAGACTAGCCCGGAATGAGGGACTACAAGAGACATTTTGTATGAAACTGCTTGAGTTCCATGATAGAAACAAAGCATGATATAAAGCTTAAAATGGAGCAGAGTGGCTCATGCAGTTAGGACACTGGGTTGGAAGTTAGCAAGCCCATGTTCAAGACCCAAGAGCTGCTGCGTGGTGGGGTGAGCTGCTGTCATTCGTTCCAACTCTCCGACAGGGACATGAAAGGAACCCTCACAGTGTCCCCCAGGCAACAGTGATGTCATTGGCTAATCATTTCAACCAAATAGTGCCTTAAATCAGGGGTCCCCAACCCCCAGTCCGTGGACCGGTACCAGGCCGCAGCATGCCAGCAACCAGGCCACACAAACAAGCAAAGCCCCATCCGTGGGATGCAGGCAGCACACAAAACCACACACTCTTGGGTCCACAGAAAAACCTTTCCCCACGGAACCGGTCCCTGATGCCCAAATGGTTGGGGACCTCTGCCTTAAATGGGGCCTCCAACGGAAACAGGACAAGAAGATTAAAATATAGTTAATCAAAACAAGTTTTCATAGAAGCTGGTCAACCTCCCAAACCCACAAATTGGCTCTAAAACAGCAAAGCAACATACACATTCTACCAAGTGAGTGCCCAATTCAGGTAGTCCTTGATATATGGCCACAACTGAGACCAAAATTTCCATTGCTAAGCAGTTGTTCAGTGAGTCGTGCCAGATTTTATGACCTACTTATTAAGTATATCACTGCAGTTGTTAAGTGAATCACACAGTTGTTAAGCAAAAATGGCTTTCCCCCATTGATGTTTGGAAGCCAGCTGGGAAGTCACAAATGACAATCGCATAACCTCAGAACCCGTTGTAAATGCATCCTGGTTGCCAAGCAGACAAATTTTGATCATGTGACCATGGGGATACAGAAACAGTCATAATTATGAGGACCAGTCATAAATCACTTTTTTCAGTGTCACTATACCTTTGAGCAGTCACTAAGCAAATGGTTATAAACTGAGGATTGCCTGCATTAATATGCACTGTATATGAAATGCATAGATATTATGTATTATGTAAATATTATTTATGTGAATTCACTTTTATAGATTTGATAATTTTCATCTAAAAATTCACTTTGTGCAGAAAAAGTAGCTACTATATGATTGGTGTCAACACAATACTTTGCACCAAAACTCTGAAAACATGTTAAAACTTCTTCTGAACAAAACCACTTGGACACTTTCCTGCCAAAAATTTCTGTCCTCATCCAGCTATTTTCATTATGATACATTACCGAGAAGTAGAGAGAGCATGATTTTCCTTATATTTTTATTATAACTTTGGGCCAGACATTCTCTTTCAGTTGATATCAGCTCAAAGAGTAGCTGTTGTGGGAAAAATTGGAGAAGGAAGGTGTGTATTTTTGCCATAACTTCATAAATAATATACGTTTATTATATTATATTATATTATATTATATTATATTATATTATATTATATTATATTATATTATATTATATTATATTATATTATATTATATTATATTATATTATTATATTTATATTATATTATATTATTATATTATATTTATTATATTATATTATATTATTACTATACTATACTATACTAACTATACTATACTATACTATACTATACTATACTATACTATACTATACTATACTATACTATACTATACTATACTATATATTGTATTATATTATTATATTAATGATGAAGGGATAACAATTTTTAACAATCCAGAATCTATCAGGGATATGATTGCAATACAGTAATGGTTAAAATATTATTTTTCTACCCAGGTAAATGCTTGTTCAAAACTGCATGTTGTGCTAAGAACTGCAAGACCTGGTTACAGAATTAACCCATTTTCTGGATTTGGAAAATGCCCTGAAACATAAGGTGAGCCTGCACAATATTGCAAGGCACAGAATACTTTAACAATATCATGGCCGCCTGACCAAGCTTAGTCAGATGTGCTAATGCTACCCCTAGGGTTTTCACCTATAAATGTTGAGTTAACAAATTACTCTTCCACCTTGACTTACTTCCTAGAAAAATTGTTAATATAAAAGGAGAGAGGAGATCTCTGACATTGTCTTAAAGTATCTAGGCATGGCAGCCCACAGATACAATGCCTTTTTTAAAATAAAAACCAATATGATCTGTAATGTATTGGTCCTGTTTTACTTGAACTGTACCACGTGGTTTTGTATGCGGTTGAGATTGCTTAATTAGGGAGTTGGGTAACAGTTGCTGGCTCCTCAGACAAGCAGTCTCCAGGACCACCATTAGTTGGCTCTAGGGCAGCAATAGGCTCATTCAAACCTCTTGCCTGCCGCCTACTGTCCAGCAGTATAAATAGCTGTGTAGAAGCCTTGGTTAACAGTTCAGTTCCTGCATTCAATAAAGCATGTTCCTGCCTGAACTCTCTCGCCTCGTCTCCTGCTTGCTGCAAAAAACCCAGTACACAACATGATCACAATTCCAAATGCATTCTCACAGCCCTAAAAGCAAGTTTTGTATGGCAGGGATTTTGAGTTAACTAAACAAAATCATTCTGAAAGGACTTGTAGTAGCTTGAACAAGCCTACATCAAAGGGGCTTGATCAAACTACTACATGTTCTATGTCAAAGGCTCACTGATGATATCATAAATAGAGATAAACATAATAGAATGAATGAATAATGCTGAATAAATCTGGCAGGTTGAATATGTTGGTCTGTTCACATTTAGGGCTAGGTCCTAAATGTTGTTATTTTTTTCAAAAAAAAGATCAGGCCAGTAAGCTGTTCCCATCATGAGCTGTATGTTCAAAATTATTACACCAATCTCTGGATCCACTCTTGATTTTTACTGAACTTCACTCTATTCCAGGTATCAGGTTTCTTTATTTCAAAAATATGTCTATTTTGGTGTGGGTGGGTGGGTGGGTGGGTGGGTGTGTATAAGAGAGAGAGAGAGAGAAGTAAATTTCAAACACTGAGCTGTCATCATGATTTATACTGGAATCAAGAATTTAATTAAATTTGGCTAATATAACCAAAAGGACAAAGGTAAAATTAGTGAAACAAGTAGTTGGAAGGGAAATAATTTCCTGCAGGAAGATAAATGTATTGTGACACACACAATTCAGATTATATGATGTATACTGCTAAAACTAAGTAGGCTGAGCTCACAATTTTTTCCCTAGTAACCACAGTTTTCTGCTTTCTGTATAATGTAAACCAAAGAAGTACATGCAGAAGTGACCAGTCATCATGAATAATGAAAGAATCAGTTATTTAATTAGATGTTAATGCAAGATGATCAATCTTTAGTTTCAGTTCAAAGCTGAGGTTTATTTTTCAACTCAAATTTTATTTTCTACACTAAAAAGATACTTTAAAAGCAGCTCTTATAATGAATTAGTAGAGACTGATGACTTCATTTATTTCCATTCTATTTTAGTTTCATACATATCCAGCAAAACCTATTCTCTTTAATACATGAGTCTTTCAAAATAAAAACTCCTGCAATAAATTCAAAGACTCATAAATAGAGCCAGTTTGGTCTAGTGCTTAAGACACCAGGCTAGAGTGCAGGAGATCATGAGTTCTAATTCCTCCTTAGTCATGAAACCTATCAGGGTGACCTTGGCGGGTCACTCCCTCTCACTCACTCCCAGTCCAACCCACCTCACATGGTTGCTGCTGTGGGAAAAATAAGAGCAGAAAGGTGAGTTGGATATGTTCATCACTTTGAGTTATTTGTAAAAAATAATAAAGGAGGGAAGATGATAGATAGATAGATAGATAGATAGATAGATAGATAGATAGATAGATAGATAGATAGATAGATAGATAGATAGATAAGTAGGCAGGCAGGCAGAGTCAATAGTTCCCAAGATGTTTTAGATCCAAACTTTTCTAATATACAGACTTCTCTACTGAACCTTTCTCTAAAATCTGCAGATTTGTACGCATCTGAATTCCATGTATATGCCATGATTTGGAGAAATGTGCTATTCACATTTTTCATCACATTAAGTCAAAGCATTTAGAAATGTGGATCAAACAAAACTGCATGTCATCACTATGAATTAGCATTATTTACGGACGATAATCAGAAACAAGTTCATGTTGGTTGTGCAAAATCACCTTGCAATTTTTTTACTGTGATTTTAACGTTAAATGGCATCTTTGTGATTGAATCTATTTTGCATTCAAATTATTTGTTTACATTACAGATTCTGGTTGATATTCAAATTAAATAATGTCCACGCAGTGTAATTTTTTTAAAAAAGATCAATCCTTTTTTCTTTCTTTTCTTTTTTTTTACTACTTGGGATGAATTCTTCTCACCCATTTTGGACTTGTAATGGTAAAGGCACAACTTGCGCAGAGTCCATTTTTCACTGCCAATTAATACTTGTCTTTGCAGAATTGTCTGCTTAGTCATGTGATTTACAGGTTTTCACAAATGCTGACAATAGTGAATTTCATTGCTCAAAAGTAATAATGTGAAATATGATTTCTAATTTCCAGTAAGCTTGCTCCCCCCTTCACATAATGAAAGAGATATCTGCTTTTCTTCATCAATCACTCAGTAATTTAGAATTACTTTCCAGTCCACCAAGATCCCTTCCAATTCTGTTATTCTATTTTGTTCAAACTGATGAAGCACAGGTAACAGAATATTGATTGCAATGAAGCCAGATATTCTAGCTGGCATCGAATAAATTTTTTTTGGGGGGGAAATGGGGTTTTATTATGTTTGTATTTAAATATACCAAAAAGGACCAGTGTTGGTTTTACTATTAAAGGGAATGTTGCATGTGGAGAAAGATCACAGGAATCTCCATTTTTTCTATCCTTCTATGTGAAAGTATAAGAACTTATGATGTGATAGCTTCAAATGACTAAAGACTTGGTGCAAAAGCCCTCTTGGCCTACAATGCCATCTGTTCTTTGAGGAAGTGGGGTCAGTCTGAGAAAATCTATAGACCGCATAACACTCTCAAATGCAGAGGTGGTTCTCCATACAAGTCTAGATACAGAAAGTCTTCAGGTACAAAAACTTTAAATAGCCACAGCCATTTGATCTTGTCAGAATTGAGCCTGAGTCTGTTCTTTCTCATCCAGCTTTGCAGAGCTTTGAGACACTAGAATAGAACATCATCAGCATCACTTGGACAGTCCAAGGTTGTGACATACAGTTAGGTATGAACAGCATAGTGATTTTACCACATCCTGAACTGACATGTAGATGGTAAGTGGGAAGGGTGAGAGCATCAAGCCCTGAGGCCCACCACACATGCAGAATCAAAGCTGGACTCTGGATCACATACATACTAACTCCACCAAAGATCATCAACAAATTTAATTTATGTTGACTCCATACTCTACTCTGCCTTGGTCTGGATCCTAACTTGGTCTGGATCCTAACAGATAGTCCATTTTCTCCAAAAACTTTGGAGACTGCTACCCAAATATCTTCTGAACAAATTTCCTTAAAAATAGTCTGGATGCTAAATTAACCTCATTCAGGGCTGGTCTATTTTATTGGGTTTAACAACAGCCCCTTGAGGAGGGAGCGCGTAGCCATCTTTTTTATGGCTGGAGGAACTACAGTTTCCCTCAAGGAAGATAAGGAAAAGGAATGAGAAAAGAAAAGAAACCATACTTAAAGAGGCATTCTTAATGGTACTATATCTACATGGAGGGAAGTAAGTAGTGGGGTATCAAAAGGTTTCACCTTAGGTTCAGTACTCTTCAATACCTTCATAAATGACGTAGATAAGGGAATAAAAGGGGAACTCATCAAATTTGCAGATGACACTAAGATGGCAGGAATAGCCAACACCCCAGAAGACAAGCTCAGGATTGAAACAGATCTTGACAGACTTGAACAATGGGCCCTATCCAACAAAATGAAATTTAATGTGGAGAAACACAAGGTTTTAAACTTAGGCAGGAAAAACCAAAGGTACACGTACAGAGAAGGTGAAACCTGGCTCAGAAACAGTAACAGTGAGAGGGACCTTGGAGTCCTAGTGCACGATCACTTAAATATGAGCCAGCAGTGTGTTGCAGCAGCCAAAACAGCTAATACAATCCTTGGTTGTATAAACAGAGGCATAGAATCAAAATCAAATGAAGTATTAGTACCGCTTTATAAAGCTTTAGTAAGGCCACACCTGGAATACTGCATCCAGGTTTGGCCACATTACAAAAAAATGTTGAGACTTTGAAAAAAGTACAAAGATCCACAACTAAGATGATTAAAGGCCTGGAGACTAAAACATATGAAGAACGATTGCAGGAATTGGGTATGACTAGTCTAAAGAAAAGAAGGACTAGGGCTGACATGATAGCAATACTCCAGTATTTGAGGGGCCACCACAAAGAAGAGGGGGTCAACTTATTTTCCAAAGCACCAGAGGGCAGGACAAGAAACAATGGATGGAAACTAATCAAGGAGGGAAGCAACCTGGAGTTAAGGAGAAATTGCCCTAACAGTGAGGACAATTAACCAGTGGAACAGCTTGCCTTTAGAAGTGGTGGGTGCTTCGTCACTGGAGCATTTTAAGAAGAGACTGGAAAGTCACCTGTCTGAAATGGTATAGGGCCGTGGTGGCGAACCTATGGCACGCGTGCCACAGGTGGCACGCAGAGCCCTCTCTGTGGGCATGTGCACCATCACTCCAGTCCTAGGACTTCAGATGAGTTTTATAAAACCTTTTCACTTAGGCCTCCACCGCCTTGTGAAAAAAAAAGGTTCAATCAATCAATTTCAACTTCTCGCAGGGAAAAAAAGGATCTCGCAAAGTTGGAATTGACTGATTGAACTTTTTAGTCCCACCCAGTATGCCGTTACCACTGCAGCCATGCCCACCCAATGGGCCACGCCCACCCGGTGGGACACGCCCACCCAATGGGACACGCCCACCTGGCACCCAATGATACATAAGTGGGATTTGGGTTGCAGTCTGGGCAGTCAGTCTCTAAAAGGTTTGCCATCACTGGTATAGGGTCTCCTGCTTGAGCAGGGGGTTGCGATAGAAAACCTCCAAGGTTCCTTCCAGCTCTATCCTGAAAAAAAACCCTGGATATAACTCTAAAAATATCACCATTTGATCACATTAAGATAAAAGACTAAGAGAATTAGTGAATAATAGAAGGAGGATGGGATGTTCTAAATGTGGAAGAGACAATTAGTAAAAGTATCAAGAAGCTATCTTGGGTGGAAAAAATGGTCCTGGAAGGAAAGGTAAGAAATTGTCAAGCTAGCCCAACAGCAACACAAAACAAGCCAACCAAAGTCCAGCTCTATTTGCTTACACTGTATAGACAGAATCTTGAAAAAATAAACCTGTACGTACTGCCCCAAAGTAATGAATATACCCTGGGATATTCTAGTGAGTGACTACCCTAGATTTATCTCCCTTCCTGTAATCTAGTTCTGAACTGTGCTGTCTCTAGTCTCACCCCCCTCCCCTCCTTGGAATGCGTCCCCCTCCTTCCTGGGACACTGTTGTCTTACTGTAGTCTGTCACAAAAAATGAAAGAAATGAAATGAATATAAAAATGATTTGGAAGATAGATTCACCTCCCCAAGAATGAACAGAGTGTGGATGTAAGAAAAGAAGATGTAGAAATGGAACAGAATGAAAATAATCACTGTATGTTTCAAAGTGCCACTTAAGCATGTAAGAAGTATGAAAAGGGACGCTTGATCAAATGAAGAAATGAAAAAAGTAGTGATTGAGAAAAAAAATTAATACAAGACATGGTTTGCTGCAAAAAGAGATGGGAGAAAGGTATTACATAATGACTGTAGACACAGTTGTGAACAGTGTAGTCAAGGAGACCATGGAACAGTTGATATTAAAAGAGGCAGAGAAAATGGGGCTTAATTTTGATGGAAATGGGAAAAATTGTTTTTGGAAGTGAGTGACTGGAGCTAAACTAGGAACCTCAAGCTGGGAGAATAGAAGTAAAAATTAAAAGGGATGAAGTTATTTGGGATATCATGGAAGTCAACTTCCCTCCGCCCAGTACGTTCCCAGAGAGGGCCTCCTCAGGGTGCCACCGGTCAAAGAATGCCGACTGGTGGCCCCCAGGGGGAGGGCGTTCTCTGTGGGCGCACCCACCTTTTTGAACAAGCCGGCCTGACCTGATGGGATGGGGTTGGGTTTTATAAATTGGCTTAACTTTTAATCTGTACTAATTTATTACGGGCATCTCTGTTTAATTACTTTTAATAATTTTTAATTTTTGTATCTTGTTTTATTATGTATTGCCCTGTTCACCGCCCTGAGTCCTTCAGGAGAAGGGCGGTATACAAATTAAATTAATAAATAAATAAATAAATAAATAATAAATGAGGAAATGCTGGGAGAAGATATTCCAATAGCGATATGTCAAACAGTATGATTGAATCAAATGTTACAAATTTTGATGTCCCCCCTTCAAAAAAAATAAATGAGAAAAGTCATAAATGATCAGAGCATGTTGAAAATGATAAAGTTGCCAAAGTAGATAATTGTAACAGGAGAAATCTTAATATAGAGAGCCTCTTTCCTTATCAAGTAACTGTGTGAGTTGTTCAACCTATTGTGAAGAAGGTTTCTTTCCAGAGGATTAGAAGAATGGCATTTTTTTTCTTGTACGGCAGAAAGGGAACGCTAGAAAGAGTGACTGCAGAAAATACAAGGGGATCCGGGTTTTTTAATGTGCCCAGAAAGATGTCACCAAAAAATTATAAAGGGTGACAATCAGCAAAATTGGGATGCTGCGGTGTAGCTTTAATCTGGACAGAAATTGTGCAAATAATACCTGAAAAAACACATAAACTTGACAAAACAAATGCTATTATATTTTTGTTTGTTTCCAGGAACTATTTAATAAAGTACTTACAGTATGCTTGATTTATGGAATGTTTTACATGAATATGTTATCGAAAGATGGTAAGAGTGTTGGGGGGAGGTTTTAAAAAGAAAGCAAAGCATATGCAAGAATAAATGGACTGCTTAAGAAATAGCTGAACACTAAGCAGAGAGTAAAACAAGGTGTATTGGCCCCTTGGTTTAATATTTATATGAATACTGAGTAATACTTGTAATTATGTTAGAAGTGGACTAGTTGGGATGTATATGTGCATGTACTTTTGTATTTAGAGAATATATATTTTGGGCTAAGAAATCAAACACTTTGCATCTGCAATGAGGAATATGATAAAAAAAACTGATGTATTAAAAGCCAATGTGGTCGGATTTGACAGAGCAAATGAAGTGGATAATTGCAAGTGATTTATAAATGGGGAAAGCTAGAGTAAAAATAGATGAATTTGTGATAGAATGTTTTATTAAAGAAGAGGAAATAGATGCAGATATTTTAATATAGAAAAGTGCTGGGGAAAAGATAACATGTAGTCTGTCACAAGGAATAAAGAAGGGGTTCCCAACCAGGGTTGCTCACACCCCCTGGGAGTGTGAGACGATATTCCAGGGGTGCAAAAACTTGTCTTTTCAAAATTATACTGTGTGTATATAATTCATTGCTGTTATTTTGAACTTTTGTAAGGGGAGCAAGAAAATATCAGAAGCGTTCTAGAGGTGCAGGGTATAAAAAGGTTGGGAGGCACTGATATAAAGGTAGTTCTTGACGTAAACCATTCATTTGAAGTTACGCTGGCACTGAAAAAAGTGACTTATGACCACTCCTCACATTTACAACAATCACAGTATTCCCATGTTACATGATCAAATTTTAGGTGTTTGCCAACTGGCATGCATATATGATGGTGGCAACATCCCCGAGTCATGTGATCGCAATTTGCAACCTTCCCAATTAGTTTCCAACAAGCAAAGTGAATGGGACAAACTGGACTTAACAACCATACATCTTATTTAACAACTGCAGTGGTTCACTTAACAACCTTGGCATAAAAGCTCACTTAACAACAGCCTTGCTTAGAAATGGAAATTCTGGTTCCAATTGTGGTTATAAGTCAAGAACTACCTATATATCAGGATTTCTCAATCTTGGCCATTTCCAGGTATATGGATTTCAACTCTCTGAATTGCATGGCCACCATAGCTGTTGCTGAGAATTCTGGGAGTGGAAGTCCACTCGCCTTCAATTTGCCAAGATTAGGAAGCACTGCTGTAAATGAATTAATGGAGATTGAATGCAGAAGTGTATGGCCAGTACAAACAAGTACAGTACAGTGAGCTGGTTTGGTCATAGAGGAAGTATGAATGAGAAATGCATCACAAAACAAATACATGAAGAAAGAATGAGTGAGCTGTGATGAAATGAAAGACTGAGAAAGTCATGGTTGGATGCAGTTGATATGATCCTGTAAAGAGTGAAAGGTTTAAGAACAAAGAACAGGCGACATGGAAATTTGCAGAACAATAGACAATCAATAGAAGCATGTTCTATTTGCCAGGATGGAAATGTACAGAAGTATAACGGCTGGATTTACAGTATTTAAATCTAAATGTAAACAACATTTAGTTAGGTCTACTTTGTTATCAGAAAAGTTGGTTCATTATTTCTTTCTATCCTTTCCATAATATTCTATATTGGGGGGAGGAGGACACAAATAATTGTACCAGAAGGATACAAATAATTGCATCAGATATTGCATAATCAAACCCAGATAGTCCAGATGACCTCTTAAATCAGTTTATATCCAGCACAAGAACCCAATATTCACTCATGAGAATTTCTCCTGTGAAAAGGATTGTATCTTTTCCATCAAATTAAGTGACAATGGCAGGTGGAAAAATCTAAAGAATCTAAATTCAGCCAAGAACAAATATTGTCCATGAGCAATGCCACCATAACTGGCAGAAAGCACTGGTCCCCAGTTTCAAACTGGTTCACACATACCATCAATCATCTCTTGATCTTTCATGAGTTGTTTTGTACCCGAAACCAGGATTCAACTTGTTTGAAAATCTTTGTTTGGAATGATGCATAAGCCCTAAATGAAGAGTCCAATGGCAAGTTGCCACATAATACTGCGCTGCCACAAAGTAAGCAGTGATCAGAAACAAAGGCAACAAAATCTTAACTTAAAAAAGACCACAGTAGAGATTTCTTTTCAGCTTCAACAAGTCTGAATGTAGCTTATATACATTCCAGATGTGAATGATTTAAATTGAAACTAACACAACTCATTGCTTTCTATCTGAAGGGTGCAATGTAAGGAAGGTGGGCAAATAAAAGCAAAACGTATTAACTTGTGTTAATTTGTGTTTTTATTTGTGGTCCATCTTTAACCTCAGATATAGGTAGTCCTCAACTTATGACCACAATTGAGCCCAAATTTATGCTGCTAAGTGAGAAATGTGTTAAGTGAGCTTTGTCCCATTTTATGACTTTTCTTGCCACATCTGTTAAGTGAATCACTGAAGTTGTAAAACTAGTAAAATCAACGACTGTTAAGCAAATCTGACTTCCCCATTGACTTTGCTTGTCAGAAGGTTGCAAAAGGTGATCACATGACTCTGGGACACTGCAACCATCATAAATGTGAGTCAGAATGTAAATCACATAACCATGGGGGTGCTGCAACATTCACAAGTGTGAAAAAATGGTCAGAAGTTGCTTTTTTCAGTGCCATAATTTTGAACGGTCAATAAACGAACTTGTAAGTTGGGGACTACCTGTACTAGCATAGATACAACACAAAGTCCTTATAAACAGAACACTGACACTGACATCCCCTAAACTCCGCTGAAGTTGTTACCTAGCCTGGTAACAAAAAGTTTGGAAACAACCCACAAGCTCAGAGAACGAACCTTCGCCTTCATAGATATAACTGGTTACCATATCTGAGCTACAAAGAAATTCATTTATCCTTTATTGTCATCTAGAGTTTTCCAACCTCAATACAATTTTATGTGCATTGAGAAGTGTAAACAGAGGTTACTTCCTGCCCTGCAACTCACATAACATACTGTTGTTCATGCTGCCGCTGGCCACCTGGGACAGCCTCACAGGAACTGGGATATTCCACATCAAATGTGCACACTTATGTTATTGGATCTCACCGTGAAGCAATATGATGCTTAGAAAGATCATTACACCAACATATTATCCCATTATGTGTCTATATCAAGGCAGATATCTGGAAGACCCAGCAACGGCTGTCTACCCCGTTTTCTTACCCTGGTCAAGTATGAATTTTTTTCTATTGTTGTTCTGTTCACTGAAGTCAATGGCCAGTAACTGAGATACAGGAAACCCAAGATAATATTTGTTAAAGTGGTTTTGCTGCTATGAATGAAAATTGTCTCTCTGATCACTTCAAATACTGAAGATATACTTTGGTTGTGTCTCCTTTATTTGTGGATCCAGGACAATTTTCTCATAGTTCTACCCCGCAGAATTAGCCATGCAAAAAATTTACCACCCAAGTTCTCCAGACCCACAAAATATCTATTTGTCCTTAGTACATCAAGGCAGCTTTGAACCCAGTCCTAAACACATGTACTCAAAAGAAAATCCTATTGTGGTTAATAGAATCCACTTCACAGTAGATCCGCTGTCTTCTGAATTTAAAAGACTTTCCTTTTATAAACAGAATTATGTGTTGTTCTATTTTTGCTTATCTGGAAATAATCTACATTAAACACATTAGAGGTTACACCACATCAACATATTTAGGAGGCAGTTCAATCTTCCGACTGTCCTCTTCAACCAATATTTAACTCCCAAAGCTATTAAATGTAGTCCTCAGTACATTCATTTACAAGTTATTTCCACTGAGTTGAGCTTTTAAACCCAAAGGGGAAGTTTCAGTGCATAGCATAAATCAGCCAGGATTTCACATTACCTATGACAATAGAACTTACGTACTTACTAAACAATTGAATTACTAAGAAGTGCTCAGTTCAAATCACACCTCTGTTGCAAACATATTAGCTTAATTGCTACATAGCATCAAGCCACGAACAAACTCAAGTTGAATTTTCCTTCTTATTTCTCCATCATTTCACACTGTCCAAAATTAGCCACCTTCTCTTTGTTACAAACCATCAT
Source organism: Vipera berus (assembly GCF_964194415.1). NCBI lineage: Eukaryota > Metazoa > Chordata > Lepidosauria > Squamata > Viperidae > Vipera > Vipera berus. The sequence goes on from NC_138206.1 coordinate 18,750,185, forward strand.
TTTCCATAATAGGCTAAGGTTTGCACTTTAAAGCAGGATCACAAGTAGCACGTTGATGCTTTATATTTTAATATTGGTGGCAAATAATACTAAAATGGCTTAGTTTATGCAGTCACAACTACAGTAAGCATATAAAGCAATTTTAAGACATGAAAGAACTAAAAAAATCATTATTCAATGTAATGAAAACTGTAGTAAAAAGTCTTTCTAGTGACAGAAAGCTGCAATAGCTAATCTTTTACATTAGTGGCTTGTAAAGAAAGGCTATAAGAGTCTGTGGTTTCAGTCTCAATGTGAAAAATCAATTTATAATCTGAGAAGTAGAACAAGAAAAAGACTAAGAGACCACAACTAGTAATGGAATGCTCCTGACTTAATCTGTGCTTGTTTTGTTAGATTACCAGTAAAATACAAAAATATTCCCCAGAATATGAAAAACTACATCTATCTCTAAAATCATCATGTTACAATTAGTTTAAGGATCCCCCAAAGTATGAAAATATAATTGCTAAATCTGGAAGTGCTAGAGAACCTGAAATAATACAATAAGTTTCTTCAGATCTCTTTAAATATATTGTTCAAAAATCACTGAAATTATGCCATTGTTTTGTTAAGCAATTTAATTATTTTTCAAAAATATGACAAAGGTCAGTTGGGATTCTTCAGCTATGGATCTCTGCCTATGCAGAAAGAGGGGAACAAATTAATGAAATTCTATTTATACTGAACTATCTAACAGGCGTATAAGGAAAATCTTCTCTCTCTTCAACCCATCCGTAATTCTCCTTATCTTTCCTGATGTACCCTATTGAATATAAACTTGTCATCATGAATAGAATGAAAATGTCAAAAGCAAAATGGAACCTTTTCCTTTGATAGGCTAACAACACAACTAAGCTCAGATATAAATCTTTTCAAAATATCAGGAGGTTGGTTACAGTTGACAAATCACATAGATTCCTATCACTTACAGGCAATAAATTGGGCCATAGTATATAAGCTTGTTTTATACAGCAATCTCTTAACTCTAGCAAAAATAGCATGCATGGATCCATTCCACCCACCTTTAGTTAGTTCTAATAGTTCTAATATCTGGCATTAAAAATATTTCTAATATCTTTTTGCCAAATCCCTCTCCACATGGGACTATCCAAATTTCACTGCATGAAAATTTCCTTGTGACCTAGTTGGTTTTTTTAAAAGCTCATCTAAAACATTTCATTAAAAGTCAAAATTAAAAATAAACGTCAGTGTAAATGCCATTATATTTGAAGGGAAGGGAGTAAACGTAATCTAATTTACTATACGTCTGCCTGAAGTCAGAAAGTAGAATTAAGCTACCAACTTTGTTACTCTTAGCGTCTGACCCATGCAGGCATATATAATGGCTTCTGTACATGTTCAAAAGAAAAATTTCGACACCCTCATGATTTTACTGCCTCCAAAACGAATTATTCTAAAACAGAATGAAATATCAATGATCCTCTTAAAGTAAATATCTATGATATGTTGGTCATGGAAAGACCATGCATTGGTCAATAATGTGAAAATCCAAACACAACAGGGGAAAGTCACATCTGCACTTCTGGACACAATTGATCAACGTGTATCGATATTGCAAAGATATTTTTTTTTTAAAAAAAGACCTTAATCCTAACTGAGATTGATTCAAAGTTTTCACATGTACTAATTTCACTTTTAACATGTTGCACACTTCATAAAATAGTATGCAATAAGCTTCGCAAAATAAAATGGAAGGTGATGGATGCTCTATGGATCGCTATCCAAGATGACCAGTCTTTTTGCGCAGTTATCTAAAAAGGTTTTTATTTTCATTGTCACAGCATCAAAATATATACCATTGGTCTAATATGATTGGTTTCAAGTTTCCTATCAAACCAAAAAAAACTGTTGAACATTCCTCAACTACAAGTAAAGGCGGATTTCTCAGTAATATACCATTAAAGGGCATGGCAACTATGGGGTGGAGAGAGACATTAGACTGGGGCTAATCTGGTCCCTGCCCAGATGACTACAGGCATCAAGCATTAAACTAATCCCCATAGCTTTATCATTTGTTCTGCCACTTTACAATAATCATAGAATGGCTTTTACTAAGAAGGCAGTGGCATATCCCAGAGCTGAATTATATAACTGAAAACAGATTCTGGAACTATGTATAGGTGCCGTATAATTGTAACTATTTTATTTTTTAGCTCTTATGATAGTCCTTATTAGGAGAAATGTTGCAGAAACATTTCCCAGTTCCCTACTCAGAACTGCCCTCCTCCTGGATGGATGGATATGGATGGATGCATGCATGCATGGGTTTACACACACACACACACACACACACACACACAAACACAATGTGTATTTAGTACATATAGTATATAGTACATGCACATACACGCACACATACGTATATTCTATGCACACCCAAACACAGAGCACAAGGAAGAACCCCACAGGAACTCAATGAGAATTAAAACATATTCAGCAGACTCAGAAAACCAGCTAACTTTTGGTAAAAGGGATTGGAAGGGGGGGGAGAGAGAGAGAGGTTTAAATAGAGTATGAAAAAGTGGGGGGGGAGACTGGCTGGCACTTTACTCCAGCATTTGGTTGGAAGGAGCATAAATATTTACTAATTCCAAATAATGACTCCTTCCAGAATTCCCCTCAGTTCCACGTTTTAGGAATATAAGATCAGGACTTTCCTTATCTCCTTCTTAGATTCTTCCTTTTTTGCATTCTTGATAATGCCTCACTTAGAAACTAGAATCTTTCCTATGGTTCTTTACTATCTTGATGAGATTCCTAGCAGTACCTTCTAAAAGTCATCATACTGGCTTTTCATAACATGGTCTCGCAGCCACAAGAATAACCAATAGCTGGGCTAAAATGGTGGGAACCCTCACATATTGTTAAGCAAAATTACTAGAGTTGCAATGAACAAGTGTCATCTATGGCAATTAAAAGAGCAAAGAGCAGTTTCTTACGCATGGGACTTTCCTCAGGAGACTAATGAACATCTCTAGGGAGTACAGGCTAAACTGACGGCATTACATAAAGCAAAGCAGTACGTAACCAAGCTGTACTTGGCGATTTCTTTTCCTAGGAAAAACAAACAAGTTCAGAACTCAAAGCAGCTTGGAAGAAACAATACGGAATAGCCAAGAGATAAAGGGAAAGAAATTACTTTTCCATCTTTAAACTTTTTAATGGTGAGGGGGGAAAAAACATAATTCCAGTCAGGAGTAGAAGCCAGCGCATCCCAACAAGACTCCACAGCTGGAAAGGATCAAGCTGAATTAGAGTACTTCCAAGATCTCTGTTGGAAAGGGATGTACCAATAAATGAAAGGATTAGCAGCAGCCAAGACTGGAGAGAAAGGGAAAATGCGCAGAAACTAGCAATTATGGGATACAGAATGAAGTTGGGTAGAGAAAATTCCTAAGTTACCTTTGACAAGAAGCATGGGAAACTGGAACAAGCCCTTTGACCAAAGAAGTGAAAATAAACTTTGGAAACAGGAAAAAAAGGACTACGTTCTATTGGAAGATGATTCATGGGAAGTAAACATCTAAGCCATGTTCTCTTCAGTGTTCTTGTGAACACTGGTAAGAAAATAAACACAAAACGTCTGAGTCAGATGATATGTGTCACAGCAGAATCAGAGAACGGAATGTTGGAATACCATTCACAGGCCATCGCGAGTCTTGCAAATAGCAAAGGAGGACCAAGGCAAAGCTCTGTAGACTGCTTTTCATTACCTAGATTTCTCTGGAAAGCTGCTGTGCAGAATAGAAGCGTGGGGGGTGGGTGGGGGGGTGGAGGCTATGAAACAGTAATACCCCTGTGCCACAAGTATTCAGTAAAAAAAAAACTCTGTCTGAACTTGTAGGCTTTCTTTTCTTTCTGTTCTTTTACTATAGGGCTTGTACCTTGTGTGGGAGATTTCTCAAGAGAATAATTCCACCAGGATGGTAGGGGAGCAATACAAGAACCAAATATTTTGGAATAAGTACAGAGGCAGAATTGCATTCCCCAAGCCTTCTGTGTCTTCTGGAGGGACTTAATGCTGCAAATTAAAAGGTGTCAGTTAAAGGTGACATTTATTCCCTTTTTTTTTCTCTCCCACAAGGAACTCGGTGTGCATTTTTAGAGGGAAACAAAGAAAACGCAACAGAAAAAAGAGGTGGTTATGGGGGGGAGGGCGGGGGGGGGGGCAGCCTTTGGAAAATTCCGTTAAGAAACCAAGAGGCTTAAATGAGAAGGGAATCCTCCGAAATGACTCTAAATTCTGAATGAACCCGCTTAGAAGGGTCTGGAAATTCCTGATGTTTCGGACCACTTTGGTGGGAATCTGTAGAAAGAGTAATGCCCAAACATCTGGAACCAGAGGAAGCCCTTCAACTGATTCGGGAGGGTCGGCAGCGGTGCGGGGGGGGGGCGGCGGCGGCGAAGGGAGCGGGTAAGGCGACACCTGCTCCAGGGACAACCTGTGGCCGCGCTTTGAAAGTCCGCAACGTGAAGAGTGGGCAAAGATGGGGGGGGCGGGGTGCTACGGAATTTCTATGGCGGGTCGAGCTCTCCTTTTCCGCAAGCGAGCCCAGGTTGGAAGATTCCGACGGCGGCAGAGCTTCTTGGACCCGCGCGTGTCCAGCGCCCAGCGCCAAAACAGCCCGCCGGGTGGAGAGATCCGACCTCCCTTTCGTCCTGGTCATCCTCCTCTTCCTGATGGGCGCGTAGGCATCCCGCCAACCGGTTCGCCTACCTGCCTGCCTTGCCTGCCTGCCTGCCTGCCTACCTGGCTGGCCCGCACAGCGATCGCGGCGGCCCGAAAAGGCGCATTTACCGTGGGGGCGGCGAGGCGGCTGATGCTCTCGCCCAGGGAGTCGAGGTTGACCCGCCTTCTGCGAGGAACCCTCCGGGAGCCCGCGGGGGCCGAGCCAGGGGGACCCGCCAAAGCCGCCAAAGCCTCCGGCGGCGGCGGAGGAGGAGGAAGAGGAGGAGGAGCGGTAGCCACCGGAGTGGTAGCCCCGGACTGGGCAGCGGGGCTCCGGCTGCCGTTCCAAAGAAGCCTGGCCACGGGGCACTCGCTCTCCTCCTCCGGGCTGGTCTCCAGGTAGTCCGAGCCGAGCGAGCTGAAGGATTCCGAGGAGATCTTTCGCCGGGACATGCTGGCGGGGAGGAAGCATCAGACGGCGAGGGGCTTCAGAGAGAGGCGAGGGAATCCCGCAAGGCGACGGAGCCTGCTGGGCTGCTCATGGTCCAGGACGCATCGGAGCGCTTTCTTTTTCCCTCGCCCGGAGGCTCCACACGCGCTGCCTTCGCGCCACCGCCCGGCCGAGAGCATTTAAAGGCGACGCCTCCGTCCGCTGCCCTCCTTCTGCCCGGCGCTGCCTCCCTTTCTTCCCTCCTCCGGCCCTGCTGCCGCTGCCGCCGCCGCCGCCGCCGCCTGCCTCTCCGGGTCGCTCGCCCCGCCTCCCCGCGCCTCCGCGGGCGTCACGTGCTCGGCGCGGGAAGGTGCGCCTCGCCTGTCGCCAAATTTAAAAGAGAAGCGTTGGGACGCGGAGCGCGACCCGTGTCGCTCCTCCGGCTCCCGCGGCCTGGCTTTGCCAAGAACTGGGCTGCGCAGCAGGGCGAAGCCGAGGTGATGCTCTGCGCTCGGGGGTGGGGGGGTGTGGGACAGCCAAAGAGTCAGCTGCAAGCTAGTTCACGCGTTGAGCGCCCGGGAGACTTCAACCTCAAGCGAGGCTTTTGCACGTCTGAATAGTCCCGACGCGATCGAAGGAAAAGAACGTGACGGCGGCGGCGGCGCTGCTTCTGATTCTGCTTAGCATTTCAAGATCAGCCCAGTTCTGTGTTGTTTTTTTATCTAACGCTTCTTATGATTGTGTATCTGGAAATGGGGCTTTATACAGAAGAACCACCACTTTATCTGTTGTCAGAAAAGATCTGGAAGCTAGCTGATTTGGGATCATCAAGATACAGTTTATAGAATGTATATCTTGCAAATGCTAATCAACGCAAAGTGCGTTTGAATTTGAACTTTCCGCAGTGGTTTACAGAAGATGCTAATCATAGTGTTGGAAGCAGCCAACTGCCCCTCCCACTCACTATAGTACTTGAGGATGTCTGACAGCTTCTGTTTAAAAACTTGAAGGAAATGAATACTCATTATTTCATGTGCAGCCTGCAGTTCCTCCTAATCTGTAACCCGAACCTCTTTCTTATAATTTTAATCCACTTGTTATAGTCCTGCCCTCTTGTGTAATATAAATTTATAACTCCTGTATGTTCTTCATCCTTACTGTCAAACAGCAAAGTCATGTTTACTCAAACATAGTTTACTCAGTCCTGCTTGAGATCTAGAATATATATAATCACAAAGTAAACATACTGTCTATAAGCCATGTTTGTACAATATTGGGACTTACAGTAAATTAGCTCTGACTAGGCTGAGATCTTGCTCTATCAACTACCATCCAATCTTTCCTCCTCATGAGGGACGCAGTCTGCATTTGAATGATGTTCTTTCAAATCATTTCACATTTGGCATGCTTGATAGTCCCATTAAGTCACACAAGTAAGCTGTCACACTATCAGGAAAAAAATCAATTTGGGCAATGGAGTTAGTTCACACGTTGCTAAATGCTACAGGAGTGAAGATATATACAATTGTGCAAAGGATCCATGAAACATGGAAAATGGACAAAAAAGTGATTTTCTGTCATAGGCCTAAAATTTGAAGACATCCCTTGAAAAAGACATGAATGATTTAGAAAATATGGTGTCCCAAAATGATCACAACTCAGATAGCTTTAAAAGGGACGAAAACACATTAATGGAAGTCAACTGTATCCACGGCTACTAACAGAGCTGATAGTCAGATGCAGCCATCAGATCAAAGACAAAATGATCCCAACTCATAGCTGTTGGAGATGAAACACAGAAGCACCTGGTTGACCCCTTTAATATTACATCAAATATCTGATCCAGGAAGGATCATCTTGCATTCTTATTCATCTCTTAAAAGCAGAGATATCTATAAGGTAAAATCAAGATGGCAGCCAAGTATATGCGTGTGATTTCTGTTCCTCAGAGGCAGCCCATTCACCAACTTCTGCAACTATCTTCTCAAAGAATGCCGGTGGGGTTTAGCCACATAGCTCATACAAAGTGATAATCAAATAATCAATTTCACAGGAGGCTGCACTGGTAATGGCTGCAGACATTTGCTTACTATTTATAGTGAAATAATGTCAGTTAATTAGCAGAGCAAGAATACTGCCATGACTAAGAAACTGAATGTGGAACCATAAATCTCCCCGTTCATTGCATGTCTTCTCCACAGGCCCACTAGATAGTTTTAAGCAAGCTGCAGCCTCTCTGCCTCAATGCCTTCCCTTTCGTCCCCTGATCACATCTGCAAAGCACAAATAACTCAAATGACTTATTTGCAAGCTTGTATGTAAGGATTTCTCTTGTAGAATGTTGCAAGCACTAAACCAATATAGCCTATACTAACTTTGCTGACCTGGGAAGCCATGAAGATCTGAGTATTTCCCAGGAATAGGTGCAGAATGGTTATGGTGCTTTAATGGAGGGTTGGTTCATGGGCCATCCTTGACCTGGATCTTTTTAATTGATTGTGAAATGGGCTCTGTTTTTAACATGCCAAATATACAAATTAAATGTAAGCACCACCACAAATGGAAACAGGTGAGGAAAGTACATTCCTCTCCAGGTTACATTTGTGTAGTGTTTGGAGCAGCCACATTGCTCATTATGACATTCTACTCCAGTTTCCTTTCTTTTCCTTATACTCAATATTCCACTGTTGATATACAAGGAATCCTTTGATTGATTCACTTCTTAAGGGGGAGACCTCTCTTAGACTTTGTTTGGCAATTTGACTCCAGTTCTTGGGCCCAGAATTTAGTACATATGAACAACAGTTACAGACATCTTAACTGGGCATGTGCAAAGCAGAGGTGCTTGTTTTGGCATGATGCATTCCAACACCAAAACAATATATTCTGCCCTGAGGAAAGAGCAAGACCACTCTGTTCTTCCTTTAGAGCACAGAGTGGGATGACTGACCTTCTCTCCTCTTCTCTATGGTAGAAAAGTGGATCACTATGGCCACTCTATGATTTAAAAGCTTCTCTCCATCAATTTGCTTCAAAGGGCTGCTTTGAACCAATCTTTCCAGAACCAAAGTCCTCCTCTAAGCATTGTACACCATAATAATAGCAGATAAAAGTGCCAGAAATGTTCAAAACTGCTCTCTGAAAATAAATAAGTCAGGCTGTCTTTATCCATAGGCGTTTTCTCCCATCATGATGTAGGGAGGAAGAAGTGAAGCTTATTAAACCAATAAACTATGACATTAATCCATCATAGGTGGAGGGGGGATTTATTTAAAGAAGGTCATGTATTTAACCATAGAGCTATTCAGACGCTCTTTAACTAAACAATGTTGGACAGCTCCTTTTTATTTATTTTTGGAAAGCAAGATCAACCTGTTTTTCTACTTCCTCCACTTCTATAGAAATCATTTCCTCTTCCTATATAGCCACCTTGAAAGTTTTTGCTACTTAAGTAAGATGTCATTGCTAAATGTCACTTAGAAATCCGAAACATATTTAAAAATATAACAACTTTAAAACAAACCGCCAAAACCAACCTCTCATTTACAATTAAAACATGTGTTGTAAGTGTCAGAGGAACTGACTGCTCTCAGTATATATACACACACGTATGTCTTCCTCAAGGATGAGTTACTATAGGAAAGTGGGATGGGGGGGTGGGTGTGAATAGAAAGGGCCATAAGCAGACAGTGTGGCAGAAATATTACGTTCAAGAACAGAAAAGCTAGGTTATGCTTTGAAGAAGGATGACACTTTTAAAAACAATGAAAGGCAAGCTTTCCAAAACTTCAAACCTTCTCTTTTTTCAACTGCACCCACGCCTTCCTTTTCAAACTGTTTGACAGTTCATAGAAGCCGTGCTAACAACAAAATCACATATTCCATCAAAGCCCCCACAGGCCTAAAAACGCCTTTGGCTAATATAATGTTTTAATTAGTGTTGCCAGAGGAAGATAGGGGAAGAGGTGGCGGGTGGAGAAGATGAAGCATTTTGTTTATGGCAGGAATAAAAATAAAAGTCTGAAAGCCTGGGATTCTTTGCATCATTTTGGGAAGACGCTTGGTTAAAAAAAAAGTGCATCAGCATGAACAGAAAATAAAGAGTAGGGGGAATAATCTGCCGAAGAAACTGCCAGTTTTTAAATGTTCTTTTCCCAGAACATCCCAGAAGCTCATAGCAAACTAAAGCTGTACAACATTACAAAATAATTAAAATAAGCAATTAAACATGCAGCATTAAAATAATGAAAGCAGCTGCTAGAATGAAATGTTTCTAAACACAAGTTGCTATAAATCAAGGCATGGATTAAGTTGCCTGGGAGAATATAAATATCTCACCTACTACTGAAAAGTCAACACATTTGGCGCCAGAACAAGCTCTTTGGGGAAACGAATTCCCAAAATGAAGAACCACTACGACAAAGTTCTGCTCCTAACTTATTACTTTACAATAGGGAACCTCTTGGAAAAGGTTTCCTCTCATGTTGCATTTCCACCTACGTATTGTCCATACTGGGACAGAAAATCACTTCAGACAATAGCCCAAGGTCCTATCAGCAAGGAATTCTGGGAACTGAAGTTTTGGACACAGGCTTCAGGTTCAGAAATGCTGCTCTACTTGTAGTCGTCCCAGGGCATCACAGGGACAAATCTGTTAGTGGGTTTCTCAGTTACTGGATGCTCTTGGAGTCATATGTGAAGCAATTTACATTGTTAGATAAAGTTATAATAGAAAGCTTTCAGATGTGTAAATTAAGTCTTACCAGGTACTGATCGGTAACGAGGGTTCTTTCTAAGCTGCTGAAAGGATATCCCAAATAAATATTTGTAAAGTCTCTGCATTTTCAGCTGTTCAAGTCAATAGTGTTTCCATCCAACTGAAACGGGAAGCTCCTTGGCTAGGGAAAAACACACCCAGAGAAACAGTTCAATGCTGACTGGAGCTAAGGTGTCCCTTCTCACTCTTTTTTCCCTTCTCAGAAGGTGTTTCATTTGGCCCACCCAATATTTAGATGAACAAAGGCTGACATGAAACAGTTCTCCATTAATTTATGTGTGCCCGAGCAAACATGTTGCTTAGGGGGTAGCTTTGTTCCTTCAGCAACTCCAGAAGAGGAACCATAATTGCTTCCCTCAGGAAAAAAAAATTGATAGGACATATACAGAGTGGTACACATTATCCTTCCTATGCCCTCTGGCTTGAAATGTGCAGTATGTTCCAATAGTTATCAGATTTGCAAAGGCCTCAAACAAATACATCTGTCAGGAGCAGCAGCTAGAGTCATACGGTAAATAGCTTAAGTAGGCAACTTTATTACTCTCTATGTTACAGGAATCTCCCCAGAGTGCCTGTTTCCCCTGGGAAAGCCCATATAAAGCTTTATCTTTATCTTGAGGGGCTTAAGTGTATATGTCTTGCAGCTACTCAAGGACTCTAAGCTAAGCCCTCGATTGACACTCCCCCCCACCTTCCAGCTAGCTGGCAGTTTCCTGATATCATCTAAAGAATATACGCTCTTCCCCTTTGGTTTATCTATGGATCAAAGACTACATCAGCATTTAACAATCTTTTAAAATTACTATTTCAGCCATTCCATCCGATGATTGTGAGCAAGAGCCTACATTTCACTCAGAAGTATGGAAATCTATTGCAAGATTTTAAAAAGCTGCTTAATTTGGGCATTGGCCAATTAATTGACAGCCATTTTGATCTATGGTAGACAAAAATCAGAAGGAGTTGAGAACAATTTTTCAGGCAAACAAATGTTATTAAAAGACATAAGATTATGGAAATTGTAGCTGATTTCATTGGATGCATGGAGTGGTTAAACTAATGTATGATTTAAAGAGAGATAAAGCAAGCAGTAGGGAACGTTACATCTTCAGAGGTTTGGAGATCAACAGGTTGGTAAAAGTAATTATGTACTATGCTCATGTAACTGTTACAATCCCTTGTACTGATAATCTGCGAGATACAAGATGAGCAAAAGAATTTCCCTGCTGTCTTCCCAAATTTCTTTATTTTATTCATATGCTGGCATTTCACTGTCGAGTGACAAATTCTACTTCTAACCCTCTGCTTTTTTTCTCCATGCCAATACACACACACACACACAGAAAGAGACACAAAGTCTTACTGTCAGCACTGTATAGAAGTAGATGTAATTAGAAAAAAATTAGGTGGTCTAATTTTATGTGTCATCTCTGTGCTTAAACCGTATATTTTTATAAATGAAACCTATTTAGGTGATAACCCATTTTTATCTCTAATCCATCACTATACAGAAAATTGTTTTCCATTCCGTACAATCCTAGAAGATGTAATTGCTCCTTGCTATACCTTTTCACAGCATACTTTCGGACTCTCTCTTTTTCTTTTTATATTAAATTGGAGAGTGACCTGATGTTTCTACTTTATTACTCTTTGAGGTCATCCTCCCATAACTGAATCAAGTTAATGTGTAAAATAGACTACAAACCGTGGGTGTTTTTCCTTGAGGGTTTTACATACACACTAGTCAGCATTATAGTTTACACTCCAGGGCAGTGTTGCTTTTAATGACAATGGGAAAGTAATCCAACCAAACGCTGGCAGCTTGAGTTCACGCTGACAGAGGCTTTCCATAATTATCTGCAGTGTTTGTTTTCATGAGCAGTAAAGACAACAGTTTCCTAACTATTTTATATAGCAAGGAGAAATTATTACTGCAGTTGTGTGTTTTATTTATTAAATGCTTGCTTATTTATTTATTCAATTTATTTCAGTATAAGCACTGTATATATTAGCTGTGGTGTTCTGCAGTTCTATGTGTGTAGATGACATTGAATAACTGAATAACAGAGGGACCTTGGAGGTCTTCTAGTCCAACCTCCTGCTCAGGCAGGAAACCCTATACCAGACATGCCAAACACAAGGCCCGGGGGCCGGATCCAGCCCGCGAAGTGGTTTCATGCGGCCCGCGAAGCCATCCTGGAAACAGTGAGGGAGCGGCCCCCACTGCCTTGGCCCTGGCCCAGAGACCCTCCTTCTGCCAGAGACCCTCAGATCTGTCCCACTCCTGCCCAGGCCCCCATAGGCACCCTTGATGCGAATGATGTAGAGCTGGCCATGCCCACCCAGTAGGCCATACGCACTCTAGCCACACCCACACAGTAGGCCACACCCACCCTGGCCATACCCACCTGGCCCCTTGAGGGCAACCACAATGCTGATGCGGCCCTCAATGAAATTGAGTTTGACACCCCTGCCCTATACCATTTCTGACAAATGGTTGTCCAATCTCTTCTTAAAAATCTCCAATGTTGGAGCAGCAACAACCTCTGGAGGCAAATCCACTGATTAATTGAAGTATCTATAATTAATATATCATAGGCAATAACAGTGGTGGTTATTGGTCACAGATCAAATGCCAAAATGAAGTTGCTTTCAATACATGCTAGAAAAAACAGTAATTAGTACTAAAAATTAGTAAATATGGTTGGTGCATATTGTACTATGCTTTTTCTGTAGAGGAAGAATATTACTCAGAATAGACACCATGTGAGAACTGTTTCTTATTTGATCATATTCATCTATAATACACACAGAAATTATTTAACTGCATCAGAAGCTGGAAAGGAAAGAAGGAGTCAGTTCAACAGTTATGTGATAAGGGGATCAAAAAAGTGAGAAAGGAAGATAAGATGTCAGAAACAAGGAGTGATTTCTGATGTCGGGCTCTACTGCAGATGATTTTGGTCAGATAGCATCAGAATTCACATTTTCAGGCAGGAACCAGACGTAAATAGTCATAACAAATAGTAGAGTTTATTGAGAAGCAGAAAATAAATCAGTTGACCCAGATGGTATCCACCCCATTGTTTTTAAATAAATCAAATAATATATAAAATTTGTGATTTTCCATAAAAAATTGAAAAGATCCATTTCTTTACTGGAAAAACTGATGTTTTTCCTCATCACCCATTCAAAACATACAAACAAGTCCAAAATATTATTTTGGAAGTTATATAGGTTCTGCAAGCCATTTGATAGGTTATTTTACAAAGGTTTAAGGATCTGAAATTGAAAAGAGGATCCAGTGTGAGTAACAGTGAGCTGTTGACACCCCTTAAGTTAAAGGATATTTTCCTGGGATCGCACACCTATCATGTATGCTAGGAAAAGACCTTTTCCAAGAGGTACTGGTAGATGCAACATACATGCCAACACCCACTTCAAAACACTTCAAAAAGTGAAAGATAGGACATTCATATGGAGAACTCTGCTGCAGATTAAATGGCATTTCTTGAAGTGTGAAAGCTAACGCGTTCCCTGCAGCCTCTTCAATGGTTTCCCCAAGATGTCTGCAAATGCATGTATACAGATTTCCACTGGGATGGTCAGTAAACTGGCATTGCATGAGCCCACCAGAAGAGATAACTCGGGAAAGTATTTGGAGCAATGAAGCAACAGAAAGTAGAGCTGCCACAGTGCCACAAGGAGAAGACTGAACACAACTTTGTAAAATGACGTTTCAAATGCTTTGCACATCTCTGTTGCTCATTCCTCTTTTATTTATTTTTGTATTAGTTGATAACATAAAATACAAAACAAAATAGTGGTAAAGTAAAGGAGGGAAAAGGGAAGGGAAAAATGTAAGACAAAAAGAAAAAAGAAAGAAAAGGTGTTGACTTCCAATGCCCTTTTGTGCAGTAGAATAAAATAAAGGCATCAAACCTCAACTTTTTACTTTTACATGGTAATATAAACTAGCCATTTCTATAACATCAAACCTATCTAACTGGTAAAACCCAAAATCAAAGTTTCATTTTTTTTCCACCTCAAGCATAAAACCCAGAAGCGGTTTCCAAGTAGAAACAAAAGCAATTGTGGCTTTTTTTTTCTTTAATCAAAGCAGTCAATTTAGCCATCTCTGCTAACTCCACCAACTTTTGCAGCCATTCCATTGTGGGAATCAAAGTGTGCTCATTTCTCTTTTAAAGTGATATTTTAGTGAGGTTCAGTCTAGGACTTCTTTGTTTGTTATTTTTGCAGTCCATGGGATGCGTAACAGTCACCTCCAGAACCACAGTTCAGAGGTGTCCACCCTTCTCCTATTTTCAGAGTGCAATTTTTGTAAGTAGTAATTGGAAAAATTGTTGCATTAAGTAATTTGCATTTTGTTGTGAGACTGATGTCTTTACTCTTCAAGATGTTATTCATGCCAGACATTGTAGTTCTTCCAAGTGCTATTCATTTCAGAACCCAGGAAGATGAACTCCTTTACCATTTCAATGGTCTCATTGTCAACCTGCACTCTGACTTGTGTGTTCTCTGCAGTTAGATAAAGCAGTCACAACATATATCAAAACTGTGTGGGAAAGTGGAGGTAGGAAACCAAGCAAAGTTGCCTGGTGGAAAAGTTTGAAATATGGTGAACTACTTTTGTCAGCTATCACTATGTTATACACAGCATCCATCCTATAAAGTATTCCATTTGAGTTATGAATTGGGGACTCTGTTATCTCAATTTATTTGTGATATATAATCTCAAAACCCCTACAGTTTTCAATTCTCTCACTAGCCTTTTTGTTGTTTTTGTTAAAGATACATTCATATTTTCCCTTCAAGTGACAACAGCTGATTGTATTTTATGAGTCAAGATAAAAAGCAGAAAATGATAAAGTGGGCTCAGAATATCCAAGAAGTTATCACAATGGATACTTGGGAAAAGATCTGGGTGAGGAACGTAAAATTTACGCAAGCCCAAAATTTAAGAGAGAACTTTTATAAAATGTTTTATAGGTGGCATTTAGATCCTAAAAAGCTTGCAAATATGTATCCGAACTATCAACCTAAATGTTGGAGGTGTGGTGGCGAAGACGCAACATATTTTCATATATGGTGGACCTGTAAAAAGGTTAAAGCTTTTTGGATTAAAATCTGGTGGAATATGCAGAAGATATTTAAGCAAAGGATAAAGTTTTGTCCGCAATTGTTCTTATTGGGCATAATTACGGATACTACTGTTGTGGACACTAAGTTGATGTTGAACTTAATTACGGCAGCAAGACTTTTAGTAAGTCAATATTGGAAGAAGGAGGAACTGCCGACTATAGAAGAATGGACTTTAAAAGTTTCTGACCTGGCGGAAATGGCAAAGATATCGGCTTATTTGAAAGACCATTCGCAACAACGTTATATTATGGAGTGGAAAAAGTGGATTGATTACATCCAGAACAAATATGGGACCAAAAAGTTTCATTTAGCATTTGTATAAGTTTTGATGTGATATTAGTATTGCTTGTAGTCATTTTATATGAGCTAGAGTGCGATAGACTTAATAGCTTATTGTTGTTAGCATATGGTTGTTTATGATCGTTTTTACTTTTATACCTTGTATTTAGCTCTGGGAAGTCGGGGATGGGGAGGGGGGAAGGGGAGGGGGGAGGGTTAGGGAGGGTTAGGAAGGGTTGGGTGGGGGGTGGGGGGGAGGGATTGTTAAAGATAAAATGTATTGAAAAACTTTTCAATAAAAAATTAAGATAAAAAGCAGAAAAATATTTTTAATGCAGTTTTGCTAGGTATATGTTAAAAATGCAGCAAAAAATTGTGAAAAGGACAGGAAAAACATGCTGTCAGGGTTGTAAGGTCAACTCCTGCATTGCCTACAGCAAACTGGTATTTTTCCAGAATCCCTACATAGTAACTTGGGATGTTGTGAAACGATCTTATAGAAATTTTTCTAATAATTTTCATTACAGATCAGATTACTAAAAATAGAAGTATGCTTACAATAAATAAAAATAATTGGCTCAGAAGCTTTTGTATAATTCTGGGTTCATTCTACATTGCTAAGAGGCTCTGAAATTCAGGGCTATTTTGATTAGAATGATCATTTCTGGTCTGTAAAAATCAAAATAACCACTAGATGGTAGCAAAGTCATGTTTTATTTTAATTCAGTAATCTTTCCTTGTCCCCAGTTTTCAAGAACACTCTTGGGAACCTTTGTAGAGGCAGACAGAACACCATCATACGATGGTAAGGATGCAATCAGAAAAATGGTCAAATCGTATTTATTTATGAGGTTTATAAGTTGCTTCAACATCAAAGAACATCAAACTGTGGTCCTGTTGTTTATGGGGCATGCTACCCCATTAAGAGACAAAGTACTGTAGTACAATTCCAGAAACAGTAGGCGTTGTGGCCCCGACCCCCAAGCCTGTCCTACCTGAGGAAGAGGACTCTGAGGATGATAGGGAGGAACTGGCAAGGCCTCCCTCTCCAGGACCCTCCCCTCTGGCAAGGCCTCCGTATCCATCTGAAGGCCGACAGGAGCAGCCTGTGATTAGCCAGGCTGGGAGTGAGCCAGAGCAGCTGCAGCAGATGGAGAGTAGCAGAGATGAATCATGGCTAGATCCCCGAGAACGGCGCAGAGCCAAGCGTTTACAGCAGCGTAGGAAGAGTAGGACGGTCAGGGATTAGCTGAGTCACTGAGCCACACCCCACAAGGTACAAAATGGGGTGTGGCTGCTCTCAGGACTTTGTGATGAACAATAATTTAATCAACTTCTGGTCACATCTTTGGAATTCTGTCGGATTTACTACCTGTTTGAAACCCTGGCCTGAATTCTTGACAATGCTTCTGTACTTTTGTTTCTGGACTGTTTGCTTGTTTGCTTGGACTCATTTTGAGTAATTGTTTGGCTGACTGTTTGTATTTTGCTGTCAAGGCCTTATCAGAAGGCAATTACTAAAGCCTGAGGAATTAACCCTTGCTAGTCGTGCCTGCTTGTCTGTCTGTTTGTACCGGGGGGGGGGGACGGGGGGACAGAACAGTAGGTTTCTCAACAAATGGCCATTTGTCAAGTGGGAGATGAGTTTGGAGCAGACAACCAGAATGGGCTGACACCAATTAACCCTATAGTCATGAGGAAGCAATCTGTCCATTAGAAGGAACTGGTGGAAATGTGGTCCAAAATCAGAACATATCTCACCTGCCTCTAGGCACCAGGTGTGGCCATTATGTACTTCAGGCTCTTGATGATCCTGGTCATGGAACTACTGGAAGAGGAGATGAAAATGATGAATAATCTGGGTGAATCTGTAACAGTTCTCACAATGAGAGCAACTAGCTCAGAAAAGGATCTGCTATGCAGATAGGAAGTTAGCACAAAAACAGAACCCACAGCTCATTCTTGTGGTCCAACCTCATTTCCTACCATTGTGAATCATTGCTCCTTGCTACTGTCAGCGTCTCCCAATGTACAACTTACATGCCATTTGGTCTTACCTGTAACCCAGGTGAAAAGATCTCATTGAGGGATATTCTGCCTTCCCATTTCAGTCAGGATTTGGTGATACAGGCCATGTCTACACCCTTATCCACAATATCATAATGGATGAGATTACCGTATATACTTGAGTATAAGCCGACTCGAGTATAAGCCGAGACCCCCATTTTCACCCCCAAAAACTGGAAAAAGTTCGTGACTCGAGTATAAGCCGATCCGCCGTTCTGCAAGCCTCCGCCGCCAGCAGAGGCTCGATCCGCCATTTTGCAAGCCTGAATACACAGGAATACCCTGTGTGGCCGCGGCTCTCGGGGAAGCCCTGGCTGTCCGCTTCCTCGTTCCACGCTGCCATTCGGGGCCCGCGCGTTCCCTGGGCAAATCGCGGCGCCCAGCAGGCGAGGAAACACGCCCGCTCCAGTCGCCCCCCCTTCCCTCAGGAGACGCGAAGCAAGTGACCGCCCGGAACTTACCGAGGACTTGCGCGCGGCCGAGGCTTCGGTGCTTCCAGGATCGCGCGCACCTCTCCCAAGCCGCCGCCGTCCGGAGACCTGCCGAAGTTTGGGGAGATTTGGGGAGGTGCGCGCGCACCTCCCCAAACCTCCCCAAACGTCAGCAGGTCTCCGGATCTCCGTGCCTTGCCTGCCTGCTTCTTTCGCTCACCCGTGCTTTCTCTCCCCATCGCTCACCCGTGCTTTCCCCCCCCATCGCTCACCCGTGCTTTCCCCCCCCATCGCTCACCCGTGCTTTCCCCCCCATCGCTCACCCGTGCTTTCCCCCCCCATCGCTCACCCGTGCTTTCCCCCCCCATCGCTCACCCGTGCTTTCCCCCCCCATCGCTCACCCGTGCTTTCCCCCCCCATCGCTCACCCGTGCTTTCTCTCCCCATCGCTCACCCGTGCTTTCCCCCCCCATCGCTCACCCGTGCTTTCCCCCCCCATCGCTCACCCGTGCTTTCTCTCCCCATCGCTCACCCGTGCTTCCCCCCCCATCGCTCACCCGTGCTTTCTCTCCCCATCGCTCACCCGTGCTTTCCCCCCCCATCGCTCACCCGTGCTTTCCCCCCCCATCGCTCACCCGTGCTTTCTCTCCCCATCGCTCACCCGTGCTTCCCCCCCCATCGCTCACCCGTGCTTTCTCTCCCCATCGCTCACCCGTGCTTTCCCCCCCCATCGCTCACCCGTGCTTTCTCTCCCCATCGCTCACCCGTGCCGCCCCGAAAATGCCGCTGCCGCTCGCCCGCTTGCTCGCTTCCTCGCCCGGGGACCAGCACCAGCCAGCCGCCGGCGAGAAGCCCGGCCCGGAGGTGAGGGGAGGGAGCGGAGTCGCTCACCCGTGCTTTCCCCCCCCCATCGCTCACCCGTGCTTTCTCTCCCCATCAAAGATCCTTGGAAGTAATGGTTGGAAAAGTTTGCAAGTCTTTGGGAAAGTTCAAGAAGTGAAAGGAATACCCTCCTCTTGAAAGACCAGATAAGGCAGACAGGGAGATGAAGAGTTCAACCGAGTTTCCTCTTTTGTTCAGGCATCTGCACCCGCTGCTTTTAAACTCGCCTGGCGCTGCAACGGCACCCGTTTTCCCCGGCGAGTTTTCCCTACCTGGCCCCTGCAGAATCGCGGCGGCGCCCCCGGAGAAGCCTACCCCGAGGCTGCGGCCGATTTTTCCTTCTCCTAGACTCTGCCGCCCAGAGCGTTGTTTCTCCCCCTCGTGCGTGCATGGGATGAGGCGAGAAACCAACAGCCTGCGTCCGTCTCTCTTTATGTATATTTCTGTATATATCTTATCTCGGGATCTAGACCTTTCGAAGGAGAAGGGGCGGCTGGAGTTCGTGAGTTGCTGTGGGACCCAAGGGTTGGGGGAAGAGAGATGGGAGGGAAAAGGGGAGAAACCTGCCGCTGGCTAGTTCTTTGTCTGATCGGGGAGCCTGAACAAAAGAGGAAACTCGGTTGAACTCTTCATCTCCCTGTCTGCCTTATCTGGCTTTTTGAAACGCACCACCGGCTGCTCCGTCCAGAAGCCCAGATTCGGGAGGGCTGCTTGGCTTCCACTTGAGCCCATCTATGTCCGCGGGCCCCCCCCCACTACCCCTAGACCTCCGCCGCCGGCGGAGGCTGGATCCGCGCTCCGCAGCGGCAGGGCGCGGATCCAGCAGAAAGAAGCAGGCAGGCAAGGCACGGAGATCCGGAGACCTGCTGATGATTGGGGAGGTTTGGGCACCTCCCCAAACCTCGGCAGGTCTTCGGATCTCCGTGCCTTGCCTGCCTGCTTCTTTCTGCTGGATCCGCGCCCTGCCGCCGGCAGAGGCTTGCGGAGCGCGGATCCAGTGTGGGGGGGGGGGAAAGCCCTTTAGCAGGATTTGCCTGCATGCCGGCGGAGGCTGGATCCGTGCTCCACAAGCCTCTGCCGGCGGCAGGGCGCGGATCCAGCAGAAAGAAGCAGGCAGGCAAGGCACGGAGATCCGAAGACCTGCTGAGGTTTGGGGAGGTGCCCAAACCTCCCCAATCATCAGCAGGTCTCCGGATCTCCGTGCCTTGCCTGCCTGCTTCTTTCTGCTGGATCCGCGCCCTGCCGCTGCGGAGCGCGGATCCAGCCTCCGCCGGCGGCGGAGGTCTAGGGGTAGTGGGGGGGGGGGCCCGCGGACATAGATGGGCTCAAGTGGAAGCCAAGCAGCCCTCCCGAATCTGGGCTTCTGGACGGAGCAGCCGGTGGTGCGTTTCAAAAAGCCAGATAAGGCAGACAGGGAGATGAAGAGTTCAACCGAGTTTCCTCTTTTGTTCAGGCTCCCCGATCAGACAAAGAACTAGCCAGCGGCAGGTTTCTCCCCTTTTCCCTCCCATCTCTCTTCCCCCAACCCTTGGGTCCCACAGCAACTCACGAACTCCAGCCGCCCCTTCTCCTTCGAAAGGTCTAGATCCCGAGATAAGATATATACAGAAATATACATAAAGAGAGACGGACGCAGGCTGTTGGTTTCTCGCCTCATCCCATGCACGCACGAGGGGGAGAAACAACGCTCTGGGCGGCAGAGTCTAGGAGAAGGAAAAATCGGCCGCAGCCTCGGGGTAGGCTTCTCCGGGGGCGCCGCCGCGATTCTGCAGGGGCCAGGTAGGGAAAACTCGCCGGGGAAAACGGGTGCCGTTGCAGCGCCAGGCGAGTTTAAAAGCAGCGGGTGCAGATGCCTGAACAAAAGAGGAAACTCGGTTGAACTCTTCATCTCCCTGTCTGCCTTATCTGGTCTTTCAAGAGGAGGGTATTCCTTTCACTTCTTGAACTTTCCCAAAGACTTGCAAACTTTTCCAACCATTACTTCCAAGGATCTTTGATGGGGAGAGAAAGCACGGGTGAGCGATGGGGGGGGGGAAAGCATGGGTGAGCGACTCCGCTCCCTCCCCTCACCTCCGGGCCGGGCTTCTCGCCGGCGGGCTGGCTGGCTGGTGCTGGTCCCCGGGCGAGGAAGCGAGCAAGCGGGCGAGCGGCAGCGGCATTTTCGGGGCGGCACGGGTGAGCGATGGGGAGAGAAAGCACGGGTGAGCGATGGGGGGGGAAAGCACGGGTGAGCGATGGGGAGAGAAAGCACGGGTGAGCGATGGGGGGGGAAGCACGGGTGAGCGATGGGGAGAGAAAGCACGGGTGAGCGATGGGGGGGGAAAGCACGGGTGAGCGATGGGGGGGAAAGCACGGGTGAGCGATGGGGAGAGAAAGCACGGGTGAGCGATGGGGGGGGAAAGCACGGGTGAGCGATGGGGGGGGAAAGCACGGGTGAGCGATGGGGAGGGAAAGCACGGGTGAGCGATGGGGGGGGAAAGCACGGGTGAGCGATGGGGAGGGAAAGCACGGGTGAGCGATGGGGGGGGAAAGCACGGGTGAGCGATGGGGGGGGAAAGCACGGGTGAGCGATGGGGGGGAAAGCACGGGTGAGCGATGGGGGGGAAAGCACGGGTGAGCGATGGGGGGGAAAGCGGCAGCGGCATTTTCGGGGGCAGCGGGTGAGCGATGGGGGGGGAAAGCGGCAGCTGCATTTTCGGGGGCAGCGGGTGAGCGATGGGGGGGGAAAGCGGCAGCGGCGGTTGTTGGGGGCGCAGCAGGCGAGGCAGCTTCTCTCAGCAGCCTGTTCCGAACGAACGGACAGTTCTTTTTTTTTGTTGACTGGAGTATAAGCCGAAGTGGAGTTTTTCAGCCCAAAAAGTGGGCTGAAAAATTCGGCTTATACTCAAGTATATACGGTAGATTTGCTACAGACAGACCTAGCTATATCAGGCTGAGATTGGCATCTAGGAATATGGATGCCAGCCTCAGAAGGAGAGATTGGTGTGTTTGGTGTAGGAATTGGTAATAGATTTCCAATCTCTGTTTTCCTGGAACAGCTCACCCCAACCCCCACCGTAGCTTCTCATGGCCATCTTTACCATTATTCTCCCTTCCTTCACAATCCCCTGTAGTTAAAATTACCAAGTGTCACAATATTGCAGCAATCTTGTCAACTGAACCCAGGAGATGTGCAAGATTGATGCCACTTAGAAATAATAATTTAATATTGAATTGTATTTTGGCACCCTGTGGACGCTACAGAAATGAAAAGCGCTGCAGGCAGTATACCCATTTTTTTAAGAAAAAGTTTAAAAGAAGCAATGAAAGTGGGGCTCTGATGTCTCGTTGGCAGAGAAAGAGGAAAAGAAAGTGGGCAGAGGAAGACAGCATGTACTGGGAAAGAAAGAAATGACAAAATGAGGTAGAAGAGAGGGGAAACTGAGTGACAAAAAATGTATGAGGTAGAAGAGATGGAAAACCGAGCACAATCAATTCAGGAACTAAAACGACTTGGATTTCTGGAATGATCTTTGTTGCTAGTAGGGTAATGTAACAGAATCTTGAAGGCCTGTCAAAGCAATTCTTTGAAATTGCAGGTCCCATCAGCCAAGGAATGCCAGTTGGTGGGGCCAAAGATGTGTGTCATAGCACCTGTCCTCTGGAACATTCTCACTCCAGAGATAAGAATTGCCCCTGCTTTTCTTTTGAATGTGCCTAAAGATCTGGGTATGTGCCAGGTCTGAGACCCTGAGTGTGTGTAGGGTTCCATCTCCTGGTTGTCTTAACAGCCATTGCTTATGACACACTCCTTGCCTGCTGTATACTTTTAATTTTTGTATTGATAATGGCAATTTGTCTTTAATTTAAGATTGTTTACTGTCCAGAGTCACTTGCTGAGAAGGGTGATGATACAAAATGAATACATGAATGGATGGATGGATGGATGGATGGATGAATTCTCAAGATCTATTTATACTATTGCAATTATTGAAAATGTAGTCATAGAGCAGGCATGTCAAACTCACGACAACACATGATGTCACGTGATGTATTGTGACTTTTTCCCCATTGCCGGCAATGGGGTGGGTGCGGTTTCAGCGTGACGCATCCGGCCCATGGGCTGGCAGTTTGACATGCCTGTCATAGACTCTCTTAGACATGAGTCTTTCGTATTTCCCCCTCCCCTGAACTCAAGAAACTTTTCTGTAATAGTCCAAGTCCCTCCTGTAAGAACTTTGTTCCCTCCTCATGTTTCTAGATCCGATCAATATTCCATCAAACTGGGACATCCAAGAATTAAGTAAAGGTTCTCTTCCCAGGAACCACTGCAACTAGGTAGCAGATCATTTGTCATGGGGTAGTTAGTACTTAGTGCATCATGCTTTCCTGAGGAGAAAAATAGGAAGTAGACAGACTCGCTTTTTCATGTTCCTGCAAGAGTGATTATGAGCAATTGTTTATGTCATATGTTGGGCCGATGGAGGTAGTTATGACTTTACAAAACCAAAAGCCACAATATATGTGAGAAGATATAGTTCATAGGACCACTACTTGGAATGAAGGATGAAGAAGGATTCATACAAAATTGTTCAGCGCCATAATTTCCCAAAGCTGTTGCCTCTGAATTCCAGTGGTTGACTCTAGCCAATCAAGAGTCGCATAGTGAATAAGCTAAAGTCACTCTATTAAGTAGCTAGTAACATTGGTACTCTTTCATTTAATAAGGTATGTGTATTTGGATGGGTTGAAAGAGGGGCAGAAATAAAGTCGCAAACGTTTGCAAATTGTATTAATTTGTGGGAATGACTTTGAGAGGAAGAGAGGGAAGAGCTGCATTCAGGGGAATGGTCAGATAACAGGCAGCTTAGCCCAGGGCTTTTCAATCAGAAGTACGGGTACCACCTGTGGTACATTGGCACCTAGAAAAGTGGTAGCGGGGGAGGGGAATGAGCTGAACCAGTGGCAGTGCTGCACAAGCCTGAGCGAGAGATGGCTGGAGCTGCAGGGCTGTCAGGGCTCAGCGGAAGCACCAGGATCAGCGCCAGGCTCCAGCTGGACCTCGGCGCTGATCCTGGTGCTTCTGAGACCAGAAGAAGCACCGATCAGCTGGAATGTTGCAGCATCTCCAGGGTCTTGTGATTTACATTCAGATGCTCGGCAACTGATTCATATTTATGATGGTCACAGTGTCCTAGGGTCATGTGAAGTGACCAAAACCTGCTGCAACCACCCATCAGATGGGGAGGGAATAAAAACCAAACACACCCCACCCCACCCCCACTGCCAATCCTCAACAGAAATGCTCACAACAATGAAAACTTCAGGCAGGAGGAAGAGCACTGCTGGGCAGGCAGGCAGGTGTCTTGCTTGGCTGTGGCTTGGAGGGCACTTTTTTCAGTGCCATTGTAACTTAGAACAGTCACTAAGCAAACTGTTGTAAGTCGAGGACTACCTGTAGTTCATCACTTTTTTCCATTTTTTTTTTTTTGGGTCATCAAGTGGTACTCGGATGTTGCCATATCCTAAAAGTGGTACAATGGGTGAAAAGTTGAAAAGCCCTGGCTTACCCCATGCCATGTGGGCACAGCAAAGATTGATGTCGGTCATGCAAGGCAGTCCAAGCAAGAAAGAGCCCTGGAAATACTAACTGTACTTTATTGTAAAGTTATACTAACAAAATCTCGCAAGTCTGAAAGTACATTTCTCCCCTTTACTGCCCAAGAAAGTAGGGAGGGTCCTTTCTCAAGTGTTTGCCATTCCCCCCATTCCTTCTGCATGGTCATCTGTCTGTTATTCAATCATTGCCCTGACTCCAGCTCTTCCCCCCACCAGCTCCGTGTCTCACACTTATTCCCACATACCGTTATTCAAGCTCTGTGAGAAAGTTGAGTTCCACTCTTAAGCATCGGCATAGGGAAAAGAAGAAAATAAAAGATTCGTCTCCACTCTTTTCTCTCCTAATATTCCAGCCTGTTGTGAGTAACAAACATTAACATCAAAATTAAGCCCAAGTTGAAACGTCCTTCTCCACTCCCGTCCTTTCTCTAGGCAATGAGTTAATGGTGTGCAATTGATCAAGGAATATATTATGCTTCTATTAGTGTTCCTCATCTGTGGTGTCACCATCCGCTGAGGCTGAAATACAAATCTTACAGCTGGTGTGCGGTCCCTCCCCAAGAATCGGATGTCCTTGCATTGATGTTAGACTGCCAAACAACAGCAATGAAACAGACACCTAAAACAGATTGATCTAGATTTTGCCTGGAGCCATTGAAAAAAACCCGAATAAGATTCCAGAAGCTGAAAATGAATCCTAATTAAAGTTTGAACTTGGTAGATGCAGCTTTTTTTCCTCCCCTTTGTAGTTCCCTGCTCTATTTGTTCTTCCCATTCTATTCTTTCTGTTTATTTATTTTTTTCAGGGAAAAAAGCCATCCTTAGGTTAAACAAAGCTGCTAATGAGATAAGCTTGATGAATGCTTGCTATTAAGGAGAAAGCAGTTCAACGTGGCACATTTAAATGATCCTGTTTGCTTTTCCAGGGAAGAAATGGGCCAAGGAGAAACAAAGCTTTCTGCCACTATACACAACAATGTGATAAGCAGGGCTCTTCATCACACTTAGCAATGTCCCTGGAAGCAGTTGGAGGCATTTAAAGATGGGCTGTGGTGAGGGACAAAGCAAAACATGATGATAAAATGGTAGCCCATTTTATCTGTATACCCTGCTTTTTGTTAGTCTGCCCAAAAGTTGTGAGTCCACAATACTTCATTCCATAAAGGTTCTGTGCTGAGTTTCTCCAAGGATAACTTTCTCTATGAGCCTTAATTGAAGAAAGAGATCGACCAAGAAGGAAATAGAATAGATCTAGAGTAGTTTTGGAGGCTGTATAATTCACCAAGACTATCCACAGGCTGAGATCTATGGCAGGAGTGCACAAAGTCCTTTAGGCTAAGATCACAGTTGAACTTTGGAAAGGAGGAGAGTCAGAGATTGCTTCTCAGATAGTAGGTTGAGTTAAGATGAAGAAGTAGGTGGAGCCAGGAGAACAACTAAATTACATTACATTTTAGCTCAGTTTAATTCACTTCAAAATATTGTGTCAGATGTGTTTTAAAATAATTTTACCTTTCTATATAATAATTACAGTTCAGTGCTGTAAGCGTTTCTTTGCACTCTGATTGCAATGGCTGAAACAGATTGCCCAGCTTTCATAGAATAGACAAGCATTTTGCCCCCTGTACAGAAAAAAAACAGGAGAAAATGAATGTGTTTCCTTGCCTTCACTGCCTATATATTTGAAACCAGGCTACCAGCTGGAATTCTAGTGTAAATATTATTAAGCTCTTGGATTCTTGTTATTTTGATTAACTGTTTTCAGACTTCAAGGAGAAAAATCTAGAAAAAATGGCAGGTTTCAGGGGGGATTCTGTAGTCTTGGAGATCTTAAAATGTGCCTATTGCTTTGCATGAATCTGAATCATGCCTGTTACAAATATTTAACCAACATGGGTAAAGAAACAATTAGAGCGGTATGGTAGCCTAGCGGTGAAGATGCTCACCTCCCACTCGGAAAGTTGAAAGTTCAATTCGAGGTAACAGCAGATGTTTTTCTCTCGGCACAAAGAGAAAATATTTGCTGTGTACTCCACATAGGTGTCAGGAAGGGCATCCGTCTGACAAACACTCAGCTCCATTCAGTTATCCCAATGGGAATGGGACAACTTGCCACAGCCAAATCACTGCAGCCAACTTGCCATGGGACAACTCGCCACGGCCAACTTGCCACGGGACAACGTAAAGAAGCTATTGAGTGGAGTTCATTTTGTGGCGACTCACATGGACAAATTAAGGTCAGATAGATGCTTTTACCTTCTGAGGCAACCGTATAGTCATTCAGTTAATTTGTTTATCCTGGTCTCTTATTTTGGATTGTTGCTTTTAGCAGTTATACAAATAAACATTTATGCATATACAACTATGTCACATGAACATATTTATAGAAGGAAGAAATCTCTAGGATTGGAGACTTAGGTATCTTAAATTGACAAGGTGGGAAATCTGGTCATTGCACAGCCTTGTTTGCCTGAGTTTGTAATTTGTATTTTTCTGTTTATTTTTTCATTTTCATCTGGAGATTCTTAAATTCAAAGTCAGCTTCCTTTTAGGTGGTCCTCAATGGAACTACATCTACATGGACGGAAGTGTGTAGTGGGGTGACCCAGGGCTCTGTTCTGGGTCCAGTGCTCTTCAACCTCTTCATCAACGATTTGGATGAAGGGATAGATGGGGAACTCATCAAATTTGAAAATGATACCAAGCTGGCAGGAATAGCCAATGCTCCAGAAGATAGGCTTAAGATAGAGGAGGATCTTAACAGACTTGAACATTGGGCGCTAACTAACAAAATAAAGTTCAATAGTGAAAAAAGTAAGGTTCTACATTTAGGCAAGAAAAAACAAATGCACAGGTATAGTAGCAACTGTGAGAGGGATCTTGGAGTCCTAGTGGACAATCACTTAAATATGAGCCAGCGGTGTGCTGCAGCTGCCAAAGAAGCCAACACAGTGCTAGGCTGCATTAACAGAGGGATAGAATCAAGATTGCATGAAGTGTTAATACCACTTTACAATGCCACACTTGGTAAGGCCACACTTGGAATACTGCATCCAGTTTTGGTCACCACAATGTAAAAAATATGTTGAGACTCTGGAAAGAGTACAGAGAAGAGCAACAAAGGTGATTAGGGGACTGGAGGCTAAAACATATAAGGAACGGTAGCTGGAATTGGGTATGTGTAGTTTAATGAAGAAAAGGGTGAGGGGTGACATGATAGCAGTGTTCCAATATCTCAGGGGTTACCACAAAGAAACTAACCAAGGAGAAAAGCAACCTAAAACTAAGGAGAAACTTCCTGACAGTTAGAACAATTAACCAGTGGAACAACCTGCCTCCAGAAGCGGTGAATGCTCCAACACTGGAAAATTTTAAAAATAGACTGGACAGCCATTTGTCTGTAATGGTATAGGGTTTCCTGCCTGAGCAGGGGATTGGACTAGATGACCTCCAAGGTCCCTTCCAACTTCTTCTTCTTCTTCTTCTTCTTCTTCTTCTTCTTCTTCTTCTTCTTCTTCTTCTTCTTCTTCTTATTATTATTATTATTATTATTATTATTATTATTATTATTATTATTAATATTAATAATAATAATAATAATAATAATAATAATTAATAATAATAATAATAATAATAATAAATAATAATTTTATTTGTATACCGCCCTTCTCCCGAAGGACTCAGGGCGGTGAACAGGGCAAACATATAAAAGTACAAGAATACAAAAATTAAAAAGAATTAAACAAAATGCCCAAGTTACAACAGTAGATTAAAATACATTTAAAACGACAATAAAACCCAAACCCATCCCAGATCAGGCCAGGCCAGCTTGTTCGAACAAATAAGTCTTCAGATCGCGTCGGAAGGAGTGAAGGTCGGGCGCCATTCGGAGCTCAACCGGCAAACGTAACTCATCTCGCCTAGACGTAACTCTAGATCCTACCTCTCTCACAAAATCATTGTTATGTGGATAAAATTAAAAAATAAAAGATCTCCATGTAAGCTTCCTTAAACTCCTGGAGGGAAGGTGTGATAGAAATTTAATAAATAAACATGAGGAGAGGTTTGCACCAGAAGACCTTGAAACTCCATTCTGTGAGAAGGCTAGGTTGTATCTTAAGTATTTCAGATTTCTCTCAGGACTAAGTCCAGCCATGACAACGAATGGCATCATTTTGCTAGTGATAAATAATGTTGCTATTGGAAAATCTTCACTGAATACTATACTGTATAAGCATTTGTTAGTGGCCCTGGTTGTAATGCTGCTCTAGCTACATTTCTGTTGAAAGATTTTTCTTTATAATTCTGTATTTTATATTTTGATAAACTAATAAAAAATACTTGAACTGGAAAAAAAGAAAGAAGATTGCTGTTAAATTCTCACACAGTTTCTGCTTAGTGGTCTACAGCTATAGTATCAACCCCAAAGATTCTACAGAACGGTGCCACCCAACAGATTTCCCTAATGTCAAACCATGACAGATTTATTTTTCTCCAGAATGGAAATGTATAAGGCAGAGACCATGACTTGTTTGGAGCCTAGCAACGTATGAAAATTACAGGTAGTCCTCAACTTACAACCATTCTTTTAAAGACTGTTCAAAGTTACAATTGCACTGGGAAAAAAGTGATTTATGACTGTTTCTCATATTTACAACTGTTACAGCACCCCCATGATCACATAATCAAAATTCAGATGCTTAGCAACTGGTTCATATTTATGATAGTTGCTGTGTCCTGGGGTCATGTGATCCCCTTTTGCAAACCTCTGACAAGCAAAGTCAATGATGAAGCTAGATTCTCTTAACAACCATGTTACTAACTTAACAACTGCAGTGATTCACTTAACAACTGTGGCAAAAAAGATCGGAAAAGGGGGCAAAACAATTGTCCCACCAACAGAAATGCATTTAGAATCCTGATTTGGGGGTTATCAGAGTTAATACTGTAGCCTTACTGTTGATTCAGAGCCCTGAGTCATTTTTGCCTATTCCAATTGGCAGGCAACAAACTTTTTGAGTTTGAGTGCAACTATTACTCTGTAAGAGGAAAGAGAAAATTGGCACCCATTCTGAAATGAATTAAAGATATTGAAAGCATCTAATTAGAAGATGGAATTTCAATGACCATATAATTCATAGCTCAGCAACACTGTAATGCAGCATAGCAGCAAACAACTGAAAAATGTATATTACAAATAATCATGTACCAAAACCTAACACACAGTTAATTATGAAGCATAGTGTGAGTTTTGTGACACTAGAAACAGCTGCTTTCACAGTGGATTCCATCTGTGGTTGCTAGCTTCAGTTGTGAAGGCTAATTCTGTTCCTAACTATAGCTGTTCTTCCTTCGTCTTTTTGCGTATGGTATCTTCATATTGATGGGATTCATACATCATGTTAAGACAGATTCTCTTTTTTAAAAAAGTGGCCTAGTTATAAATGTGGCATGGTTCACCTATACTGCTAAGCAGAATTGGGGGATGGAGTAAGATTCAGATATTATCGTAATACAATCTCCATTTCTAACATAAGTTACTGAATCTTTTCAGTGCAAATTGGTTTCTTTATGGTGGCCATACATCACTATATAAAACATATAAACAAATAAACAAACATATAAACAAAAACAATAATTAACAACTATGACAAATTATATGCTTTGCTATAATTATATTTTCCAGATAAAATGATTTCAAACACCAGTATCTAGTTGAAACCTCCTTTTTCCCTTTTGTACTACATTATCACACAGATCTATCATCTCACAGTTGCTATGTAAAGTTCTTGCTAGCACAGATCCTAACTGTTCAGTCCTATTTCCAGTTATATTTTGTCTTTTCCTTTATGGCTGAATTTTCCTGGATTATTATTTCATATTGTTCTCAGCAATCCATCTGAATGGACTGAATTCCTCTGACTTCACAGGGAATTGCACCATTTTTATGATAAATGTTCTTGGTCAATAGTATATCTAAGCCATTTTCAGTTGGCATTCAGGCATGGTTTGGGAAGCAAATCAGCCTTAGTTATGCCAATGGATGATGTGCACTGGAAAACAGACAGAGGGATCCTCTTCAATCCCTCAACAGTTTTTGCTAATTGAATACTATAGTCTGCTGGATCACCTTAGTGACTTGGGTTTATGGAAACAGTGGTTCCACTCCTACTTGCAGGGATGGTCTGTCAATCCCACAGAAAAGCTAAAAATATTTTCTTGAGATTGGCTACAATACTACTGTGAATTAGAAAGGTGTCTGTCTGAGGTTCTTCCCAATATTGTTACTCTGCTGTGGACTTAGGATATATTTATCCATCTACATGTTGTTTGTATATCCCCATCACGATCATCTGTCTTATTCCTACGCAGTCTGAGAAAGTAATTTTTGTGGAAGCTGACTGAAATGCCCCTCAAGAATTTAGGAACAAGATGGCATCATTATGCTGGTGATCCTCAGCATTACTTCTCTGTAACATCTGAATCTGCATATTCATATCTGCATATTCTGATCCCAATGTTGAGATATACAGATGAGGATGGGTGAGAGCCAATAAGCAGATAGAACTTGATAAAAAGATACATTATGGACAGGTGTTCTCAGGTATAAAAGTTGGTGAAACTGTATATTTTAAATTGGGGTTGCATTGTGTACTGAAAGACACACATAATTTCAATTGTCTCTGAAGGCCCAAATATCTTGACAGAACCATCTATTTTACCAGTTTAGTTAGTGTATCAGTTATGGTCGCTTGTAGCCAAGCTACTCCTCTGTACATATAGCTTAGATTACTTAGATTATTATTTTATAACCTTTCCTTTGCATCTCTTTGATGGACAAGATCATCTTTGCACTAAAATCTTGCCATTATTATATATATACAGTAATAGCATAATAATACTGTATATAGAATATAGAAAAATATTAAACATCTAACCTATGTCTCAAGATGATGTACTTCAAAGGATGTAAACGTACAACAAAATATTGATCAGGAAATAAAAACTACATGCACTGAGGATGTTACCTAATTTGGGTAATGAAACGTCTACAACAAAACAACCAAGCTCAGAGAGCACCAAGTACCCCCCAAGGCCTCCACTAGCTTGAAATCTAATTTTGGAGTATGCAACATGTTTTGTAATTGCAAACTTTGCATCACCAAATAAATGGCTTTTTCAATAGAAGAATTTCCAGTGCTGACTGGGGAATTCTAGGAGTTGAAGTCCACACATCTTAAAGTTGCTGAGGTTGAGAAACACCACTTTAAAGTATAATGCATTGTTAATGAGTCTGTGATTAAGGGGTATTCCTTATGGCTTCCCTGCTCCAGGTCTGAGGCAGCCCATTTATCTTTTATTCCAATGGAGTTTATTTCTCATCTCCAGCTCCATCTCAAGCATGAAGGTAAAGGAAGATTCACAAAGGGCCACACTGGGTTGTGAGAAAAACAGGAAGTAGAGAAGAAGAATTGATTCCCTGCTTGTTGCTGATCAGAGAGCATCAGCAGCAGGTAACCATGGTCCATCCTTACAAAGAGGTCTATTAGTCTTACTGAGGTGCAGTAAGAGAATTGCTCTGGGGACATAAATGTTCATATGCCATACTTTATATGCAATATAAATATGCATATATGCATAGGACATTGCACGCCAAAGCAGCTAGACACAAGGACAGTTTTTTTCCCCATGCCATCACTCTGCTAAACAACTAATTCCCACAACACTGTTTTATGCCCTGGGATGTCAAACCACCTACTAGGGCTGTATTATTATTATCCTTCTCATTTTTCCTGTTACCTATTTCCTTAGCTTCTTATGATTATAACTTTGTTGTTTGTATCCTATAATTTATGTTGATTGCTTTTATTTAATATCCTATAATGTATGTTGATTACTTAATATATCCTATGACTATAACTGAGTGTGCATCTTATTATTTATTGAATTTTATGATTATGATCATGATTTATCACTTGTTGCTTGTATACACTGAGAGCATATGCACCAGAGACAAATTTCCACACTTGGCCAATAAAGAATTCTATTCTATTCTATTCTATTCTATTCTATTCTATTCTATTCTATTCTATTCTATTCTATTCTATTCTATTCTATTCTATTCTATTCTATTCTATTCTATTCTATTCTATTCCATTCCATTCCATTCCATTCCATTCCATTCCATTCCATTCCATTCCATTTTTTCATAGCCTCAGGGACTCTATTCTATCACAATAACACAATAGTTTTATTTTCCAATTGCTAGGACCTAAGATGAATGGAACTTTAAATATCGATGCCCAGAAAATAGACAGCCAACACCCTCTCTTCCTCTACCCCTATCCCCAGGTACCCATTTCATACTTTACAAATGTTTCTACATTCCTGATACATTAGGATCATTTAGTGTAACATTGTAGAAGTGGCTCATTGCTACTTTTTTCACTTCTCTTCTAGCCTATACCGCCCTAGGATTCTCTGCTGGCCGGACCCAACTTAGCTCCTCTAACTCAGACTTGGTTGACAGTTAAGATCCATTAGGACCAAAGTGAAAGTGACCAAAATCAACAATCTATACAGTATAGGATGAAAGAAAAAAAAACTTTTGATAAAATAAAAATACTTTTCATACATGTGCACATAAATAGATTCTCTGGTACTATTTTAATGTGTGTGTATGTATATGTGTATGTCTCTGTCTATTATCTATCTATCGATCGATCGATCTATTGCTTGATATGACATCTCAAGCTATATGTCTAGACTCTAGGGAGATTCTCAGTCATCCAGGTCATAGTTGTCCCAAAGGTGCTTTTTCAAAAGGCAACTGGACTTTGTTTTTCCTTGAAGACATTTCACTTCTCATTCAAGAAGCTTCTTGTGAGTCAGAACTGAAGAAGCTTCTTGGGTGAGAAATGAAATGTCTTCATGAAAAGCAAAGAAAGTCCAGTTGCCTTTTGAAAAAGCATATCTGGGATTTCAAGCTACAGGTTCTATAATCCAGTATTAGAAAAAACCAAGACAAAAAACAGGTTTGCCAGCCAGACCTATTGAAAAAAAAAGATATTCTCCAGACAGGGTCACTTTTTTTGCATTTTAACCAGATATAGGTTTTCTTGTCCTGGTGATAAACCAGAGAACCTAAACATTCTGAGAGCATATTGCATTATTCTCACTCAGCTGATTCCTAGACGGCAAAGTGAGTCTCAAAGCATAAATTTACCTCTCACTTGCCATCCTTTTAGCTGACTTGAATTTAGTACAGTTTTAGGGTATCTTGAATTATGACATGGGAGGGGAGTCCTTTTTCTGGTTAGATGAATACTCCTACAAACAAAGCCCATTATTGTTATTGTGGTTGTTATTAGTAGTGAGGCTGTTTGGAACTCTTGTCCAGTCTAAGAAGTGAAATAAAATACAACCTCTTAATTTATTTTTGCAAAAGAGGCACACTGCTGCAGTGGTTAAAAGCACTGGGCCAGAAAACAGGAGACTCTTAAGTTTTAGTCTGGCCTTGGATATGCAGCCAGCAGGGTGGCATTGGTCCAATCACTTGTCTCAAGCCTAGGAAGAAGACAAGAACAAGCCATTTCCAAAACTGTTGCCAAGAAAGCTGCAGAAACCTGTCCAGGAAGTCAAAACAGTCTTGGAGAAGAAGGAGATAGTGTTGGAGAATGAGAATTTATGTAACCAAGATCATTTCTAACAACATGAATGTAGCTTGAGCAAGGATTGATGAAACAGGTTAAGTAATTACATGTACTTAAGTAAATATATGAGAACAAAGGCAGCAAAAGATCTTGAGATTAGCAGTTTTGTAACAAATAGAGGCAAAGTGAACAATTTAAGGGGAAAACAGTACATCTATAACCATCCACATCTTTCTTCTTTATCAAAGCCACTACCCTTCACAAATAATATGGTACATCCACATCTTGGGCTTTTGCTTCTGAACATTCTGTCTAAATCTTTTAGGGAATATAGACAAAAATGATCCATTCTTGAAAGACCTTTTCCTCTAACTGGAGCTTGGGGAAATAGACAGAAAGCCCCTCCAGGCAAGCTTGACTCCTGGGGAGTCTATCAATTTAATAGACAACAAAGCAAACCTTATTTGGCATTGTCTTTTTCCAGGATGTTTTATTCACATTTCCAATTTAGTCTTTAGTCATGAAAGGGATAACCTATCTCAACCCTGATTAACTTTTTAAAGATCAGCTAAGGTCAGTGGAGTCTGCCATCTGCTATGACTAGGTGTAAATTATGTAAGAAAATCAAAAGATATCTGGGTATTTCTGTTGTGATGTTACAAAATGATGGTCTGTTTGGGAAGCTCACTGATGAGGTAGGAGGGGAGGGGAGAGAAAAATCACCAGCTGTAGGAGATGACCAGGCTGAGCCTAAGGCAGGGGTCAAATGGGTCATCAGTCCTGAGTACCTTTATGCCTACAAGAGATCTAAGTCCAGTCCCCTTTGAATTCCTTTGACTCTTATCTGCCACCAATTTGCTTTATTGTTAGTAGTTTGGATTCTTGTAGAAAGCTTAAGCTTGCAATAAATCTTTATGCCCGTTTGAACCACCTGGATCATCTGATTTTCCTGGCACTTGACATCAGCTAACATAAATCTCTAATCCTGGTTAGTATCAGCATTAGCATTAGATCCTTTCATGCTATGTAGCATATTGGGCAGCAAGAGATTTTGGTTTGGGGCAAGTACTTCAGCATGGTTAGTACATGAAAAATACTGGAAGGCAAGGAGAGACATGCATGATCTGATAGATATACAGCAATAGCAGTGTTTAATTTATGGTGGCAGAACATCTTCTCTCTGTTTGTTTTTAAACGGGTTGTCAGGGTTCTTTGACACTAGCAGGCATTTCTCTTATGCTGTATTTTATAACACTGTTTGCTTGTTTGCTTATTTGAATGTAGGTGTCAAGTTTAAATCCTTATTTGTAAGCCTCTTCATGCCTTTTGAACATTAACACATTCAAGTGAATAAATGAGCAAGTAAAGAGAATTGAACCACCTTTATTTAAGACCACTTGAATTGATCCTCTTTCTCTTCCTTCTTGAGCAAAAGGGATATCCAGAGGGGGTTAAAACAATCAAGATGTTAGCTGTTAAGTGGCAAGAGTGAATGACTGGGGATTTTGATGTATACAGTTTGCTTCAATTTAATGAGAAAATGGAATTTTAGAAGCCTAGACACAGCACAAATTTTAGCAGAGAAAAAAATCCTATCCAACTTACTGCTTACTTAGTTTTTCCAGCTTCATTAATACTGGTAGATCTTCTCTCTCCTCACATATCACAGTAGGGAGTCATAATGCTAGGGCTCTCAGCAACTTGTTTTAAGTTTATTGGAGTTATTCTTATACAGTCCTGACTGTTCCTGTAACATTTTAAGAGCCTATCATGAGTTTGAAACAGGTGTGTTATGCTCAAGGCAGGGCTTTTTCATGCTCTTCCAAAATGATTGGACGAGTAGTCATTCTGGTAAGGTCAGAAGAGTTGCTGCAAACTGAGATGGATTCAACACTGAACTTCAAGTTCAAACATTTCAAATTCAGGGCATCACTAATACCCAGCAGAGCTCCTCAGAATCTTAACTAATGTGTACATCTTGCAGCCTTCATAGTCAATAAAAGAGTAGGAAAAGCAATACTGGGATACAATCCTCAAAATGACAGAATGATCTCAGTTCGAATCCAAGGCAAACCATTCAATATCACAGTAGTCCAGGTCTATGCCCCAACCACCAGTGCTGAAGAGGATGAAATTGACCAGTTCTATGAAGCACTACAGCACCTTATAGAACTAACACCAAAAAATGATGTTCTTATCATCATGGGGGATTGGAATGCTAAAGTAGGAAGCCAAAAGATAACTGGAATAACAGGCAAGTTTGGCCTTGGAGTGCAAAATGAAGCAGGGCACAGGCTGATAGAATTCTGTCAAGAGAATACAATGGTCATAGCAAACACTCTTTTCCAACAACCCAAGAGACGGCTCTACACATGGACATCACCAGATGGTCAACACAGAAATCAGATTGACTATATGCTCTGCAGCCAAAGATGGAGAAGCTCTATACAGTCAGTAAAAACAAGACCAGGAGCTGACTGTGGCTCAGACCATGAGCTTCTCCTTGCAAAGTTTAGGCTTAAACTGAAGAAAGTAGGGAAAAGCACTAAGCCACTCAGGTATGAATTAAATCATATCCCTGTTGAATATACAGTAGAGGTGACAAATAGATTTAAGGAATTAGATCTGATAGACAGAGTGCCTGAAGAACTATGGACAGAGGTTCGCGACATTGTACAACAGGTAGCAACCAAAACCATCCCAAAGAAAAAGAAATGCAAGAAAGCAAAATGGCTGTCTGAGGAAGCTTTGCAAATAGCTGAGGAAAGGAGGGAAGCGAAAGGCAAGGGAGAAAAAGAAAGATACACCCAATTGAATGCAGAATTCCAGAGAATAGCTAGAAGAGATAAGAATGCCTTCTTAAATGAACAGTGCAAAGAAATAGAAGAAAATAATAGAATAGGGAGGACCAGAGATCTTTTCAAGAAAATTGGAGAAATGAAGGGAACGTTTAATGCAAAAATGGGCATGATAAAGGACCAAAATGGCAGGGACCTAACAGAGGCAGAAGAGATTAAGAAGAGGTGGCAAAATTACACAGAAGAACTATACAAGAATGAGCTTAACATCCCTGATAATCACAATGAGGTGGTCACTGACCTCGAGCCAGACATCCTAGAATGTGAAGTGAAGTGGGCCTTAGAAAAGCTGAGCAACAACAAAGCTAGTGGAAGTGACAGTATTCCAGCTGAGCTATTCAAAATCTTAAAAGACAATGCAGTAAAAGTGCTACACTCAATTTGCCAGCAAATTTGGAAAACTCAACAATGGCCACAGGATTGGAAAAGATCAGTTTACATTCCAATTCCAAAGAAAGGCAGTGTCAAAGAATGTTCAAACTATCGCACCATTGCACTCATTTCTCATGCTAGTAAAGTCATGCTTAAAATCCTACAAGCTAGACTTCAGCAGTATGTGGATCGAGAACTACCAGAAGTGCAGGCAGGATTTCGAAGAGGCAGAGGAACTAGAGATCAAATTGCCAACATACGCTGGATCATGGAGAAAGCTAGGGAGTTCCAGAAAAACATCTACTTCTGCTTCATTGACTATGCTAAAGCCTTTGATTGTGTGGATCATAACAAACTGTGGCAAGTTCTTAAAGAGATGGGAGTACCAGACCATCTTATTTGTCTCTTGAGAAACCTATATGCGGGTCAAGAAGCAACAGTGAGAACTGGACATGGAACCACTGATTGGTTCAAAATTGGGAAAGGAGTCCGGCAAGGCTGTATACTGTCGCCCTGCCTATTTAACTTATATGCAGAGCACATCATGAGAAAGGCAGGGCTAGATGAATCAAAAGTTGGAATTAAGATTGCCGGAAGAAATATCAACAACCTAAGATACGCAGATGATACCACTCTAATGGCAGAAAGTGAAGAAGAACTAAAGAGCCTCTTGTTGCAGGTGAAGAAGGAGAGTGCAAAACTTGGGTTGAAACTTAACATTAAGAAAACCAAGATCATGGCATCTGGCCCTCTCAATTCCTGGCAAATAGATGGGGAAGAAATGGAGGTAGTGACAGATTTTATTTTCCTGGGCTCCAAGATCACTGCAGATGGGGACTGTAGCCAAGAAATTAAAAGACGCTTGCTCCTGGGGAGGAAAGCCATGGCAAATCTAGACAGCACACTAAAAAGCAGAGACATCACCCTGTCAACAAAAGTGCGTATAGTCAAGGCTATGGTCTTCCCAGTTGCAACGTATGGCAGTGAAAGTTGGACCATAAGAAAGGCTGAGCGCCAAAGAATCGAGGCCTTTGAACTGTGGTGCTGGAGAAGACTCCTGCGAGTCCCTTGGACTGCAAGGCGATCAAACCGGTCAGTCCTAGAGGAGATCAATCCTGACTGCTCTTTAGAAGGCCAGATCCTGAAGCTAAAACTCAAGTACTTTGGCCACCTAATGAGAAGGAAGGACTCACTGGAGAAGAGCCTAATGCTGGGAAAGATCGAGGGCAATAGAAGAAGGGGACGACAGAGAATGAGGTGGCTGGATGGAGTCACTGAAGCAGTAGGCGTGAGCTTAAATGGACTCCAGAAGATGGTAGAGGACAGGAAGGCCTGGAGGAATGTTGTCCATAGGGTCGCGATGGGTCGGACACGACTTCGCAGCTAACAACAACAACACATCTTGCAGATTTCATGTCAGTTAGACCTGTCTTATGTAAACATCCTTAAAATTTCCATTTTGCTTGGGAAAGTTATTTGCAAGGGGGCAGCTAACATTGATGAGGTTGTTTACATCAGTTTTTAACACCCATAGATTGTCAGCCTGCAATTTATGTAACAATGCAGGAAACATGTGATGCTCAACTGGAAGCCTATGGTAGATATGAGCTAGCTGTTAAATGCTTTATTAAGCAAGCTCTGCTTGAAAAGCTCAACAAAAAGCTCCATAGTTTAGTCAGCAGGTGGCTGTTAAACTTCGTTGCATGTTTATCATCTCAAGGGCACATTTTCATCCCACACTCAGCAAGATGAATGCAAGTAATAAAGCAGAGTGATAGTTATGATGGAGAGTGGGGGTAGAAAGAAGGATGGTTGTAACTGCTGTTGCTGCTTAGAGAGGTATCTAATATCTAAATAGATGTGGCATTCACTTTTATTCTTTGTTTATCATACATTGCAAGTAAAATTAGGTGGCGTAGTTGCATACTTAAAGGAAAACATAGAGAAGTTGTCACACTCTTTGACAGCTGCAAAAAAATGGAAAGTGATTCTCTCCAACCACAATTCTCAGTGAGTCTCTTTAGCAGGAGTTATTGGAAAGAATAGAGTTAAAGAAATCCAGCAACAAAACTACAGTATTTCTCATTGAGAACCAACTTATTTTATGTACATTACAGTGGAGGAGATTTTATTTCCTTTTCAAAATAACAAATCTGTTTACATCATAGCTCCTGATTTTTTCTTAGTCTCAGAACTATCTCTTAGATAATATCTTCCTGCATCAGTGATCAGGAATCTCAGCTTGGTGCTCTTCTTATATGCAAGCCATTTTTTCAAGTTAAGCCAAATTAGAGACTTCTGGTGAAGTCTTGGGAAGCAGAACATGTATCCATGGAGAGCAGAGGTGACAGCTATAGCAAAGATCAAAGAACTAGTGAGTGAAACAGTTTTTCAGAACTTTTCTGGACAAGGAGAGGACAGGAGATTGTCCACATGTGCTCTGGGCACCTCTTGCTTGTGAGGAGATTGTAGGACACCAGTTCCCCACAGGTTTGAGTGGCTAGAGACAAAGGAATCAATCATACAGCTCAAAGCAACAGTGCAGCCTCACTTCTAATCACTTTTACAAATCACTTATCTAACCAACTTAAAGGTATGAGATGGACTGAGAAGTTTGAAAAGCCACCTTCTGAGTCTGTACAAAAGAAACTATAAGAAGTTAAAGAATGTGAAATAAACAACAAAAAGCTAAATAAGATTTTGAAACAAGAAAGTTATAAAAAAAATTAAAGATCCAGACAAATCTGGAACATTAAAACTTTTACTGTAAGATTTAGGAACAAACTGTATAAAATAACAGCTTTTTGTTGGAACCAGAATTATTTCCTGTACTGTAAGTCATAACAGATATTAGAGCCATTATTTAAGTTGGACTCTATAAAGGACAGAAGGGATGTGGTGGCTTAGTGGGTTAGGATGCTGAGCTTGTCAATCAGAAGATCGGCCGTTTGGCGGGTCGAATCCCGAGTGCCATGTAGCAGAGTGAGCACCTGTTACTTGTCCCAGCTTCTGCCAACCTAGCAGTTTGAAAGCACGTAAAAATGCAAGTAGAAAAATAGGGACCACTACGGTGGGAAGGTAACAGTGTTCCATGCACCTTTGGCGTCTAGTCATGCCGGCCACATGACCACGGAGACGTCCTCGGACAAACGCTGGCTCTTCGGCTTTGAAACGGAGATGAGCACCAGCCCCTAGAGTTGGAAACGACTAGCATGTATGTGCGGGGGAACCTTTACCTTTTACTACAAAGAACTAATCACTCCAGTCTCTTCCCCCCCCCAAAAAAAACCCCACAACAATAACTGCATTTAGTTTTGTTTAGGATTAGGATTTCATCCAGTTTTGGTTATCACCATATAAAAAAGATGTTGATACTCTGGAAAGATTGTAGAGAAGGGTAACGTGAAAATGATTAGGGGGTTGGAGGCAAAAACATGAAGAATGGTTGCAGAGATTAGATATGTGTAGTCTAGTGACTATGGGCAACATGATAGCAGTATTCCAATATTTGGAGGGCCACCACAAAGAGGTGGTCAACCTATTTTCCAAAGGACCAGAAGGCAAGACAAGAACCAATTGATAGAAAATAATCAAGAAGGTAAGCAACCTAGAACTAAGGAGAAATTTCTTGATAAACCAATGGAATGGCTTTCCTTCAGAAATTGTGGGTACTCCATCACTGGAGGCTTTTAAGAAGAGACTGGACAGCCGTTTGTCTGAAAAGGTATAGGGTCTTCTGCTTGAAGGTGTAGGGTGGACTAGAAGATCTCCAAGGTCCCTACCAATTCTGTTAAAATAACACAACACTTTATAATACTTGAAACATTAAAGAAAATCTTCAAAGAATGAGGCCAAAAAATAGTACCCACAATATCAATAATAACAGTAACAATGTTTACTTCTATGAATAGAATATGTTTAAAGGCTGTTAATAAAGAAATAACAGAAGTGAAACAAATCTTGCTTGATGCAGAAATAATGGAATTAAAAATATTGGATTTAGCGTAGATTACAAGACCAAGAAAATATTTAAAGTAGAAATACAAATGACAGGTCAAGAATATGGAGATAGGAAAGAAGCTTGACTGAAGTTTAATTATTAAGGGGGGAGTGCAAATAATAATCCAAGAGAATGACCTAGATAATATCTTTTAATTGGATTTACAGAAGTCAATGTGATGGCACAAATGAAAATTAAAGAAATAAATAAATCATATGGCAATATTTTAATGAACTAAACACTTAAGATTTTCAAAGATAGACAGAAGAAATATAAAATTGGTTCATTTGATCAAGATTAAAATTAGACAGGTTTTAATGAAAGTCTACCAATCCTTTATAGAATTTGTGCTGACACTAGGATTGAAGGGTTGATGTCTTATGGATTTTGCTTATAGATAACGGATGGGTTCTGGAAAGAAGTTATATCTGTTTGTAACTTTATAGGGATGAAGATCTAGCAAATTTGTTTATACTTATTATGAGAAAGATTGGAAGTCACTTTTTAATGTTTAACAAAATACTTATTGTATACTAAGATAATTGATAAGGCAGAATAGTTTATAAAATCCCTTCCTAGATATAGTGTATTTCATGGATGGAATACATAGGACAGGGGTCTTCAAACTTGACCCTTTTATTACTTGTGGACTTCAACTCCCAGAATTTGTCAGTCAGCATGCCTGGCTGGAGAATTCTGGGAGTTGAAATCCACAAGTCATAAAAGGGCCAAGTTTGAAGACCCCTGACATAGGAAAACAATCCTATACACTCTTCATGAAAATTTGCTTTTTTCTTTCTTGCTTCAAAAGATTTTCATCATACATGGCAGATG
The DNA here is from genome assembly GCF_964194415.1 of Vipera berus. NCBI lineage: Eukaryota > Metazoa > Chordata > Lepidosauria > Squamata > Viperidae > Vipera > Vipera berus. Next base: position 18,792,257 of record NC_138206.1, read on the forward strand.
GGATTCCCACTTTATCACCATCTCCATTTCTTCCTTCTATTCCATTCTCCATTTTCTTCCTGTCATGCCTATATGGCTGAGACTGTATGAAATTCTTTGATCAATCTGCAATTACTTCTCATTCTTCATTCCTGATTTAATTGTGAGCACATTGTCCTCCTTGTGTTTAATCTGCCTGTAAGGCAACCAGCACATCTGTACCCACAACACTTTGAAGAAGGACAAGTTGCCAGATCCCCTATGCTTTATATTCCAGAAGTAAAATATGTTTCACTTGCAATTGATAAAAATTAATATGTTCCAGTCTCAATATAGGAAAATTGATACTTAAGGATTTCACCTATATACCTTTTCACATAGTTGTATGTTTAATCTTCTGATTAATCATGCATATCTTGTATTCTGGTACATGAAGAAGACAGCTTCAATTTACAATTCAGTGCATTTGTTAAATAATCAAGCCCAAAAAGAATAAAAAATGGATCCATGTACGTTTTGATCTATCCTTTATTTAGATAACATGGTCTAGCTAGTAAGGAAAAGAGTTCTGGAACCTGCCATTAATGAAACTTGCCAAAATATTCACAGTGCGTAATAACAAGAAGACTGTGGAGATTTATGACTGGATGAACAGATTAATATGCATAAGCCACTTAGTATGCACATCTTGAAACTATGCAGAACAATGAATGTAGACTGAAAAGAGTTGGAACATCTGCTAAGTTTTACTTCTGAGATGTCTTAGTAATTTGGTGGACAAAAATATATATAATAGTATGATGTCCAAAACTGCAATTCAAAATTAGTCAAACATATTCTTAGCTGTTTAGCACATTACTCACTAACTCACTCACTCATTCCTTCTAATTAATAAATACTAAACATGATCAAGTCAAAGTTGAGTATGTTATAGTTGTATTGAGAGACAGCTGGGCTTGATATTTTTTGAAGAAACTGATATAAAAAATAGTGCTTAACGCTGGATAGGTAGTGCTTACTGTAGGTGTAATTTTGAGCCCTTAATTGTGGTACAATCTATAATAGTAGCCATTATATTATTGTGTGATTGTGTAATAGTTCAAGCACCAAAATAATAATTTCAAGTGGTTGAAATTTTCATGATCCTAGTGTGTTTTTCTCTGAAATCTTTTGATCAAATCAAAACTTTGGAGCTATCCTGTCCAAATTCTCTTGAGGTTTTGGTGTTCTCAGCTGATGTCCTGCAAGATTTTGAGATTCTGCCTGAGATGTTTAGGGATCTGAGAGAACAACATTGTCATCTTCAAAGTTCCTTGGAGGACCTTACAAACCATGTCTAGAGTTGCTACATTAGTTCCATTTTTTTAAAAATAACTTAAAGCGGAAGTTGGTGTACTTGGGAGTTGGAGGCCACAATTGAGTTTCTTATCCTATCAAAAGCACAGAAAAATACAATGGAACGGAATGGAATAGAGCATCTTGGAGGTCTTCTAGTCCAACCCCCCACTCAGGCAGGAAACCATGTATCATTTTAAGCAAAAGGTTATCCAGTCTCTTCTTAAAAAGTTCCAGTGTTGGAGCATTCACAACTTCTGGAGGCAAGTTGTTCCAACTGTCAGGAAATTTCTTCTTTGTTCTAGGTTGCTTCTCTCCTTGATTAGTTTCCATTCATTGCTTTTGTCCTGCCTTCAAGTGTTTTTGAGAATAGCTTGACTCCCTCTTCTTTGTGGCAACCCCTGAGATATTGGAACACTGCTATCACTCCTAGTCCTTCTTTTCATTAAACTAGACATGCCCAATTCTAGCAACCGCTGTTTATATGTTTTAGCCTCCAGTCCCCTCATCATCTCTGTTGCTCTTCTCTACACTCTTTCCAGAGTCTCAACATCTTTTGTACATTGTGGTGACCAAAACTGGATGCAATATTCCAAGTGTGGCCTTACCAAGGCATTATAAATTGGTATTAACACTTCATGTGATCTTGATTCTATCTCTCTGTTAATGCAGCCTAGCTGTCAGAATCCATTTATATCACATTCATAAATGTATGTTTTAAAACATTATCCCCCCCCCATGGATTCTGCCATCTCCCGAGGAAGGAGGAGCACATGTGGATTCAGCCTGCCTTAGGTTATTTCAAAGACCAAGGGAAACCTTTTGAACTGGGGGAACAAAGGGGAGGGTTAGGGAAGAAGGCATCTGGCCTGTGTCTCCATTTGAATCTGTAAAGGAAGAAGGCAATAACCATAAAGATTCGAAGTTCCCTTTTTCCCACGAAAGGGATGACAGGAAGTAAAATGATGGGGGGGCTGACCTAATGGGGTTGAGGGAAGGGGGGTTGCACCAGGAACTGTTTATAAAGTTTCAATCTGTAAAACAATACCAAGTCCAGTCTTGTATTTCCACAACCAAGCATGTCCTAGTAAAAATTCCTTTTGGACTAGAACTGACTCAAAGAGTTTTTTGTTTTCCTAAGACGTGGATTGGGGTGGGTCCTGACACTAGCACTGTGTTGGCTTTTTTGGCAACTGCAGCACACTGTTGGCTCATATTTAAGTGATTGTCCACTAGGATTCCAAGATCCCTCTTGCAGTTGCTACTATTGAGTGAGGTACACCTATACTGTACCTGTGCATTTGGTTTTTCTTGCCTAAATGTAGAACCTCACTTTTTTCCCCATTGAATTTTATTTTGTTAGATCATACCCAATGTTCAAGGATCTGTCAAGATCCTTCTGTATCTTAAGCCTATCTTCTGTAGTGTTGGCTATTCCTGCCAGCTTGGTGTTATCTGCAAATTTGATGAGATCCCCATCTTATCACCTCATCCAAATCAGTGGTGAAGATGTTGAAGAGTACTGGGCCTAAAACAGAGCCTTGGAGTACCCCACTGCATATTTTCCTCCATGTAGATGCAGTTTCATTGAGGACTACATGTTAAGTGTAGTTGGTCAGCCAGTTAAAAATATGAAAAATATCCAATGACTTGGTGACATCATTAAAGGGATGATCTAAATATATTTGGCTAGATAGAGATAGATGGAGAAACAGAGAGACAGACATTTAGCAGGAATGGAATTGGAAGACTTTGGAAGGCAAATTATTTGAATTCAAGTTTCCCATATAACATGGGGGGGAAAGTTCCAGATTAAATCAAAGGAAAAGCAATTGTGACTTAAGTTCACTCCCAAGTGAAATGACCAATCTGGTGCTGGGTTTACAAATAAAATGGCATGTGGAATTGCCTACACCTATTCTAAAAGCTATGGCAAATCCAGACAGCATACTAAAAAGCAGAGATGTCACCCTGCCAACAAAAGTGCGTATAGTCAAGGCCATGGTTTTCCCAGTTGAAATGTATGGCAGTGAAAGTTGGACCATAAGAAGGGCTGAACGCCAAAGAATTGAGGCCTTTGAACTCTGGTGCTGGAGAAGACTCCTGCAAGTCCCCTGGACTGCAAGGCGATCAAACTGGTCAATCCTAGAGGAGATCAACCCTGACTGCTCTTTAGAAGGCCAGATCCTGAAGTTGAAACTCAAATACTTTGGCCACCTAAAGAGAAGGAAGGACTCACTGGAGAAGAGCCTAATGCTGGGAAAGATTGAGGGCAAGAGAAGAGGGGGACGACAGAGAATGAGGTGGCTGGATGAAGTCACTGAAGCAGTAGGCGTGAGCTTAAATGGACTCCAGATGATGGTAGAGGACAAGAAGGCCTGAAGAAACATTGTCCATGTGGTCACGATGGGTGGGACACGACTTCGCAACTAACAACATCATTCTAAAAGCTAATGTAGATATGTAACAAACATAGCATCTACTGAAGAAATGATTTTATTATATTCACTGCAAGGCATTTCAATTACCAAATGTTCCTAATCATGCAAGAAAAACATTGCAGGGATAGCATTCCTGGCTTCTATAGGCTTCTTTGTCAGCAGTGAACATATGACTGTGTGCAAGTGAACACTGGGAAACCAGGATGGGGTGCACGTTCTCATTTTCAAACTGGCTTTTGCTGACACCTTCCCCAACATCACCTTTGGTCTCTTTTTATTGAATTTTTGGAGAGGTTTTTTTACAAAGAGATGGACAGAATGTGACAGGGACTTGTCACCTAAACAGTGACATTTAATGGTATCAGGAAACACGCTTCTCTATCACTCTGCTTTCCCTAAAGAAGTGTTTCCCCAAAATCTAGGTGGCGTGCCCTGGCCTTCCTTGGATAAAGCTTTGAAAACATAATGTAGGCGACTCAGAGGCAGTCTCATTTGTGGGAAATGTTTCTGTAACCTCACACTTGCAACTCTGCAATCATAGATAGTACCATAAATGAAGATACAGGAATTGCAAAGGCAATCCACTTGGTGGCTCCCTCTCCAAACACCAGAGTATTTGGCAGTATTCAGAAGGCAGGTGAGCATGCACCATGAAACATTGCCAGCAGTTGCAGCTGTAAGCTGTAATGAGTAGAAAAATTATAAATGTTTTTGCCCTGCTGCTCGGAACAGCTTCAATTAATGAAAGGCTGTCTTTTTCACCATGGTATGGGCTTGAGTGACAGCCTTCTGCTTCAGACAGCCCTCTCCTTAAAGCATGGTGAATGAATCTTGACCACATTCAATTTATTTGAAGCCTTGTGCTTTGCTGTTCCTTATGCACACCTTCCACATTAATCCTCAGTCAAGTTGACCATTGGATGGCCTTTTTCGCATGGTATACATTTCCGTAGTGGTTTTCAGCACATTTTCAAAGAAAAATGTGATGTGCTTATTTTGTTGTAAATCAGTAGAGCAGCAGTTGGGGGTTTTGGCTTATTTCTGTTCCTCAAGCTTTTCATCATTCTGGTTGCCCTAGCATCTCTATCTGAAACAGCCCCATGAGTCCCTTGCATGCCTTCTTTCAAGATCTAATTGACACATAGGATGCCCAAAAGGTGCAGACTGGTGGAAAATTCATGCCAATATGAAACAAGAGATTTACTTTTGTTACTGGCCAAATTTTGATTGTGATTAGTACAAGAACCCAGCATGTCACTCTTTAAAATATGAATATGAATTCATGAATATGAATTTTAAATTTCAGATATTCTCCTCCTCTGAACAAGTGATGAAAATGGTGCAGAAAGTTTTAGCCCAGGAAGTTGTTCATCATATCTAAACTACAAACCAGGAAGGAGATAAAACAATAGATGATGGCACATCTTCATAGTAATATTTTGGGGTGAGAAATGGAAAGAACACATTCTCAATATTGCTTGAGTGACAGCCTTCTGCTGTAGCCACCTCTGACCCTGTAGCATGGAAGATAAAAGTCTTCTCTTGATCACATCCAGTTTATGTGAAGCCTTCTGCCTTTCTGTTGCTTGTGCATACCTTCCACATTCATTGAGCATTGGCACATGGCAACAATTCATAAAGGACTGCCTTCTAGTTATTTGAATTTTTTTTTAAAAAAACACCTTTTTAACAAGCACCCTCAATGGAAGTGGAAGAGCCAGAAAGCAACTACATATTCACTTCATTAATGCAATTCTACTATATTCACAAAGATAGTTACCACCTGAATCAAGATGTTAGGACTAAGCTCTCGACACCAAGAGTGGTTCAAGACAAGTCAGGTTAGGTCACTAAATTTTTCAGTGCAATAAAAGCAAAACTACATATGTATAGTTGTTTTATACTTAGTATTTTTAATTGACATGTTGCTCAGAGGGCTTTATTGCATGACTTTAAAATATAATGAACAAGCAGAGTGTATCACACATCAGCAAGTAAGCTTTGGTTTCAGAATCAGGTACAATCACAAACCCTGTTCTACCTCATACATGGGGACCTGGGACAGTCTTTCATAAAAGGAAGGGAAACAAAATTGTTCCTTAACTACTGCTTTTGTTCCCAAGAAAAGATACTTGAGATCCAAGAGATGTAGTTTTAGCAATAGAGTTGAATTCTGCCCCCCATCAATGGTTTCATGTGGTTCCTTGCATGAGACAAAAGTCTTCCTGAAGAACACTTGCAAGAAATACTTGAAGAACTAATCTAGTGAAAAGAAGAACTAGGAGTGTCATGATAGCAGTGTTCTAATATTTGAGGGGCTGCCACAAAGAAGAGGGGTCAACCTATTTTCCAAAGCACCAGAAGGCAAGACAAGAAATAATAGATGGAAACTAAACAAGGAGAGAACCAGCCTAGAACTAAGGAGAAATTTCCTAACAGTGAGAACAATTAACCAATGGAGTGGCTTGCCTTCAGAAGTTGTTTTAAGATACAGCTCTGTCACTGGAGGCAGTGAAGAGACTGGACAGCCATTTGCATGCAGTTGTATAGGATCACCTGCTCAAGTAGGGGGTTAGACTAAAAGACATCCAAGGTCCCTTTCAACTCTGTTATTCTGTTATTCTAATAAAGGAGAATATTTATAGTTCAGGGTTGACATGAGGGGTCCTTGGTGGTCTCTGAGATTGCTTTTTTTTTCCTTGCAGATGTTTTGTTACCCAATCAGCTAGCACTGATGATGTTACCTAGTTTGGATAATGAAACATCTGCAAGAAAACAAGCAAGCTCAGAGACCACCAAGGACCCCTCATTCTGTTATTCTGTTAAATGCCATATACAGGTTAGTTTTTAATGGGGAAGAATATAATAATGCAGTCTTATATTTATATACTTACAAGTAAGTTCCATTTACTTTTACTCAAATACCTTATTAAAATGTTATGTAGGTAGTTCAGTGCTATAAGAAATGACCCATTCATTTTTTGTGATTTATGTTCACACAGAATAGTCCCATAGGGTATTTATTTATTTAGGGTATTTCTGATTCTAAATTCTTGTCATAATTTTGATATTTAGATTTGTAGAGCACTAAGATATCTTATGAAGTCAAGGGCATTAAATACAGGGTCACCTTGTAGGAGAGATGTGCTAAATAAATAAAGTAAGTAAGTAAGTATCTCTAATATGAATCTTGGGACACGGTGGCTCAGTGGGTAAGGACGCTGAGCTTGTTGATCAGAAGATCGGCAGTTTGGCGGGTCGAATCCCGAGTGCCGCGAAACAGAGTGAGCGCCTGTTACTCGTCCCAGCTTCTGCCAACCTAGCAGTTCAAAAGCACGTAAAAATGCAAGTAGAAAAATAGGGACCACTATGGTGGGAAGGTAACAGCGTTCCGTGCGCCTCTGGCGTCTAGTCATGCCGGCCACATGACCACAAAGACGTCCTCGGACAAGCGCTGGCTCTTCGGCTTTGAAACGGAGATGAGCACCGGCCCATAGAGTTGGAAACGACTAGCACGCATGTGCAGGGGAGCCTTTACCTTTATCTTTAATATGAATCTTGCACAGAAGATTCCAGTAAAGTTTATTAATACATAAGTAAATGTATATTGCTACTTATAATGTAATCCCATAGATCTGTACTGCAAACAGTTTCCTGGGAGTAACTCTCAATGAAGTATTTTTTAGCCTGGAAAAAAGCCTGATTGACACAATTGCAGTCTAAATATAAATGGCACCAACATTTAGAATAAAACATTTGCTAAGAACAATAGATTTCTCCTTCTCCTGCCCCTTACCTGTGGATTTCACATTTCATTTCAGGGACTAGTGATTTTGCATAGGGGAAATCAACTCTATTGCATCATATATAACTGCCAATTCACACACCCACTCTTTTACTTTGGACATGGTAAATGCAAGTCACTGTAGAAGCCTGTTTTTCTACAGGTGTACTTTGTCTTTGCCCCCAACTCATTAAATGAACAGAAAATCAGGATATTAGCCAATCTTGTCCTGCATTCTCTGATTTATCATTCTCTTCCTGATACTGAAGTTCCACTGGTCAATTTCTTTAGTTCACTATTCCATTTTTATTAGTAGTAAGAGTGATTACTTTTGTCTCATGCCAAACCATGTTTGATATTCAATACTTCTTTAAAGAACATATTTATAAAAGAGCATCTGCTAGTGGGTGGTTAGTGTAGTTATAATTATGAAGGGTTTGAGCAGGTACAAAGATAATTTATTTTTTCCTTCCATGCTAACATTGGAAGTAAATGACTCTGCTGGAAAAGGAACTTTGCACTGAAAAAAATGGGTTGCACCCATTCCCTGAGCCAGCCAACTCAGAATTCTAGGAGTTGAAATCCACAAGTCATAAAAGGGCCGTGGTTCCCTACCCCTGCCCTAGGACAAAATGATAGCATTAGCCCTTCAAGGTAATTGTCAGGTTCCAAAAACCAAGAAAGACATGTAATGATTTTTCCAAGCAGATTGCTCTACTGTTCCACACCTATAGACAGAATCTTGCCAAGATAGTGAAGCAGACTACTACCTACATGAAGCATATACTCTAGGAACTATTAGGGGTTCTAACTAGAAGTTAGAGCCTACTGCATTCCATCACAGTAATCCATATAAGAAACCAAAACCATGAATACTAATATTAATTATTAGTATTAATTACTAATTACAAAAAGGGATGCGGTGGCTCAGTGGGTTAGGACACTGAGCTTGTCGATCAGAAGGTCAGCAGTTTGGTGGGTCGAATCCCGAGTGCCGCGTAGCAGAGTGAGCGCCTGTTACTCATCCCAGCTTCTGCCAACCTAGCAGTTCGAAGGCACATAAAATGCAAGTAGAAAAATAGGGACCACTACGGTGGGAAGGTAACAGCGTTCCGTGTGCCTCTGGCATCTAGTCATGCTGGCCACATGACCATGGAGACATCCTTGGACAAGCACTGGCTCTTTGGCTTTGAAACGGAGATGAGCACCGGCCCCTAGAGTCGGAAACAACTAGCACGCATGTGCGGGGGAACCTTTACCTTTACTTACTAATTACAACTTCAATGTTACAATAACAGAATATTGTAAATCTGAAAGCATTTCCCCATTTTATTTTTACTTTTGAAAAAACTTGGAGGGTTCCTTCTGAGTCATTTTTCCACTGCCATCCCTCCTTTGGACTCATATTTCTTTCTCCAGGCTGCAACTCTTCCTCCTGTCTCCCAAGATTATTCTCACATCCCATTACAGCCAACTTTTCTGACCTCATTTAGCGTTTTTGAAGGGATAAAATATGACCAGCGAGGGGAACTGTGCAAAGTGGACATGTCTGCATAAGAATACCAGTGATTAACTGAAACCATATTTACTGAATTACTGTAACAGTTATCTGGACTTGCCCAACATGTACAACTATAAACTTCACTATGGGAACTTCAGTTCCCATAATGAACTGAAATTACATTTTAATCTAGGCTGTTGGATGAACCCAGACAATGTTCTGGATTCTCCTAATTAATTGTACTGCAAAGTAATCACATGGGCTTAACAATTCATAACAATTCATAAATTAAAATAGAATTGGCTAATTCTGACACAGTTATTGTCATTTTGAATCATGGTCCTGGAGAAGAGTCTTGAGAGTCCCTTGGATTGCAAGGAGATCAAATCAGGCAGTCCTAAAGGAAATCAAACCTGACTGTTCTTTGGAAGGACAGATATTAAAACTGAAGCTGAAGTACTTTGGCCACCAAATGAGAAGAGAGGACTTATTTTAATATTTTTGGGAAAGATTGAAGGAAAAAGAAGAAGGGAATGTCAGAGGATGAAATGATTAGATAGTGTCATCAATGCAATGAACATGTATTTGGGTAAACTCAGGAGATAGGGGAGGAGAGGGGAGCCTGGTATGCTATGGTCCATAGTGTTGCAAAGAGTTGGACATGACTTAGCGACTGAACAAAAGTCTCAATAATTGAAATTCATGATTCATTAAACTTCAAACTTGCCAATCATATTGTGCTGTCCCAATCACACGCGCACGCACACACACAGAACAGTGGTTTAGTGGATTTATTAATATTCCCCAGAAATTAGTGCACTAAAACCCCAGAACTGTCCCAATTACGTCCAGCCAAAAGCAGACCAATGCTAGTCCACAGAGCTATAGCCAATGGTCCACAAGCCACTTGAAAGTTTCCCAAACAAGATAAACCCAGTAGGAAAAAATAAAATGCACAATATAAGAGGGTTCATGAGACAAGAAAAGTTCAGAGTTCATAAGGCATGATCCAAGTCAGGGCATGGTGTCAGTCCAAAGCAAAGCAGGAATCCCAACAACCAGGAAACACACAGCTAGGAAATGAACACGTTATTCCAGGGGTCTTGAAGACTTGGTCTTTTTATGACTTGTGGACTTCAACTCCCAGAATACCTCAGCCAGCTTGCCTGCTGCAGCTGTGCTTCAGCCAAATCCTTCTCAGACAGCTGCTTAAAGCCATTGACCAACTCCCCTCCAGATGTGCCCTAAACTGGCTCATTCTTCTCCAAGCTAACATCTGGAAAGGTATCTGAGGAAGCATCCAGGGGAGTCATCACACTTATTGTAACCTCTGTGAACTCATGTTTTGGTCTCAATTTATTCCTGTGAGATGCCTTCCCTCCATTGTATGAACTTGTGCCAACTTCTCAAATCTGTTTCTTGATTACATGGTTTTTTTTATATGTCTCACATTTTGACATGAGGAATTTAGTGGTAGCAGCAAGTTAGATCTCCAAATTGCTCATCTGTATGCTTTCTTTTGCCCTTGGCTCCTAGCAACAAGTTGTAATTAGACTGCTGTTCTTCTACTACCTTTTTTCAAAGTAATTAAAACGTGTTGACTGGTTTTTCTAATAAGAAAATAGGAAACTATTTGTATAACAAACTAACCCAATTTTTGAGGTTGGAGAACACACTGACCTTAAACCAAAGTGCACATAGATAGGACTCACTTTTGTACACTAGGATTAAATATCTGGAATGTATAATGAACATTAGTCTTTAGCAAAAGACAAATTGCTTATGAACTAGTTGATAACACTTTATCTTTTAACAGATTAGAAAATGTATGGTCTGTATGTGTTCTGGAAATCAGATTCCCTTATTGGCCAGTTGTCTGGGTTTCCTGGGAGTAAAAAGCCTGATATCTATGTTGATGTCAATTCAGGAATCTATCTCAGTCATTAGATCCTTAGTGAGATGTGCAATACTGCAATGCTAACTTTGAAAAACTCTGATATGTTTAGCATAGGATTATCCAAAATAAAATGTGATTCTGGTATTGCCCTATTTTTTTAAGCAAATGTTCACTTGAGAAAGGTTCTTGGTTGTTTAAATAGCTAGTATGGTTTTGTAATCTTGCCCTCCACCTCATTGTGTATTTGTGTGTTTTCTGTAGAACTGTATTCTTTGGGTAGTTTCAGATTCCCATTGCAGCCATTTCCACATTCAATTCCCCATCAAACCCCTAAGGTAACAGGAACACTGAAATGGAAATCTTTTCATCAGGATGATTCTCCCATAAAAGTCTGATCACCTGCTTGCTTGCAGTGCTCATAAATTTCAATGGTACTTGCAAGCAATCAATACTGTAGAGTTTGTGTTAAAAGGAATTATGCTTTGTGGGTAGAAATAGGGTAATGGAGTATAATCATGTGCCAATTAACCTTTGCTTTTTTAAACCTCTAAGTACCACATTTGGGGGGTGTCACACCAAAATAAATACCAAATTAAATCTTAAATTTAATTAATTAAACACAACTAGTAGAATTATCCCTGATAGATTTCATTTGATAAATTGGAAGCAGTCTGGTAGCCACATCATGTGGCCTTGGGCTCAAGGTTGGTCATCTCTGATTTATAGCAACAGTCACAGTTAGAAAGTCAGGCAGAAGATCCCACTCATTGTAGCTAAGTGTGTTTCAAGTCTTTGCTGAAGAAACCCTCTGGAAGTCAAGGATGATCAACTGAATGTATTAAGAGCCCTGCCACAATAGAATGAGATTGCTGGAAAAAGAAATGCCCAAACCAGCCCAAATTCCTCATCTAAATCTGAGAAAGTGATGGAATCTTTCCAGTTCTTAGAGTGCTCTCATACTTTACACATTCAGGGACAAAAACAGAGTCTGCATTAAAAAAAGTCAGTTTCCTTCACAAGAGGAATAACCTATTCATAAATACAGTAAGATATTCTTCAAAAACCATGATCGGCTGGGAATCTTAGCAGTTCTGACTTTATATATCAATAGTATCTATTACTATCAGTTACTGAAATTGTTGTGTTGCTGATTTCTTTGTATGGAATAATATGCTGGTGTTTGGAATCTAATTTGTTACTTTGAATCTCATATATGAATTTTGGCCCAATTCTGACTCCTTCTGTGCATTCCTATTTGCAATTTTAATCTAATTATTGGCTGCTTGTTTTGAGTGTGCCTTGACTGTGGCAGGCCAATTTGCACTAAATGAGCAAGTTTTTCTGATGTCCAATTCTTAGACAATAGCGCAACAAAATAAAGTCATACTGTCGCAATGAGCATGCTTAAGCATCTGGGAAAAGATAATTGTATCTTCTGTTTGATTCTCATTCTTAAAGCAAATGTACAATTCTTTAACTGTAATTGTTTGCCCTCTAAATTTGTTTCTTGTTGGTGAATGTTGAGATTCCATTTAAACAAAAAGAAACAGAAACCCTTCAACCCTGTGTATCTTTGGCATGCTGCTACTGAAGTATGCAGTGAGCAACCTCTCTCCAAACTTCATTATCTTAATTTGTAATATCAATATTCAAGACATTTTGCTACGAGTAATTCCAAATATCTCTCCCAGGGATAGTTGTGAGCTTGCTTTAATTTAGGTGTGCCCAACTCACAGCCCTGGACTGCGGCCCCACAAGATAATAAAAATATTTTTAAAGAAGTTTTTAACAATATTGTATATGTTTTAATTGACTAAATCAAGCAATTGATATTTGAGGGAACACCTGCTGCCAGCATCAAGTTCCCTTCGTCCAGTGCGCTCCCACAGGGAGGGTCTCCTCAGGGTGCCGCCGGTTAAAGACTGCCGGCGGGTAACACCCAGGGGTAGGGCCTTCTCAGTGGGTGCGCCTGCCCTGTGGAACAAGCTGCCTGCGGAGCTTAGGACTGCCCCCAACCTCCGTTCATTCCGCCGGGACCTGAAGACCTGGCTCTTCGAGCTCTCTGGCCCAGGCTGAGAATATTTTTAATTTTAATTTTAACTGGGTTTTAATTTTCTCAGGGTTCTATTTAATCTCTTTTAATTTGTTTTAACATTTGTATTGACTGTTTTTTAAATGCCCTGTAAACCGCCCTGAGTCCTTCGGGAAAGGGCGGTATATAAATCTAAATAAAATAATAAAAAAAATTACAGACCAGAAAATGAATTTTCAAGTCATAACATCACAATATTTTTAATGAGTAGCTATGTCTTAGACTTCTTTTTGTTCTTTTTTCCTTTCCTTTTTGTTTTTTTTCCCCTTTGTAATGCATTGCTCACCTTGTGTTTGCAAATAAATCCTACCAGACTCAATAATACTTAACTCATACTGGATTAAAAATGGTAGTCTTGAAATATTTACTAATGCCACTTTTTAGCTGCTGTTGATCTTTTAGAATATATATATATATATATATATATATATATATATATATATATATATATATATATATATATATGAAATAAATGGATTTTTGAATACTTGTGTTACAATAGAATCACTTCCCCCCCATGTCTTATTTACCATTTTGCCATGGTACATTATTTAAAATGACAATAATTAGGTTTCATGGTTTACTCCATCTCTTTCCCATTTCTCCACAGGTGCCTGTTAAGCCTCTGGCCATTTTACGCATTCTGCTCCAATCTGCCTTACTCTGATTGGGGAAGGAAAATTTAAGCAGCCAAGGATTTGGCTTGTCTTAATGCTTCTGCTCTTCTTTGAGAAGTGTGACATCTCATCTGATGTGTGTTCCCTCTAGCGGTATGCTATTTCCTGGTACAGTGAACGTGTCCACGTGTCTCAGTCAAACTCTTACCGTCAGGCCCTAGAGCAAAGGAAAGGTTAGCTGAAATCCCTACTGCACCAGCATAGAAATGTGTTCCTTATCCCAGCTCTGGAAATGGCAGAAATACTGGAGTTTCCCCCGACTAACATTTAACTAGCACTGGAACTTTCTCCCAAACAAAACAAAATGATAATTTAGGAATTTAATGATTGAAAGAGATGAGAATTAAATAAGAGGTTGAAGGGGGACGTCTGGAAGAGTTAAGACAGAGGGGAGACAATGGGTTTGTTGATATCAGTTGAAAAGAAGGGAATGGAACAGAATGGAACAGACTTTGCAGCTCTTCTAGTCCAACTCCCTGCTCAGGCAAGAAATCCTATACCATTTCAGACAAACAGTTGTGAAATGAAATGAACCTTTATTGTCAAAGTACAACTATGTGTACATTGAGATTAGCTGAGCCTCTCTTTGTGCTCCCACCCCCCAACACACAGTGACAACAAACCATCCATCTTACTACACCATGTGAACCAACTACAACACACACCGGCCTCCCAAGTCAATTCTGCATCAGATTCACAAAAGTTATTTCTCATTCAAAAGCCTAACAGCCCACGGATGGAAGCTGTTTTTCAGCCTGTTGGTGCGGCTGGCTATACTCCTATATCTCCTACCTGAATATTTTCTTAAAGACATCCAGTATTGGAGCATCCACAACTTCTGGAGGCAAGTCATTCCACTGATTAATTGTTCCTTTTAAAAAAAATGAAAAGAGCTTTCTTCAAGGTGCCCCATCCTCCCCCATTCTCCAGATGAGATGATGATTCACACGCTGCTGGATTTAGAACAGGGAAGAATCATAGCCAGATAAGGCTTGCCTTAATTGATTATTCCAATTATTCACTTTTCAGGAACAAACTTTACTTTTCCTCTCTTTCCCCTACTAATACACTCACAAAGAGAAACCAAATAGGCAGAATATATAAGCATGACATTTCTGCTCAGTTGGAGTATAGAGAACTGATCCCAGATTACCAATAGCCACTGCTTAGGATAAGACTCCAAAGATTTTTCCTAGTCCAGGACAATAATTTATATTATTTGCAATTCTGAACATATTAATGTTTTTGGTAAAATGTTTTACACTTTTTATGAGCCCCAGGCACAGATTTTTCAGGGACTGGATCCATTCTTTGTGTTAAATTTGAGTAGTGTTCATGTTTGTCAGTATTTCAAACATTATACTTACCTTGGCTTCCATTAAATTCCATTAATGTTTTTTTATTGGTACATGGGAAATTAGAGAGACAGTTTGTATGGTGTTTAAGACATTTGGCTAGAAACTGGGTGATTGGGAGTTCCAGTCCCACTTTAGGCATGAGACTAGATGAATGACGTTGGGCCAGTCAATCTCTCTCAGCCCTGGGAAGAAGGCAATGGCAAACCACTGTTGAAATCTTGTAAAGAAAAACACAGGGACTAGATGAAGCCATCAACAGGAGTCAACACTAACTTGAAAGCACGATAGAGATAGAGGTACAGAATCTAGTTTTAAGAATATTTACCTGCCAATTTATATAATTTAGTGCATGAAATAGTTCATGAAGCTTTAGTCCACATGAATATGAACATATCACTAATTTATGATTTTGAAGACAGAGCTTATTGCCCTAAGTTCTGTTTGCCATAAAGACGCTGAATAGTTGTTTTAATTAATAAAATGAGTGCTGTCAATGTTGATACCCTTTTTAAATAAAGTAGCTCTTATGGAGAGTTGTCCTTATATATTTTTGACATATGAACCAAAAAATAGAGAGAGCAATTTCCCTGGATATTAACACAAAAATAATAAGAAATGACAGCTTGTCACTTTTTGATTGCATCCAGAATATGTTGCTGAAACTTTTTAGTCTCAGGGCAGGACAGCTTGAGGATTAGCTATGACTTCAGAAAGTGAGAATGATCTAAGGGTATTACAAGAAATATAGCACCTTTTTCTTTTATATCTGTATATTTGTCTTTTTAATATGCCAGAATTTTGCCTGTATAAATCAAGAGAGAGAGAGAGAGAAAAAAACCCCACATTTCTCTAGACAGAACATCAGCTTATGTCCAAAGATCACAAGGATCTTCAACTCATAAGATAATAGAGTCAACTTCTCTTTTTTAAAAAAAATATATAATTAATATCCTACACTTGATCTGGCCATTGTTTCAAATGCTGTTTGCATGTACATCTTCCCTGGAATATGACCTATAAAAACTAAAAAAATATTACCATGGGATATCATTGTTATCTAGGTATGCCAAATTGGAAGACAATGAATAGATAAAGATAATTACAAACTTTTTTGCATGATCACGGCATAAATGCTGCCCACTGTGAAGAAAAACATCTGTAGATTCTTACAGGAAAAATAACTTGCAAGGTTTGTCATTGCTAATATTATCAGTGCTTCTGTCATGCCTCCATGCAATTGGAGAAATGGGGGGGAAATAATGAATATATTGCAATAAAAAATCAGTCTTGTTGAATGAGTTAGAATTTTGTATACCTGTCACCTTGCCTGTTTCAAGCTTGGACTCTTCACAAGAAGAAAATGGAATTTCATTTGAATCTTCCACTTTATATGGGCTTATTATGGGCTGAAATATGCAGCTGTTTTTTTTCAAACATTGGACTAAACTTGGATTATTCAATAAACCAGAATTACTAGTTATATGATATAAGCCATGGTATAAAACTGGACATTTTTTGTTTAGATTTTTATCATATCTTCTTTTTCTCATACAATTCAAGGTGGAAACGTACCAATACTCCTTCCTCCTCTTAAAAAGGTGGGTTGGGCTGAAAGAGTGACTTGTCCAAAGTTATCCAACCAACTTATGTGCCAGAGGTGGAACTAGAACTCACATTCTCCTGGCTTCTAGGCCAGCACCTTAACAATTACACCAAACTGGCTGTTTATATGTTTTTAAAATATAAATTTGTACAATAGGTTTGAAAGTATGTAAACTGGATAATTGCTAGATTTACATATTGTATTAAGCCAAAGACAAGCTTTTTTATATAATAAACAAAACAATGTTTAACATAACTAAATGTGAATTCAACCATTAAGCAAGACCATATGAATAGAATAGAATAGAATAGAATAGAATAGAATAGAATAGAATAGAATAGAATAGAATAGAATAGAATAGAATAGAATAGAATAGAATAGAATAGAATAATAACATTATTGTTATACCACATGGTAACTTACATTCAGTCAGTGAGCTATGTCTATTTGAAAGTCAAGCTAATTCTGCATTATAAATTATCCTGTAGAAACAAAGATGCAGTGGTGGGATTCAAATATGTGAACAACTAGTTCTCTGTGTGGATGCCACTTCTGGAAATCCATTCTGGGCCTGGGCAACAAAAAAATAGCTATTGGTTCTGCCGAAGTAGTGCGAACTGGCTGAATCCCACCACTGCAAAAATGCATCATATAGTTCAATGTGTCATGACTGGATATAACTTGGTATTTTCTTAGTAAATATTATGGAAATGATTTACTATTATTATCTTCTGGGATGTTTTTCAGTTCAGTTTCTCCATCTACCCTGGTGGTATCTCATCCAACCCAAGTCAAACACAGTTTAACATCTCAGTCCAAAAGGAATAGGCTAAGTCCTCATCAAGGTAGGGATGATGGTGGCGTTCTTTGGAGAGATAAATGAAGAATGTCGGAAGTGTATAACCAGAATATATAGTCCCAACAGAGTCACCCAAGGTGTGAGGGTCATTCCAGTTGCCTAATTAAAACAAACAGCTACCCATATCGGCGGCAGCAATATATGAAGATGCTGGAGGCAGCTGATCATCTTTGTAACAATGGAATGGGCATCAATTCACTGTGCAGGAGAAGGCAATGGTTAACTACCCCTGTATTTTTACCAAGAAAGCCGCATGGTATAAAACATGACACAACTGATGATATAGTACCAAGTGATGGGCTCCTCAGGTCAGATGACACTCAACGTGCTACTAAGGAAGAAATTAGGATCTTTAGGGCTATTAATGGTATTTATGATATGGCTAGATTAGAAACTTTGGGACAGCAAATTGCTGATGTTGCCATGCAGAAAAAGAAATTTTGAAGCTGCAAAGATGGAATTATAGTAGGAATGCAGATATTAGAAATATAAACACAGGAAAATTCAGTGAAAGATGAAATGAAGCAACTACATGTTGATGTCTTAGGCATCAGCAAATTGAGACGGAATGAAATGGGACACTTTCAGTTAGAAGCTAACACTGTTTATTACTCAGGATGTAGAAAAATAAGAAAGAAATTGTGTTTATTTTGTAGTTAGGAAGGGTATAGCAAGAACAGTATTGGCTACAATACAATCAATGAATAATATTAATTAAACTTTGTGGACATCCCCTTAATATGACCCTCATATATGTTGGTGCTCCTACTACTAGTGCAGACAAAGAGTAGATTCACCTAACGTTTTCAATGAGAACTTCAGGAATTGCTTTGAAATCCTGAGCCTCACTGATAGAGAACCGGAGGAATTATGGAATGAGATTAAAGAAGTCATTAAACATGAATGTAAAAACAGACTGCCAAAAATGAAGAAAGCAAACTGGATGTGAGAACAAACTGGAAATTGCCAAGAATAGAAGAGAAGCAAAGCCAACAAAGACAAAATCTGAGAAAAGAACTTTCTGTAAAAACATAGAAATATGAAACTATCATATCTTGGCCCCATTATGCAGAGACTAAGCTCCCATGAGAAGTCCATAGTGTTGGGAAAATGGAATGAAAGAGAAGAGAATAACGGAAAATGGATGGATTGAATTACAGTAGCAAGAGACTGTAATCAAAGTTAAGATTTCCCAGAGAAAGTCTATGTGGTCACTAAGAGCTGACACTGACTTGCTGTCACTTAATTATTTTATTGTGTAACTGATAAATAGCAAATAAATGCATATTGATATACGTGAAGTACTAATACCACTTTACAATGCTTTGGTAAGGCCACATCTGGAATACTGCATCCAGTTTTGGTCACCACGATGTAAAAAAGATGTCGAGACTCTAGAAAGAGTACAGAGAAGAGCAGCAAAGATGATTAGGGGACTGGAGACTAAAACATATAAAGAACGGTTGCTGGAATTGGGTATGTCTAGTTTAATGAAGAGAAGGGTGAGGTGTGACATGATAGCAGTGTTCCAATATCTCAGGGGCTTCCACAAAGAAGAGGGCGTCAAGCTATTCTCCAAAGCACCTGAAAGCAGAACAAGAAGCAATGGATGGAAACTAGTCAAGGAGAGAAGCAACTTAGAACTAAGGAGAAACTTCCTGACAGTTAGAACAACTAACCAGTGGAACAACCTGCCTCCAGAAGTGGTGAATGCTCCAACAATGGAGGTTTTTAAGAAGAGACTGGACAGCCATTTGTCTGAAATGGTATAGGTATATACCCAAATGGTATATTTGGGCATTATATTTAATGGTTTTTTAACTTTTGTATTCTGTTTTTTATATTTATTGCCCTGTACACCGCCCTGAGTCCTTCGGGAGAAGGGCGGTATAAAAATATAATAAATAAATAAAATAAATAAAATAGGGTTTCCTGCCTTAGCAGGGGGTTGGACTAGATGACCTCCAAGGTCCCTTCCAACTTATTATTATTATTATTACCTTACAGGATGCAAACATTAATAAATTAAAAACAATCAATCAATCTTTTTTTTAAAGTGCTGCACTCAATTTTTTAAAAATAGAAAAGATAAGGGGAAGCCGGCCTTTTGGGAAACTTACTTGCCTATTTGTTCTAGTCTAGCCAGAAAATTCAAAATTATATTGTAAACCTTCCTAATCAACTTTGTTGTTGTTAGCTGCGAAGTCGTGTCCAACCCATAGTGACCTCATGGACAACGTTCCTCCAGGCCTTCCTGTCCTCTACCATCTTCTGGAGTCCATTTAAGCTAACGCCTACTGCTTCAGTGACTCCATCTAGCCACCTCATTTTCTGTTGTCCCCTTCTTCTCTTGCCCTCAATCTTTCCCAGCATTAGGCTCTTCTCCAGTGAGTCCTTCCTTCTCATTAGGTGGCCAAAGTACCTAATGAGAACCTTCCTTCTCATTAGGTGGCCTAATCAACTTGGTGTATTATAAAAGTGCAGTTTATTTTGTATTAGCTTTACTGTTGTATAAATGTGATTAAATGGGAAAGACTTTTTTAGAAACAAAGGGTAAATTCCATTTATTTATGCCTCTAAGAATGGAGTCAATTTAGAAGTTGTCACACCTTGTTCATGTGAATCCAGACATTTTGGCTATGTGAACTAGATATAAAAAGTTAGTTCAACATGGTGGGGCAGGATTATTCAACAACCATCAAGATTGAGTGCTTGTTATTACATAAACTAATGTTTATTATAAAATTCCTTTGCTATTGAAACATAACAACAGAGAATGAGGTGGCTGGATGGAGTCACTGAAGCAGTAGGCATGAGCTTAAATGGACTCCAGAAGATGATAGAGGACAGGAAGACCTGGAGGAACGTTGTCCATGGGGTCATGATGGGTCGGACACGACTTTGCAACTAACAACAACAACAATTGAAATGTAGAGCAGGGAGTGTCTATGGAGATTCTCAGTCATCCAGGTCATAGTTATCCCAAAGATGCTTTTTCACAAGGCAACTGGACTTCCTTTGCTTTTCCAGCTATCTGCAAGGAGTATAAATCCTTCTATGCCCCACCATCCAGTCAGAGCTGAAGAAGATTCTTGGATGAGACACAAAACATCTTCATAGAAAAACAAGAAAGTGCAGTTTGTTGTTGTTGTTGTTAGCTGCGAAGTCGTGTCCGACCCATCGCGACCCTATGGACAACATTCCTCCAGGCCTTCCTGTCCTCTACTATCTTCTGGGGTCCATTTAAGCTCACGCCTACTACTTCAGTGACTCCACACAGCCACCTCATTCTCTGTCATCCCCTTCTTCTCTGACCCTCAACCTTTCCCAGCATTAGGCTCTTCTCCAGTGAGTCCTTCCTTCTCATTAGGTGGCCAAAGTACTATGGACAGCACCAAAAGGCAAAAGTCCAGTTACCTCGTAAAAAAGCATCTTTGAGGCAATACAAGGAGCCTATCACAATTACAGTAGTGCAGATAATAAGAAGAGAATTCCAAGCACAGAAAACTTAATTTGGTCCGCAATCACTAATCCCAGCAGAAAGTGGCTTATTTGTTTAAATATACATCTTAAATATGATTCGGCTCCTTTCCTCAAAGCACCTATGCACTGAAGATTTCTGCAGACCTTTTAAAGAGTATCCAGGGGTCTTTGGCAAGAGAAGGAGGAAAACCTTCATTCCTCAATTGGGCAGTATTCCTTTAAAAAAAAGAGAGAGAGAATAATTGTGGTAATTTTGCCTTGAGATGAATGCAGAGATAAAGTAAAAGTAAATGTCCCAGATTGGTAATATGACATTCTGTTCTATTCCACTCTGTAAAGGAACAAAATCCAGTCTCTCTCTGTAATTATTGGAATTGTTCCATTCTCTAGCTGAGAGGGCAGATAAACTCAGGAACATTAAAAAGCAAATAGAAGGGTTGGTTGTCTAACACTCAGTGTGCCGATTGTAAAATATCATCTAGTCAAGTTCTCCCCCACTTCTTTCAAAATGTGTGATACAAGCTTTCCCAAACTAGGAACTGGGTTTTGTGTTTTTTTTTCAAACTGGGTTTTTTTTTTGTTTTGCTTTTTTGCAACTATTTTGACAGAGGGGAAGAGGAGGGTCACTTGAGGCTGGTTTGCCAAGTGTCAGGGCAGTGCTTAGGTGCCCAGGCAATTGGTTCTGTTGGATTCAGAGACAATGAACACCTGTGTACAAAGGGATATATTAAGCCATATTATTAGCACAAACAAGCAGATTTAAAAGCATAATATAAAAACACATATCAAGGCAGGTGACGTCCAAATCTCTTATAAGCTGCTTTAATAATGACAGCAGAAATACCCGAAGGGCTACCAGCTTCCATAGTATTCAAGGCTAGGGTCATCACAAGTGTGGAAGAAGGATAGCTTTTAAAAAAAAAGGAAGTCACAATAAGTCACAACTAAGCTACCAAAGCTGCTATTTTGACTCAGCAGGCGCTCCTGCTCTGGAACAAAGTGGGACAACAGAAATTAAAAGATAAAAGGGACACTTCTATTGTTCTGTATAGCTCTCTGTGCCAGGAAGCCTGGCAAATCAGGATCTTCTTTTCTCTGCCAATAGGCAGAAAACTCCCCCTTCCTATATTCAAGAATTACTAAGAGTAATTTCAAGTTTAGTTTGTACCCAGCATGCTTCCAGCAAGTCCCTAAATTCAGGTCAAGAAAGCATGCACACTGCTTAGTTCTGCCAGAAAAAACATAGCTTGATATTTATTTAGCAAACATCCAAAACAGTTAACTGGCAAAAATGGAACAAAAAGCAGAGCATGTAGGGAGAGAGAAAGAGATGTGAACAACAAACAAGAGACGAAAGGGCAGAAGAGTTAATAGCAATAATCAACATTACCTGTCAATCAATGGCACCAAATTTTCCAGAGCTGTTGGGAACAATATTATGAGAAATTAGCTTGGAGGGTTTCAAAGAGACTTCATTCTTCCAGCTTTACCCCTTTGATATATATGTAACCAGTGCTTTTTTTGTAAAAGAAAAAGGTGCTGGAACTCACACATGTCATACAACCCGCCTTGCCTATCCTACAAGGTTCCATCCAAAAAAGGTGCCGAAACTCCGTTCTGAGCGTTCTATGAGAAAAAAAGCCCTATATGTAACAGTCGCAGAAAAGTGATGGAAAGTAGGACACCAAGTGATCTCAGTTCTGCATCATGAAGGAAACAATTTAATGGATGGGGATCATGTACTCAACAGAATGAAGCCCTGGGATCCTCAACCCACTACTGGGGTCAAGCAGCTCTCTTCTCTGAGAGAAATAATCATGGATGACCAAAAAGTGGCGCTCAGATAATGCTGAGAAATCAGAGGAGGAAAAGTTGAAGTCATCTTACATCTGCTCATTGGTTAGTTTCACATGATGCATTATGTGATTTGTATGACTTTGGCTCAGTGATTTATGTGAATTCAGCCATTGTGGCAAATAAGCCATGGATTCCAGTTGAGGCATTGGTGAAATCATCAATTGTAGGATGTTCAGTAAAACAAATCGTGACTTGGAGCAATCTGCAAACACAATCATTTTATTTATCTGTTTCACTAGGCCATGGGACAATTTGTTTTGTCTTGGCCAAAGACAAAACAAATCCAACCAATAGTGGTTTATTCAATATATCACACTGAGTATACGTACAGCATGTGCCTCTTTTCCAGGTTTTCCGTGGCTTGGACAATGGGGGCAAGAGATGCTGGTAGGGAGCACTCTTGGATTAAGAGAAGATTCTGTGAGTGTTTTGTCTTCTCAGAGCTTTTGAAGCATTTGCTGCTAGCACTGATTGTGGAATGAGCTGAAACAATGCCCAACTGAATAATGTCACACAGATGTTCATTCATCAGGGCATTCCAGAGTTGTTGTTGTAGTAATTCAATAGTCATACCTTTGCAGTATGAATGCTCCACAGCAGCTCATTTGGCCTCTTTACTGTTAAATCCTCCTTTGAAAACAATGCATTTAATTAATAATCCTCCTTTTATTTGGCTATCACAAGTGAAACAGCTTGAAAATGATGTTCCTGGTGCATTAGCTGAGCTCTAAGTATCCACTGCACTAACTAAGACTCTCAAGGCTTTGGAGAAGCCATAGAGATGATCATACAAAGGACACATTAATCAAGTAAGATTAAAGGCAAACATGGGCTCGGATCCACTATTTATCTTGAGTTTGGGGGGGGGGAGTTTTCCAAGAAACTTTATTTGACCATGAAATGGAGACTTTCTTAAAAACTGATTTTACAAGTGAATTTATTGGGCATTTTTGGTTTATATTAGCATTCTTAAAACATTCAATTGTTGCAATCTTCACAAGAGGTACCAGTGAGATAATACAACGGAAAGAATAATGGTAAAAAACAGAAATGTTGAAGAAATGTAGCCAACATTATTTAAGCATGTAATACTGACAGAACTACTCCCTATTCTAATAAAATAATATAGGTTTTATTTTCATTTTGAATTTGCTTGCTACTCAACCCAGGCTTTCTTAAAGATACAGTTGCCTTGTCTAATCATATATTTATCTATCTCATATGCTTTTTAACCACCTGATATTTTGTTCATCTATATGGTAATAAAATGTTTGTAAACTTCAGATGGGCGAAATGGTACATCATAGGACAACAACCAAATGCTCGTGTATCTCCGTGCACTCACAATCTGCCCCACGCCCCCTTGCACCCTGTGCACTCTTCCTGATTCATATTGCATATTGTGTTTCTTCCCTGACACATGACCCCACCCAACTTCAGGAAGGAAGGAAGGAAGGAAGGAAGGAAGGAAGGAAGGAAGGAAGGAAGGAAGGAAGGAAGGAAGGAAGGAAGGAAGGAAGGAAGGAAGGAAGGAAATCACCTCCACTCCTAGTGTTGAGGTTTTTTGCCCACACATGGTCATTCTAGTTTTCTCTTTAGATAAGGAAATGTCAGATTGCTTAGTATAATACAAATTTATGCTTTGAACTACCCAGTTTTAGATATTTACAACCTCTTCATATTTCATACTGAATATATAAACAAATATTCGGTATATATTTGTTTTTCAGCTGCCAGCCTTCCTTTGCTTGGTACTATCCAGGTGAGGTTAAAATTATGATTACTGGAATTCTAGCATTCTGGCTGAGAATCTGGACAATTAGAATTTTGACACATCTGGAGAAAACTAGGCCAGGAAAACATAGTGGAGCATCAATACATTGCCAAAGTATTTTTTCCCCCAAGGATTAAATTGACTCAATTTCAGAGCACTTTTAAACCAATTCAGCATCTACTTGAAAAGAATAATTTCAATCTATTTTATAATAAGACTTTCATTTAAAATTCCATCATAAATCTCAATAAGGTTGTTATGTTTTTTGTGTGCTATTAAGCATCATGAGCCTTGTATGTGGAAAGTAGCTTTCTTATCTAACCTAGATAAATAAGTGCAATGATTTTACAATGAAAGAAAAGGAGAATGAAAACCATGTAGAGCTTTTATCTCTCTAACGAAGTTTCTCTCCTTTTTGCCTTCAACAAATAGCCCCACTTACAAAAGTGAATTTTAATTTCATTCGCCGGCCGAAAATTGATCCTTTCTATACCCTCTTGTAGAACAAGAAAATATATCAAATCACCGAAGTGAAAATTTGTAGCAGACACAATTCTTATTGGCTTGAACTGAAAAAATAAGTTAAACTAATAATATATTTTGGAACTGAGCACTGTCTGTTTTCAGAAAACATCTGAGTATCTTACTCCTTGGGATTTTAAGTTTTCAGCCATAGTTGGTTTAAGTGTATAGACCACCACCAATCAATAAGACATTGTCCAGCAAATATTTATGAACGTCTTAAATGCATCCTACTTTCCTTAAACCTATCTACAACTTTCCTTAAGTAGAAAGTAAATCTGCCAGAAAGGTTTGATGGTATGGTCCAAAATTTTCATCCACCTTGGTCCAGACTCTGGAAATTCTGAGATTTGTAATTCCAAAACCCTAGTAGACACCAAGACAGTCTGCAGATTTCTCTTGATAGTAGTTTATTATGCTAATAATTTATCATTCTTGCCAGTCTTACCAATCAGTAGTGACCCATTTCTGAAGTACTGTCCCAAAGTACAAGGTGATGCATCAATGTAAGTGTAATTCAAAGGAGACTTACTTTAAAGAAATGCATAATGTTTGTTACCAACAAAAGGGAAACTTTGTAGCTCAGGATTGAACTGTGGAATCCTTGGGGAGGGGGGTCTCTGAATTTGGCTATTTGTTTACAGATGTTTAATTACCTGACTAGGTAACATCATCGGTGCTAAAGAGTGTAGAGTTTTTTCTCTGTCTGTATATAGTAATTTGCTCTGTTGGGTACCATTGGTAGATCTTACCTTCTCACACTGACCATTAGCATAATAAGCCTGAAAGAAAAGGCTGAGCATCTGTCTTTGCAATTCCACAGAGATAATTTGTTTTGATTCCACTTAAATAAAAAGTGATTGGTTGGTACAGAGGGGATCTCATTACTAGCATACAGTATTGGCCCCTGCTGGAATGTTGCTTTTTTCCTAACTGTGCTGCCTGCTGGACCTGCTGGACCTGAACTGCTAGACCTGTTTGCAACCTGTTTGCTTTCTGACGGTCTCTAGCAGAGCAG
The DNA here is from genome assembly GCF_964194415.1 of Vipera berus. Taxonomy (NCBI): domain Eukaryota; kingdom Metazoa; phylum Chordata; class Lepidosauria; order Squamata; family Viperidae; genus Vipera; species Vipera berus. The sequence continues at coordinate 18,818,437 of NC_138206.1, forward strand.
TAGTAGAAGGAAGATGAATGAGGTATCTAATGCACATGTTTATGAGCACATGTCATTCCTCATGCTACAGATAGTGAGGCTTATTGTGAGATGTGGTCAGGCAAATATGTTTTTTCTTAGTGTATCTTCTAAACCCAAGTGATTTTTTGGGGTTTCTTTTTATAAATGCGTATTGGAATCAGCAGAAATTGCTGTTCCAAAATGCATACATTCTACAGCAGGTAGAAACAACTAGCAATCCTTCACTATTCCACAAGGGGGAAAAAAGGGTTAGATGTACTGTAATACATAATTTAGGGACGTGGTGGCTCAGTGGGTTAGGATGCTGAGCTTGTCGATCAGAAGGTCGGCAGTTTGGCGGGTCGAATCCCGAGTGCCGCGTAACAGAGTGAGCGCCTGTTACTCATCCCAGCTTCTTCCAACCTAGCAGTTCAAAAGCACATAAAAATGCAAGTAGAAAAATAGGGACCACTACGGTGGGAAGGTAACAGCGTTCCATGCGCCTTTCGTGTCTAGTCATGCCAGCCACATGACCACGGAGACGTCCTCGGACAAGCGCTGGCTCTTCGGCTTTGAAACGGAGATGAGCACTGGCCCCTAGAGTTGGAAATGACTAGCACGCATGTGCGGGGGAAACTTTACCTTTAATACATAATTTAATAGGACACCACTGGAAATCTTAGGACTTTATGTTAAATTAAGAAGTTTAAAAAGAGTGTAGAAGGCACTGTTGTATTGTTATAGAAAGCCTATGTGTGTGTATCCATGATGTTGTCACCAAGACATTGACGTGATTTGAAGAAGAAAATGTTTACTTAACATAATCGTGAGTCTTTTTCTAGGACTGATTTGTGTTGTTAGTCCAAAAACAATGAAACTAATGTTATAACTGTGAAATGTTGGTGTGTTGGATGATACTACTTCTCTAAACAAGTTAATACATCTAATTCATGCAAGAGGGTTTATTTTTCAGAATCACCTTTCATAAAGCCATATGTAGTTCCTACAGGAGGCCCTCAGATGCAAGGTAACTTAACATGCCAAGCTGCCATACTCCAAGTCAAACCATTGATTTAACTACTTCTGTATGACTGATATTTTCTGAGGTTTTATAAACCCTCTTGGAAGATGTTGGAAATTCAACCAGGGAAACTTTGTGGGCAGGGATTGTATTTTACTTTCAAGCTACACACACTCACACTCATATTGCCATATATGCTTCTTTCTTTTGTTCCTTAGGCCTTCCTGCCCTTCAAATGCATTAAACTGAGAACTTAATTTAGCTATAATGGCAATGCTATCACATTGGCATTTATGTAATTGCTTCCTTAATTTATTTATGCTTTATTGGGGGTTTTTTTTAGTTCATGGGCTACTCCAGTTTACGCTCAGATTTAATATCCAAAATTTTCACATATTTGCATTTCAGTGCTACAAAGAAACTCAAATTGTACAACTTCCTAAACCAGGACTTTGAAATACCTGGGGGGGAGGGAGGGGAAGATAGTATAATACATTGCACCATAAACTGCAATGGAATGCAGTTTGTGCAATGACCTTTGCATTAAGATACAAATATTTACCAAGATTAAAGCTAACCAAGCCAAGGTATTCCCTGTGGCACTCTAAGAATTGTAAGTTGGACTCTGAAGAAGCAGGATAGGAAAAATATTGATACCTTTCCAACTTTGGTGTGGGAGAAGATTACTGACAATACTGTGGACAATCAAGAAAACAAACTAATGGATCATTGAACAAAACCACCCAGGGTTTTCACTTGAGGCACAAATGATTAGGATCAAATTATTCTACTTCAGACACATTGTGTGAAGACCAAGCTCTTTGGAGAAGGTTTTAACGCTGGGGAAAATGGAACGAGAGAGAAGAAGAGGACAGCAAGCATCAAGTTATATGGACTCAATTACAGGAGAAAACCTATACCATTTCCATGCCATTGGAAAACCTGAAAGACAGATTAGAGATAGATTGTCATGGAAAAATGTCTTCTGGTCATTAGAAGTAAAACATGATTTGATGGCACTTAGTCAATCAGACAAATAATAACAAACTCAGGCATTAAATTGGAATGTTAACTATTGCTGCTAATTTCCCCTTGGAAGGATATACCAGATCGGAATAATTTCCCATGGCCTTCATGATTGGAAAAAAGTTGTATTGCAATCTGGTTCACATTAGGATTCTTTTGTTTTTTCCATATCTCTTGCATTAAGATGTCAAAGCTATTTAATTCACTTTCTCAAGTGATCTATTTTAAATTGCAGCATCCAGGTTTGGAATTGTAGATCCAGACGTTGACGTGTCTTATACCAGAATAGAATAGAATAGAATAGAATAGAATAGAATAGAATAGAATAGAATAGAATAGAATAGAATAGAATAGAATAGAATAGAATAGAATAGAATAGAATTTTTTTTTGACTGATGAAGCTTCCCGGATGGGAAGCAAAACATCTTAGATTAACAGTTTTTAGTCCAGTGGCCAAGATTCAAGCTTTTAAATACCTTTGGCCTGAATGATTGAGTCTGCATTGACATATAGGTAAGACTGCCTCATTGTACTGTTTTTAATAGTAAGTTTTGTTACTGTAAAAACTAATAACAGAATGGTAAACTGGATCAACATTAAAGACATTTGGAGGTATAAATAGTTCTCAACTTACTACAGTTCATTTAGTGACTGCTTCAAGTTACAACAGCACTGAAGAGTGACGTATGATTGTTTTTCACACTTATGATTTGAGGGAAGTCAGCCCCCCCCCAAAGAGAAAGAAATATTTTTGGAAATATTTAAAAGACAGAATATATTTCCTGAAATGATTTAAAGGCAGAAACCAACCCCCCTCCCCCACTCTCTGTCCCAAACAGAAAGCAAGTCTGCAGAATTACAGATGTGTTAATCTTGTCAGAAAGACTGGGAAAGTCAGGAAACTGGGATTAGGAAGAAAGATCCATAGAATCAACACCAAAAATCTAAGAGTCATCAGCCACAGCCCAGGGAAGCAGGATATGACGCTTGGGACATAATAGGATTAACCCACCACCATCAGACTACCAGAAGGGCACACCCAAACTCAGGTCAAAATACATGACACAGGAAATCAAAAGCCTCAAACAGGAACAGGAAACAACCTCAAGAGCCCCAGAGGGTAAAAAAAAACCACTCCCTACATGTGCTCACTCTTTTTCCAGAGCCATATTTCTGTCAGGCTCTCCTCTTCAATAAACTGCAACCTTCTTTCTAAAGCAGCCGCCATGTTGTTTATCCCCAGCTTGGACTGAACCATGATGAAGACTTTTCCTTCAACAGACTGTTGTAGCATCTTCTTGATCACGTGATCAATTCAGACTCTTGGCAACTGACTCCTATTTATGACACTTGTAGAGTCCCAGGTCATAATTCACTTAACAATCATGTTACTAACTTAACAACTGCAGTATTCACTTAACGACTGTGGCAAAAAGGTTGTAAAATAGGGCAAAACTCACTTAAGAACTGACTCGCTTACCAACAGGAATTTTGGACTCAGTTGGACTATTTGGACTATTTTGGACTAAGTCGAGGATTACCGGTATTCTAATTTGTGAATATCACTTGCTCTGTACACATCCACTGCTGTGATCATTTTACATTTTTTAAAGATTTGCTTATCCTTCATTAAAAGATATACATTTATTGGCCAGGCATTGTTTGCTTTGCTAATTTCTCTCTTGTAGATATCTTCATGATAATATTCTCTTTGGTGAAAGTAACCCCTTTCAAATTCTTGCAATGTTAAAAAGAGGCTTGTAAAAGTTAATAAGATAAATGGGTTGATTTAATCTGAATGATTCAGGAATATATGTGCGTGTGTGTGTCTATGTAAGCAAGTAAGTGTGGGCACTTAAAAATTCTGACAAAAGCATTTGCAGATTCCAACTGATATACAAACATTAACCAGAATAATTATTCAGAAATAGGCACCCAGCTTGGGAAGGGGGTGAGGGATATCATTACCATCCTAGATTTAAAAAAAGCTTATTGCCAAGGTAGTGAATAAAACTAATGATGTAAGATTTATGCAACCAAATGATCTAAAAATCATATAGCTTTGGCAGAAAAGATGGGATACCGATATTCTGATACACTAAGTCCAAAAACAATATCAGTAGAATTAAGAGGTTTAGAGCTGGGTTCTCTAACCCCTGGTCTGTGGACCCGGTTGCTGGCATGCCACGGCACCAGTCCGTGGCATGCCAGCAACCGGGACACATACATAAACAAAGCCCCTTCCACAGGAAGCAGGCAGCATGCGAAACCATGCCCCATCTGGTCAGCGGAAAAATCTCTCTCCACGGAACTGGTCCCTGTTATCCAAAAGGTTGGGGGGCGCTTATTTAGAGCAAGTGAGTATCCCATTTCATTTGGCCTAGAATCTGGGTGTGAAAACAAATGAGGGTCCTGGACAACTGTTAATGCTATCCTGACATCAAGGTTTCAGTCTATGATTTGCCCAGTCCTGGAATACAGAAACTGTATTTGATTATCATGACTAAAAGCTCTATGATAGAGATGGGGAAAAATCAGTTTGCAGTTTTCTTGAGACAAAATTGCAAGTATTTTGGTTTTATCTTTATGTATAGATCTTGAGTGTTCTTTTCAAACAGAAAGGTGAGCTATACACTTAATGAATATATTCCAAAGTTAATGATAATGATGCTGCCTACCTGAGCCACATTAATGATATGAGACAATTGGAATTCTAATGTTATGAGAAAAAGAGAGCCATTTTTTAAACTTTCTTCACATTGGACATTGTTTTATGAAATGCCATTATGTAGTGCCCCAACCACCACCATTATGGCTCCCCCTCCCCTTGAAAATTCCTGATGCATAGGCTTTCTGCCATCTGGAAAGTATTTCAACCCCTTGATCATTTGGATGGAAAAAATAATTTTGAAATACGGTAACACTTAGGATTTATACTGTGTTTTCCCAGCAGTCCAAGTACTCCAAATTATATTCCAATGATGGCGTCAGGTGGAAGGGATACTCACTCAGTTTCCTGCTTAATTAGCTAGGAAATAAATAACATAATCTGAAAGAGGGGAATGGCAGGTGAAATTTAAGTAGCAGAGGCTCAAAAGCCTCTAATCACAATCCTGTAAGTACACAGCAGGTGACAATAGGCAGAGAAGAAAAAGAAATATTCATAGCCTAAGCAACTCAGGGAATAAGTCATAATCTTCAAAGAAGGGGCAAACCCTTCATGTAAACTTGAAGTTAAGCATATTTGGAAAACATTAGAGTTGCCAGAGTAACAAGGCAAGAGAACAACCTTCTTTGGGAGAGAAAAATGTGCTGCCAATTGCATATGTGAAGAAACAGCCAGCCACGTTAGAGGTTGTCCTCGACTTACAATCACAATTGAGCCCAACATTTCTGCTGCTAAGCAGAACTTGTCAGGTGAGTTTTGGCCCATTTTAAAACCTTTCTTGTCATAGTGGTTAATTCGCTGTTGTCTTTAGGTAAGTAGCACAGTTGTTAAGGGAAATCTGGTTCCCCATTGACTTTGCTTGTCAGGTTGCAAAAGGGGGTCACATGACCCCAGGTCTACAACTGTCATAAACATCTCAGGTGCCAAGTATCTGAATTTTGATCATGTGACAATGAGGATGCTGCAATGGCTGTTTAGGTGGAAAATGGTCATAAATCACTCTTTTCTTGCCATTGTAACTTCAAATCATCATTAAATGAATGGTTGTAAGTTGAAGACTACCTCTAATGGATCTCAGACAATCTATGGAACTGGTGCTGGTATAGAAAACAAGGAAACCTCTTTCCCACTACATCAGTACCTCAGTAGAGTACCTCACAAAATCAATACAGTTATTTCATTAAAAAGGAATCCCTTTCTTTGCCTTCCCAATTTGTTTTTGTATTTTAAATAAATCACAGGTCAAGTTTCTATAGTTTGTTAAATCATCATTTGTTTTCTAATTGTTTGTTTTTTTTGATTGATTGATTGATTGATTATGAGTCATCATGTCAATTTCTAGTAACCACATGAATTTTCTCCACAATGATCTATTCCTATTCTTTCAAGTTTTCCAATGGTTTTTAATTATTTACACTGCTTCATATAATGTATTTAGTTTGACAGAGTTTCTAATATAGTCCAAATTAATTAGGGCAAGGGTCTTCAACCTTGGCAACTTTAATACTTGTGAACTTCAACTCCCAGAATTCCTCAGCCACAAGTTGAAGTTCACAAGTATTAAAGTTGCCAAGGTTGGAGAGCCTTGGATTAGAATATATTTAGGTACTCTAATTTCTAATGATCTTAGGACTTCTGCTATAGCATCTTCAATGACATTTTAGTTGGCTTTTACTTTTCCTACACATTATTACATTTCCCACCATGCACAAACATAGTACTTCACAATATTTGCTATCACTTTGGTGTCCTGTCTAACTATAAGATTCCAGAATAAGGATATATCTTTAATAGCTATGGGACTGTTTTTACCCACAGAGGAGTGCCGAAATTGTTTCAGGGTTGTCATTAAATCACTTGATTTTTCCTTTGGGATGTAACACTCCCTTTCTGGTAAATTAATAGGTGTGATTTATTCAAAGTTGTACATATGTTATGTGATATGCCTGGCGACCAAAGAACGGTTGCAAGTACAATTTTAGAAGCTACCATTTTAGCTAGATTGCATTGCGTACGTCATCCTGTGTGGCAAAAATTATTAAGTAACAGGTGTGGTGATGCTCTTGGTGAAAGGATAAAAATGGTTTGACAATCTCTTCCCCAGTTCTGCACAGATCTTCAGAATTATGTCAGAAGCATGATTTAGTTATGTTTCCATAGAAACCTCTCCCTTTCTCTGGGTACGTGTGTGTGTGTGTGTGTGTGTGTGTGTGTGTGTGTGTGTGATGTCTGTTTAACAGAAGTAAGTGTGACACAGTCACTCTGGGGAGGTGAAGCACCTCCCAAATATGTCATTTTTGAATGTATCAGACACGCTGCCTTGAGACTGCAAATATATGCAAGAATTCAAGGATGGGAAGATAATTAGTTTCCCACCTTCATATCTTCATTGAAAGGTTACAACTGAGAAACTCTATGCCCTTAATTAATTTTAATGAAGGGAGGTTATTGCCACAATAGTTAGCATGTTGGGAGAATAATGTAGAGTTCCAGAAAGGGAGAGGCAAAGGTTGGAAAATATGATTCTTGAAAAATCAGGGTTTTTTTCCTCCTCACAAAATGGTATTTTTAAAAATTAAATGCCTTATAGACAGTGGCAGTCATTGTAGAGCTCAGAAACAAAATTAAATATTGTCGGTATAATGAGGGCTAACAAGCTAGATGTTAGCAACATAGCTTGTTAAATTTGACCTAACTATTCTAAAGAAACCAAGCAGTCTTGGTTAGTATATGGATAGGAGACATCTAAGAAATCCTAGGGCACAGGTCTGCAACCCTGCGGCTCCCAGTCCTCTGCCATGTGCAGTCCAAAAAAAAAGTGGGACTAAAAAAGTTCAACCAATCAATTCAAATATGCAGGGTAGGTGCATATCTCGCCTTGGCTCCACTCTTCAGTCAAACCCTGTTCTGCGCATGCGTGCATGTATGCGCATGCGCGCACATTTTTTGAGGCTCCCAGTTTTTCCTTTTGTGAGGGAACCGGTTCCTAGTGGCTCTTTCACTGTTTCAGGTTGCTGACCCCTGTCCTAGGGTTATAGGTAGAATACAACATTCTCAAAAAAGGCAATTATTCTTTCATTGGTGCTAAGAAAGCTACATGGTTGTGTTTACAGAATCACCAAAAGCCAAGGTGCTAGTGATGACATACAAAGCCCTACATGGCATGGGTCCAGATTACCTACGGGAGCACCTACTGCCAGCGTCAACACCCCTCCGTCCTGTGCGCTCCCACAGAGAAGGCCTCCTCAGGGTGCCACCGGTCAAAGAATGCCGGCTGGTGGCCCCCAGGAGGAGAGCATTCTCAGTGGGTGCGCCAACCCTCTGGAACTGCTTGCCTGCCGAAATCCGGATGGCCCCCGACCTTCGCACCTTCCAGCGTGACTTAAAAACCTACCTATTCCAGCAAGCCGGCCTGGCCTGATAGATTTTGGGGTTTCATTTGTTTTTACCATTGTTTTACTGTATACTTACCTTGCTCTGTACACCGCCCCGAGTCCTTCGGGAGAAGGGCGGTATATAAAAACAAACAAATAAATAAAAATAAATAAATAAATATTTCCACTATTTCAATCCCCTTCATGGATTACTGCCTTGTCGTGGCGAAGGGGCTTGCGTAATTCAATGAAGCTATGAGCTATGCCGTGCAGGGCCACCCAAGACGGACAGGTCATAGCAGAGAGTTCTGACAAAATGTGATCCACTGGAGAAGGAAATGGCAACCCACTCCAGTATCTTTGCCATGAAAACCCTATGGACAGTACAAAAAGGCAAAACGATATGACGCTGGAAGATGAGCCCCTCAGGTCGGAAGGCATCCAATATGCTACTAGGGAAGAGCACAGGGCTAGTACTAGTAGCTCCAGAAAGAATGAAGCGACTGGGCCAAAGCCGAAAGGACGCTCAGCTGTGGATGTGTCTGGTGGTGAAAGGAAAATCCGATGCTGTAAAGATTTTTTCTCCATAGGAACCTGGAATGTCAGATCCATGAATCAAGGAAAGCTGGATGTGGTAAAACAAGAGATGGCAAGACTGAACTTCGACATCTTAGGTATCAGTGAACTAAAATGGACAGGAATGGGTGAATTTAACTCAGATGACCATCAGGTATACTACTGCGGGCAAGAATCCCTCTGAAGAAATGGAGTAGCCTTCATTGTCAATAAAAGAGTAGGAAAAGCAATACTGGGATACAATCCTCAAAATGACAGAATGATCTCAGTTCGAATCCAAGGCAAACCATTCAATATCACAGTAGTCCAAGTCTATGCCCCAACCACCGGTGCTGAAGAGGATGAAATTGACCGGTTCTATGAAGCCCTACAGCACCTTATAGAACTAACACCAAAAAATGATGTCCTTATCATCATGGGGGATTGGAATGCTAAAGTAGGAAGCCAAAAGATAACCGGAATAACAGGCAAGTTTGGCCTTGGAGTACAAAATGAAGCAGGGCACAGGCTGATAGAATTTTGTCAAGAGAATACGATGGTCATAGCAAACACTCTTTTCCAACAACCCAAGAGACGGATCTACACATGGACATCACCAGACGGTCAACACAGAAATCAGATTGACTATATGCTCTGCAGCCAAAGTTGGAGAAGCTCTATACAGTCAGTAAAAACAAGACCAGGAGCTGACTGTGGTTCAGACAATGAGCTTCTCGTTGCAAAGTTTAGGCTTAAACTGAAGAAAGTAGGGAAAAGCGCTAGGCCAGTCAGGTATGAATTAAATCATATCCCTGTTGAATATACAGTAGAGGTGACAAATAGATTTAAGGAATTAGATCTGATAGACAGAGCGCCTGAAGAACTATGGACAGAGGTTCGCAACATTGTACAACAGGTAGCAACTAAAACCATCCCAAAGAAAAAGAAATGCAAGAAAGCAAAATGGCTGTCTGAGGAAGCTTTGCAAATAGCTGAGGACAGGAGGGAAGTGAAAGGCAAGGGAGAAAAAGAAAGATATGCCCAATTAAATGCAGAATTCCAGAGAATAGCTAGAAGAGATAAGAATGCCTTCTTAAATGAACAGTGCAAAGAAATAGAAGAAAAGAATAGAATAGGGAGGACCAGAGATCTCTTCAAGAAAATTGCAGAGATGAAGGGAATGTTTCATGCAAAAATGGGCATGATAAAGGACCAAAATGGCAGGGACCTAACAGAGGCAGAAGAGATTAAGAAGAGGTGGCAAAATTACACAGAAGAACTATACAAGAATGAGCTTAACGTCCCTGATAATCACAATAAGGTGGTCACTGACCTCGAGCCAGACATCCTAGAATGTGCAGTGAAGTGGGCCTTAGAAAAGATGAGCAACAACAAAGCTAGTGGAGGTGACAGTATTCCAGCTGTCGGACACGACTTTGCAACTAACAACAACAACAACAACAACTATTTCAATCTGTAGCATAAATTCTAAAATAGATTTCAGATATTTAGAAACAGAAAGATCACCCCAAAACTCTATCTCCAAAACTTAGAAGAAAGCAAACCATCCCTTATCCATCCATGCATTTTAGGCTTGCCTACCATGTGTCATAATGCACTCCTTCACCTCCCTCCAAATAATTGTTTCTGTCTATCTATCCACCAAAACAGGGGCCATGGGGGAATTGTCAAAAAAAATATCCATTCATTGTACATACATATGACTTCACAAACATATTGAAGCATTCAACCCATATAACTGTCATCTTGGCTTTTCAATATCTTGTCCCATAGAGACCACTGAACATAAAAGTGCCCTATTTTGATTTAACATAGTAACAGCAATCTTATTAATGTGTTTGAGTGCCTGAATAAATGAATGAACATCATGATGTGAGGTCCTTGGTGCTCTTTGAATGTGGTTATTTTCTTGCAGACATTTCATTACTAAGATAGATGATATCATCTGTGCTAGTGGATAGTGGGGTTTGCTCTCATTTAATATTCTAGTGGCTTTCCCTGTCAGTGTTGGTGGGATTGGTCTTGGCAGTTCCTTGGTTGGGCTGTTGTTTTTTTTACTGTTAGCTTGTTTGGCAGTTCCGTGATTGGGGTATTGTTGGCTTCTTGCTTGTTGGACTAATGTTAATCTTGGTGTTAATTGCTGCTCATATTTTCATCTTTTTGTTTTCTTTTGGGCTTTTTGATTGTGCTTTTTGATAGGTAAAAGGTAAAGGTAAAGGTTCCCCTGCACACGTGTGCTAGTCATTTCCAACTCTAGGGGCCGGTGCTCATCTCCATTTCAAAACCAAAGAGCCAGCGCTTGTCCAAGGACGTCTCTGTGGTCATGTGGCCGGCATGACTAGATGCCAAAGGCAAACAGAATGCTGTTACCTTCCCACCGTAGTGGTCCCTATTTTTCTACTTGCATTTTTACGTGCTTTCGAACTGCTAGGCTGGCAGAAGCTGGCACGAGTAACAGGCGCTCACTCTGTTACGTGGCACTCAGGATTCAACCCACCAAACTGCCGACCATCTGATCGACAAGCTCAGCATCCTAGCCCACTGGTATGTAGATTTATTTATGTCTATATGCCTGTTGGTGGCTGATTTGTCTGAGTGCCAGGCATTTTTGGACTTATTTGGTCTAGGATACTTACAGTTTTCCAGTTAAAACTATGATTAAGTCTTTCCGTATGTTAAAGAGTTCTCATCAAGTCATCTGACTGCTAGTTGGTGTTCATGGATGCAGCCTGCCAGTCTTCTGCCTGTTTGTCCCACATAGGAGCTATTGCAATCCTTACACTGTATATTGTAGATGACTCCTGTTTCTCTTCTGGGGATGGCAGGCCTTGATCATGATCCATGTTATCATTTTCCACCTATCTTATTCCCCCAGTCCTCACTTTCTCCTACTTTTCACTCATTCTTCTACCTTGAGCATCTGAAGGAGGACTATTCTTGTATTCACTGAACAGAAATAAGAGCAATAGTTGTTGATATGCATGGGCCAATCTGGTTAGAACCATAAAAAGGGAATATAACAATTTTAAATTTAAGAGGAGTAAATAACAATCATTAGTGAATGAAACAAAGGCTATATAACTAAATCAATATTTTGCACACTTACCACTTTAAGGCTAAGCAAAAATATGCAGAGCTAGCAAGATTGAGAAAAGGAAGCATAGCTAAAACTAGCTGAAACCACAGCTGGAACTAGTTTAAATGTCTCTCTCCATATTTTACTATCCTTGCAAATTATCTTTGTTTCAGCATACCCATATATAATTTCATAATTGCCTTTTACTGCTTAGTTTTCTTAAATCTCTATTTTGAGGATTATGTCAAGTCCACAGCTTTTTCAGTCTTCTATTTATTATCAACCTATTCACTATTCCTTCCTCTATCTATTTTGCAATTCAGTCTTTATTCAATTTCTCTATATGAGCAAATCACTTCAGTATATTTCTTTCATATTGGTCACTCCCTTTTGTATTCACTCAGTACTCATCCATTCTTGACCTAATCTCTTCTTTTATCATACACATCCATGCTATTCAATTTACAATATGTTTTTCTTGACATACCAAACTGTCACTTCCACCTGAGTGGGTAGAAGCACACTCTTCAATGCAGCCATTTTCATTTCTTTCAGCAAATCACTATCATTGCTGTACAAACCTCTAAAATACTGTCAGTGTTCCCTAACTTCACCTCCAGGCAAATAAAATTTTTATTACAGTCCAATAGCATAAGCGTAAAACTTAAGCCAACCAAATAGTATTTGAGAATAAAAATATCATCTCATTAATTAAATAAATCATTCACCATTGGTCTGGCCAGAACATAGTGAAGATTTATGGCTGGGGCACAGAATTTAACAATTATGAAGGTGATTTCAGAGTGATTATCTTTTTTAAAAAAATTCTAAAGTCCACCTATTAAAGATTGAATTAATTGGGAGTGCAATTCCTTATGGAATCTGCATGTCAGGAAGACGTGTTCTAAAACATGTTTTGAGTTCATCCGACGCACAAGGGCATCTTCTGAGTGAAAAGAGGGTCTGATTATATCTACCATCCATGAGTCTAGAGGGAATGACATTGAAGCCTAGTCTAGAAAAGACTTCACAGAGATACATGGAATGAGGTAACAAGGGAACTTTTTGTAGGTTGCAGTTCCTTTGTTGCCTTATAGTCAATACACCCTTGTACAGCTGCAAAATTATTTGGCAGATCCATATTTTATAGTCTTTGTCTTATAGCCTTGTTAGCTTTATCCAATCTCAGCTTTAAAAAAATCTGAAGAGATACCCAAATTGAGCATTATTACTCATTATTCTTCTGCACCCTTTGGACTCAAAGAGGTCACTTGCTACAAACAGAGAGGAACCGTAAAGAGTTAGTAGGACGGTTTTAATTGTCACACTCTAGATTCTGTGCTTAGTACACTAGTCCAGATCCCAATCAAAGTATGGCATTAGGTATGTATGAAGGTGTAGAAAAAATAGTTTTCAAAAATCATGGCTGAATTCTTTCATACATAATCTGTATAAGGCAGATATTGTGCCACTGGTATTTGGAGCCAAGAATTTAATAACTAATCTGAAAAGAAGATGCCGAAAGTATCTAAGTGGCTGCTGCAAAGAAGAGATCAACCTAATCTCCAAAGTACTGAAGGCTGGACAAGAAGCAATGGATGAGAACTAATCAAGGAGAGAAGCAACCTAGAACTGAGGAGAAATTTCCTGACAGTTAGAACAATTAATCAGTGGAACATCTTGCCTCCCCTGCTGAGGCAGGAAACCCTATACCATTTCAGACAAATGGTTGTCCAATCTCTTCTTAAAAACCTCCAGTGTTGGAGTACCCACAACTCCCAGAGTGCTCCAACACTGGAGGTTTTTAAGAAGAGATTGGACAACCATTTGTCTGAAATGGTATAGGGTTTCCTGCCTCAGCAGGGGCTTGGACTAAAAGACCTCCAAGGTCCCTTCCAACTCTGTTATTCTGTATTCTATAAAGTGTCAAATCTCAAAATATGAAAACAGAATGAAATACTATCCAAAAGTATTTTTATAAGAAACCCAGTCAGAAGGGTGGATCTACACAGGGATTTTTTCCTATCCCCTTACTGAGTTTATTCACCCTCTACTTTTCTTATATAATGAAAGTACTCATTAGTAGTCTTATTATTTCAACCAAAGGACTGCATATGTTTTCCAAGTCTGACTTCAGTCCAACACAGTGAAGAATTAATAAGTATAGAAATATTTCCTGTCTTTTCCTTGTATGGATTAGGATAATTTTGCTCACTTTTTTACTTCACGGTAAGGTAAAGGTAAAGGTTCCCCCGCACATGCGTGCTAGTCGTTTCCGACTCTAGGGGCCGGTGCTCATCTCCGTTTCATTGCCGAAGAGCCAGCGTTTGTCCGAGGACGTCTCTGTGGTCATGTGGCCGGCATGACTAGACGCCAAAGGCGCACGGAACGCTGTTACCTTCCCACCATAGTGGTCCCTATTTTTCTACTTGCATTTTTACGTGCTTTCGAACTGCTAGGTGGGCAGAAGCTGGGACGAGTAACAGGCGCTCACTCTGTTACGCGGCACTCGGGATTCGACCCGCCAAACTGCCGACCTTCTGATCGACAAGCATGAAGGCAAAGTACAAAAACACAAAACCAGACAGCTCATTTAACTTATTGTCCCCTAAATTTATTCTTTTCCCACATCTTATTTCATTAACAGGTTTACAAACCCAGAAAGTGGTTCTGTCCTGCCTACTTTTAGTTAAGAGTTAGATAAGACAGACTATGGCTGGAGAAATCCATACCTGTGATCTTGCATTGCTGCTACACTACCCACTATAAAGACAACACAGCCACAAATATTATAGAAGACAACTGCAGAGTCCTATTCATTTTTTTCTTATGCTGCCATTATTAGAAGGTCTATGGAGATTCTCTATCATCAAGGTCATGGCTGTCCCAAAGGTGCTTTTTGAAAAGGCAACTGGACTTTCTTGGTTTTTTTTCCTCGCAACTGTTTCACTTCTCATATAAGAAACTTCTTCAGTTCATAACTGAAGAAGTTTCTTGGATGAGAAGCAAAATATTTTCAAGGAAAAAACTAGTAGAAGGCTTTGTTCTTTTCTCCATTTCTCACATTAAAGGTAAAGGTAAAGGTTCCCCCGCACATGCTTGCTAGTCGTTTTCGACTCTAGGGGCCGGTGCTCATCTCCGTTTCAAAGCCGAAGAGCCAGCGCTTGTCCGAGGACGTCTCTGTGGTCATGTGGCTGGCATGACTAGATGCCAAAGGCGCACGGAACGCTGTTACCTTCCCACCGTAGTGGTCCCTATTTTTCTACTTGCATTTTTTACGTGCTTTCGAACTGCTAGGTTGGCAGAAGCTGGGACGAGTAACAGGCGCTCACTCTGCTATGCGGCACTCGGGATTCGACCCACCAAACTGCCGATCTTCTGATTGACAAGCTCAGCGTCCTAACCCACTGAGCCACCGCGTCCCTTTCTCACATTAGCTAAGTACAAAATCTTGACTAGGAGGAAAAAGTGGTTGGCATACACCCTTAAAAGCTCCTCTCCCACCAAACATCTCTTGGGAAACTCTGGTCAGCTTTCCCCATATGTTCACTCAGTGACTTTTCTTCCAGGGATCAGGTTGCCTTATATTCCTCTTACAGCTCCTGTTCACTCAGCAGGAAACAAGCATTCATCCTTACTGGTAATTAGCAGTGCTTAGGACATATCCCTAGGAAGCAGCAAGGGATGTGCTGTTTCAGGGTAATAAATTGATACACTTCTAATATCAGAAGCAACAATGCCCCAAATCCACACAGGAACATTGAACCTCCTCAGGACACCTTGTATCTGATCTCTGGAATGTCACCCTTCAAAAAAAGGAACTACAACAATCAATTCCTTGCTGAAGTAGCCAAGCCAAAATTCATCAGAAAGCTTGACCACAAAATAAAGTAGTAATTTGTTTCAGGCCTTCAAGGCTCAGAGCAAAACCCTTAAATTACTTAGAGTGCAGTTCAATTTGAGAGATAACACTTTTGAACAGAAAGTATTCACATGTTGAGGATTGCACAGGAAAGACAATTGAAATGGTGGATCAGTTGTCAGGTTGTCATTCAAATGGATGCTTTTCTGAGTAGATCAAAAGAAATGAAAAAATGTGAGATTTAACAAAAAGCAGTGCAAAATAGCACTTTAAAGCACTTGTCTTGAAATATTGGATGAATAGCAACATACAAATGCATATCTTTATACCAGATATTTTAGGAAGTAATTTCTTAAAAGTTGAGAAGCAATATAGCTTTTTCTTCCCCTTTTTCTCAGATAAGGTAAGTAAAAATCCTAAAAACATTAAATGTGTTGTGTTTAAATAACAGCTTCTGGTATCTCAGACATTGGTTATTATTTTGGAGGAACTTACAATTAATAAGAAACTAAGTGTTTTGCTTCTGTCTCTAAAGGTAAGGTAGGAGGTGTCAAGGCAAGGACTGATATGCCTTTGATAAGAATTTTTCATGCTAAGCATGAACCAAAATGATCCTTCTGTCATTGAATTTAATTTAAAGGCTAAACAATTTCACAAGACTCTAGGTGGCTTACAATATTAAAAGCTAGAAGCAATAATGAAAAAAACATAAATCATAGATGTCTGGGGGGAAAAACAATCCATGACAAGTGAAAAGATCCTACAAGGGCTCGACACTCGTTTATTCCAACTACTGGGAGAATAATCAGGTTTCCAGTCATTTCATGACCATTCTAGACTAGAGATTAAATTGCCCCTGGATCAAGTGGCTATTTGGTCTTATTAGGACTGGGTCCAAGTCTGTCTCTAGGATATCATCAGAATATTGCATCTTCATCACTAAATGGCCTCCCTCCATAATTTCATCTAGATGGTAAAAAGAGCCTTGGTGGAGCAGTGGGCTAATGCCTCCTTAAGTAACACCAACTGCCTGCAATTAGTGCAGGTTCGCATCCCACCAGGCTCAAGGTTGACTCAGCCTTCCATCCTTCCGAGGTAGGTAAAATGAGGACCCAGATTGTTGGGGGCAATTAAGCTGACTTTGTAATAATGCCGCTTGGGTGTGTGTGAAAGCCCTAATAAGCAGGCATATACATAGAATGAAGGCTACTGCTAAGTTTGTAAGCCACCCTGAGTCTTCGGAGAAGGGCGGGATATAAATGGAATTTTTTTAAAAAAATAGAAGAGTGAAAGCATTGAGTCTCCAATGGAGGCGACTGTGAGTTCAGCTCTTCCACCCTGTTGACATTGACTGGAACTGATCATAGAAAGGGGAGAGCCAATATGACACAGTACTCTCAGTCCAAGCTCCATAGCCAGAATGCCTGAATCGTGTCTGAAACAGGCCTGAAAACTGATTGGAACAGATTTGGAAACACTTCCTTCAGGATCCTCTGAAGTTATTGCCCATTTTCTCACCTCCCTAAAAAGGAAGGTTGCAGGTTAGATGAAAACTGTCCAGGATCCTATAGTAGTTTAAGGAGTGGGCACAACAAGACTTCCTCTAAGGTGGGAGATGGCCACTGTAGCTCTCAGGTTGTATATAATATTGTATTTATAATATATAAATAGATAGATAGATAGATAGATAGATAGATAGATAGATAGATAGATAGATAGATAGATAGATAGATAGATAGATACCCAAGAACATCTATTTGTCACTATTGAGATGGACTTCAGTAGCATTCAAGAGGGCACTTCTGGTCTGTAGCTCAGCATCTTAGAAGTGGTTTCTGCCAAGAACTGAAATTCCCTTCTCTTTGTCACATAGTACTGGCCAAATTTTAAAGAAAAGAAAAGAAAATCTTTATAAAGCTTTTAACCAGATACACAGTTTCAGTATATTTCAATGTTGTGACAGCTGCCATCTTGCCCCAAAAGGGTTCATTGAACGTGGCACAGCTCATGAGAAACTATTGCTACTTTTAAAAGACTAAATGGCTTTCAACATGCTAGCATTTTGACAGGATTTTCCTGCCTCCCCTTAGCATTCCTATTGAAAAAATTACTTGTGCATCGTTCTTCTCAGCATCAGTCTAATTTCTCATTGTCACATATCCTTTAATGCAAAGATATACAAGCTGAAATCCTTAGACTGCACATGGCCCCCTGTAAGTTCCAAGTAATTAGTAATATTTAACTGCACAAAGCAAAGAACTCTTCAATAAGGTAAATTAGTCATATTATCTCTTCATAACTCTTTTAATGTAATTTTAATGTTGTCAAATTTCATTTAACCATTTCTATTTTGTCCTGGTCCCCTCTATTTTTTGAAGAGTAGCTGTTCCTTTGGTTGCTATGTAAAAATCATGGTAAACTTTTTATTACTGTAATAGGTTGATTGCTGGATAAGCATGTGAGAAAAATATGCAAATAGATTAAAAAAAATATAGGCAATCATATACTGTAACCATGCTCTGCGAAGATGGACAATGACTGAATGAAGACAGAAAAGTGTGTCAATGAGAGAGAGAATAAGAAATTCCCTTTAAAGGCAATTCAGTCACAAGATCTCTGGGAAGAATAACTTTTGCTCCCTTAATCCCAGTGGTTCACCATTGTAAACTATATTCTCCACAGGCAGAAAAAGAGAAATGGAGATCTGAGTCTACTAACTGTCTTTAAATAAACATCTATTCTATCCTAGATACCAGATTTTTTAAAATTAGGAATTGGCTGAATTTCTTCATTAATCTAAAGTGAAGGCAATAATTCACTGTTTAGTTGTCATTAACCTAACGTTAGGCACTGCTGATTATGGGCTTGCTGCCAATTCAGATTGGCAAAAGCCTTTTCTATCCATTTTTATTACAGGTCTGATACAAATTTTTTGTTCCAGATCATATCTAGGCAGTGGTGGGATTCAACCAGTTCACACCACTTCGGCAGAACCGGTAGCTAATTTTTTGTTGCCCAGGCCCAGAATGGACTTCCAGAAGTGGCATCCACACAGAGAATCGGTTGTTCACATATTTGAATCCCACCACTGTATCTAGGATGTTATAATATAGGAAACCCATCCCACTTGGAGCAGTCCAAACTCTGCTTTTCATTTTCTTTTATTTCCTGAGCAGAGACATTCTTTCCTTTTCTCTTTTTCTCATTTTCCTCTTGCCTTTAAGCAAAGAGATCTTACTAGCTTTTTTTTTTCTTGCACTCTTTCCTACTCCTTATCAAGTACAGTACCCAATTCTCCTTCTTTGCTTTCCAGGAGACCCACAGAGATGCAGAGATGAGCTGCCAGGCAGAGATAAGCTTCCAGGTTGCCACAACCAACCATTCCTATTTGTTCCAAAAGAAGAAAATATCTGTAGCTCAGGGTTCAACTGTGGAGTCATTGGTAGTTTCTGAGCTTGGTTGTTTTCCTGCAAGTATTTCATTACCCAACTTGGTAACATCAACAGTGCTCACAATGATGTTACCTACTTTGGTAGCGATGCTTTTACCTCCTGATTCCTATTGTGGAGCACTTCCTGTGGTCCAACCTGTATATCTACTTGGCCCTCAGTGCTCTAGCTTGGCTGATTCTTAAAAAAAACTAAACAGAGCATTTCTGGTTGGAAATTGAATGGGTATATACAATGAAATCCAAGGATACAGGCTAAATTGGAAAGTTGAATCATCCAGCACACACACACACAAAGACAAAGACAAACCATTTCCAAATTCATCTGAAGGGAATCTTGACTTTATAATCTGATTTTGGATTTGTTTCCAGTACTTAAAAAATAAGTGAACCTGGTTGTTCAGAAGTAATGATAATTTAGAATCAAAATGGATGACATGCACTGAAATTTAGTTCTGAACCATATTCGACTGACAGCATCTTCTAAGAGGCCATATTTGAAATCAGTACAAACATTGATGCCAATCACTGTGCACTTTTCAAATTAAAAACCAAAGTCACCATTTGAAAAATGAAATTTGAACATATAGGGAATACCAAAAATGTAGTTAGGATTGTTTATCTCCAGTTATCTTTCTTATTCATGTGCACACAAAGATATAGAGAGACCCCGTCATATGCTAAGCATATGCATATTTCCTATCACATGAATCCAATGATTCCATTAAGTACTCATCCATTATTCATCACAGCATTATTATTTTCATAACAGTCAAGATTTTGTCCTTTTTCTTACTCAAGCATTACTCAGCCGTATCTGTCAGACTGTGATTTAGGTTATTAAAAAGAATGGTTATTTTTGTCTTTTGACCTCAATCAAAAAAGTGGCTTCTTTTTTCCAGAAATGTGGGAAAGAGAAAATGCAATGAAGATCCTTTAACCACACAATCCTGCAAATCTCCACAAAGATGCAAACAATTACAGAAAATTCCTAACAGTGAGAGCAATCAACCAATGGAACAACTCAGAAGTTGTCAGTGCTGCATCACTGGAGGTTTTCAAAAAGAGACTAGACAACCATTTGGCTGAAATGCTAGAAGGTCTTCTGTTCGAGCAAAGAGTTTGACTAGAAGACCTCCAAGGTCCCTCCAACTCTATTATTTTATGCCAGGGGTTCCCAACCTGGGGGTGCTCGCACCCCCTGGAGATATGAGACAATATTCCAAGGGGTGCAATATTCCATGTGGGTTTAGAAGTTTCAAAATTATAGTGTATATGTATAATTCGCTATTTTGAACTTTTGCAAAGGGTGTGAGAATATATCAGAAGCATTCTAGGGGTGCAGGATATAGAAAAGTTTGGGAGCTGCTGTTCTATGCTCTATGTTGTATGATGCAAGGAATTGTCAAGGTATAGATGATCCATGGGGTCGCAAACAGTTGGACACGATTTAGCAACTCAACAACAACAAAGGATGATCCAAAACATCTAGATGGTGCTAGTTTACCTATATATGCCTTAAAATGCTCTTTCCTTTGGTTGTGTCTCTCATCTCACAGTTTTCCATTAGGATTTGTGGTACTATACCAATCATATTTGCAATTGGCAGGTTTTAGATCAATATGCTATTCACGTATTTTGTGAAATCGCTGCAGTTAATCAAAAAGTATTGAGCTGTAGTGCTCTTTCATTATATTCATGCATATGAGGAATGGAATTCCCCATATGCACATTTGAATGCTCAGTTTGATACAAAATAGTTTGATAATTGGAAATATGAAGTAGCATAATAATTCAATTGACCAAAAACAATCTAATGCTTATTATTGCTACTAAAGACTTCACACAGTAATCTCATTCATCTTATTAAACATCAGAAGAAGGAAATGCAGCCTTATAGACATTCAGAAATTCAGCGTATTTCAATAGTTTGCAGTTTGAAGAATTCTATGTGTAAGATAGAGTGTGCTCCTGAGAACAAGAGTGTAATTTGAGCAATGTTAGTGATACAGGTTTTGTAACAATAATGGAAATTAAAGATATTTATAGTAAATGCATTATTAGTAGTTGTATGCTACTAGAAAGAGGCCTGAAAATAGAGGCTCTGTGTGCTCCTACCTTTGATGAAAAGCAGCAGGGATAATACCTCAGATTACTTGACAAGATCAAACAAATATCTTTGCAGAAAAACATACAGAATAAATCCTATTACAGTAGTCCTCTTGTTAAGATGGCAGTTGGGACTGGAATTTCCATTGCTAAATGATGTGGTCATAAAACTCAATGTCATGTGGCCTCATCACTTAGCAATGGCAATCCCAGCAGTTCTGGTTGTCCTAACCCACAACCAAACAGATCATTAAGCAAGAACAGCCAGGAGCCCCAAGGAAGGAGCACAAGGAAGTTTGCTGCAGATGGTGGTAGATTTCACAAGCAGCTACTACAGAGCATATGGGTATGTGAAGTGACACAGAGGGGGTGGTGGTCATAGACAGATGCAGACAGGTGGATCAGCAAAGGCAACAGGCAGGCTGGCAGAGGATGCTATGCTATGAACGCTATGGGTGCTGTGGATGCTATGGGTGAAATGGTGTGTAGATAGGCAAGGGGTGCTATAGAGTACAATCCCGAGCAACTCACACTCCACAATGGGGCTATTTGGGAGAAAGACCAATTAGACCAATTATAGGAACAACTCATGCTTCCTCATTGACTTTGCTTGTGGGAAGGTTGCAAATGATGATCACATGACTGTTGGATTCTTCAAGCCTCATAAGCATGATCCAGTTGCCAAGCATTCAAACTGTGATCATAAGACTGCAGAGGGGACTGCAATGGTCAGAACTTTGATGATTGGTCATAACTACCACTGGTTCAGTGCCATTGTAACTTTTGACAGTCACTGAACTAGTGGTTGCAACCTGATAACTACCTGTATTAACCTACATCCTTGTGGTCTTTAAATCATGAAGTTCTAAAGAATCAATGCCACTAGATCTGTACCTTCAACAACTATTATCAAAAAAAAGAAAGGGGGGGAATAGTAAACCTATTATTCAAAATCCATCGAAATAAAGTATTTTGCATATGTATGTTATATCTTATTCGTCAATTAGATATTTTTCAGCTTCACCCAATATCTCACAATTTTAACAGTAAACAATCTAGTTTACATCTAGATTAAACCAAGCTGCTTTTAGTGGTCATCATGTTCAATCCATTCTTAATCAATTAATCATTTTTTGTAAAATTATATAGTATCTTAGACCAACATTAGCACTACAAAAGCAGATAC
Source organism: Vipera berus (assembly GCF_964194415.1). NCBI lineage: Eukaryota > Metazoa > Chordata > Lepidosauria > Squamata > Viperidae > Vipera > Vipera berus. Next base: position 18,840,783 of record NC_138206.1, read on the forward strand.
ACATATGGTTGGATCTTTAGAAATTCTAACAAAAAAGTCAGAGCTAAATGAAATGTAGAAGCTCTGCATCAATGCATTGCAGAAATCCAGAACTATACAGTATCTTCTAACAAAATGAATATCCGCATAACTTTTTCAAAAAGTGTCTGACGATTCAATCAGCACAAATAACACAAACGAGGATAACACCATCATACATCAAAAGCATCTCTGAAACAACCAACAGACTATCACTGTAGCCCAAAAACCAACAAAAATTCTCCAAAACTTCCTAAGTGATACAAAAAACCAGTAGCCCAGAAGAATTAAACAGGAATCATCTATGACAAACAACCACTATGTAGGACAGACAGGCAGAAGAAAAGTAGTGTGCAGTCTTGAAGTCTTGCAGTCTTCAACCAGCAGTCAGAAGAGACAATGAAAACTCCTTAATCTCACAACATGACTCAAACATAGTTTCAACTAGGAAACCATAAGTATCCTAAACCAAGCTAAATTCAAAAACACTGGAGAATTTTCATAAACTTGGCGTTCAGACAAATCAGTCATCAATAGACACACAAACCACATTTATGTACCATTCAAAAGACACAATTATACACCTCAGAAGGATTTCCAAGTATTGATGAAACTGGGAGATGGCCAGTTAACCAAATAGACACCTTTTTTCTTCTGTAAACAAGAATAGATTAAGGTTCAGGTGCTTCTCCAAAGCACCTGAAAGCAGGACAAGAAGCAACGGATGGAAACTAGTCAAGGAGAGAAGCAACCTAGAACTAAGGAGAAACTTCCTGACAGTTAGAACAATTAACCAGTGGAACAACCTGCCTCCAGAAGTGGTGAATGCTCCAACACTGGAGGTTTTTAAGAAGAGGCTGGACAGCCATTTGCCTGAAATGGTATAGGGTTTCCTGCCTGAGCAGGGGGTTGGACTAGATGACCTCCAAGGTCCCTTCCAACTTTATATATTATTATTATTATTATTATTATTATTATTATTATTGTTGTTGTTGTTGTTGTTGTTGTTGTTGTTGTTGTTGTTGTTGTTGTTGTTGTTTTCGGCACATACTGTTAAAAGCCTGAAACTTCTTTTTTCACTCTTGTTTTTAATACTTCCCATTTTTGCTCTAAATTCTACTACTGCTAATTTATGTTTATATTTCTTTATTGCTACTTTTTCCTCTTTGCGCCTCATTATCTTTGTCCAGTTTAGTCCGTTTTGAACAGACACTATCAAGGAGTACTCTTAACCAAATACTGTAATGGGCACAATGTTGGTGCTGAACTAATGTTATCATCATAAGTCCGAAACACATTTATACTTTACTGAAATTCAACACATTTAATCCTTTTAATCTTTTCTGAAATTTAAGGACTCTTTAATTCATGGGAGGGAGGTTATTATTGGTGATTGAATGGTACTTTCTTACTTTGAGATTGTTATCTCTAGAAGTAGTTAGCTGGTCACTCAGAAGGCTCATACTGAGATTTAAGAAACCGCATCTTGTAATACATGATCTTAATGTTATGCTTTATGAAGCTGAATAATTTTAAATAACATAGTGCAGGACCCAAGAACTTTATGTTCTACCATTTTCTTTCTTATCTGGCATGAATTTTATCTGGGCATATTTCAAATGGCACATTACAATTATCTGCTAATTATGGGAAGCAATTGATCTCTCCAGTTCAACTGGCGAGTTATTACCCCCCGTAGATAAGGCTCGCAATCTGGGTGTCCTCTTAGATTCACAGCTCTCCTTAGAAGATCATATAGGAGCTGTGACTAGAGGGGCCTTTGCTCAGGTTCGTCTGGTGCGCCAGCTGCGACCCTATCTGGACCTGGATGCCTTGCGTACAGTCACCCATGCACTTGTGACCTCTCGTCTTGACTACTGCAACGCTCTTTACATGGGGCTGCCCTTGAGAACCACTCGGAAGCTTCAGCTGGTGCAGAGTGCAGCTGCACGAATGCTTTTGGGGGACTCCCGATACTCCCATATTACACCTCTGCTCCGTGAGCTGCACTGGCTTCCAGTTGCCTTCCGGGTGAAATTCAAGGTGCTAGTGATGACATACAAAGCCCTACATGACGTGGGTCCGGATTACCTATGGGAGCACCTACTGCCAGCGTCAACATCCCTCCGTCCTGTGCGCTCCCACAGAGAGGGCCTCCTCAGGGTGCCACCGGTCAGAGAATGTCGGCTGGTGACCCCCAGGGGGAGAGCATTCTCGGTGGGTGTGCCAATCCTTTGGAACCGCTTACCAGCTGAAATCCGGATGGCCCCCGACCTTCGCTGCTTCCGGCGTGATCTAAAAACTTATCTATTCCAACAAGCCAGCCTGGCCTGATGGATTTGGGTTTTACAATTTTTTCTCACTCTGTTGCTTTATTGTATTCTCACTTTATTGCTCTGTACACCGCCCTGAGTCCTCCGGGAGAAGGGCGGTATATAAAACAAATAAATAAATAAATAAATAAATAAATAAACTGGCCATTTTACATTTGATTTTAAAATTTGGGGTCATTCATGCTTTCCTTTACTCCTTGCACCAGTGAGGCAACTTTTAGCCACCACTGTTTCCTGACATTGCCTGCTTCTTCCAAGTGCCATTCATTTAATTTTAATTATCTGCAGTGCCTGCATTGCTAATGCAGTGCTTATTACTCAAGGATTAGGTAACATCTAATTAGGTAACATTAATAAAATTAATGGAAATTAATTTTACACACACGCACACATCATGTTACCTAATCCTTGAATAATAAGCACTGTAGTAGAAATGCAGGCAGTGCAGATAAGAAAAGACTGCTGGATTAGACCAATGTATATGAGCCAATGTTCTGTTTCCATAGTAATTAATCAGATGCCTAAAGAGGTACAAATAAATTGAACATTTATTTATTTTTTTATTTTAATTCCATTTATATCCCGCCCTTCTCCGAAGACTCAGGGCGGCTTACAAGCTTAGCAGTAGCCTTCATTCAACATGAGGTTAATATCATCCTTCTACTCACAATTCTAATCAACTAGAGCTCTTCCTTCCTTCCTTCCTTCCTTCCTTCCTTCCTTCCTTCCTTCCTTCCTTCCTTCCTTCCTTCCTTCTTTCCTTCAACAACCATGGCAAGAAAGGTCATAAAATGGAGCAAAATTCACTTAACAACGATCTCACTTAGCAACAGAAATGTTGGGCTCAATTTGGTTGTAAATTAATAAACTATATTCCATGGTTATATTAGATCCAACAATCAGATTGATAAATTAACTGACTATTGACAAAGACAGCCTGCATACCTGAAGTTATTTAATTGTTTTCCTTCAGCCATATGGGATTTTGCAATAGCATTTGTTCAAGTAAAACTCCATTTCCGGAGTAGACATAAATAGCATGGAAAAAGGATGATGACAGGTAAATATTGTAAAGTATGGTAGAAATGGTTTTGAAAGCTTTTAATGAAGCGGTATTTTATTAACCTTTTTATGTTGTTAAGATAGTATCTGTGAGGTGTTCTCACAATGAATCGTTAAAGGTGCTTCCAAGCAAAGGCATCACGCAGAGATGCAATCATGTTAGCTTTATTCATGACAGATCAAAGAGAAAGAAATACTTGGCATGAAAGCATTCATGCCTGCATGTGAGAGAGAAATAAAATAAAACAAAACAAGCTTGGATTACATGACTAAACTAACTAGGAGTAGAAGCAGAACAAGAAGCTGAAAATGGAGAACAAAGAGCAGCCCCTCGTGCAGAGGTATTTATGGGGGGTCTTGGCCCCTCCTTGACCATAAAACTCTCTCGCCAATGGGGCTGTGGGTCTGGGACCCTTGGCTCATCAGTGGAAGCAAAGAAACCTCTTTGCCTCCATCTGATGACCCTTTTGGGGAACTGCCAATGGCTGGCACTAAACATCTAACAGTATCTTCCCAATAAAATGGAGCAACTAACAAAATTGCATATAAATAGTATACTAACATAAAGCAAGTAGAATATCAGGTTCATATTGAACAATTAAAAGAAGGTCTTTCACGTGTTCTTACTATTCATAAAAATACAAACACACATAGATGGGAATTAAAATTATGCACAAACATATACATAAAGTATATTTTAATGCAATGCAGATAGTATCACATTTTAAATACTTTCCTGATTTAGGAAAGGATTACCTAATACTTTCCTAGTACATGATGTTAATATCACATTCTAAATACCTTCCTATTTTGAGGAAGAATTACTAAGTACTTTCTTTGTATCCCATTTGTTCAGGATGTGAGCCAATTACTTGTTTCAGAATGTACTTTTCTATTTACAAAAGCAGAAAAGTGACTTTAAGAAAAGTTACACATTAATTTTAAAGAAGTACAAGATGTTATCATTTAATTCAGAGCAATGCAATGCAACCAAAAAGGGATCAGTAAACAACACACTTGTTTGGTTCATCAAACAGTTTAAATCCTTTATATAGTATATATATTTTATAGGAGATCTTATGAAGATCCCTCTCCTACCATCTTGTTTTTTGCCCTGGACATTTTCCTCTGGACATGCCAAGGAAAACTACGGTTAGCTTTTCAATTCATCTTCCCTTTCAAAATAGATTTTTCAAAATTAGGATTACAATAGCTAGAATGCAAAATCCAAAGACCTATAGATGGAAACAGAGAGAAATAGGAAACTCAAACTCCTATGAGTGGCCATCCATATTCTAGCAGGTGTCATGTTTTCAGTTTGAAACATTCATTTCTTAAATGAGTTCATCCCTCCAGTGTCATCCATTCTAATGTTAAGAATGAACTTTATTTGTAAAGCAACCCACATCCTTATGCCTGCTAACCATAAGGGAAAGCAGGGGTCCAAGTAAGAGCCAGGCAACATATTGCACCCTCCATGTGAGGGCTTTATCTGTAAATAATTGTGAAGGCCTTCCTACCAACCTGCTGTGAAAAGTGGATGGAATAGAAATGTCATGTATAGAATGAAAAAAAATCACTACCAGCTGCTTCTCTCCATTGGTTTATTTCCTTTTCTCCCTCTCCTTGGGGGCTTATTTTTTTTTAAGAATTGAAAAGTCACTTCTATCATCATAAACTGCTCATGTGAGAGGACAAAAATTGGGCAGCAGCCAACAACTCCCCCACAGTCAGGCTTATGTGAGACTTCTGATGTTGTTGCCAAAGGAAACTCTGTCTTACAAAACCACCAGCAGACTGTGGGCCAAGAAAAAGGATCAAGGGAGGTTGTCAGCTTTAAGGAGATGTAGGAGAAACCCAATGAATTGAAAAGGGAGAAAAGTCAAACATGGTGTGTCCCACCACTGAAGGCAAGGAGAAAAAAGAAGCAAAGCTTCTTGGATGAGAAGCACAATGTCTTTAAGGAATAAACAAAGTCTAGCTGCCTTTGAAAAAGCACCTTTAGGACAACCATGACCTGGATGCCTGAGAATCTGCATAGACCTCTGGTATAAGGGATGCACAAAAAAAGGGGAACAATAACACGTTGTTCAAAATAGTAAAACCAAAAAAATGATGGTAAAGACCTTCAAAAAGGGCTCTCTAAGCTGGGTGAATGAACATCAAAATGGCAATCGGAATTCAGGTTAAGTCTAGCCCAAAGTGATGCATATTTTCATAATCTTCCTTCTCTCAAGCTTCATATATACTGTATGTTATGAGCTGCCTGTAATTGTTCAAGAAAGGCATCATTGACTTGGTAGCTATTTCAATGAAAATGTCAGCACAGTATGCAACTAGTGCAAAAAAAAGACAAATTCCATGCTTGGGTACTTTAGGAAGTGATCTGTAAATAAAAGAGGGGAGAAATGCCCTTATACAAATCTATGATAAAATAGCATTTGGAATGAAGTGCACAGTTCAGGTCATCAAATCACACTTGAAAAAGGATATTGTTGAGCTGGAAACATTCATGCTGAACAAAATGTGATTCAAAAGATTTTTTTTCTCCATTTTACAATGTTAGAAATACATTGATCAGGCTTGCAGGCTACTAATGACTTTGTTGATAGAGCCAACATATGTTAAATAACCCTGTCCCTGTTTATGGAATATTGACTGTATCTGATTGGCTGCTGATTGACTTGGAATGCTGCATTTCATGAGCTTTGACCCAAGGGTGTATCAGTTCTTATAGTATCAAGGAAAACACTTGAATATATTTGGAATAAAGTGTTCTCAAGAGGAGAGCAATGCTACTTTGATTATTCCTCATATTTGCAGTGGGTGGATTCATTGTAGGGAATCAGTGTAAAGAAATGGAATATTGTAAATTCTCACTAGGCCATTAGGATCACTAGGTGTCCTGAAGCAACCCTAGGCTCTCCAGTTTTGTCATCATCTTCCCTGAAATCAATATCAAAATCCACTGGCTGTGAAGTATCATAAGATCCTCTAGATGAGGAGGAGTTCTTTAAAAACCTGACTGCATTTGGGTCAATATAAAAGGGGGGGAATGACATTGCCATAGGTGTATACTATAGGCTGCCCAACCAAACAGAGGAAATAGATGAACTTTTTGCTAGTCAGCTAACTAAGGTATGTAGGAAACACATCACAATAGTAATGGGGGACTTTAATTACCCTGACATCAACTGGGAAACAAACTCTGCACCAGGTGGAAGATCAAACAGATTCCTGACAAACCTAGCAGAGAATTTTGTCTCCCAAAAAGTAGAGAAGGGAACTAGGGGATTAGCCATATTGAATCTAATCCTCACTAAAAGAAATAAAATGATAGAACGTGTTGAAGCCACAGGAATCTTGGGTGGAAGTGATCATGAAATATTGGAATTCAACATTCTGGAAGCACAAGCAATAGAACACAAACTAGAATCTTGGACTTTAAAAGAGCTAATTTCAATAAATGTATAGAGAGCTTGGGAAGAATTCCATAGATGAGAATCCTCAAGGGGAAAACAACTCAAGAAGCTTGGGAAATTTTGAAAATTGAGATAATAAAAGCCCAGTCTAGCACAATACAACAAAGAAGAAAAATAACAGCTCCCAAAAGAAACCAGAATGGCTGCATAAAGAACTCTGATAAACTGAAAGATAAAAAGGACAAGTATAAGAAGTGGAAAGAGGGGCACATAACTAAGGCAGAATATCAGCAAACAGCCCGTGCCTGCAAAGATGAAGTGAGGAAAGCTAAGGCTCAAAATGAACTAAGGCTTGCGACCAAAGTCAAAAATAACAAAAAAAGCTTCTTTCAACATGAAAAAACAAGAAAAAAGTTAAGGAAATGATTGGTCCATTAGTGGGGGAAAGTGGCAAGAAGGTGACAAGCAACAGGGAGAAAGCAGAACTATTTAACTCGTTTTTTGCATCTGTCTTTACACAAAGGGGGAAAAACAGTCCAACCTACCAAAAACAGTGCCATAAAAAACAGAATAGAAACTCAAGTTAAGATAGGCAAGAAAATGGTAAGCGAGCACCTGTCCAGCCTAGATGAGTTCAAATCACCAGGACCAGATGGATTACACCCCAAGGTTCTCAAGGAACTGGCAGATGTGATCTCAGAACCACTGAACTATATTTTCAAAGATCCTGGAGCACTGGGGAACTACCAGAGGACTGGAAGAGAGCTGATGTAGTTCCCATCTTCAAAAAAGGAAAAAAAAATAGATCCAGGAAACTACAGACCTATCAGCCTGACCTCAATACCTGGGAAGATTCTGGAAAAGATAATCAAACAACAAATCAGTGAACACCTTGATGAAAACAAAGTCATCACTAAAAGCCAACATTGGTTTGTCAAAAACAGATCATGCCAGACAAATCTTATTGTATTCTTTGACCAAGTGACAAAATTAGTGGACCAGAGCAATGCTGTAGATATAATTTACTTAGACTTCAGTAAGGCATTTGATAAAGTAGATCACAATCTACTACTTGATAAGATAGGAAAATGTGGGTTAGACAGCATCACCACCAGATGGATTCGTAACTGGCTGACCAGCCGTACTTAGCATGTGGTCCTCAATGGAACTGCATCTACATGGAAGGAAATGTGTAGTGGGGTGCCCCAGGGCTCTGTTCTGGGCCCAGTGCTCTTCAATATCTTCATCAACGATTTGGATGAGAGGATAGATGGGGAACTCATCAAATTTGCAGATGACACCAAGCTGGCAGAAATAGCCAATACTCCAGAAGATAGGCTTAATATACAGGAGGATCTGAACAAACTGGAACACTGGGCACTATCTAAGAAAATGAAATTCAATGTTGAAAAAAGTAAGGTTCTACATTTAGGCAGGAAAAACCAAATGCACAGGTATAGTATAGGTGGTACCTTGCTCAATAGTAGTAACTGTGAGAGGGATTTTGGAGTCCTAGTAGACAATCACTTAAATATGAACCAGCAGTGTGCTGCAGTTACAAAAAAAATCCAACACAGTGCTAGGCTGCATTAACAGAGGGATAGAATCAAGATCACGTGAAGTATTAATACCAATTTATAATGCCTTGGTAAGGCCACACTTGGAATACTGCATCCAGTTTTGGTCACCATGATGTAAAAAAGATGTTGAGACTCTAGAAAGAGTACAGAGAAGAGCAACAAAGATGATTAGGGGACTGGAAGCTAAAACATATAAGGAATGCTGGAATTGGGTATGTGTAGTTTAATGAAGAGAAGGGCGAGGGGTGACATGATAGCAGTGTTCCAATATCTCAGGGGCTGCCACAAAGAAGAGGGAGTCAAGCTATTCTCCAAAGCAACCTAGAAGCAACATTATTATTATTATTATTATTATTATTATTATTATTATTATTATTATTATTATTATTATTATTATTATTATTATTATTATTATTGATACAAAATGTAATTGGATGTATGTGTTGAGCAGAAAAATAGATTTGATTAGCTAAATGGTCCTTCTGATTCTAAAATTCTATGAGGATCTTGTATATAGGGAGATGAAGTAAAATTTTAAGATTATTGCTTGTTTTAAAAGGCAACTACCTGTTAGTACGTACCGTGTTTCCCCGAAAATAAGACCTACTCTGAAAATAAGCCCTAACTTGATTTTTGGGAGTGGGCCTAATATAAGCTCTACCCCCAAAATAATGTCTAGTTTTGAAGCAAGGCATAAGCCTAAAAATCAATCAAGGGCAGGGTGGGGGGTGGAGCTGACCCAAGAGCCCCACACCTGCTTACCTTACCAGTAGGACCACCGCAACCAGGCCTTCCAAGCCGCGATACCTGTTGCGCTGCTGCCCAAGTTCTTCTGTGGCTACTTGTAGCTGCATGGCTTGTCGCACCATTCGCGCCACTACCGCTGCTCATGGCAGGAGGCCATATGCTGCTTTGGGATAGTGCTGCGGCTCATGTGTGCCACACGCCACACAAGCTCCTGCCACAAGTAGTGGCACCAGCCTGAACCATGCAGCCTCTTGCCATGAGTGGCAGCACTGGTGCTATGTGGCCCATGGCGTTGGGCCACAAGTGGTGACAAGCGGCCGCTGAAGAAGTCAAGCAGTGGTGCGCAACATGTGTCGCAGCATGGGAGGCCTGGCTATGATGGTCCTAAGGTAAGACATCACCTGAAAATAAGACCTGATGCCTCTTTTGGAGGCAAAAATAATATAAGACTGGGTATTATTTTCAGGGAAACACAGTATCTCTTTTCCAGGCCTAAAAAAGAAATTGCAATTTCCTTTTATATTTACTCTTCCTTTTACTTTAAAACCTTATAATTAATAAAAATGTTTTGATTTAAGTAAAAATTTATAAATGTAATAGCAAAACCTATTTGTAAACATTCCGGCTTGTATGATAGGTTTTGTTCTTTGTGTTAACAACTTAGAATTAATTTATTTAAGATTATTTATTGCTGAATTATAATGAAATTCTTCCCAACAAATTAAATAGTGCCAAGGGCATAAAGGAAATAACTACTACTCATACCTTATTAATATCTGGAGATTAAAGTTCCTGCCCAATAAAATCTCATTTCAGGTTCAATTTCTTTTTAATTTCACATGATCATGTTCTTTGTGCAATCAAGCAAGAAGTAGAATTATAATATAGTTCAGGTTGTACTCAAGTTTACTTTGTGTAGTCTACTGAAAACTAAATATATATGTGGAAAGCAAAATGCAGAAACAAAATCTGTTCTTGTTCATAAATAAAACAATGTAATTCGTCAAGTAAACTCATAACTCTAGAAATTTATTATGAACAATACACATAGTCTTTGACTTATGATCACAATTGGGACCAATTATCCATTGCTAAAGAACGCAGTTGTTAAGTGAATATTGCCCTATTTTACAACCTTTTTAGTCACATTTGTTAAATGAATCGCAGCATTTATTAAATGAATCATCCTTGGGGAAATCTGGCTTCCCTCATTGTCTTTGCCTGTCGGAAGCCATCTCAGAAGGTCACAAATGGTGATTACATGACACCTAGATGCTGCAACGATTGGAAATATGTGCCAGTTGCCAAGCAGCCAAATAAGAATGCTGCAATGATTTTAAGTGTGAGGACTTGTTGTAGATCACTTTTTTCAGTGCCATTGTAACTTTGAACAGTCGCTAAATGAATGGTTGTGAGTCAACCGAACCTGTATGGTATCATTGGACTTAGATCCAAATGCACATACAATTAGAGACAATTCACAAGTGGTACTGTTATTCATACTAACCAAAGTGAAAACAGAACAGAAGACAACCACATTAGCTATACATCTATATGCAATCCAATTTCTAAATATGTTATTGGTTCTAGGGTCTGCATCTAAATTTTTTAAATTCCATTTATATCCCGCCCTTCTCCGAAGACTCAGGGCGGCTTACAAGCTTAGCAGTAGCCTTCATTCTATGTATATGCCTGCTTATTAGGGCTTTCATACACCCCCCAAGCGGCATTATTACAAAGTCAGCTTAATTGCCCCCAACAATCTGGGTCTATTGTCTATTGCTGAGTATCTTTCATTGCCAGCAATCCTATAAGGATCTGTCTGTTACAATCCAATAGCTTGGATTGCTATTGGCTCTCTCCTAACAGGAAAGCAATCATAAAAACAAGAAAGAAACACAGAGAACTCCATTCGTCTTCTACTTCAAGGGCAAGTGAGTGGGTATGGGGAAGGAGGTAGAGTGATTGTCAGTGATAAGGGGCTAGATGTCAATCCTTCAGCATAGACTCAGTCAAGAAACTGAGTCACCTGAACCATTCTTAGCTGTCCTTGAATCTTGAAAACCGCTGAAATTCTCTCTTTCTCCCTTCTTACATCAAAGAATATGAAGGCCAGGGAACTCAGCTTTTTCATTCCCTCATTCTGCCTACCCATGCTAAGTTGAGGTTTACACAATGGTAACTGTACAGGGTTGATTTAATATTTTTTAAATTGGGTTTTAACTTTTGTATGGTCGATTTTTAACTCCCTGTAAACCGCCCTGAGTCCTCAGGGAAAGGGCGGTATATAAATGCAATAAATAAATAAATAAATAAATAAACTGTATTCTTTCTTCAAGACCATCCCCACAGACCTCTACACCATGTTTGCTTAGGGAGATTGGCCCAAGAATCACTTACCTACCCGAACAGGGAGCTACAACAGATGGGATTCTAGTATGGCCAAGAAATTTAACAGAAAATAAGCTTTTGAAAATGAAGGACTGAGACATTGCACATAAAAGCAAGTTTTATTTTCATTTGATAGAGATGGAAACAGAAGTATGGCATTGACTTTTATTATATTAGTTAAGAGTTACAATTTCCCCCTAGAGGAAAGCTAAGGGACTTGGGACTTTATTCAAGCCTAAATTTATCCTTTAAACCCTGACACTGAGGTCCTGGGAATTAATTATCAGGATATCTATATCTCAGTCATTCCCAGTCTGATAGCATGGAACACATTGCGGTATAAAGTGTTACCTTGGTACTCAACTGCTTTGAAACTCATCAAATTTGGTACTTGATGCATTTTGATGCAACATTTTTTTTGTCCCCAGTACTCATTGTTTGTTTAGTACTCAACACACAAGCTATAACATGTTGGTGTTGACTGACTTTTGACTAACTCCATTATTAATTATGGGAAAAATGTGATGTGGTATTCATCCCAACTTCCAGAACCAATTAATAATGAGTATCAAGATACCATTGTAAGTTTCAGACACCATCTAACTGGGAATTCTAATAATGATCAAAAATACCTGGCACAGTAACCTACGATATCTGGTAGTTTGCAGATGGGCAAAGCTGATACAGACTATATGAATTAACAACTGTTGTACATACAGAGATATGATATCTAAATGTTATCTTTCAAATATGCAATCAACAAATAATATTAATTTTCCTTCCTAGTGTTTTCCCCACAAGTGCAGATCCTCCTGATTGTTGATCCATTGTTTGAATAAGGAATTGATTAACTGGTTTGTCATTCAAAGCTGACATTGTGGGGCTGAGAGAATGTGACTGGCCCAAAGTCACCCAGTTAGCTTTCATGCCAAGGGTAGTGCTAGAACCCACTATGTCCTGGTTTCCAGCCTGATGCCTTAACAACTAGATCAAATTGGTTCTCAAATTATTTGTTTGTTTATGAGTTAGGTTAATTATTCTGTCTTATTCTGGGAGCTCCAAGCAATGAACAATGCACTTTGTCTTCCATTTCTCCCCACAACCATGATCTCTCAAATAGGTTAGACTGAGAGAATGTGACTAGTCCACATTTATGGAGTGAACTTTCATAATTGAGGATGAGCCTGAATTTGAGCTCCTGGAAGACAAGGGGGAATATACATCTAATAAATAGAAATAGATTTAATAAAGCTACCTGACAAAAGCACATTATATTTGCATCTGCCGTAGAGTTAACTACAACAGAAAAACCTCACATCATTCAATGCAGTGTCATCCTCCATTCCTTGTACTATTTCCACCTTTGTCTGGAGTCCACATATATAAGTTCCAGGACCACAGGAGGAACTCCATAAACCAAATTTCCCCCATTCATGGGAATTACCTACCAATATTTCATTATTACTACACTTGAACTGAATATTGTTGGCTGCGGTATCATCTGATGGCCCCCTAGGTCGTTCCACTCTTAGGGAGAAAGCCACAAGTTTGGAATGTCCTCTGCAATACTTTATGTCAGACCAGGCACCCCATCTGCCAAAGAAAACGTTAGTATTAGCTTAAGCAGCTTATCCAGAAGTGGACAACAGAAACTTCAGAAGGAGTAATCAAGATAATATATTTATTGTAGTGGTGGATCAAAAAATTGGTGGATCAAAAAAAATATCAACTGGCATTCATTTTTATGGTAAAACACAGTACATTCAAAGCTAAGGAACTGTGATAATCTATTCTTAATCCCAGTTTCCAGTGGATATAAGTATTTTTTTAAATGACTGCTGATATTCAAATCTACCAGCTACTGACAGGAACTGAGCTTTTATTTCTATTTTTGCTTCTTTGCAAGTTACCTGTCTGTCTACGGGGAGTGCAGATGTGAAATCTAAAGAGATGATCAAAAAACACACATCTGAGAGTACTGTAAATTGTTGAAGTTTTATTCAGAGCTGAGAAGAAATAGATTTCTTAGATCCTCCAGCAAATTTGTGGGCAGAGAAATTGACCAGGCCCAATTTTTCTAGGAGAGAATTATTAGCAGCCTTGCTTTGATAGCAGTAAAGACAAGAATAGAACAGAACAGAGCAGTGCAGAACAGAACAGAATAGAGTAGAATCTGGAAGGGACCTTGGAGGTCTTCTAGTCCAGCCCCTTGCTCAAGCAAGAGAACCCATACCATTTCAGATAAGTGACAGCCTAGCCTCTTCTTAAAAACATCCAGAGATGGAGCCCCCATGATTTCTGAAGGCCAGCTGTTCCACTGGTTAATGAGAAACCAGAGAAGCAGCAGTCTACTCAGATTCTCCATATATTTCACTGACATTCTTTTAAATAATTTTAAAGCAAATTAATTTAATAAGATATAAGAAAATAAGGTATTATTTTCACAAGAAGAGAGTTTGCTGGAGAGACAAAATCACCCACCTTCTCTGCATTTAAAAAAAATGAATTCAAAGTTGTTGTTGTTAGTTGCAAAGTCATGTCCGACTCATCGCGACCCCATGGACAACATTCCTCCAGGCCTTCCTGTCCTCTACCATCTTCTGGAGTCCATTTAGGCTCACACCTACTGCTTCAGAGACTCCATCCAGCCACCTCATTCTCTGTCGTCCCCTTCTTCTCTTGCCCTCAACCTTTCCCAACATTAGGCTCTTCTCCAGTGAGTCCTTCCTTCTCATTGGGTGGCCAAAGTATTTGAGTTTCAACTTCAAGATCTGGCCTTCTAAAGAGCAGTCAGGGTTGATCTCCACTGGGACTGACCAGTTTGATCACCTTGCAGTCCAAGGGACTCGGAGGAGTCTTCTCCAGCACCATAGTTCAAAGGCTTCAATTCTTTGGCGCTCAGCCTTTCTTATGGTCCAACTTTCACAGCCATACATTGCAATTGGCAAGACCATAGCCTTTACTATATGCACTTTTGTTGGCAGGGTGATGTCTCTGCTTTTTAGTGTGCTGTCTAGATTTGCCATGGCTTTCCTTCCCAGGAGCAAGCATCTTTTTATTTCTTGGGTGCAGTCCCCGTCTGCAGTGATCTTGGAGCCCAGGCAAATAAAATCTGTCACTACCTCCATTTCTTCCCCATCTATTTGCCAGGAATTTAGAGGGCCAGATGCCATGATCTTGGTTTTCTTAATGTTACTTTCAACCCAACTTTTGCACTCTCCTTCTTCACTCTCAACAAGAGGTTCTTCAGTTCCTCTTCACTTTCTCCATTAGAGTGGTATCATATGCATATCTTAGGTTGCTATTTCTCCTGGCAATCTTAATTCCAACTTTTGATTCATCTAGCCCTGCCTTTCTCATGATGTGCTCTGCATATAAGTTAAACAGGCAGGGTGACAGTATACAGCCTTGCCGGACTCCTTTCCCAATTTTGAACCAATCAGTGGTTCCGTGTCCAGTTCTCACTGTTGCTTCTTGACCCGCATATAGAGACAAATAAGATGGTCTGGTACTCCCATCTCTTTAAGAACTTGCCACAGTTTGTTGTGATCTACATAATCAAAGGCTTTAGCATAGTCAATGAAGCAGAAGTAGATGTTTTTCTGGAACTCCCTAGCTTTCTGCATGATCCAGCATATGTTGGCAATTTGATCTCTAGTTCCTCTGCCTCTTCAAAATCCTGCCTGTACTTCTGGTAGTTCTCGATCCACATACTGCTGAAGTCTAGCTTGTAGGATTTTAAGCATAACTTTACTAGCATGAGAAATGAGTGCAATGGTGCGATAATTTGAACAATCTTTGGCACTGCTTTTCTTTGGAATTGGAATGTAAACTGATCTTTTCCAATCCTGTGGCCACTGTTGAGTTTTCCAAATTTGCTGGCAAATTGAGTGTATAACTTTTACTGCATCGTCTTTTAAGATTTTGAATAGCTCAGCTGGAATACTGTCACCTCCACTAGCTTTGTTGTTGCTCAGCTTTCCTAAGGCCCATTTCACTTCACATTCTAGGATGTCTGGCTCGAGGTCAGTGACCACCTCATCATGGTTATCAGGGACGTTAAGCTCGTTCTTGTATAGTTCTTCTGTGTAATTTTGCCACCTCTTCTTAATCTCTTCTGCCTCTGTTAGGTCCCTGCCATTTTGGTCCTTTATCATGCCCATTTTTGCATGAAACGTTCCCTTCATCTCTCCAATTTTCTTGAAGACATCTCTAGCCCTCCCTATTCTATTGTTTTCTTCTATTTCTTTGCACTGTTCATTTTAAGAAGGCATTCTTATCTCTTCTAGCTATTCTCTGGAATTCTGCATTCAATTGGGTGTATCTTTCTTTTTCTCCCTTGCCTTTCACTTCCCTCCTGTCCTCAGCTATTTGCAAAGCTTCCTCAGACAGCCATTTTGCTTTCTTGCATTTCTTTTTCTTTGGGATGGTTTTAGTTGCTACTTCTTGTACAATGTTGTGAACCTTCGTCCATAGTTATTCAGGCACCCTGTCTATCAAATCTAATTCCTTAAATCTATTTGTCACCTCAACTGTATATTCAACAGGGATATGATTTAGTTCATACCTGAGTGGCCTAGTGGTTTTCCCTACTTTCTTCAGTTTAAGCCTAAATTTTGCAACGAGAAGCTCATGGTCTGAGCCACAGTCAGCTCCTGGTCTTGTTTTTACTGACTGTATAGAGCTTCTCCATCTTTGGCTGCAGAGCACATAGTCAATCTGATTTCTGTGATGTCCATGTATAGAGCCATCTCTTGGGTTGTTGGAAAAGAGTGTTTGCTATGACCATCGTATTCTCTTGACAAAATTCTATCAACCTGTGCCCTGCTTCATTTTGTTCTCCAAGGCCAAACTTGCCTGTTATTCCGCTTATCTTTTGGCTTCCTACTTTAGCATTCCAATCCCCCATGATAATAAGGACATCATTTTTGGAGTTAGTTCTATAAGGTGCTGTAGAGCTTGATGGAACTTGTCAATTTCATCCTCTTCAGCATCGGTGGTTGGGGCATAGACCTGGACTACTGTGATATTGAATGGTTTGCCTTGGATTCGAACTGAGATCATTCTGTCATTTTGTGGATTGTATCCCAGTATTGCTTTTCCTATTCTTTTATTGACTATGAAGGCTACTCCATTTCTTCTGAGGGATTCTTGCCCGCAGTAGTATACCTGATGGTCATCTGAGTTAAATTCACCCATTCCTGTCCATTTTAGTTTGCTGATTCCTAAGATGTCGATGTTCAGTCTTGTCATCTCTTGTTTGACCACGTTCTGCTTTCCTTGATTCATAGATCTTACATTCCAGGTTCCTATGGAGAAAAAATCTTTACAGCATCAGGCTTTCCTTTCACCACCAGATACATCCATAGCTGAGCATCCTTTCGGCTTTGGCCCAGTTGCTTCATTCTTTCTGGTGCTACTAGTACTAGCCCTCTGCTCTTCCCCAGTAGCATATTGGATGCCTTCTGACCTGAGGGGCTCATCTTCCAGCGTCATATCTTTTTGCCTTTTGGTACTGTCCATAGGATTTTCATGGCAAAGATACTGGAGTGGGTTGCCATTTCCTTCTCCAGTGGATCACGTTTTGTCAGAACTCTCTGCTATGACCTGTCCGTCTTGGGTGGCCCTGCACAGCATAGCTCATAGCTTCATTGAATTACACAAGCCCCTTCACCATGACAAGGCAGTAATCCATGAAGGGGGAATTCAAAGTACTACCTCAAAAAACAAAGGAGCCTCATTTTGCTTAAAATGATACTGTCTTTCAGATGAAATTGAGAATGTTCCAATTCATCTGTTTATATGTTACCATTCTGGATATTACAATGTTAAGAGGAGCAAAATATTAGATAATTTTCATTCTAGTACATGATCTGAAACAGTTAGATAAGATCTGATAGCAATAACATTTCATATCAAGATGCTGAAGAGGAAGCATACTTCCAGATTTATTGTTTTGTAAGACAATCCTCCCCAATTTAATATATGACAGATGTACCAGGATTCTGACTCTTTCAACTGTCCAGCTCAGTGGATACTGCTTGGTTGGAAGGAATTCTGGGAGCTGTGGCCCCCACAATGTAGAAAGAACATGTGGAAGATAGTTCTAGGGACTGTAACTGTGGTTGACCTGAATGCCTAATCCAGCTCAGTGATATGGTTGACATAATTGGGATGCTCTCTCATTTAATTCAACCAATCCCTGACTAACATTGGTAATAGGGCTACACAACATACAGGGTTACACATGTTTAAACAGTGATAGTGATAATTCAGAAACCAGAGCAGAGCAGAGCAGAACAGAACAGAACAGAATAGAATATTCTTTATTGGCAAAATGTGATTGGACACACAAGGAATTTCTCTCCGGTGCATAAGATAAGATGATACTCACCTCCCAACAACAGATGAAATAAACTTTTTATCATTACAGAACAGGCGTATGCCATTCAGGGCTGTATCATCCTCATGATTTCTGCCACCTTGATATGGCTCAACCTAGTGCAGAAAAGAGGGGGGGAAACCAGATCAAAATAACTAGCATACTTTAAGACACTTCTTTTAAAAAATAATACCACCCTTTTTAAAGCAGACTGTGGAGATACTGTAAAGAAAATTGCCCTTTTCTCTAGGAGTGAAGCTCTGTCCAAAGACCTGTTCTATTTTATTTTTAATTTAATTTGCTTTTTCAAAATCCTACAGAGAAATGGATTTTACTGTATGTGGTCCTTCAGCAGAAGGTATCTCCCCAGGACTAATCTGTAGCCTTCAAAATATCCCCAAGTCATGTCCTTAGTATTTTGTAGCACAGCCAATGATTTTCAGAGACAAAATTTTTTATCCATTTTTCCAATTAAAATATTGAAAAATATGTGTGATATTTCCTAAAACCTAATGGGTAAAATTTATACTACTTCTAAACACTTTCAAAAAAACATCTCATTCCATCTGCCGATGACATAGAATCTTTGAATCCAGAAACCTCAAATTTTGACATAGTCTTTTACAGAAGTGTGATTCCACCCAAGACTACGACAGGAGCCATTAAAAAATCTAACAGTTCCAATGCCAGAGCCTAGTTAGTTAGTTAGTTAGTTAGTTAGTTAGTTAGTTAGTTAGTTAGTTAGTTTTTGTTTTTCTATTATTTTGTTTGTTCCACCAAACCATCATGGCTATCAAACAACAAGTAAGGGCAACTATTACAATTTGTGGGGTAGAAATGTATAACTGGTTACCATCCACATATCAATGATTCTTATAGGTGAACTAATAGATGCAGAACACATACATTAACACCCACTAGCAGTCAGAAGACATGGTAAAAACTCTAATTTTCACAGCACAATGATATACTTAATTATAGTTTTAACTGGGAAACTTGAGCATCTTAGACCAAACCAATTCGAAAATGGTAGAGAATTCCTGGAAGCCTGGCATTCAGACAAATCACCATCAACAGGCACATAGACATAGATAACATCTACATACCATGCAAAAGAGACAATCAAGCTAAAAGGGGAACAAAAACATCAAAGCAGCTCCCCACCCTCAATCAATACCCAAATGTACATAGTTTAACATCAAGATTAATATCAGACCAGCAATCAAAAAACAAGCAATACCCCAATCAAGGAACTGACAAAAAGGCTAACAGTAAACAGCCCAACCAAAGAACCACCTAGGTTGCTCCCAGCAACGCTGACAGGGCAAGCCACTAGAATACAGTATAAAGCCACTAAAATTGATGGTGTTACCTAGTTTGGGTAATGAAATGTCTTCATGAAAACATCAAAGCTCAGAAGGCACTAAGAACCCTTCATTTCATTCCTGAGCTACAACTATTCTCCTCTGTTAAGGTAAAGGTTCCCCCCGCACATGTGTGCTATTCATTTCTGACTCTAGGGGCTGGTGCTCATCTCCATTTCAAAGCCGAAGAGCCAGCGCTTGTCGAGGACATCTCCGTGGTCATGTGGCCGGCATGACTAGACGCCAAAGGCGCATGGAACGCTGTTACCTTCCCACTGTAGTGGTCCCTATTTTTCTACTTGCATTTTTATGTGCTTTCGAACTGCTAGGTTGGCAGAAGCTGGGACGAGTAACAGGCGCTCACTCTGTTACGCGGCACTCAGGATTCGACTCGCCAAACTGCTGACCTTCTGATCAACAAGCTCAGCGTCCTAACCCACTGAGCCACCGCGTCCCTCTGTTAGCAATTGATATTTTTTCTCAATGCTTTCATGAAGATGTTAATCAATAAGTGTAAAAAAAAAACCTGGTGTCTGACATCTCACACAGCAGCAGTAAAGGAATTCATAATTGTGTTCCTCATCAACTAGTTCAGGAAGAAGTAGAACCACTGTAAAACAACACCTTCTTATTTGCAACTCTTTTAGTTAGTCCAGAAGATGTCATGAATAATGACAACAAACGCAAAATTATAATAGGACTTGGACTAGGAGTCTCCAGTTTTTCCATCCAAGTTCAGATGAAGGACTTCCACAAAACTAATTAATGCACTTTCTATCCTTCAGCCAACTCTGGAGCTCAGCTCAGAGGGAATCAAATAATTTGCCTCCTCCAAGGTTTTTTTTCTGCAGCTTTTGCTCTACTACTTTCTCTAAACTTTTCTCTAAGAAGGGGAAATTGGATTTCAGTATATATTGTCCAGCAGTTAGGTTGGGAGTTGGGTTCTTCAAGAGTGAATGCATCACTGGTTCCTTCAAGGTAGTAGGAATTCCACTCACTCATAGAAACAGTAACCATCTCTCAGATCACCCTAACCCTGCACTTCATTGTCTCTGTGATCAAATACCAACAAGACATATGGCAATGTGTCCTGTCAGATCCCTAAGAAAATACCCAAGTACCAGCTAGGAATATATCAGATCAATCAAGAATCTAATACTAGAATTCTAATCAATCCCCAACTTGTTCAAAGGATGCCAGCCATAGATTCAATCCAAATTTGCCTTCCTGTTAAAGCCATTAATTCATTTCCTCCACTCTGGCACAGAACAGTACTTGACCATCGTCCGCATAATCTCCTTTCAGTGTTTGAAGAATGCTATCATCTCCTCCCTCAGTCTTATTTTCTTAGGACTAAACTTACCCACCTTTACAGCTTTTGATTTATTGACCCTAGTTACCCTAATTTCCCTTCTCTGAATCCTAAGTAACATTAATGTATATTTCTCAAGTTCTAAAACTATTCCAAACCATTAATTAATGTATAAGCCTCTGAGAACTATGCAGAGTTTTGCAGAAGCTTCAGTGATAATGGGAGGTACTTGCTGTTCATCAGAAAGCTGTTTGAGGGGGAAAAACTGGTACAGTAAGGACAAGTACGGTGTTTATATTTGTGTTTACCTTCAATACAAAACCAGAAGCGTGGCCGCTTGGACAAAATTCTTTTCTTCCCCAATAGCCCCAGGGTCCTCCATTTTCCACATAGATGACAGAGTCATGAGCTTTTGCCCCTTCATCCCTGAGACAGCAGGAGAGGATCAGAAAGACCACAACACTGATGGAATTTTCCATTACTAGGTAGTCCTCTCTGTAACTGTGGAAACAGCATTAAAGAATAGTAACTGTAAGAAATAATAATTTTGAACACCTAGAAGCAAGCAAAGTTATAACCAGAAGCCAACATGGGTTTGTCAAAAACAGTTCATGGCAAACAAATCTTATTTCATTCTTTGACATAGTGATTAAATTAGTGGACCAGCAAAATGTTGTGGACATAGTTCAATTTCAGTAAAGTATTTGAGAAGAGAGAAAAACATGGGATAGATAGCATCATCACTAGGTGGATTTGTAACTCGCTGACACATTACATTCAATGTATAGTCCTTAATGGAACTGCAACTACATGGAAGGAAGGAAGCAGTGGGGTACCCAAAGTTCTGTTTTAGGCCCAGTACTCTTCAATATCTTCATAAAACATTTAGATGAGGAATTAGAAGGGGAACTCATCAAATTTGCAGATGACACCAAACTGGCAGGGATAGTCAACACCTCAGAAGGTAGGGTTAAGATCTGGATGGATAATGACAGACTTAAACAATTGGTCCTATCTAGCAACATGAAATTTAATGGAGAAAAAAGTAAGGTTTTACACTTAAGCAAGAAAAACCAAATGTACAGGTAAAGATTAGATCAAACTTCACTCAATAGCAGTGACTGCAAGAGGAATCTTGGAGTGGGAGTGGTAAGGTAAAGGTAAAGGTTCCCCCGCACATGCGTGCTAGTCATTTCCGACTCTAGGGGCTGGTGCTCATCTCCGTTTCAAAGCCGAAGAGCCAGCGCTTGTCCGAGGATGTCTCCGTGGTCATGTGGCCGGCATGACTAGATGCCAAAGGTGCACAGAACGCTGTTACCTTCCCACCGGAGTGGTCCCTATTTTTCTACTTGCATTTTTACGTGCTTTCGAACTGCTAGGTTGGCAGAAGCTGGGACGAGTAACAGGCGCTCAACTCTGCTACGCGGCACTCGGGATTCGACACGCCAAACTGCCGATCTTCTGATCAACAAGCTCAGCGTCCTAACCCACTGAGCCACTGCGTCCCTTGGTAGTGGACAGCCACTTAAATATGAGCCAGCAGTATGCAGCATCAGCCAAAAAGCCAATGCAATCCCAGGCTGCATTAACAAAAGGATAGAATCAAGATCACACAAACTGTTAGTATGCTTTATAAGGCCTTGATAAGACCACACTTTGAATACTGCATTTAGTTTTGGTCACCATGATACAAAAAGGTGTTGAGACTCTGGAAAGAGTACAGAGAAGAACAATAAGGATCATAAGAGGTGGGCGGATAAAGCATATGAAGAACAGTTGCAGGAATTGGGTATATCTACTTTAGTGAAAAGAAGGAGTATGGGTGACATGATTGCAGTGTTCCAATATTTGTGCCACAGAGAAAAGGGGGTCAACTTGTTTTCCAAAGCAATAGAAGTCAAAACAAGAAACAATGGATGGAAACTAACCAAGGAGAGAAGCAACCTAGAACTAAGGAGAAATTTCCTGACAGTGATTGATTAATTAATCAGTGAAATGGCTTGTCTCCAAAAGTTGTGACTGCTCCAATACTAGAGGTTTTTAAAAAGCAATTGGACAACCATTTGCCTGAAATGGTATAGGGTCTCTTGCTTGAGCAAGGGATTGGACTAGAAGACTTCCAAGATTCGTTTTAACTCTGCTATTCTGTTAAAAACAGTAATAATTTTGGTTATTTATTTCCCACCTTTACTGTTTCATAAATAACTCATGGTGGTGAACAGACACAATACTCCTTCCTCCTCCTCACAACTACAACCATGTGAAGTGGAGTGGACTGAGAAAGAGTGACTGACCCAAGGTCACCGAGCTGACTTTCATGTCTGAGACAGGACTAGAACTCACAGTCTCTTGGTTACTAAACTGATGCCTGACTCTTCAGGTATCTAATGCCAACTGCACACAGTCAGCCGTTCCATGAGGTGGAGTTGATATTTTAACCTGCAGATCACATTCTTCACCACACCCTACAAAGCCAGAATTACTGCTTCACTGTGAAGAAGGAATCTCGAGTTGTCTCTGTTTGTTTTGAAAAACTGTTGTGGGAAGTAATGCCAGACTCAAATACCTCACTCTTGGTGACATTCCATGGAGCAGTATTGGACCCAATTCCTCCTTTTATCAGGCCATTTTATCCAGTGAGATACCTTATTTTTTACCAGTAAATTGGCTGTAACAAACTTGGCCATCAAAACAACGTTAGGTGCTTTTCCATTTTAGACCTAGTCTCACTATAGTGCCAGACAGTCTGTCATATTAAACAGGTCTCTTGGTTTATTGCACAACTTTTTTAAAAAATGTAAAAAGTCTGTTTGGGGTTATATATTCATCAGAATTATCATCTTGGTGGGAAAGGAATATAAAGTATTCCTCACGTTCTACAGTCCTGACAAAAATCAAATATCATTTTCATTTGAAGGAAATCTGTGTTTGTGAGGAGCACTGGCTGAACAGAATGTGGCAGAGCATTTCCATTGTCCCTTTAGAACAGGGGTAGGCAATCTTGGCTCTTTTATGACTCGTGGACTTCAACTCCCAGAATTCCTGAGCCAGCATAGCATAGCTGGCTCATGAATTCTAGGAGTTGAAGTCCACGAGTCATGAAAGAGCCAAGGTTGCCTGCCCCTGCTTTAGAACCTTATTCGGGTTGCCATTTTTATTTCATGAAAACTGACTCTGTCTAGTTATTTTATTGCAACTTTCCAAACATTGTTCCGCTGTACAATTTATTTTACAATCCTATCCTTTGGCTCTGGAAAGACTTGGGATCCCAGTTCATTAAAAGTGTTAACATGAAATAATTAAAATAAAATCTGCAAACAAGGAACACAAGGTTCTGCTCTGCCTGATCAAAAAGTTGGACCACTCACTGTTGTGCCTCTTGACAATCTGAAAATTGCACCTGTGGAACTCGTATTTCCTTTTAGAACATTGCTTCTAGATATATTGTTTCTAAAAAGAGAAGTTCTCACAGTAATTATTAACTATAAACAAGCATTATTTGAATAAGCAATTTTCTAACGAAGGAATGGGTGAAGATCAGCCTGAAGATGAGAGGCAGGATGAGTGTAGAAATCAGATCCCTGTCACGTACAATATTCTATGGGCATATATTGTATGTAAGGGGATCCATTTAAGATTTAGTTTGATAAAATATCAACAAAGGGGTGTATCAAATTTATGTTTAGCAACCAGGAGACTGGGTAACCAATAAGGTCATAGAAGGCCCCATACCAGAACCACACTTTTGAACGAAGCTTTCACAGTATACATATACTGAGAGAGAGAGAGAAACATGGAGTTTTGCCATACCATCCTCCAGTGCTTTTTTTTGTAAAAGAAAAAGATGCCGGAACTCACACATTGCATACAACCCGCCTTCCCTACCCTACAAGGTTCCATCCAAAAAAGGTGCCGGAACTCCGTTCTGAGCGTTCTATGACAAAAAAAGCCCTATCATCCTCCATGCCATTTGTCACTCAGCAATAATATTCTTCAAAGGCAATATCTAATCCCCATAGTCCTTTCCTACTTAGATTTAAAAAAAACAAATGGTATGGGATGCTTTATGATGCTGAACCTTGCAGAAGAAAATTTCAGCCAAAAACTACTCAGCCCAAGCCAGCCAAGGGTTGAGTGTTGAGCATGCCAGATAATCAGTGTATTTTTTTTAATTAAACTTGCCTGTTGCTGAGTTTACTGCCTGAATCTTGAGTTTCCAAGACTCCAAGAACTAAACAAAGGCCCTTTTGTTTTCCCTCATAGAAAGAGAAATAAATAAGTTGCAGAGTTCATGTATTGCATTGCTTTGGGAAACTGAAAGCATTCCCACCAAGGGGATGGGAAGGGGTGGTGCCAATTTGCTTGAAACACCAGCAAATGCACTAAGAAGCCAGAGAACCTTTCATTCTTCAGTGGTGCCAAATCAGCATTGCAAGTGGGGCAAGTTAGCTTATGAAATGATATAGCAACAAAACAAGAACAAGTTCCATGCTGGGAGATTCCATTAGAGGTTCTTTCCCTAACCTCTGCTGAGTAAAGTGAGAGAAGTGCTCTCTCTGTGTGATTGTTTTTGTGTGCATGTGCATCACTGGCATCCGTAATCAAATGAGAAAGAAAGCATCCACCAATCAGGATTGCCATTTTGTGTTGTGAGTTTTATCTATAGTAGAAGCGTGCTGGGAAAGGTAAAAACTAATTCTGCAAAAATTGTGAGGGACTGGAATTTTCCAACATTTGAAAAAAAGCAGCTATGATTTACTGATTTGCTCCAGTTCTTAAGAATCTTTTATGTTGTAGTGGCATGGTAAAATCAACAAGGAAGCCCACTCAAAACCACAAGTCTGCAGAATATTATCCATCTCTATATTGTAGTTTCATTTTACGTACATTATAAAAAAAGTTTTTCTTAAAAATGAAAACAATAAAAGGTGGTAGCTGTCTTGATTCTTACTAAAGATCTGAGCTAACTAATTTACACTGTTTTTGAAACCATAAAAGAAAAGCTACATATTTAGGATAGAAAACTCCCAAATAGCTTAAATACTTCCACTTCGATAAAATTCCCATTAATCCGGCAACATGGCAACTTAGAAGTCTTTTGAAAGTGCATTTAAAATAACAATGGCAATATAACGCTTAGGCTGATTTATGTGAAATATGCAGTTGAACATTATTTGATCTGCAACCAATTTAAAAATATTTTCAGACCTTAAGAGCAAGAAGCATTAAAATAAGGAATGGTGTCAGTGAAGCACTTCACATGAATAGTGTTAATTATTTAATCATGTTTTACCCAGCTGAATTTCAGGAACTCAGCCTGGCTTAAAGTATGAAAACATTTTAAATTCTACCTAGTGTTCCATTACAGAAAACCTCTGCTTTGAATTATCTTTATGCCATAAATTTTTTGTATAATATGCTACAACATAATAAAATTCTT
This sequence comes from Vipera berus, assembly GCF_964194415.1. Taxonomy (NCBI): domain Eukaryota; kingdom Metazoa; phylum Chordata; class Lepidosauria; order Squamata; family Viperidae; genus Vipera; species Vipera berus. The sequence goes on from NC_138206.1 coordinate 18,866,834, forward strand.
TGTGGTTCAGTATGTTGTGAGAACTAGTAATAGGCTTACTCTGTTGTATGAATGTGGGCATTAAGCCATAATATAATCATTGAGTGGAAGGGTGTCACAGTATGTTATATGCAAGCAACAATTGTGAAACCTCTAAATAGGAGAAAGCTTTATGGTATATGTTTGTTGATGTAAAGAACGCACGTGCACTTAAAGTATATTACACAAATATAGAGTTGATTGCTGAATGGGACCAGAGCATATATAATAGAAGTTTAGCATTTCTAAAATAAAAGGGCTGCTTAGCAAGTGATTCAACACTGAGTAGGGAGTAAGCCAATGATATATAATATTCTTCTGGTTGTTTAATGTATTTATGGATAAATGTGTAATGGATGCTTGTAGTGACATTAGAAGAGTGTTGGTTGGGTTCTTTAATTGCATATGTTGTTTATGGCACAGGAAAGTAATAGAATCAAGACTGGTTTGCACTGATAGAAAAGATTACTTCTTTTCAGAATGGACAACTTTAAGGAAAGAAGAGAAAGTTGTTAGTAATCAAGAAGATGTTAGTAAAAGAAATTAAGAGAAAGGGGAAAGAGAAAATTACTTCCACTAAATCTGAACTACACCAACACCATACATGTATTCTTCCATAGCTTTCCATCTTTCCAATGTATTACATTGTTGGTAATACAATGATTATTATGGGATTGTGGTAAAATTCTCAACCAGAATCTTGTTTACCTGTTCAATGAGTAGGATAAAAGAAAGCATGATTTCACCTTCTGGATTTTTCTTATGACTGAATGTTCTTGGTGGAAGGTTTGCAAAAGACCATAACTGCACATATAACTATAATTTATGTACAAGTATTTCATTACATAGAATCTCATTTTTGCAAGGTTTCCAGTCATGGCTAAATATAGATAGGTCAGGTGCAATTAACTTATAGTATTTATATGCCTACCACACTATTAATGGCATCTCTAGAACTTCATTATTATTCATTATAATAATAATAAATATATTATATAATATACAATATATATTATAAATCAGTGGCAAAAGGAGAAATAAAAACACAGCAAAACAAGATGATCTCTCTGTGTTTGTAATTTTTCTTACCCTTCATGTAGGCTTGTCATATTTACACAAATAGATATAAAATTTTACACCACTGTTTCAGTCAATGGCCAGATTTCACTGTAATTGTCCATACATAATCTATGTCTGTTATCAACTCATGATTAATTTTCAGATCACATCAGATCTTCATTCCAGAGTAACTAATAAATCTTTCTGGCCTCTGAATGACCAGTCTCTTAATTTCACAAAGACTGCTGAATTATCACGAGGTGTTTTTGGGGGGAAGGGATCAGCAAACTTAATTTCTTACTGAATTCTTACATGTTTCTACAGAAGTTGATAAGATCTATTAATATCATGAAATTTCAGCCTTAGTTTTTAGGTTTTTGGAAACCCCACCATAATGTCCAAGATTAGATTAATACCCTGGGTTGAACATGTAAAGGTGGGGACCAAAGAACATATCAGTAGTGACACTTAGTATGATCCCTATGTCTTTTACTGCATTTAACAGAACTTACATGACAAAGAAAGCATACTTATGAAGCTCTTTAAACAGTTAAAAGCACTACTAAAGGTAAAGGTTCCCCCGCACATGCGTTTCCGACTCTAGAGGCCGGTGCTCATCTCCGTTTCAAAGCCAAAGAGCCAGCGCTTGTCCGAGGACGTCTCCGTGGTCAAGTGGCCAGCATGACTAGATGCCAAAGGCGCATGGAACGCTGTTACCTTCCCACTGTAGTGGTCCCTATTTTTCTACTTGCATTTTTATGTGCTTTCGAACTGCTAGGTTGGCAGAAGCTGGGACGAGTAACAGGTGCTCACTCTGTTACGTGGCACTCGGGATTCAAGTCCCAGGGAATGGGCTGCCTGTGCATACACTGATGAGCTGCAAGAGCAACTTTGCTGAACCTTGAAGAGGACACAATTATCAAACTTCACAAAGCACTGCTTTGTAATGCTTAGAAAGGTATAATTATTTAAGGAAAGAGATTTCCAGGTGTCACTTCTTCATAAACAGATAAAACATCATCACCATAGGGATTGTTTGCTGTCGACCTTCTTACATCCCACATTTCCCTCAACAGAGTCTGTTTGTGAGTCACTTGGCTTCACATAAATGCGAAATTTCATACAAATGTCAAGTTTTCCCCCATGTCACAAAAAGTCATGCATACTTCTCAAATAGAGAAAGGGGTTTTTTGTGCCCCCTTCCAATTCCATTCTCTTAACTAGAATAGGACCAAATACTATGTGTGTTAGGGGGGAAATATCAAGTTCAAAAATTATCCAGATTCTGCCAGGAGCTGCAGAGAAAAAATATTCAGATAATATTCCCTCAATATATCTCAAGAAAGAAATAGTGGAACAGCAGCTCAGCATATTGTCAACTCTGTCCTCCTTAAATAGGGGTCCAAAAGAATTCCAGAAACAATGGTCTTCAAGCTTTCTGTAGCTTGCTTAGCCCTTCTTTAAGTGACCCATTTCTTTACCTGCTCCAGGGAATATTTAGGCTTCAACAGATTGTTCTCCCATCATCTTAGAACCTATTAAAAGAAAGAGAAACCCACAGTCATCTTAGTTCAAAAGAGTAAGTTATATTGTCAGACTGCTGTGTGGGTTTTTCCCCCTGGATTAATAAGTTTTCTAAAGACAACATCAGGAGAAACAAAAGCTGGAGATCTTTGAGATTTTCCCAGAAAATCTGCCATAACAAGTACAGGGACTCCGACACTGAATGTGAGCATTCCACTTCTTTTTTCACACTTAATGGAACAACCAGGCCTTGTCCTCCTACTCTTTGTCAAAGTTATCTCATACTGCAGAGTGAGAACAGGTAGCCAGTAGAAAGATATTATAAGAGACAGCTCCCACATAGACTGGCATGCTGGTAACATATAATCCTTTTTTTTGTATGAAACCTTTTCTCAGGGGATAAAGTACCTTTCGACTATTTGTACATCCTTTTGAAGTTACTCCTCCTTATTCTGTGTTATTTTAGTACAGATGAATATTCTGTGTTATTTTAATACAGATGAGTCTCTTTGTGATAAGAGGAGCAATGGATATATCAATTCTAGGAAGATAGATCCCAAGTAAATCTCAACACTATCAGCAGCTCAATAGTGTATGGGGGTGGTGGTTCCCTTTTAATGAATGTATTCAAGCTGAATTAGATGGTCATCTGTTTGAGGTGCTTTGATTCGCATTCCTGCACTAAACAAAGATTGGTTTCACTGACCTAAGTGAACTTTTCCAACTCAGATTTTAACTCTTTTTATACTAAAATATTTTCCCCTAGTTATGTCACCTGAGTCAGACTTTCCTAATTCTGACCCCCTTTTAATCTTTGCTCCAAATAGTACTGTGCAAACCTACTTACAATCTCTCCAGGTACCTGCAGGAAAATGTGCGACTGTTCTGAAGAACAGGAGTCCCTATGCTCTGCTCCTACCTAAATCTACCATTTTCAGCTTTAATTAAAAGGGGGAGCAAACACTTGATTTTTGGAAAGGAATGAGTTACAGGAGGGATTTGAATTCATCATAAGGATGATCTAGTTTTTAGAAAGTTGTGGTGGGTTTCTAGGCTAATATTCTGGTTGGCATATACAGTACAAAGGCAAAGGGATCTCCTCCATAGCATACTTGTCAAGAGTTGACAGGCTACTGAGGAAGGACTTACTCAGCTTTGTATTTATATCTGGGCAATCTGTTACAGATTCTGATTGATCTTTTTTGTAAGTGGGTAATCCGCGGTGGCTCAGTGGGTTAGGACGCTGAACTTGTCGATCGGAAGGTCGGCAGTTTGGCGGGTCAAATCCTGAGTGCCGCGTAACAGAGTGAGCGCCTGTTACTCGTCCCAGCTTCTGCCCACCTAGCAGTTCGAAAGCACGTAAAAATGCAAGTAGACAAATAGGGACCACTACGGTGGGAAGGTAACAGCGTTCCGTGCGCCTTTGGTGTCTAGTCATGCTGGCCACATGACCACGGAGACGTCCTCGGACAAGCGCTGGCTCTTCGGCTTTGAAACGGAGATGAGCACCGGCCCCTAGAGTCGGAAACGACTAGCACGCATGTGCGGGGGAACCTTTACCTTTACCTTTTAATCCGTTACAGATTCTGGGCATTCTGATTGATCTTTCAGTTGAACAGACAAAGAGTTGTCCATGTCACCAGAATCTAAAAAATGCTGGTTCCTGGTTGGTTTTTTGGTCCAGGTAAGCTTCAGATTGGTTTATTTTGAGGAAATTCTAAGAGAATTAATTCCTGATTGACCTTTCTTTGAAACACCTACTGATTGGTTTTCTTGTATGTGAAGCTTCCACAGACTCTTTTGCAGTTGGTTAATTAAGGGCTGTTCAATCTTGGTGTAATGTAAAGTTGGGATCCAAATTTTGTTGACTTTCAAATTCCCTTTCTTCTTGTTCAAGTTGTGGGGATGTTATGTATCTCAATAGTTTCTATGTGTTATCGTATGTCATGGTCTGAAGTAGTTGCCAATATTTATGTGTTTTTGAATTGAATTTTCTGTCTATTATGAATCAGGACATGTTCCATTACTGAATGTTCAGCCTCTATTGAAAAGGCAATGCCTTTCATATACATTCAATAGAATATTTCAAAGGGCTGCAGTGGCTCATGTGGTTAGAACACCAAGTCAAAAGACCACTGAGATGTCAACAGCTCAGCCGTTTGAAACCCCATATGATGGAATGAGCAGCTATAAATTTGCACCAGCTACTGCCCTTGCAAATGCAAGCACATAAATAGGTACCACCAGAGGGAAAATAACAGGGACATGAAAGAACTCCCCTTGGGCATCCCCTGGGCAATGGTGGTGTCACCAGCTAATCCTTTCAGCCCAGAAATACCTTGGAAGGTCCTGACATGAATGTAGTAGTAGTAATAGAATATTAATGCTACATTTTTTGGTTCCAATATATACCTGTCCACAACTACAGGATATGTGGTAAAGTCCAGATAATTAAAATGGATTTCTGCCATCTATGGGTAATGGAATGATTTCTTAGATTTTCTTCATTGTTTTGAAGATGGTTTTTAGATTGTATTTTGTCTAATAATTTTATTCAATTTGGTCTGTAATGATCTCAATATAAGAGATCATTTACATTATTACATTTCCATTGGTAGTGCTTTATCCTTGACTATATATTTATTATTGTTTATTATTTTGGATTGCCTCACCTGTCATTAAACTAGATTGTGGCCATACAGCCCAGAAGCACGTCACTACTTGATTGACATCAGCACATCTGCCTTTAATGGCTTTTAAGAAGGGAAAGCACACACAGGAGCAGTTTAGCATTCAAATAATGAAGTAAGCAGCCAAGTGGCCATCTGGAACCAACTTTCCTGGGATTTGATACATTTCTGTTTAAATCTCTGTAATTATTTTTAAATGTGCATTTCTACCTAGGCAGTTCTTGGTCTGTGGGTTACAGATGTTTCATGTACCTCATTGATCCTCCCTCCCTCTCTCTCTCTCTCTCTCTCTCTCTCTCTCTCTTTCTCTCTCTCTCTCTCTCTCTCTCTCTCTCTCTCTCTCTCTCTCTGTCTCTTTCACTATCCCTATCCCTATCCCTATCCCTATCCCTATCCCTATCCCTATCCCTATCCCTATCCCTATCCCTATCCCTACCTTTACCTTTGTCTGTATGCATGTCCATGCTTGTGTGTTTTGTAGGGATGGAAAGGTTAAAGGAGCAAAATGCAGAAGCTTAAGGTATACACTTTGATCCTTAAGGCTACCTCAAAATCAGGTTCTTTTCCCATTTTGAGAATCAAAAGGAATGCTTTGAGACTCACTGAAAAAGTAAAACATTTTACTTCAGGTCAGTTTAATGACAGCAGCCTCTAAGTCAGAGAGAGGGAGAGAAAAATATGTAAAAATTGAAACGCCTTTGAATTATCCACTGGTATATCCTTTAGATTAGTTTTAACTCTATTAAATGGCCATTCAGATTAATCCTTGGCAACATACAGAAGAACAATAAAACAATCTTCAAGAAAACAATAATATCACCTCTATTAAACATACAATTAGGCACAAGGGCTCCTTTTTCAAATGACTGGTCCTTTAAAGTTCTTGTCCTACAAAAGAGAGCATGAAGCATACATTTTTTTTAAAGTCAGGTAGCATGTATTTTGGAGAATTCCAAAACAATGATACAACACTGAAAAGGGGTTACCTTTCTTCTTGGGCACTACCCCAGTGATCTGCACCTTCTACTAAAACCACAAATAGGGTCCACCCAATTGATTGAAGACATGAAATTAAAACTATTACAGAACTGGAATGTTTTGATACATTTCTTAAAAGTGTTCATATTTCCACTAGTGCTTCTAAAAAACTTTTTAAAGATTAATATTACGATCCCATACTTTTATTTCATTTTTGCCATCTAATCCAAGAGCCAATGGCTCATACCATTTTTGGCTCCACATTTAATTATCGATAATGTTCACTTCAACAAACCATCAAAATGCAGGTCACTCCTTGGAATTCAACTAACTTCTAGTTCAAGCACAACAGAGGAATTTCACATCATTCAGTCCTGTTGTATCAGTGTTGCCGCTGAATAGTTCCCCATCTCCATTAATGCATCTTTGAAATTTTTGTAGTTAAAAAAAATCCTGTTAGGCTGGCAATATAAAGTACTATTATTTGTTCTTCACTTATTTTAACCCATATTCCCATACTGTCTTTATATTCATATTATATCATATCATATCAATATTGTAATACCAAATATTTTTATTTTTAACAGGCATAATAATTTTAAAATATAGTACAAATCCTGCTTCCTCTGAATCAAGGCATACATTTTAGTGACCATTTTTACAATATATGTTAGTCTATGACTAAAAGATTTCATTTGTTATTTCAGAGTAACTTGTTAGAGAGATGGACAGCATACAAATTTAATAAATAAAGTATTTACAATCTATACAAAATATACTGTACATCTTTCTATAGGTTTAGGAGCCCCATGTATGAGGGTTATTTATTTCTGATCAGCCACAAAATATCTAAAATGTTCCCCTTTCATTACAACAAACCTAGATATTTTTTTAATCTATGAAAGGATTTAATTGAATAAATAAAGTGTTGCTATTTTTTTTCTCCTTTTGAGTCTCAGTGTCTTCTTGATTTCATTTTTTGCAGGAAAATAATGCTGGAATAAAAAACAGACAATTGTCTCTCACGTTCCTCAATGGCATTTTAGTTGTTGTGGAGCTCTCTAAGCTTGGTTGTTTTAGTAGTTCTTAAGAAGACCAACAAAAGTGCTTTGATTAACAGACAAGACTGGTAGAGAGTTTGGGACAGATTCCTTTGGGGTAACAGCAGCCATCACAGCCATCATCTTTCCTATGTGTGAGCAGCTGGACTATCATCTGTTATATAAATGCACATATTTTCTATGCCAGTTTTGGAATGGCTAAACTAAAGCTGGATTCATCTATAAAACTTGGGTTAACCAAACAGTGACTATGTTACATGCTATGCCTGAACTAATAAGCCATATTAAATTGGATCAAATCACTGTGCTTTAGTCAATGACCAGCTCAGTTGTGACATTGGGGAAAAATATTCAGTGATAACCTTTTGAGTGGTTCTGGATAATAACCTCCAGGACTTTTGGCTCATCCATGTGCAGACCTGAAGCATGTACACCATAAAGCCAAAAACTACTTAGAACATAAGAATATTGTGAATGAGTCTATTTTTTTTATTCCACAAGGAAGCAATATATGTTTGAAGATCTGATCCAGTTCATTAGACATGACTAATGCGTCAAAAAGCAAAAAGGTCATTTTTTTTCATCCACATTGGAACTTAATAATTTTTTGGGTGGACAGAAAACATCCATGGCTAGCAACTAGACCACATAGGAGCCGTGACCAGGGGGGCTTTTGCACAGGTTCGCCTGGTGCGCCAGTTGCGTCCCTATCTGGACCGAGACGCCCTACGCACAGTTACTCATGCGCTTGTTACCTCCCGTTTGGACTACTGTAACGCTCTCTACATGGGGCTGCCCTTGAAGACCACTCGGAGGCTTCAACTGGTGCAGAATGCGGCCGCGCGAGTTGTAATGGGGGTCTCCCGATACTCCCATGTAACACCTCTACTCCGCGAGCTGCATTGGCTTCCGGTTGCCCTCCGGGTGAAATTCAAGGTGCTGGTTATTACCTATAAAGCCCTACATGGCCTGGGTCCGGGCTATTTGAGGGAACACCTGCTGCCGGCATCAAACGCCCTTCGCCCAGTGCGCTCCCACAGGGAGGGTCTGCTCAGGGTGCCGCCGGTGAGAGATTGCCGGCGGGTGACACCCAGGGATAGGGCCTTCTCAGTGGGAGCGCCTGCCCTCTGGAACCAGCTGCCGGTGGAGCTGAGGACTGCCCCCGACCTCCGATCATTCCGCCGGGGCCTGAAGACCTGGCTCTTTGAGCTCTCAGGCCCAGGCTGAGGAGAAATTTTTAATTGGGGTTTTAAGTATACAGGGTCAATTTAATATTTTTTAATTTGGTTTTTTAACTTTTGTATGGTGGATTTTTTAATTTCCTGTAAACCGCCCTGAGTCCTCAGGGAATAGGGCGGTATATAAATGTAACTAAATAAATAAATAAATAAATAAATAAACTATAACTACCTAGTTCCATCCAAATAGGGAAGTAAGCGCTCTCTGGCTGTGTAGTCCCAGTCATGACCATTATAATTGTTCTCAAAGCAAGGTTGTATTTCAGGCCTTCAGTTTGGTATAGTGGTTAAAATGCCAGCCTAGAAATCAGGAGATTGTGACTTGTCTTTAGGGAGTATTCATTATGCCCAAAATTTTACTTGACCCTTCACCAATTTGAGCCACTCCTCCTCCTTTGAGGCCAAAGTCTGTAAAATAACCTTCTGTCTATCTTCACAATGTGACGCTTTCTTTTGAACAGCTTTTTTTAATAGTAATTCTGTTGTTCCTTTTGTTCATTTCCTATGTCCTAATATCAGGTTACAAGACTAATACCAGTAAGCATGAAATAGTATTTTTAATCGGTCCTCATCTGAACAAACTCAGATATTGAATCAATTAGATTTTAAAAGCATTAACCAGCATGAAAACTTCTAAAGCATAAAATTATCCACCAGCCCACATCAAACTGTTAAAGCAAATTACAATTCCTTAATGACTAGCATTCAAGTAGATAGGTAAATGCAGCTAAAATTGTCATGATAATCTAAAATTGCTCTTAGTAAAGTACCTATTTTTCTGACTTCCCCCCTCCCCATATCATACCTTACTGCAGATTATATAGAGAGGTAAAGAGCTGGAAGAAAATTGCAGTATGCTTCATGTGACACAATAAATTTTGCCCTAAGAAAATTTTCACATTGTCAGTATGGATTGTATGAGGCACCACAAATTTTTAAATATACTGTATACTTTTATAAAAACCCAACAGGTTCTGATTATTTCTTGACAATATCTCATCGCTGATTTTTTGCCATTTTGCTTCATGCTGGTGCAGTAAAGGAGATGACCAAGCTGAACCCAAGGGAGGGATCAAACATGTCATCAGTCACGAGTTCCTGCACACTTCCAAGAGATCTAAGTCCAGCTCACCTTTATTTTCTTTCTATCCTTAACTTCCACAAATTTCCCTTGACCATTATTAGTTCAGATTTTTTTAGAGAGCTAAACCTTGCAATAAATATTTACGCTCATTTGAACTGCCTGAATCCCCTAATTTCCCCAGCAATTGACCATCTGCGAGTCATTACTTGAATTATTTTAGTCCCTCAACATCTCAATTTAAGTTCTCAAATTACAGTGCTCAGAATCCATTGAAGGAAGCCAGATCATGAAAACTGGTATAAGTATTATGTAGTTCTATGATGCACAGGTAGACCTTGACTTACAACCATTCATTTAACAATGGTTCAAATTTACAATGGTGTTGAAAAAGGTGATTTATGACCTGTCTTTGAAGTTACAACCATTGCAACTCCCATAGTCAAGTGGTTGCAATTTGGGCACTTGGCAATCAGCCAACATTTATGAGGGTTGCAGCAGTCTACAACTATTGCAATTTGCAGCCTTCCTGGCCTCCTTGCAGCAAGGAAAATCAATGGGGAAGCTAGATTAACATAACAATCATGTGATTCACATAATAACTTCCTGATTTGCTTAATGTCTTTGGTGATTCACTTAACAGCTATGAAAATGATCATAAAATCAGGACCAGTCATGTGATGAATTAATTAATAACTGCATCAGTTAGTAATTAAAATTCCAATCCCAATTATGGTTGTAAGTCAAGGACAACCTGTACATTTATTTAAAAAGCGGGATATTTTTTAAAAATGTCCAGGCAGTTGTAGTGATAGCACTTAGATTTATACCTCTTCATAGTGTTTTATAGCACTTTCTAAGCAGTTTAGAGAGTCAGCATATTTCCTTCAACAATCTGGGTCTTCGCCTGAGAAGGATGAAAGGCTGAGTCAATCGTGAGCCAGTCAGGATCAAACTCCAGGCTGTAGGCAGAATTAGCTTGCAGTATTTGTGGTACTATTAAAAAAGATTCTCATTAGGTAAAATCCTTCACATGTATGATTAATTGCATCTTAAACAGTGTACCAATTTCAAAACATCTTAAAGCTGCCAAAGTGGAACAGTTTCCTTTCTGTTGTTTTGAAAACTAGGGGAAAACTATAAGAATTAATGTAATTTGCTAAAGTTGTTCCCTGTACCTTAGAAAACCCTGGCAAGTCGGAGTTATTGCTAGTCCATAATATCTCATTCACCCTGAAATATCATTTCTAGATCTGTAAATAGTGAAAAAGGAGCATATCTGTCACTCATAAGATTGTGGGGTCCTCCTGGACCTGTAAGTTCTCCTTGAGCAGCATGTAGGTCTTATACTCATTTACAGCCTCACCTGACCTAGAAAGCATTGGTGACAATGACACATCCTTATCATCACTCAATATCCCCTCTAGAGGACTTCCCTTGAAGGGGAAATGAAAGTTTATAGCAGATAAAGAATTCAATAACCAAATGCTGGTAGGCAGATCTTACCTTGACAGAAAAGATATTTTCATATCAGTAGGCTTCCAGGTTCAATTCAAAGTGTTGATTAATATCTACCAAGTCTAACATTACATGACACTGGCTTACGCTGGAGTCTGCCTTACCCAAAATGATTCTGGCTATTCTATCTTGTTATCTAGAAAAGGCCTCCTTAAGATCTCTCCGATATGGATCTTTTAAAAATCCATATCTTCTGGGTAGAAGGAAAGTCTTCTTGGTTGTGGCCCCTACCCCAGGAGTCCCCAACCTATGGGCCGTGGCCCATTACTGGGCCGCAATCTCTTGGCCAGTAGGCCGCGTAAATGGCTGGCCGGTGCTAGCCATGGCTAGCTGCCCACTCGCGCTAGTGCCCTCTGCCCCATTTGCGCATGCACACAGGCATAAATGGGACCGCTAGTGCTGGGCGAGTGTGCACAGCCCATTTGCACATGCATGAACAGGGCTGCTAGCACCGAGAGGGTTGCATGCCCATTTGCGCATGCACGAATGGGGCTACTAGCCCAGGCAGGTGTGCGGCCCATTTGTACATGTGTGAACAGGGCTGCTAGCATGAGTGTGTGTGTGCAGCCTGTTCGCACATGTGCAAACAGGGCCGCTAGCACCGGGTGGGTGTGCATGGCTCATTTGCACATGCGCATGGTGCCAGTGCATGCCACATGCACAAATGAGGCCACTAGTGCCACACCATTTACATGCGCACACATGCACTAATTTGAAAGCTGCTGTCCGGAAAAGCTGGAGACCTCTGCCTTAGAATGTATACAGCTGTTGTGAAACATTTATTGTTCAGTGAGGACAGAAAACCTTTACATCATTAAGAGCTGTTGCTCTCATTCAAATTCATGTCCAATTTAGTTTGAATTTTACATATGGCACCAGATTTGCAGTGATTGCTCCATGGACCAAAAACACCCAATCAGTTGAGGAGTCTGTCAGTAGAGGTGAACTGAATATTATTAGCTGCTGTATCCTAACCAGCTTCTCATGGTACTTCTACATGTAAAGGAATGTCAATGCCTGACATTCCTCAGGCGTTGACCAATATCAGTGCCAATGTCAAGAAAATGTATATGTATAGCCGTCTAATAATAATAATAATAATAATAATAATAATAATAATAATAACAACAACAACAATAATAATAATAAAAGATGGAAGTGACCATGGAGGTCATCTAGTCCAACCACTTGCTCAGGCAGGAAACCATATACTATTTTGGACAAATGGCTGTCCAGTCTCTTCTGAAAAACTTCCAGTGTTGGAGCATTCACAGCTTCTGGAGGCAGGTTGTTCCACTGATTAATTGTTCTGACTGTCAGGAAATTTCTCCTTAGTTCTAGGTTGCTTCTCTCTTCGGTTAGTTTCCATCCATATACTGTAGAGAACCTGTTTGGCCTAGTGATTAATGTGCTGGCCTAGCCACCCGAAGACTGAGTTCTAGTCCCACTTTAGGCATGAAAACTGGCTGGGTGACTTTGGCCAATCACTTTCCCAGCTCAAACCACCTCATGGGTTTGTTCTGGAAAAAATAGGAGGAAGACGATGAATTATGTATATTCTTTGCTCTGTTACTTATAAACAAAGGCAGGATAAAAATCTAATAAATACATAGGTACATCCTCTGTTTTTCAAAGTCTTCAGGTAAATATACTACATGGAAATGCATACAAGCCTCTGCACATGCATAGGTCATCTTAGATTTTTGCACATTTAATTAAAGTCTACAATATGGGCTTACAAGTGCATTTAGTTTAACGAACATCCATTCCACATAAAAAGAAACACATTTTTCATTTTGAACACAGGATTGCTTTCCGTAAGCAAGAATGGTCTTTTTTGAAAGATGTAGTAATATTCTTCACTGTTCTTCACTGTTGGTATAGTATACTTTTGGTTATGTTGTTTTTTAGGGACGCGGTGGCTCAGTGGGTTAGGACGCTGAACTTGTCGATTGGAAGGTCGGCAGTTTGGCGGGTCGAATCCCGAGTGCCGCGTAGCAGAGTGAGCGCCTGTTACTCGTCCCAGCTTCTGCCCACCTAGCAGTTCGAAAGCACATAAAAATGCAAGTAGAAAAATAGGGACCACTACGGTGGGAAGGTAACAGCGTTCCGTGCGCCTTTGGCGTCTAGTCATGCCGGCCACATGACCACGGAGACGTCCTCGGACAAGCGCTGGCTCTTCGGCTATGAAACGGAGATGAGCACCGGCCCCTAGAGTCGGAAACGACTAGCACGCATGTGCGGGGGAAGCTTTACCTTTACCTTTTTATGTTGTTTTTGCACCAAACATACTTCTTGGAATTATAGCCAACTCCTGCCTTGGGAAGGGAATTGGACTAGATAGAAGTTCTCCAAGGCTTCTTCCAGTCTTACGATTCTATGAATCCATGAGTCCATGATCAAATCAGACCATAATATATTTTCCCAGAAGCTTTTGTAAAACCTAATGTTGTTTTTTGAAAAATGTAGATTGGCTTGGATGTTTTTCTTTGTAATAAAAAGCTTCAATCTTGTCACCCTACCTTCTAGCCAGACATATGTAGAATATGGGAGATTGTCGTCACACATAGTACACAATCAATATTTGACATAAACTACTACAGCGACTTTAGTAGGCCTCTTAGCAGCCTCTCAGACCAGTTTTTTTCTTGTTTTTTCATCAATTTTGGAAGAACATCTAGTTCTTGGTAATATCACTGTTGTGCCATATTTTCTCCCCTTGTTGATGAGTGTCTTCACTGTGATCCATGTTATACCCAATGCCTTGGAAGTTGTACCTTTCTTCTGACTGGTATCTTTCACCAAGAGCCTTGGTGGAGCAGTGGGCTAATGCCTCCTTAAGTAACACCAGCTGCCTGCAATTAGTGCAGGTTCGCATCCCACCAGGCTCAAGGTTGACTCAGCCTTCCTTCCTTCTATAGGTAGGTAAAATGAGGGCCCAGATTGTTGGGGGCAATATGCTGACTTTGTAATAATGCCACTGGGGGAAGGGGCGAAAGCCCTAATAAGCAGGCATATAAATAGAATGAAGGCTATTGCTAAGCACATTGATTTGTGCTTTAAATTGTAAGCCGCCCTGAGTCTTCGGAGAAGGGCGGGATATAAATGGGATTAAAAAAAGAGAGATCTCTTTAATGCTTTGTAAGCTCTTTGCAGCCCAAGACCTTTGTTGTTAGAGGCAACTAAATAAATGTCAAAAGTATCTTACTACAGCCACTGAACTTTATATGGGATTGATCAGAGTCACTTTAGTTCAGAGGTCTCCAACCTTTCCAGGCTCACAGCCCAGAGGGAAGGAGAACAGCTTCCAAATTAGTGCACGCATGCACACGCAAATGTGGCTGTGTGCACTGGTGTGGCACTAGCAGCCCTGTTTGAGCATGTGGCATGCACTGGTGCCATGTTCATGCATGAATGTGCCATGCACATACCCACGCTAGTGGCCCCATTCATGCATGCACAAATGGGCCACACACACCCGCCTAGGCTATCAGTCCTATTTGTGCATGCGCAAATGGGCCACGCAATCCACTTGGCACTAGTGGCCCCGTTCACGCATGCGCAAATGGGCCATGTACACCTGCCAGGGCTAGCAACCCCATTCACACCCACATGCAAGCACAAATGGGGCTGTGGGCACTAGCGTGAGTGGGGGGCTAGCCATGGCTAGCACCAGCCAGCCATTTTGGTGGTCTACTGGCTAAGAGATTGCTGCCTGGTAGTGGGCCATGGCCCATAGGTTGGGGACCCCTGCTTTAGTTGATTGAAGGTATGTACTATTATTTAACTTTAGTTTGAATGTGGTTAGTTAATTCTGAACACAGTGACATCCCTACTTATAAGAGGGTATGCACACTTTTCAATCATAGTCTTTTAATGTTATAAGTTTTTTATTGTTACTTTTTCCCCTCAAAGATTTTTTGTTTGTTTTTCAATTAAATATACAGCTTATACATTATATTAAAGGTACAAAAAAATCTAAAGTGATTTATATTGGTCTGATTTTTTTTACCTCTTAAAAACCTGTCATTTTAACAGAGGTGTGCAGACTTTTCATATCCACATATGTGATTTATGCTTAGACATTCATTTGTGTTAAAATTCTTGACACTGCCAAGACCTCCTCCCATTAACATCACTTCATTATGTTTCTGCTAAAACCTTTTCTGCCCTCATTCATGCATTTACCCTTGTGTTGGGTGGGTGTTCCAATAATGCATCCCGTCTGCCACTTACTTCCCTACGTGCAATAGCTACTACTGCTATGATAGAGTCAAAATGGCCATTAATATCTTGTCCTATCTACTAAAAAGGACCTCTACAATGCTAGAACCAAAGTTGAACATATTAGATTACACTGAAGATGGTGCACTCCTCAGCCCTGGGATAAATTTTTAACCTGGGCAAACCTAATGGTGCAACTAATGACGAATGCCAATAAATACTCTAGAGCCATGATGCACTCTACCTCTTTTCTGTGCTAACCATACATATTAGAAATCCAAAAAGATGGAAGAGATGCTTTCACTGTACACAAAACATGAGATAAGAAACTAAATGTACTTAGTGCTCACTAATA
Organism: Vipera berus; assembly: GCF_964194415.1. Taxonomy (NCBI): domain Eukaryota; kingdom Metazoa; phylum Chordata; class Lepidosauria; order Squamata; family Viperidae; genus Vipera; species Vipera berus. The sequence continues at coordinate 18,882,580 of NC_138206.1, forward strand.
ATGGTCTACAAATGTATGAGCACATAAAAGCATTTTCACTCAATCAGAATAAATTGCTAAGCACATTTGATTTGTGCTTAGATTGTAAGCCGCCCTGAGTCTTCGGAGAAGGGCGGGATATAAATGGGATTAAAATAAAAAAAATACAAATATAACTGGAAGAGACCTTGGAGGCCTTCTAGTCCAACCCCCTGCTGAAGCAGGAGACCCTCTACTGTGGGAACGGCCAGAATTTGGTCTCCCAAGAATTTGGTTTTTCACCTTTCAGCCTTTCCGTGCCTCCCTAGTTGGGCCTCTCTGTAGCTTCAGTGTAGAGCACAATTCTGGCGATGAAGGTGGGATCCTTCTTCTTCGGGAGAGCTGAAAGTCACTAAGGGGTGAGGCCAGCAAGCGCCTGGTAGGGAATGTGTTTTCCCCCCTCTCGGTCGGCCTAGCATGCAATGCTAGCGACCACCAGCCCTGCGGACCAGTCCCAGGGCCCCCGAAGAAGCAGGTCAAGGAAGATGAGAAGCCCAAGCTGTGAAGACTTCCCGAGATGGCAAAAGTCAGAAAGCTTGAGGAGTTTGATGTCATTCACCCAGAGAGATGTCCATCATACATCTCCAGGGTCAAAAACTACCTCCGCACCAACCAAGTCACCAAAGACAGCCTGAAGGCCACAATGCTCCTGTGTGTCTGCGGGCCTGCAACCTTCGATATTGCGGAGAACTTGGTCACACCAGTGCAGCTGGAGTCTGTAACATACACGGACTTGAAGAAATGGCTCAGCGACCATTTCCAGCCCATTGGAAAGCATTGAGACAAGCTTCATGTCTGTGCCAATTTTCTGACTTAGAAGAAAGGCTTTGAGACCAACTCATCTGTGGATTTTGGAGCAGAGAGCTGCAGCAGAAAGAGACTCTGTCACTCCAGGAAGCCTTGAAAGAGATCATGGTAGGCGAAGCCGCTGGCAGGGCCATGAAACCCATGTGGCCTGCCAAAACCACTCAGCACAAGGAGGCTGTCCACCACAAGAACACCGAGCTCCCAGAAAACATCGACTGCAGCCACGAAGTGGACAAGCTTCACCGGCACAACGACAAAGAACAAGGGACTACTTACAAGGCAGTTCCCTTTCCTCGGTGCCCAGGTTGTGGCGGCCAACGTATGGACTGCAGGTTCCAGACAGCCACGTGTCAGGCCTGCGGGAAGACCGGCCACATTGCTTCAGTCTGTAGAGGTTGACAGAAGGACGCCAATTGGACATTCCGATCAGGAGAGGTACCGGGGCCCCAGGGCAGCTTAGCATAGGATTTTGCTCCAGCTGTCAGAGCGTTTGCTGCACGGGAGCTTGCTGCCCCCTTAAGCCCAAGTGGTGACTTCAAGTCAAGCTGCAAGGCATCCCTTGCAAGATGGAACTGGACACTGGTTCAGCCGTGTCCATCATTTCCCTCAAAACCTTCCATTTATATGCAACTGCAGCAAGAGGTGGGCCAAGCTTAGGCCATCCGACATCATCCTGACTGACTTCCAAAACTCTCGAGTTGCCGTCAAAGGTGAGGCCACATTGGCTGTCAAGTTCAAGGGGTTTTTCAGGGCCTCTGGACATTATTGTGGTGGAGGGCCAGTGAATGAGCTTAATTGGGCATGATTGGTTTGATGCTCTGGGCATCCAGGTCATCAGAATACACCGGACACAAGCGGCAAACTTGGCATCAGTATGCAAGGAGTTTGCGGACATTTTTGACACTACCCTAGGAACGTACAAGGGTCCTCCGATAGCCTTTAAACTTGATCCTGCTGTAATGCCTATCAGAATCAAACCCCGCAGAGTGCCATTTGTGCTTAAACATAAGATTGAGGCAGAGCTGGATAAGCTAGTTGAACAGGGGGTATTACAGCCCGTAAATGGAGGTGAATGGGAAACCTCAATTGTCACACCACTTAATGCCAACAGGGAGGTCAGGATTTGCACTGATTGCAAGTGCACTATAAATAAGGCACTTAAGCAGCATGCGTACCCGGTGCCAGTCGTTAGCCACATCTTGACATCATTGCAAGGGGGTACTGTTTTTGCAAAGTTAGATTTGGCACAGGCTTATCAGCAGTTACCTGTGGACAAGGCCACAGCAGCTGCACAAACCATTGTAATGCACAAGGGGGCTTTTAAAGTAAAGCACCTCCAATTCAGGGTTAGTGTAGCCCCTGGCATTTTTCAAGGTGTTATGGAGCGTACACTCAAGGGCATTCCAGGGGTTTGCCCCTATTTTGATGATGTGCTCATCGCCGGTGAGTCCACTGAGGTGCTCGCAAGGAGGCTCAAAGCTGTCCTTCAATGGTTCCATGAAGCGGGCCTTAAACTTAAAAAGAATAAGTGTAGCATTGGGGTCCCCTCTACTGAGTTCCTGGGTTTCCGTACTGATGCTCAAGGCATCCACCCTACAGAGTCCAAGCTGAAGGCCATTCAGCTGGCACCTAGCCCCAGGTCAAAAGGAGAGCTTCAGGCATTCCTGGGTCTCCTTAATTTTTACCATGTATTCCTTCCTAACAAGGCCGTAGTGGCAGAGCCGTTACACTGGCTCTTAGACAAAAACACCCCATGGAAGTGGACCAAGGTTCACAAAAACAATTTTAAGGCAGTAAAGTCACTACTATCTTCCAATTCAGTGCTCACCCACTTTAAAGAGTTATTGCCTGTATGCCTTGCAAGTGACACATCCCCTTATGGGGTAGGGGCCATTTTAAGTCATTTGGAAAAGGATGGGACTCAAGTCCCAATTGCCTATTACTCAAGGACATTGTCCTCTGCTGAGCGCAATTATGCGCAAATTGACAAAGAGGCCATGGCCATTGTGGCCGGGGTGAAGAAATTCCATGATTACTTGTATGGCAGGGAATTCACGGTCTTCACTGACCATAAGCCACTGTTGGGGTTATTTACTACAGATAGGCAGATGCCCTAAATTCTGTCCCCTAGGATGTTAAGATGGTCCATTTTCTTGTCAGCCTACAGCTTCAGGCTGGTTCACAAACCCGGCAAAGACATGGGCCACGCAGACGGCCTTAGCTGGTTGCCATTGCGACAGATAGAGCCAGATCTGGCTCCAGCAGCTCGCATTTTGCCAATTCAGGATTTGCTTGAGTTTCCCCTCCATGCTGGGGATATGGCTGCAAAAACTGCTGAAGACAAGGTTTTAAGCAGGGTGCTGTCCTGGCTTGAAAATACTCCTGGACCCGAGTTCCAGAGCTACTTCACATGTAGACACGAGCTTTCAGCTCACAAGTATTGCATTTTATGGGGGAGCAGGGTCATTGTCCCCAGTTCATTAAGAGATAAGGTACTTCAATCTTTGCATGAGGGACATCCGGGCATAGTCTGGATAAAGGCATTGGCACGAAGCTCCCTATGGTGGCCTGGGTTAGATAAGGCTATCGAGGCTCAAGTACACAGGTGTTACATGTGTCAACAGTCCAGATCTGAAATGCCATATGCTTGTGTCCACAGATGGGAGGAGACTCATATCCCTTGGTCAAGGATTCATATCAACTTCGCTGGGCCCTTTCAGGAACAGCAATTTTTGATAGTGGTTGACAGCCATTCTAAATGGCAGAAGTTATTCCTATCACAAATATGACTACTGCTAGGACCATCCAGGTGCTTAGAAAGCTTTTTGCAACACACGGGCTGCTGGACGTCGTAGTATCCGATAACGGGGCCCAGTTCACAGCGGCAGAATTTCAAGCCTTCTTGAGGACTAACCTCATAAGGCATGCTACCTTGGCTCCCTTTCACCCCTTAACTAATGGGCAGGCCAAATGGATGGTGTGCACCACAAAGGATTTTTTTGCTTTGCCAGCATACTACGCCTTGCACAGCAACAGGCAAGATCCCAGCAGAACTTCACTGGGGAAGAAGGCTCATCACTAAACTGGACAGGTTGCATTCAGACCGGGTGGCAGCAGATACCTATCGCCCAAAGCCTCCGAGGGGGATGCAAGTGAGTGATGGGGTGTGGGCCCGGAACTATGGGCATGGGAACTTGTGGGTGCCAGGTAAAATTGTCAAAGTCTCAGGCCCCCTCTCCTTCGAGGTGGCTCTGGATAGCGGATGAGTCATTCGCTGCCATATTGATCAGCTGTGGAAGCAGTTCCCAGAACGGCCACAAAGCAAGGACCTCATGAAGGGTCCGCTCCTAGAGCCAGAAACCAGCAGCCAAGCCTACCCATGCTCTGAGGCCTCCACCAGTCAGTACAATGGGGAGGTGGTTATAGATGGGCAAAGCCTGGGAGTGCAACATGTGTCCCCTGATGGGAAAAGTCAACCTGACCAAGACAGCCGCTGTGCTAACTCTGCACCTACATTGGACTTTGGTCTGGGCCAACCTGGAATGGCCAGCCAAAGGGACTCGAGTCAGTCTAACTCTTGTGGACTCATGAGTCCTGGTCTACCCAGCTCAGCAGGCAAGCTGGTAGACTGGGAGTTGCCTGGATCCCCCAAGTGATCTGCAAGGTCACATAGATCTCCAACCTATTTGCAAGATTTTGTTCTGAAGTGATAGTGTTATTGCAAATAATTGTATCAGTGCTGTACTTTATTTTCAACTATTTTTTATAATGCTTGTACATTCTAGGAGGGAGGGGTGTAATGTATTGGGCCTGTTTCACTTGAACTGTACCACATTTCTTTGAATGCTGTTTGAGATTGCTTAATCAGGGAGTCTGTGTAACGGTCACTGGCTTCTCAGACAGGCAGTCTCCAGAACAACCACTGATAGGCTCTAGGGTGGCAATAGGCTCCGTCAAACCTATTGGCTGCCGCCTAGTGGCCAGCAGTATAAATAGCTGCGTAGAAGCCTTGGTTACTAGTTCAGTTCCTGTTATTCAATAAAGCATATTACTGCCTGAACTCTCTCGCCTCGTCTCCTGCTTACAAAGAACCCAGTACACAATAGATGTTATCTCATTTTCTTGCTTATTTTAATTTTTATTTCTAGTCTGTCTTTTATTGTTAACTTTTTGGTAGGTTAGGCTACTGATGCAAAGAATGAATTAAGCAGTTCTGCTTTCTCTCTGCTTCCTATTACTTCCTTGCCATCTTCTCTCTTTAGTGGGCCTACTGTTTCCTTTATTTTTTTTTCCTTGTTATTTGTATGTTGAAAGAAACCTTTTTTTATTATCCTTGACTTTTGTTGTAACTCTTTGTTCATTCTCAGACTTTGCTTTCCTGACTTCATCTTTGCAGGTAATGGATAATGGGGATCCAAGATGGTGGCAGCAGTATCAGATCATGGGGAGATAAGTTACCAAACTAAGTAGGAAGGTACTAGGAGAGGGGGGGAAGGGAGGGAAGAGAAGCAGAAAGTTAGATAAGGAAGATAGAAAGGATAAATGAAAAGAAGAAATTGGGCCAAGGAGGAAAAAAAACAGCAAACAGGAGCCCAGTGAATGAATGGCTGCACATGGAGTCGGAGGCAGCCGGCAACAGAGAATGAGAGAGCCAGCTCTGGAGCACAACCAAGCAGCCCAATGCTGGGGTGGGGGGTGGGGGGAGGCAACTGAGAGCAGCGAACCAGCAGCTGAATAGCAGACAAGGAGGCAGACTGTTGGAAGCAGTGAAGCGGTGGGTCACAGCATATTCTGTAATTGCCTAGGCTCACACCTAAATCAAGGCAGCCCAGTTTGAGGGGGCAGCCAGGCAGCCCAACCCAGGGCCCAGCAAAGTAGAGACAGCCCGACTACTACTGCCCTCTCCCTGCCTCCTTCCAGCTCCCCAAACCTCCCCAGTGGAGATTTGCCCCAGGTGAAAAACCAGACCAGCATTCTCTCCCCAGGAAGAACAGCAGCCCCCTCCCCTGCCTCCTGCTATCCTAGTATGGCAGCAGACAAAAGGCCTATAGCAATCTGTCAGCTGTGAGGAATCGGTGGTGGCAAAACCTGAGGACCGGGAGAAATGCAGCAGCAGCAGCAGAAGAAGGGAGCTCTGATCTCTGAAGCTGAGTGGCCGGCTGAGAGGAGCAGACCAGACAGCAGAGCTGACCCAACCAGAAAGCTAAACAGAGACCTCACCAGAGCAGAGACAAGCACCAAAAAAGGAAAGGAGCCAGCAGAGAAAACAACAACAGGCTAGAGCATTGAGCAATTGAAGTGAAGGCAACAATTAAGTTTGAAGTCGCAATAGGAAGGGAGGAAAGACCCCCCAGGAAAGAATAAAAAGGAATTGGAGCTCAAAAACTTTTTTAAAAAAATAGAGGGAAGAAAAGGATAAATAAAATTAACATAATAGTAAGAAGGTTAAATAAATAACAAGGTAGAAAAACGAGCACAAACAGGCAGAAAAAAGAAATCAGGCTACCTGCTGATATACTGCCTTAGTTATGTGTCTTTCTTTCCCTTTTTTGTACTTGTCCTTTTTTGTCTTTCAGTTTAACAGATTTCTTACTTTTCTTTTCCAGTGGTATTGTGCTGGACTGGGCTCTTATGATCATATTTTTCAGAGATTTCTATGCTTCTTAAGTTGTTTTCCTTTTTAGGATTTTCATCCATGGAATCTTTCTTAGGGTCTCTTTGAATTTGTTAAAATCAGATCCTTTAAAGTTTAGGACACTGGCTGGATAATAATAATAAGTTGGAAGGGACCTTGGAGGTCATCTAGTCCAACCCCCTGCTCAGGCAGGAAACCCTATACCATTTCAGGCAAATGGCTGTCCAGTTTCCTCTTAAAAACTTCCAGTGTTGGAGCATTCACCACTTCTGTAGGCAGGTTGTTCCACTGTTCATTTGTTCTAACTGTCAGGAAGTTTCTCCTTAGTTCTAGGATGATATTCTATTGCTTGTGTTTGAATTATGTTTATTTATTTATTTATTTATTTATTTATTTATTTATTTATTTATTCATTTATTTATTTAATTTCTATACAGCCCTTCTCCCGAAGAACTCAGGGCGGTGTACAGGGCAATAAAATGCAATAAAAATACAATATATAAAAGTTAAAATGAGAATTAAATAGAATAGCCCAATTGCAGTAAAAAGTTAATTAAAATTACAATTAAATACCCCAAAACCCATCAGACCACGCAGCCTTGTTCAAATAGGTGAGTTTTCAGGTCATGGCGGAAAGAGCGAAGGTCAGGAGCCATCTGGAGCTCAGCCGGTAAATGATTCCAAAGGTCTGGCGTGCCCACAGAGAACGCCCTCCCCCTGGGGGCTGCCAGCCGACACTCTCTGACCAATGGCACCCTGAGGAGGCCCTCTCTGTGGGAGCGCACTGGACGGAGGGACGTTGACGCTGGCAGCAGGTGATTCCTAAGGTACTCTGGACCCATGCCATGTAGGGCTTTGAAAACCATTACCAGCACCTTGAATCTCACTCGGAGGGCAACTGGAAGCCAATGCAGCTCGCGGAGTAGAGGTGTTACATGGGAGTATCGGGAGACCCCCAACACAACTCGCACAGCTGCATTCTGCACCAGCTGAAGCCTCCGAGTGGTCCTCAAGGGCAGCCCCATGTACAGAGCATTGCAGTAGTCTAAATGTTGAATTCCAATATGACATGGTCACTCTCACCCAAAGTTCTGGCAAGTTCAAGTCCTTTATATCACTTCTTCTTTATTACTAAGAATTAGGTCCAGTATAGCTTTTCCTCTAGTTCCCTCCTCTATCTTTTAGATGACAAAGTTGTCAGCTGGATTGGCTAGGAATCTGTTTGATCTCCCACTTGCTACCGAGTTTGTCTTCCAGTTGATATAAGGGTAGTTAAAGTCTTCTATTATTACTGTGCTATGTTTCCTAAAAACATTCATTAATTGATTAGCACCTAGTTTCTCACCTAGTTTCAGTAATGGCAACTATATCCAGTGGTGGGATTCACACCACTTTGGCAGAACCGATAGCTAATGTTTTGTTGCCCAGGCACAGAATGGACTTCTGGAAATGGCATCCACACAGAGAATCAGTTATTCACATATCTGAATCCCACCACTGACTATATCATACATATTTTGCTTACAAATATGACCTCATGCCCTTTTTCCCATTGGTTCAGGATCTCACTTTCGGTGAATTTGCTATAGCTGAAGTTCCCGGGAAACATAAACATAGCATAATGTGAGGGAAGTTTGTAAATATGCAGGGGCTTCAGGAAACATGATTTTAAAAAGAGACATGCAGCTTTTTAAAAATTTCAACTGTAAGGGTTTTTTAAAATGTTCTATATACTTGCATACACCCAAATGTTGTTCAGTAACACATCACTAAAGTTTCAATCACAACAGACAAACTGCACATCATTAAGCCCTGTGTTATCAGAAACAGGTAAAGTACTCAAAGGCTCAATCTTGGTCTGGATACCACATATGGCCCCAACTTTGCAGGAATCACTCCATGGACCATAAGTACCCCAATTATTTGAAGAACCTTTCAACACTTGCCGATTTTGGCAAGTGAACTTAATATTATTCGCTGCTGTGTCATCACCCGGTCCTTGAGGCGCTTCCACCTGGAGAGCAAAGGACATTAACTTGCCATCGGAACACTTCTCAACATCTCCCCAAACTCCAAACCTGTAAGAAAATACAATATTCAGAAGAAACATAGAACATAGAAGAGTTCTCAGAGATCTTCTAGTCCAACCCCCTGCTCAAAGGCAAGAACTTTATACCAGTCAAATGGTTGTCCAGTCTATTTTTCATCATCCAGTGATGAACAACTCTGGGAGGCAAACTATTCCATTGATCGATTGTTCTCACAACCAGAAAATTTCTCCTTAGTTCTAAGTTGGATATTTCTTTAACAAGCTTCCCCCTCCCTGTAACTTCCTGTCCTGCTCTCTGATGCTTTGGAAAATAAGTCAATCCCCTCTTTTTTGTGACAGCTCCTCAAGTACTGGGAGACAGTTATCATGTCTCCTCTAATCCTTCTCTTCCTTAAACTAGACATATCTTGCTCCCTCAATCATTTACCATATATCATACTGAAGTTTTGTTCTGCATAAATTTAGTGTCCTGTAGCACTGTACATCATGGGTGATTACTCATGATTTGTGATAATAAATCAGCACCAAAACTTTCTGTATAACTAGCTGTTCTCATGGACTAAGAATATGGTGGATTTTTTGCTCCTCAAATTCAGCTTCATTTTTGACAAGCAATTTAACATTGGAGTTGAGGAAGACAGTGATTATTGCTTTCTCTGTCTTATTTTCTTTGGATTTATAATATTAGCACAGACCAGAGAATGCCATGACTAAAAATTATCCTATTTTCTCACATCAGTTCATGTAGCATAACATATTTCTTCCAACCCTACAAAGTCAAACAGAGAGACAAATCTAAAAGATACTTACGTTCCAGTAGCAGACTGAATCACTTCACCCTCTGTACAATAAAGACGGATGCCATTAAGAGATGTGTCATCTATAACACCACCTTGAGGTGGCTGAACCTAATACAAAAGAAAAAAAAACAAGACTGCAGATAGTCCTCGACTTATGATTGTAATTGAGTCCACAATTGGTCATAAGTTGGTCATTAAGCAGGTCATCACATGACCCCACCTGATTTTATTACCTCTTTTGTACCAATGGAAGCTGGGGTCATTAAGTGAACCCACTGTTCACTCTGGGGCATTTTTTTCCGGAAACTGAAAATAAATACCGATTTATGGCAAAATGTTGTAAAGCAAGATAATGTGATGGCAAGATGCTGCAAATGGCCATAAATATGGTCACATGATCCCCGGGGGGGGCAGCTATTATAACTTTGAATCCAGGTCATAAGCAGAATTTTTGAGGTCCCTCATAACATTGAATGCTCAATAAGTAGCCAGCCATACATTGAGGACTACCTATATTATGAAGCAAACAAAGTCATAACTAGTAGCTAGCATGGTTTTGTTAAAAACAGATCATACCAAACCAAACCAATCTTATCTCATTCTTCAATAAAATGACTAAACTAGTAGATCAGCGAAATGCTGTAGACGTAGTATACTTAGATTTCAGTAAGGCATTTGACAAAGTAGACCACAACCTACTCTTTGGTAAGCTAGGAAAAGGTGGAATAGACAACATCACCAGCAGATGGCTCTGTACCTGGTTGGCAAACTCTACTCAATGAATAGTCCTCAATGGCACTACATCCACAAGGAGAGAAGTAAGCAGTGGGGTACAACAAGGTTCCGTCTTAGGCCCAATACTCTTTAATATCTTCATAAATGACTTAGATGAGGGAATTGAAGGGGAACTCATCAAATTTCCAGATGAACACCAAACTGATAGGAGTAGCCAATACCGCGGAAGAAAAACTCAGAATCCAAAAAGATCTTGACAAACTTGAACAATGGGCCCTATCCAACAAAATGTGGAAAAAAGCAAAGTCTTACATTTAGGCAGGAAAAACCAAAGGTAGAAATACAGATTAGGTGAGACTTGGCTCAAAAACAAAAACTGTGAGAGGGACCTTGGAGTCCTAGTGGATGATCACTTGATTATGAGGCAGCAGTGTTTAGCAGCAACCAAAAAAGCCAATACAGTCCTGGGTTGTATAAACAGAGGCATAAAATCAAGATCACGTGAAGTATTAGTACCGCTTTATAAAACCCTAGTAAGACCACACCTGGAATACTGCAGCCAATTTTGGTCACCATATCACAAGAAAGATGTTGAGAGTTTGGAAAAAATTCAGAGAAGAGCAACTAAGATGATCAAAGGCCTGGAGACTAAAACATATGAAGAACGTCTACGGGACTTGGGTTTGGCCAGTCTAAAGAAAAGAAGAAATAGGGGTGACATGATAGCAGTATTCCAGTATCTGAGGGGCTGCCACAAAGAAAGGGGATCACATTGTTCAACAGAGCACCAGAGGGAAGGATGAGAAACAATGGTTCGAAACTGATCAAAGAGAGAAGCAACTTGAATTAAGGAGAAACTTCCTAACAGTGGAACAGCTTACTCCCAGAAATCATGGGTGCTCCATCACTGGAGATTTTTAAGAAGAGACTAGACATTTACCTGTCTGAGATGGTATAGGTTCTCCTGCTTGAGCAGGAGGTTGGACTAGGAGACCTCCAAGATCCCTTCCAGCTCTATTCTATTCGAAACTGATTCTGTGGTATCTAATTAAGACCTTTAGCAAACTAAGTGGAGAAATTCAATCTTCTACTGACTTGTCAAGATGTCCCCAACCCCACACTATTTCCTTGGAGCAGGGAGCTGGAGGCCTGAAACTTGCAATGAAGCATATCTGAGTTGGATTACTTCATACTTCAATGTAATCAGGAATTGGGATCTCTTTTGGGGGGAAGGGGAGGCAAGGAAATTTCTACTGCCCTTTCCTATCTACCCAACACCAAGTCCTGATTTGTGGTGATTTTCTTTTCTTTTAAATATAGTGAAGTGTAATGCTGTCCTTTGGGAATTGACACAAAAGTATTAAGTTTTTTTTTCAGAACAGTTTTATCTTTTATTAAAAAGATCTCACTTGAAGTTTCCATGTTTATTTATTCCACTTGAGCTTGCTGTTTTAAAACCAACTGAAACAGCAATCAGAACTAATACATTATTAACTTTCTTCTATTTTCTGTTGCCATAAAACAATAAACTGATGTGAAGTAATAAAAAGGGTAATTAAGAGACTATTACTCAGTAATCTTAATGTTATGCTCAGAAAATGTGCCTCTAGGTTTGCCACCAAATACTGATGATATAATCTCTGGAGACTACAATGAAAGAAGCTTAGGATCATGAGTTATCTATCCTTCTCACATGAATGAATGAATGGATGAATGAATGAATGAATGAATGAATGAATGGATGGATGGATGGATGGATGAATGAATGAATGAATGAAAATCACCTTAAGAACAAAGTTACTAATTACAACTGCAGAGAATCTTGGCTAGAGTGGACTGACCAAATATAACACAATAATATTGGCCAAGTGAATGGCAATATAGTATAATCTACTTTTTAATGTTGCTTCCAGAGGACAATGAAAATCAACATTATTAGAAAGCAATGAGTAGTGTTCAATAAATTAGGGCATCTTGAATAGTCTCTAGATTTCTTGCAGCCATTATGCCTGAATTAGGTACAAAGAATGAACAAATGGAACATAGCTACTTCCATCAGACCTACAGCTGATCTAAATATTTGTAGCAAAACACTTCATCTGACTATCACTCAAAACTTTTTCTTTTCCTTTACTTACCTCCCCATTTTTAGTACTATCACATCAAGTTCCATGATTTAGTTTCCCCAAGCTTGAGGGAAGTTTTAGCGGATCCCAAAATGGATTAGGACTACTTTAGAGAGACAACTGCAAGAGTGTTTTAGCCTCATGAGGTCTGAATAGGGCAGGGGTAGGCAACCTTGGCTCTTTTATGACTCGTGGACTTCAACTCCCAGAATTCCTGAGCCAGTGTAGCTCAGGAATTCTGGGAGTTGAAGTCCACGAGTCATAAAACAGCCAAGGTTGCCTACCCCTGGAAGAGGGTAAGACCAGGAGACTTTTACCTTCAAGGAGAATCCATTTGCATGGCCTTTTGAACATATGGCCATTTTCCCCCATTCTCCCCACTGTCCTCCATTTGGCACTCTGAGGACCAAGTTATAATCTCGACATTCTGCATTCCAAAGCCAAGAGCAAAGGATCAGGAACACTGCAGAGCTGAAGTAGGGGTCCATTGTCAGACAATTCTGTGAAGATCAAAATAAGAAATAATACTTATCAAGGTTTTGAGTGTGCAGCTGATGAGCAGGTTAGCTTGCCCGCTCAACAGTGAGACACTGGTGAAGTGGGCACATCAGTACCTGCATTTTCTGTGTCGTATCCTTACCACTTTTTACAGAGGGACAATTGAAAGCATCCTGTCATACTGTATTACTGAGTGGTTTGGAAGTATTACTGTTTTGGACAAGAAGGCTTGCAGGGAGCAGTGAGGATGGCAGAAAAGATTATTTGAGGTTCACTTCCTTCTATCCAGGACATAGCACTGGTTGACCAGGGTCCTCAGTATTGTCTGGGATGTTACACATTCTCTCCATCACCAGTTTTCTTTGTTAGCTTCTGGGAGGAGACTTCACAGTGTCTGAAGCAGAACAAACAGATTCTGTAATAGCTTTATACCATATATAGCACCAACCATGTTTATTCTCAAGATTCTTTTTTCCGCAATGTATTCTGTAATTAGTTTGTGTGTGTGTGTGTGTGTGTGTGTGTGTGTGTGTGTGTGTGTGTGTGTGTAAGTGTGCATGGGCATGGTATGGGTATGGTATATATATTCTTTTGAGAATTGTTGTTGTTGTTAGCTGTGAAGTCGTGTCCGACCCATCATGACCCTATGGACAACGTTCCTCCAGGCCTTCCTGTCCTCTACCATCTTCTGGAGTCCATTTAAGATCACGCCTACTGCTTCAGTGACTCCATCCAGCCACCTCATTCTCTGCCGTCCCCTTCTTCTATTGCCCTCAATCTTTCCCAGCATTAGGCTCTTCTCCAGTGAGTCCTTCCTTCTCATGAGGTGGCCAAAGTATATGAGTTTTAGCTTCAGGATCTGGCCTTCTAAAGAAGATCCTCTAGGACTGACCGGTTTGATCGCCTTGCAGTCCAAGGGACTCGCAGGAGTCTTCTCCAGCACCCTTTTGAGAATAGGTATCAGAATTTTATTTTTTAATGTATGCTAGTGTGTTCACAGAAAAAAGTGACAATAAAGCTTATCTCATCTCATCCTGTCCTTTCTCTTATCTCTTATCATCTCTTATTTCATCATCTCGTCTCTTGTCTCTTATCTCTTGTCTCTTATCCATTATTCATTATCCATTATGTATTATCCAGTATCTATTATCTTAATAAAAGAATCAGAGCTTTCAAAATGTATAGCCTAGATATTTTAGCTGAATCTCTGGTTCTACTTTATTTAACTTCAACCTATCTTCTTCCAACCCACAAATCTTTTCTCTACTCAGACACAAGTTTCCTCTTTTCCTTCCATCCCATTGGTAATGTTGTTCTCCGTTCATTACTTACTTTACTTTAGTACTCATCTTAACCTCCCTTGTTTAACCCTCTTTCTTTAGTCCATATCCCTTTATCAGAGTCTTATTCTCAGACTCTACCTCATTGTTTCCCTTCTGCACCTATAATCCAGGGCTGACATGATACCCTTAGATCTTAAACCATCTGCAAACCCTGAGTTTTTTTCCACTGTTTATTGATAACACTACCTTTCAACCCTATGGAAATACCATGCCTTCAGATGCATGGGTTTCTTTTGGGATTGGTCATGCCCACATGGCCATCACTTTGTGAATGCAGGAGATTCCTAAGCCAGCTATTTTGAAAGTGAAGAGCTGAAGAAGTAATCATACAAACAGGAGAACAGAAAGAGAAACTGGATCAAGAGATTGAAGGAACCGCCAGAGAACAGAGGATTACGAGATCAACTAGGCCTAAATATAAATAATTGAAATGGAGAAAGAAAAAGGAATTTTTTCAGTGAATATAAATGAACTAAACTCCCCATCAAAAAGAAACAACATTTTTAGAAAGCTACAGAAAATAAATATAGATATAATTTGCTTGCAACAGACACATATAAAAAGACAATATTATAAGCTGTTGGAATACCCCCAAATTGGGAAACTTTACCATGCATCAGCACAACAGAAAAAAGAGGTGTTGCTACAATAGATTCTAAAATGATTTATTCAGATGAAGAAAGAAGAATTGTGATGGTAGAAACATACTTACATCAAAAACAAACATTGTTGGTAGTAATCTATGCACCAAATAATAACCAGGAAGAATTCTATAGAAATCTCCATAGAAAAATAATAGAAATGGAGTACCAAAATATTTATTTAGTAGGAGACTTTAATGCGATAGTGGATGGGACATTAGACTATAAAAGTAGCAAAACAGGAAAAACTGGAAGAAAAAGATTACCTAAGACCTTTTTTAATATGATAGAAGAAATTGGAGTACAAGATGTTTGGAGGGAAATCAATCCAGGAAAATTACAATACACATTTTATTAAAACAGTAAAAAAACCTGGTCCAGAATTGACATGATCTGGATGACATCTGAACTGAGGGCAAATATGCAGGAAATTGAGCCAGAACCATGTACATGAGCAGATCACAACCCTTTAAAAGTGACATGGAGAAGAATACAAAAAAAATCAAGATGGACTTTGAACCAATCTATATTAAAAGAAAGAGATAGAGGTTTTTTTTCAAAGAAAACAAAAAAGAAGATACAACATTACAAAATGTATGGGACACAGCCAAAGCATATTTTAGAGGTATAGCTACAACATACATGTCCCAAAAAAAAGACAGCAATATATACTATTAAAAGAAAAATTTGAAAAACTAGAATTAGAACTGCAAACAAACTGGCAAAAGAAGATTCTGAAAAGAGAAATGGAAACAATAAATTAAATCTGTTGCATTCAGAAAAATTGGCACAGCAAATAAAAAGAGCAAAACAAAACTTTTTTGAAAATGAAAATATCCGGTAAACCAGGAAGATGGTTAGCTTATAAACTTAAAAGACAGAAGAAGAAGAAAATGATAAATGATTTAGTAGATGAAAAAGGTTGCCTACATAAAAAAAGATAATTAAAGAATATTATAAGAAACTGTATGACACAGAAGAAATTCCAGGAGAGAGAATGATCCAATATCTGGAAGAAAATAATTTTCCAAAAATTTCAGAAAACTGTAAGATTATTTTGGAGGAAAAAATAACAATGATGGAAATAACAGAGGCCATAAGAAGACAAAACAACAACAAGAAAACACCGGGCCAGATGGACTAGCGGCAGAGTTATATAAAGCTTTACAAGATATACTAAGTGAACTGCTGAAAGACGTTTGCAATGAACATTTGTTGGAGGCTAAACTCCCAAATACATGCATAGAAGTAAATATTACCTTAATACCAAAAGAAGACTCAGATTTGACACAGATAAAAAATTATAGACTGATATCGTTACTAAAAGAGACACGGTGGCTCAGTGGGTTAGGACGCTGAGCTTGTCGATCAAATGGTTGGCAGTTTAGCAGGTCGAATCCTGAGTGCCGCGTAACAGAGTGAGTGCCTGTTACTCGTCCCAGCTTCTGCCAACCTAGCAGTTCGAAAGCACATAAAAATGCAAGTAGAAAAATAGGGACCACTACAGTGGGAAGGTAACCGCGTTCCGTGCGCCTTTGGCGTCTAGTCATGCCGGCCACATGACCACAGAGACATCCTCGGACAAGCGCTGGCTCTTCGGCTTTGAAATGGAGATGAGCACCGGCCCCTAGAGTTAGAAACGACTAGCACGCATGTGCAGGGGAACCTTTACCTTTACCTTATTGTTACTAAATGTGGATTATAAAATAATGGCAGACATACTGAAAAGATTCCTAACTGAATTTATACATTCAGACCAAAATGGGTTTTTTTTGCCAAAGAAATAAATTTATTTATTTATTTATTAAATTTTTATACCACCCTTCTCCCGAAGGACTCAGGGTGGTGTACAGGGCAATAAATATCGAAATACAAAATACAAAAGTTAAAAAAGATTAAATAAATATGCCCAATATAATACAGTAATTAAAACTATGCTAAAACCAAAACCAAAACCCCCAAACCCATCAGACCAGGCTGGATTGTTCAAATAGATAGGTTTTTAGATCGTGTTGGAAGGAGCGAAGTTCGGCGGCGATCCGGAGCTCAACCAGCAAGTGGTTCCATAGGTCTGGCGCGCCCACAGAGAACGCCCTCCCCCTGGGGGCCACCAATCGACATTCTCTGATCAGAGGCACCCTCAGGAGGCCCACTCTGTGGAAGCGCACTGGACGGAGGGAAGTTGACGCCGGCAGCCGGTACTGCCGTAGTTAATCCAGACCCATGCCATGTAGGGCTTTATAGGTCATTACCAGCACCTTGAATCTCACCCGGAGGGCAACTGGCAGCCAATGCAGCTCGCGGAGCAGAGGTGTAACATGGGAGTATCGGGAGACCCCCAACACCACTCGCGCGGCTGCATTCTGCCCCAGTTGAAGCCTCCGAGTGGTCCTCAAGGGCAGCCCCATGTAGAGAGCATTGCAGTAGTCCAAACGAGAGGTCACGAGCGCATGAGTGACTGTACGCAAGGCATCCCGGTCCAATTTAAGAGTGATAATGGATGTATTGGAATATTATGAACTTTCCATACTCTATAGATTCTTTGTCCATTTCTTTTTCTTTGCCTTAAAGTCTCAGTCTCTCCTTCCTTCTAAACCGTGAAAGCCATCTCTCACTTTTATGTTCACACTATACACAGAGCAAGAACAGTTATCCATATTCCACTTGAACCAGGTTTTCTACTTTTCCAAACTGCATGTGTGTAATTCTGACTCAATCACAACCCCTTCCCAGCTCCCTGCAACCCACTGCAGCTCCACTTACCGTCTTCCTACAGTCAATTGTCTCACAGCCAGAATGGAAAAGACTTTAAATGGAGACCTTTGTGTAGGCAGGACAAGAAATATGGGCAGGGTCATGAAACCCGAGCACCTTCTATTGCCTTCAGTGGGTGGAGCCAGGAAATAAAAAAAATGACTGTGGTTGCTAACTGAAAACAAGATCTAGTTTATTTACATTTTGCTTTAGTGCATTGAATGCTTGGCTAGCACTCGGTTTAATTATATTTTAAATTAATTACATTTATTAAAGATGCTGAACAATATCTAATCAAGGTATGGGCGGTCTTTCAGTATTTATTTATTTATTTATTTATTTATTTATTTATTTATTTATTTATTTATTTATTTATAGTGAGACTTGTATGCCGCCCTAATCTCCCGAAGGACTCAGGGTGGCTAACAACAATAAAATACAATAAATACAAATATTAAAAAAGAATTAAATTATGTCGAAGTCCCACTAAAACCAATAAAAATATTTAAAATCATAATTAAAACCCCATTATCATCAGTCCAGGTCGGCCTGTTGGAAAAGATATGTCTTAAGGTCACGATGAAAGGACCGAAGGTCTGGGCCCATCCGGAGCTCCTGGGGGAGCTGATTCCACAAAGTAGGTGCCCCAACAGCAAAGGCCCTCCCCCTGGGGGTTGCCGGCCGACATTGTCTGGCCAACGGCACCCTGAGGAGGCCCTCTCTGTGCAAGTGCACAGGGCGATGGGAAATCGTTCCTGGCAGCAGACGGTTTTGCAAATATCCCGGGCCTAAGCCATGTAGGGCTTTATAGGTAAGGACCAGCACCTTGAATCTCACCCGGAGGGCAACCGGTAACCAATGCAACTTGCGCAGGAGGGGTGTAATATGGGAGTATCAGGATGCTCCCATCACAACCCGCGCGGCCGCATTCTGCACCAGCTGAAGCCTCCAGGTGGTCTTCAAGGGCAGCCCCATGTAGAGAGCATTGCAGTAATCTACACGGGAGGTGACGAGTGCATGAGTAACCATACGTAAAGCATCTTGGTCCAGATAGGGTCGCAACTGGCGCATCAGGCGAACCTGTGCAAATGCCCCCCTGGCCACGACTCCAACGTGGTCTTCTAAACTGAGTCGTGCATCCAGGAGGATGCCTAAGTAGCTGTGAACCATATTTAACATCTAGCAAGGAAGGGGAGAGCTCCATATTAAGTATGCTGGTGGTGGTGGTGGTGGTTGTGATGATGATGATGATGATGATGATGATGATGATGCAAAGTGAGTAGGAATGAGGCCATTATTTGTGGAACAGAAGATAACATATTTGTGTAGATGCTTATTATTTGGTATATTATGAGAACCCAGACTATTAGTTTTACACACTAAATTGTGCTTAAGATGATCACACACGGAGATCTTATACAGTTACACCCTTGAAATAACAGGAAATCAAATTGCAAATTTTTAATAATTACAGTCAGAAAAGACTTGAGAATCCCACAAACGATGGGGGAGCACAAGTTGCCTACTTCTGCAATAAGCCATAATTTGTTCAACACAACAGTAGTCCCCATAGCACTAGCTCAAACAAACCATATTATGGGTTACCACCATGCATGAATCCAGCCACTAGAAGGAATACATTTCCTTCTTTTTTACTAAATCAAATAAAACACACAGTTTTGTGTGTGTTGTATTTGAGGGAAGACAACCTTATTAATCACGTGTCCATGCTAATGCCACTATTGCATGGTTATTCCAAAGATTGCTGCAGAGATGCAGCAGACTCAACAGCTACTATATAACTATGCAGACTGTTTTTGCTAGAAAAGAAAAAGTGTGTAAAATGCCCTGGAATACTTGCACATTTTCAAAACTAAAAGCTCCTTTATCCCATTAAGTTCTTAATTTTGAAAATGTGCACATATTTATTTATTTATTTATTTATTTATTTATTTCTACTTGTCTCATACAGTCTTGGTATCATAGCCATTCAGTTCAACAATTTGCATATCTTGTTCTAGAAGTGGGGTGTCTATACAGGTCTTTTCCTCTGGAATAGTTAACCAAGAAATTCTACTGACTCTACATTTACTGCCTTTAAGTTTTCAAATGGATTATCTAAGCAGATCTAAAACAAATACTGAAGCTAACTGCTCAAACTATGTTTTTTTAAACAAATTGCTGAAACTAATTGCTGAAATGATTTTTAAAAATTAACCGTCAGAACAAATTGCTGAACTATCTCATGGTGAAAGCAATAATCTCATGGAAACTTATTTTTTATCAGTTTAAGTCAATCTGCCATATTTAGTGTAACTTATGACCTGAAGAGAACATGCCCTAAGGTCTTGTTCCAATAAATATTTTGTTTGGATTGCATCAACTTCTGCAAAAAACAGCCTAGCAATGGCATTTATCAATAAGAGTAGATAATCACCAAAACATTCTGATGGCAAGTGTTGTTGTTAGCTGCGAAGTTGTGTCTGACCCATTGCGACCCTATGGACAACGTTCCTCCAGGCCATCCTATCCTCTACCATCTTCTGGAGTCCATTTAAGCTCACGCCTACTGCTTCAGTGACTCCATCCAGCCACCTCATTCTCTGTCGTCCCCTTCTTCTCTTGCCCTCAATCTTTCCCAGCATTAGGCTTTTCTCCAGTGAGTCCTTCCTTTTCATAACGTGGCCAAAGTATTTGAGTTTCACCTTCAGGATCTGGCCTTCTAAAGAGCAGTCAGGGTTGATCTCCTCTAGGACTGACCAGTTTGATCGCCTTGCAGTCCAAGGGACTCGCAGGAGTCTTCTCCAGCACCACAGTTCAAAGGCCTCAATTCTTTGGCGCTCAGCCTTTTTTATGGTCCAACTTTCACTGCCATACATTGCAACTGGGAAGACCATAGCCTTGACTATACGCACTTTTGTTGACAGGGTGATGTCTCTGCTTTTTAGTGTGCTGTCTAGATTTGCCATGGCTTTCCTCTCGAGGAGTAAGCGTCTTTTAATTTCTTGGCTACAGTCCCCATCTGCAGTGATCTTGGAGCCCAGGAAAATAAAATCTGTCACTACCTCCATTTCTTCCCCGTCTATTTGCCAGGAATTGAGAGGGCTGGATGCCATGATCTTGGTTTTCTTAATGTTAAGTTTCAACCCAAGTTTTGCACTCTCCTTCTTCACTGACAACAAGAGGCTCAACAGGTGGGACCAGGAGTGTGTGCTGTTATGTTTGTTAACAAGGAATGGGAAGGGGAAGGATTGAGAAGTATTTTCTTTATGATGCAGGAATACAAAGGCATTCTGCTTCTATTGCTTTATATTTTTTCTACCATTTGTTTGGAAACTAGTTGAGTCGACAAAAGTAATTAAGGTGCAAACCAATCATCTTGGATCTTCCTTAAGCTCTTTGTTTTTCTGTATCGTTTGCTTTTAGATCAAACTTCAGTCATTGGAGTACCTAAACTCCTATGGACGTCACCAGATATTTCCTCAGCCATCCTCTCAGAATTATCTCCTTTGTTCTCTAGACTCAAATGTCAAATTTTATCAAACTATTTTTTGACAATAGACACCCAATAATTTCCCCCGATTTGAAAAGGTGCTCCTCTAAAATGTCTCCAATGCTGTTTGTTGGTGAAGGTTATTTTTTAAAAATATTGCAGTGACTAGTTTTCCTTTCCTCCTTTTTTCTTTATTTATACTTTCATGGGTTTTGGTCCTCAAAATGGCAGGAAGTAATGCCTCTGATTTTCAATAGTTGTGACTGGAATTCCCAAAGGTTGATCCCAGACCATAAAAACTGGTTTCAAAATAAATTCTAAGACTATGGAACAAGACTTAGATGATCTGTCTTTATTATGCCATTGCTTTATAATTTGCTTGTAGGCCCGGTTGAAAATGTTGTTCCTGACATTTAAACATGAACATGTTGAGACCCACGTGTTTATATGAAAACCTAAGATCACATGGTAAGGCACTCTCCAAAGGTTCCTAAGTGAATTATGATATATAATGGTGAAACAGCTATGAATTGTTAATTATAAGGAACAGCAACAACAGTATTATATAGAGTGTAAATATAGCCCACGTTAGTTGAGCAGCCAAATCAGAATCCTCACTTTTCACAATTGCAAAAGCAGAGCAGGGCAAATATTTAAGTAATTGCTACATTAATGTTTTGTCTTTGTGTAGCCATAAAGATATCAATTGCCTTAGTAGTGACAGGCATTGCCAGATCTGAGATTACCTCTACTGAAATCACACACACACACACACACACACACACACACACAGACATACAAATCTGTATATCTGCCTACCTTTAATCTACTAAAGATGCAATAAAGGTCTACTAAAAAAACCCAAACACTTCAGAGGCTTCATTTGTTCAACTTCCAAAGGAGTCATTGGAATATGCAATGTCTCCTAGAGGTAACAACTTAAATAAAGGCCTTACACTGGTTTGCTTTTGTATCTTTCTTATATACCTTATGGATGCTTGAGCTGCTAATAATAAGCAATTAAATATTAGTCAAGCACCTTTATGCTACTTGTAAATGGATTCATTCCGACTGAAAAGTCCTGGTTGAATGGAAAGTCCATGTCTGTCCTGAAAGTAACAAAGATACTGAAGAATCTTTTCATAGCTTTGGAACAACTCAGGAGATACCGTAGTTCTCTTAGTGTTCTAATGTTGACAAATGGACCTTGGAACTTAAGCCTTATTCAACAGTGGCATGGCTATAAAAAAAAACTTAGAAGAAACCCTGGAGTGGTCCTTCTAAGTTTTTAGATTCTAATTCAGTTCCCTGCCTGGATCCCTAGCGTACCCTGGACAGATGGCCATCCAATCTCTGTTTAAAATCCTTCAGTGAAAAAGTCTACAATCTCTCAAGCAAAGTGGCATTACTGCTATTTGCCATTTAGGAAAATCCTCTTCATAATATAAACTCATTATTTCTTGTATCCTCTTATACAATTGTGGGAAGTCACACACACACACACACACACACACACACACACACACACCTAAGAAAGAAATATTCTTGGAAATATTTAAAAGGCAGAATATATTTTCCTAAAGGATTTTAAAAGCAGAAACCAACCCCAACCCCAAGTCTCTCTGTCCCAAACAGAAACCAAGTCTGCAGAACTGCAGATGTGATCATCTTGTCAGAAAGACTGGAGTCAGGAAACTGGGATTAGGAAGAAAGATCCCTAGAATCAACAACCCCTCACACCAAAAATCTAAGAGTCATCAGCCACAGCCACAGGGAAGCAGGATTAACCCACCACCATCAGAATACCAGAAGGCCAGCAGTGTTGGGTTTGGCCTTACTTCAAAGGGAATGATGTTCCAAAAGGCAGGTATCATGCAGAAGAAATTCTGTTCATGGTCCCACCAAATACAGTTCCTTTACACCCCACTATTTTCAGTTGTTATGCTTATTTCATTTCAGCTCAGTTTCCTTTTGTGAAAAAGAACTTTTTATTTATTTTATTTTATTTATTTATTTTAATTCCATTTATATCCCGCCCTTCTCTGAAGACTCAGGGCGGCTTACAAGCTTAGCAGCATTTTAAAATAATG
Organism: Vipera berus; assembly: GCF_964194415.1. Taxonomy (NCBI): domain Eukaryota; kingdom Metazoa; phylum Chordata; class Lepidosauria; order Squamata; family Viperidae; genus Vipera; species Vipera berus. Next base: position 18,905,570 of record NC_138206.1, read on the forward strand.
GTATAGTCAACAATTCCCTTTTTGTTGTTTTCCTTAGCTTTCTTTGGCAATTTGTGTCAGTGTGTGTGTTTCTGTATGTGATTTAGCCTGTTATGCTATCTTGATAATTACACCCATCTCTTATTTTCTATATACTGTATATATCCCTTTTAAATCAATTCCTTTAGCTACATGACCAATCAATCAAGAATATACTTCTATAATGTAGCAATAATAATTGCAGAATGATTATTAAACTACACTGCTTTGAACATAATTCCAGATACATCGTACATTTTAAGATATATATATTAAACATTTGCCATGTTGGTGCGTACAGATAAAAACTAAACAATTCATTTTTAATGAAATAAACAATTCATTTTTAATGTAATTAACCATGCTATTTACAGTAGAACTGTTAAATCGCATAAAACTCCTAGTTTAAGGTTAAGATTAATTGTGCTTGGATTCATTTCAGACAAATCCAGTAGAGCACAGGCAGATGCACTTTAGTGGTCTCAAAGACTTTTGGTTCAAACACAGCAGAAAAACTTCACATCACAGAGTGTTGTTGTATCATCTCCCCGTCCTTGAACTTCCTCAGTCTTTGCCTGCATTCCACATATGGAGCCAACATGGCAAAGTTTGCTCCACGGACCAAAGTTTTGCCCATTATGTGATGGTCCCATTAGTACAGTTCCTTTTTCACAACCAAATTTGATGTTTTTAACTGCCATATTATCAAGTAAACCTCCATGTTCTACCATATTGAGAGCAAAAGAAATGAAGTTGCCTCTGGGGCATTCCTGAAATTCTGTCCAGTTGCCCCATCTGTTAAAAAAAAAACATTTCAAAGTGAATTAAGATCAAGAATCTGTGAATCATTAAGAAGCAGAAATAACATGAGTCCCGTTTTAGATCCACTTTTCTTAATATTTAGGGCTTAATAATGTACACCATGATATCCTGAAGTTTAACTTCAAAGGTTTGGCTGAAAATAGGGATCAAATATGCCTCCATTAGCTTCAGTGTCAATGTAACAATCAGAATGTATATAAGCTTTCCTGGGTATAACTGCATATGTGAACTGCATATCTTAGGGAGGCTTGCATCAGGGGATGGCGGTTCCATTCTGCCGGCATGTGCATTTTTTTCTGACTTTCCATATTTTCTGAGCAAGCCTGAAAAAAATGTACTTTTTACTATTATAACAAATTTGTCTTCCCTTTAATCATGCAGCAGTATGTAGCATACTACCACTCTTTAAATATAAATGAAAATGAAGGACAAAAATATTGTGATTTCATTGCAAATATGTAGGGTAGTAGGAGAAGAAAAATAACCCATTATTGGAACTGGGTGTGGTCAAATGCAGTTGACATTCCTGAACAGAAAACATGTATGCTTAGGTTGCAGAGAAGAAGATTGAGAGGAGAGATGATAGCAAGGCTAAAAAAACTAAACCATTGTCATATAGAGAGACTACATTGGTTCTCTAGCACCCTATAGAACAGGAACATAGACACTGGATCAGAAAGAGATAATGTTATTGAGTTACTCGGAGAAATTTTCTGATGGAAAGAGTTCAGCCAGTGGAAAAGGCTGACTCATAAAGTAGTAAGTTTTCTCTCACTAAAGGTCTTCAAAACAGAAGCTAGACACCCATTTGACCAAAATACTTGGTCAGATCATGTCCCAAGAAGGAAATGTAGATGTCCAGCTCTTTGCTTCTGTAATATTTCCTTGAACAATTAAAATAGAGAGGAAGATTATCAAATGTCAGCTATGTGACAGTTACCTAGTAGTTGTAGCCATTCTCCTCCCAGACAGTAGAAAAGAATATAACTACTGTTGCCAAGTTCAATTTGAACATTGGCAGATATTCATTTTCTTATATTACTCAGAAGATATTTCACCAATAAATAGCAGCTGTGAAAACCTACACTCTATAAAATAACCATTGGTAGACTCCAGTCATTCAAAAGCAATCAGAAAGATTTGGGACTAATATCATTTGCTTTTCAATCAGCAATGCTGATTTTCCTTTAACCTCCTCTTTCTATCCATTTCCAGGAAAACAAAGTCAGCAAAAGAAATGAAGCAAAACCAATTTACCGTCCACTCTTAGTTTCAATGATGGTCCTATCAGTACATTCAAGACGAACACTGTTGACACCTCTTATATCGTCACCCCATATTGTTTGGGATGGTTGGATCTGATGGAAAATAGGAAATGTCAATGAAAATTTCTGCCATGTCTGATACTGATGGTAATCCTACAACCAGGCTACATCAAGAATGAACCATATTTTTTTCAAATCATATACACATTAAAAGGTAAAGGTAAGGTAAAGGTTCCCCCGCACATGCGTGCTAGTCGTTTCCGACTCTAGGGGCCGGTGCTCATCTCCGTTTCAAAGCCGAAGAGCCAGCGCTTGTCCGAGGACGTCTCCGTGGTCATGTGGCCGGCATGACTAGATGCCAAAGGCACACGGAACGCTGTTACCTTCCCACCGGGGTGGTCCCTATTTTTCTACTTGCATTTTTACGTGCTTTCGAACTGCTAGGTTGGCAGAAGCTGGGACGAGTAACAGGCGCTCTGCTACGCGACACTCAGGATTCGACCCACCAAACTGCCGACCTTCTGATCGACAAGCTCAGCGTCCTAACCCACTGAGCCACCGCGTCCCTATATACACATTATTGGGATACAAATGTGAATGTGTATGTAGCTCAACTGTTTTGCAATAATATATTCTTTGCTTCAAAGATGCATGAAAATGCAACTTTTCTGTGTACTGATCTAGACGTTCCACCACCTCTTCATATGTCTTTATGCAAGAAATCTTTGAAACTTCAAGAAGCTGTAGTCAGAAAGGAAGTAATTTCAATTTTATTCCAAACAGAATGTCTTCCACCATTCTAATTTCAGATTCTAAGATTATTTCAGTTGCTTTTTGAAGGAATAAGAACTGCCATTTTTCTTTCCCAGAATCCTCCTGGAAATATGCCATATCCTGATACGCTAAGGAGACATACTATACTGAAAGAGAGAAAAAGTGCATTAGCCATTTAGAAACTATTTAGAAATGCTAAGCAATTCTTATAAGTGATTGATTTGTTAGGATCAGTCAAAAACAAAAACAGAAAAAGAAAGAATTGCTAGCAGAAAATTCATTGATTAAAAAACTTTTCCCAGACTTTTCACAGACCTTTGCCACATTCTGCCCTGAAATGAGCAGTGGTTTGTTCCCAAAATCATCACCAGCCCATTTCTACTAAAATGTTCCTGAGTTGAACAATAAATGAAACTTAATTTGGGATGCTTTCAACTCAAATTGCTATTATGCTTTTTTAAAATTTGTATGCGTGTGCCTTTAAATCAGTTTTTGATTCCTGCCAGCTGCCTGGACCTGCAGTTCTCCTGGCAAGTTTTTGAAGGTGGTTTGCCATTGTCTCCTTCCTAGGGGTGAAAAAGAGGGACTGGCTCAAAGTGACCTACTAGCTTCATACCTAAGATAGAACTAGCACTCTCCAGGTTTCTAGTCTGATGCACTAACCACCGCACCAAACTGCCTCTCTCTTGACTCTTTTATGTTGCTTTCTACATCTGATTTATAATGAAGTATTATTTCGCTCTCAAAATCTATGCTTTTAATCAAACAGTTAAAAAAACCATAACATTTTGTGTTTTCCCTCTTTGATACTTTGTTCCAGTTAGTGCTTCTTTGGCTGGAATTTGTTTGTTTCTTTTGATGCCTTTGAGTCAGTCTTGACTCCTCCACAACTGTCTCTGAAGTTGGCTTGGCAAGATTTCAGAAGCAGATTCTCACTGATTGCTTCCTAGGACTGAGCAGTGGCGTAGCGTGGGGGGTGCAGGGGGGGCCGGCCGCACCGGGCGCAACATCTGGGGGGCGCATTAGATGCATTTTACTTTAATTACATCAGTATTTTCACGGGTTTGGGGGCGCAAATTACTTGCCTTGCCCCAGGTGCTGACAACCCACGCTACGCCACTGGGACTGAGAGAGAGTGACTGGCCCAAAGTTGACTTCCTGGTTTTGTTCCTAAGGTGGGCCTAGAATTCATGGGTTAGTTTTCCGTTATTTCCCAATTAAGATTTCTCTCCCTTCACCAAAAAAGAATCAGAGTCCTCAAACTACAATACTGGAAACAGGCTGGGGAAAGAATCTTCTATTTATTTTATTTTACTTATTCAATTTCAGTTCAGCCTCCCAACTCAACCAAGAGATTATCGATAATTATTATTGATTATTAGTAAGGTCACACCTGAAATACTACATCCAGTTTTGGTCACCACATTACAACAAAGATGTGGAGACTTTGAAAAAAGTGCAAAGAAGAGCAACTAAGATGATAAAGAACGGTTGCAGGATTTGGGAATGGCCAGTCTAGAGAAAAGAAGAAATAGGGGAAACATGATAGCAATTTTCCAGTATTTGAGAGGAGGGGGTCAATTTATTTTCCAAAGCATCAGAAGGCAAGACAAGAGACAATTGATGGAAATTAAGGAGAGGAGCAACCTGGAATTAAGGAGAAACTTCCTAACAGTGAGGACACTTAACCAGTGGAATAGTTTGCCTTCAGACATGGTGGGTGCTTCATCACTGGAGGTTTTTAAGAAGAAACTGGACACCCACTTGTCTGAAATGGTATAAGGCAAGGGTGTCAAACTGCCGGCCCACAGGCCGGATGCATCACGAGGAAACCATGCCCACCCCATTGCCAGCAATGGGGGAAAAGTTCCGATACATTGCACGATGTCACGTGACGTCGCGAGTTTGACATGTCTGATATAGGGTCTCCTGCTTGAGCAGGGGCCTGGACTAGAAGACCTTCAAGGTCCCTTCCAGCTCTATTCTGATTGATTGGTTAATTGACTGATTGATTGAAGAAAGGGGAATATGAAATGGAACATCCTGTGGTCTAGGGCAGGGGTAGGCAACCTTGGCTCTTTTGTGACTTGTGGACTTCAACTCCCAGAATTCCTGAGCCAGTATGGCCCAGGAATTCCTGAGCCAGTCCAAGAGTCATAAAAGAACCAAGGTTGCCTACGCCTGGTTTAGGGTATCAGCAGGGGCACTCAAAAGAAGTCTAGATACTGCCACAATGGCACAAGACTAAAAAGTAAGAGACTTTAATCAAATGATCACAGCCACCATTTGACTGTTTTGACCCTTCGTGTGGACACCTCAGTCAATGGTACTACTAGATAGAATAGTGCTGTAAGTGTCCATTTAAACAGCTGTGTGCCTTACAGCAGAATAACCACTATGCATTTTGGAAGAAAATTACATTTTTAAAAAGAAAAATAATGGAATGGGCTTCTGTAATTCTGTGCATGCCTCTCTACATGTTTTAAAAGTGAAAAGAGAATGAAAAACATTGGTTTGAGTCTGCCAATGTTTCATTTGAGCTGTCATGTTCCTGCTGTTTTATTGTCTGGTTTGAAGATAAGTAGTTTAATATTTTCTCTAATTGTTTTTTCTTTAAATTGAAAACTATGCATATTGTTCATGTTCATATCTAAAGGACTACAAGGTGAAAAACAGCATAAAATAATGTTTCAACTGTTAATGTTATTCTAATTTTTACTGTCAGCCCATGTCATGGAAGCCAAGTCTTCATATTTTTACCAAAATGCTTGTTACTCTTTGATGGTCACATAGATCAGGGGTGTCAAACTCAATTTCATTGAGGGCCGCATCAGCATTGCGGTTGCCCTCAGGGGGCCGGGTGGGTATGGCCAGGGTGGGCATGGCCTACTGGGTGGGCGTGGCTAGAGTACGTATGGCCTACTGGATGGGCATGGCCAGCTCTACATCGGTCGCATCAAAGGTGCCTATGGGGGCCTGGGCAGGAGTGGGACAGATCTGAGGGTCTCTGGCAGAAGGAGGGTCTCTGGGCCAGGGCCAAGGCAGTGGGGGCCGTTCCCTCACTGTTTCCAGGATGGCTTCGCAAGCCGCATGAAACCACTTCGTGGGCCGCATCCTTGTGTTTGACATGTCTGACATAGATGATCCCAGGTTCCTCAGATTTTGCTCTAAGTCCAGTGCAAACCACTGCTACATCTACTACATCAGAGTATTTGATCATTTATATTATCTCTGTTCTGACTTACTAAAGTCACAAAATAGAACTTTTCCCTATGTGATATACCTGAAGATACCATTAATTGTGGGAAGCCTTAGGCAGGCCCCTGACAAAGGCTTCCAGAAGTCATCAGGACAGCAACGGAAGCAGAAGAATCATGCGGTACGTCCAGGGAAGTGGGAAAGTATTAGAAAAAGACTCAGACTGATCCCCTTGAATCCCACGAGTATAAAAAAAAGGAAAAGAAAACACAAATACAGGTAATCCTCGACTTAAACCATTACAATCATGAATATTCGAAGTTGTTAGAACAGCACTAAAAAAAAGTGAGTTATGACTAGTCCAGGCACTTATGATTATCATAGCATTCCCATGGTTGCATGATCAAACTTTGGACATTTGGCAACCAGCATGTATTTATGATGGTTGCAACATCCCAGGATTATGTGATCATCTTTTGCAACCTTCCCAACCAGCTTCCAACAAGCAAAGTCAATGGAGAAAGTTGGATTCACTTAATGGGGCCATGATTTACTTTGCAGCCACAGTGATTCACTTAACAACCATGGCAAAAAAAAGTTTGTGAAATCAGGCACAACTCTCTTAACAACTACAGTACCTTGCTTAGCAATGGAAATTCTGGTCCCAGGTGTGCTTGTATGTCGAGGACTACCTGTAATGTATAGCTTTCTTGTGGAGTCAGTTTCCTGACCTGGTCTACCATAGGACTGACAGAAGATGCTCAGAATTTCAACCTGCCACCTTATGCTTGCAAAAACATTTCTGCTCTATCACTATATTTATATTTATTAAATTTTTATACCGCCCTTCTCCCGAAGGACTCAGGGTGGTGTACAGGGCAGTAAATATTAAAAAGCAAAGTACAAAAGTTAAAAACAATTAAATAATTTATACCCGATCTATACAATAGTTAAAACCATATTAAAAACCCAACCCCAAACCCATCAGACCAGGCCAGATTGCTCAAATAAGTTTTTAGATCCCGCCGGAAGGAGCGAAGGTTGGGGTCCATCCAGAGCTCAACTGGCAAGTGGTTCCACAGGTCTGGCGCGCCCACAGAGAACGCCCTCCCCCTGGGGGCCACCAGTCGACATTCTCTGATCGGAGGCACCCTGAGGAGGCCCTCTCTGTGGGAGCGCACTGGACGGAGGGAAGTTGACGCCGGCCGCAGGTGCTGCCATAGGTAATCTGGACCCATGCCATGTAGGGCTTTGTACTAGCCCTTTGTTCTCTTCTTCCTCCCTTTGTCCTCTACATAATTTTTGTTTAAGTTATTATGCCATTCTGTATTTGGAGGAACATGCTCATAAACCAGAAGAGTAATAGGGTGGCAGAAGTAAAATACCTTCAGTGCAAAGCCATTAACATGTCCTGTGGGACATAATATTATCTCTCCCCAGGTACCCCATCGTCCTCCATTTGGCACCTTAAGGATGGCTTCATATTTTCGTGTTTCTGAATCCCATGGCCAGTAAAGTAGGATTAAGAAGACCCAAATACTAATGGTGAAGTCCATGAGTATCTTCTGGATCCAGAACAAGAATCTTAGGAAAGAAGAGTACAGTATTATTTAAGCATGATCTGAATACTTTGCTTCTTCCCCCTTTTCCTCCCCCTATAATTTTGATTGTCTCTCTTCTACTTTAGTTAAAATCCAGATTTTGAGATATTGGCACTGAAGAGACATGCAACTATTTTGGGTTGAGATATTTTTTTTGGAGTAAGATCATTGAAAAGATTTTTTTTATTACAATAAGATGTTTCTAGGAAGCTTAGAGTGACCGGACAACTGTTTTGGAATAATTCCAACATTTTGTAAGCACTTTGGAGTAATGGTGATGGATGGATCTTCCATTTTTTGGAAGATTGCACTTTTTAGAGATCAGTGCCATCCCAAGTATCTGGCAAGTGGTCTTTTCAGAATGTAGAACTGACCATATATGACAAAAATGGCACAAGTTGGCTTATAATTCATTTGCCCTTAATATCTAAATCCTCTTTTTTCTAGATTACTATTATTACTACAATTAGAATGTTAAGAATAGAAATGAAATAGAAACTATGTGATGAGAATTAGATGTACAGCCCTATACATTTAAAACATATTTATTTTGAAATATTTATCCCAGATCTCTTTTTAGGGGAATATCCTCAGATCTCATCTTCAGGCCCCCAAATTATATTTTTCACAATTATAAATTAGCAAAATGATGCAATCTTATCTAAAATGTCTAGATGATCTCACAATATTTTGAGTAAGAATGCAAATATATTTCACTTCAAAACAGTCCTGACACCTGGTAGCTCTGTCTAAATCTGTCCCTAATGGGTGAAGCAGTAAACAGTTTTAACTTCAACATCCATTCAGATGCTCTTTAGGAAGCAATATATATATATATATTTCAGCAACAGCAAAATACAGAATGCCAACTTTGTTGCATTTGAAACACTTTCTTCTCTTTCAGCTAAAGATGGAGTAAGCTTGATTAAGCCTGTATAATTCGGTCCATATTCTTGCCCTTCCCACCTACCTTGTTATTATCTTTTTAACAGACTGCTAATAATAAAACAGTGAAGTTCTACTTACTCTTACACAGGACTCAGTACAGCTAGCATGAGGAGAAAATTGGACTGAGCAGTGAGATATGAATGTGGGCAGAACACTGAAGAGGAACAATTAAGTAGATTGGTATTTATGATGAGCCGTACCTCCTGCCTGAGGGGGAAGATGAAAAAGGTGGAATGAAAGACATGAAGACATGAATCTATTAAATGATGACTACATTTAAGAACAGTAACCCTTTCAACATTAAGTTCTTAACTTTCTAAAACCATGAAGAATAGTATGCCTGGAATGCTCACATCCCAGTAGATAAACAACCAAGCTCATATTCCGCTACTGGTGCCAAATAAAAATCTATATTTTTTTGAAATCAGTTTGGCACTGAAAGTAAATAAATTCATCGGTTACATATGTACTTAGAGTACATCGTGCGATTTTTGAAATATTTTAGTCCAATATCATAGCTAAGTTGTTTTTGTTTATTTAGGAAGCAGAGTTCAAGTTCAGTGCTGTATTAAATAAAGGTTTACCCATAGCAAATAGTAGAACTTGACTCTTGTGGGATTTTATTTCATCAATCTTATATCTCTACTATTAAAGATGATGAGTTGTTAGCAAAGTGGTTTGAAACTGAATTCCACAAATGTTAATATACAGTACTTATTTTACATCCTTCCATGATATAAGACACCTCCAATTCTGATGGCTTTCTGTGGAAGATGAGAAGATCAAATAGAGAAAACCACTAAAAAAAGAAATGTCCTGAAATTTGAAAGGTACAATTTATAATATATTTTAAGATAATAATTCTAGAAGAATCCTTGCACCTTATACTATTTAATAAATGCTAAAAACTTGAAATAAAATGACAATATAGTATTCACGCCTGTTAGAACATTACAGGGGGGGGCCTCCTCAGGGTGCCACCGGTCAGGGAGTGCCGGCTGGCGGCCCCCAGGGGGAGAGCATTCTCTGTGGGCGCGCCTGCCCTTTGGAATCAGCTGCCTGTGGAACTCCGGATGGCCCCCGACCTTCGCTCGTTTCGCCGGGACCTAAAAACTTGGCTATTCAAGCTTGCCGGCCTGGACTGAGGGTTTTTGGGTTAAGGTTTTAATTTTTAATTATTATTTTGGGGCTATTTAATTTAATTTTATTTTAACCTGTATATATATTGTATTGTTTTAATTTGCCCTGTAAACCGCCCTGAGTCCCTCGGGAAAAAGGCAGTATATAAATCAAATAAATAAATAAATAAATAAATAAATAAATAAATAAATAAATAAATAAATAAATAAATAAAATTACTTATATACCATATTTTCTACTTCCTCAGATATTGATGGCACAGCATTAGCTTGAATTCAATGGATTTAAAGGATCTGTTAAATCAGAATAGATGTTTGGTAAGTTGGATGGAATTTAGTATTAATTTTAATCTTATTTTACGATTACACAGTAACCCTGGTCAGTGAATAATAAAAAAAATATACAACTGGAATATTTTAGTATTTCATATTCATCTGATACCCCATTTTTAGGACCATTGACCCCAGTGGCAAAATCTGTTCTTATTGTCAAGTCATTTGTGCAGCAAATTCAATCAAGATGTCATCATTATCCCCATCTTTCTCAGGAAGACCAGTTACTTAACTGGTGGGTAGACAATAAAGTTTTTACTACAGTTATCATTTTCCCATTATTTGATGAAAACTGAGAAGAGCATTTCCTATGATGAAACCATAATGTGATGCCTCCTGTTGTCTATCATTATTTGAGACACAACATCTCATCCACGAGTACTTTACAATAAAAAAGATTTTTTTTCCGAAAAGGCTATAAACATATATAAGGGAAATTGGAATTAAGTGGATGTTTCAGTTAAGGGGGAAAATAACATTAATGAGATTGGTTTTAATACCTTGAACAAAAATACCAATCCACCTGAAGTTGAAACTAGATGTTCAGAAAAAAGCTATCAAAACAATTATTTGCCAGATTCAGGAAGCAGCTGTCTAGATCAGGGGTCCCCAACTCCCGGTCCATGGACCAATATCGGGCCACAGCATGCCAGCAACCAGTCCGCAGAAACAAGGAAAGCCCCATCCACAGGATGCAGGCAGCACACAAAACCACGCCCCCTCCGGTCCATGGAAAAACTTCTCTCCACGTAACCTGGTACCCAAAAGGTTGGGGACCTCTGGTCTAGATACTGCCTATCAGATTCTCTTTGTGGATTCATTGGGGAGGTGTCAACCTTTCAAGGGAAGCTAGATCAGGAAATAGGCACCACCAGAGTTCAATATAGTTTATTGATATTGATTATTGATAGAGGTTTCTTTCTCGTGCTTTCTTGTTTTCCCTGACTGGGCTCGCGTTTTGCTAGAGGACATCATATGTTTCCTCCGAGGTCATCTTGGAGGAAACATATGTTTTCTTTTGTACAAATAGGTGTTTGGAAGTTTATAACTGCAAAGGATCCTTTTAAGCAGACAAGTGAAAGGGTTAGAAATACACACTATTTCCATAGCAAGAAAGACAAAGCAGGAATAGTTAAATTGATCATTTTATTCAAAGAGGAGAATATATTTAAGTACTTTTTCTACTTGGATATCACCTCTGGATTTTGAGCTTGTGATGAAAAAAATGAAATTTGGACTTTGGTTTTGTCGATCAGATAGATTTGTTGTTATAGAAATGGCTAGTTATATACTAATGTGTAAAAGCAAAAAGTTGAGGCTCGGGTGTTTTCATCTTGTACTGTGCTAAAAAGAGTCTGAACTCAACGCCTTTTCTTTCTTTTTTCCCTTGTATATCACATTTCTCCCCCCCTTTTTTCCCTTCCCCTAATTTCTTATTTCTATTTTTCTTTATGTTTTATATATTAATAAATACAAAATTTAAAAAAATGTTTTCCCATTGGACAATTCTCATGGTGCTGTGGTCTCTGCCTAACATAACTTTATAGCCATAGCAGGAAAATAATCTGAGAACATCTGTAAGAAGGGATTTAATACGGCTTGCATTAGAGAATGTTAAAGGGAGAATCTAGAGTCTGTAAGACACAAAGCTCACTTTGGACCAGCATTGGGTGTATTCACAGATGGTATTTAGCCATGGCTTCATTCAATTTGTTAATTTATTTATTTATTTATTTTATTGGATTTATATACCGCCCTTTCCCGAAGGACTCATGGCGGTTTACAGGGTAATTAAAACATAGATACAAAAATTAAAAACAATTAAAAAGAATTAAATTTAATCCCTAAAAAATATAAAACCCCAATTAAAAACTCTCAGCCTGGGCCAGAGAGCTCGAAGAGCCAGGTCTTCAGGTCCCAGCGAAATGAACGAAGGTCGGGGGCGGTCCTGAGCTCCGTGGGCAGCTGGTTCCAGAGGGCAGGCGCACCCACTGAGAAGGCCCTCCCCCTGGGTGTTACCCGCCGGCAATCTTTAACCGGTGGCACCCTGAGAAGGCCCTCCCTGTGGGAGTGCACTGGACGAAGGGAACCTGATGCCGGCAGCAGGTGTTCCCTCAGATATCCCGGGCCCAAGCCATTAAGGGCTTTATAGGTCATCACCAGCACCTTGAATCTCACCCGGAGGGCAACCGGAAGCCAATGCAGCTCGCATAGTAGAGGTGTTACATGGGAGATTAATTAAAGAGAGCTGGCTAAGTTAATTTTCATTAAGCCTTAAAACATGTTTTTTTTTTAAAAAAAATGGCCTGCTTCATATGTTACTCTAGGCCAGAGGTCACCAACCTTTCTTGGTTGGCAGACCGGAAGAAAAGGGAGGAGGAAGCATTTTACGCACGCACATGCATGAGGGCACAAGCATGTGTGTGACACAAATGGGGTGGGGCTATTGCTTGTGTGATACTCGCTAGCCCTGTCTCATTCTTGTGCAGAGTGCCCTGTTTCTGCATCCTGAGGCATGGCGTCAGCCTGTTTTCACACCCTGAGGTACAGCGGCATCTCATTTTTGCACCCTGAGGCACATTGTTGGCCTGTTTTCACACCACACAGCAGCACGGTGTCCCGTTTTGCACCCCACAGCACAGCAGTGGCCCATTTTTGCACTGCATGGTGCGGCATCCTGTTTTCATGCCCTGCAACCACAGTACTAGCACAAGCAAGGGGTGCACGCACATGTGCGCACACTGGCCAGCCTATCCCACTACCGGGCTGCAGCCCACAGGTTGGGGACCCGTGCTCTAGGACTTAAGACAGAATGCATAATGGGAGAAATTAAATCTATGCAATGTACAAATATAGGCTTCATTCTCCAGGGTCTTCTCTTTAAAAGTTCAAGATCATTAAATCCAATTACATCAAACCAGAAGGAAAAGAAGTGACAACATTGGTATATCTTGCTTTCCAATCTGATATATTTTAAATAAGCCATTGGTCTGTCTGTTCCCCTTGTTCCTCTGAGTCTGGAATTGGAAATAGAAATCAGCTATATACATTTACTATGAAATAAGTTCCATATACAATTAGGGTTTCTCTGCTGAACTCTGACATTTGAGGATGTCAATTTAATCTCATCCCTTTTCCATCACCTTAGTAAAAACAAAATCAAAATGGAAGAGATGTCAAGTTGCTATCAGTACTTTAAATGAAGATTCAGCTACACTATTATTGCCATCTAAGAATTGATGCTAGTTAGAAATGTGCCCTATCACAGAATAAAACCATGGATTTAATATGTGTAATTGAGAATTAATAATAATAATAATAATAATAATAATAATAATAATAATAATAATAATAATAATAATAATAATAATAATAATAATAATAATAATAAGTTGGAAGGGACTTTGGAGGTCATCTAGTCCAACACCCTGTTCAGGCAGGAAACCCTATACCATTTTAGACAAATGGCTGTCCAGTCTCCTCTTAAAAACTTCCAGTGTTGGAGCATTCACCACTTCTGGAGGCAGGTTGTTCCACTGGTTAATTGTTCTAACTGTCAGGAAGTTTCTCCTTAGTTCTAGGGTGCTTCTCTCCTTGACTAGTTTCCATCCGTTGCTTCTTGTCCTGCTTTCAGGTGCTTTGGAGAATAGCTTGACTCCCTCTTCTTTGTGGCAGCCCCTGAGATATTGGAACACTGCTATCATGTCACCCCTCACACTTCTCTTCATTAAACTACACATACCCAGTTCCAGCAACCGTTCCCTATATGTTTTAGCCTCCAGTCCCCCAATCATCTTTGTTGCCCTTCTCTGTACCCTTTCTAGAGTCTCGACATCTTTTTTACATTGTGGTGACCAAAACTGGATGCAGTATTCCAGGTGTGGCCTTACCAAGGCATTGTAAAGTGGTATTAGTACTTCATGTGATCTTGATTCTATCCCTCTGTTAATGCAGCCTAGCACTGTGTTGGATTTTTTGACAGCTGCAGCACACTGTTGGCTCATATTGAAGTGATTGTCTACTATGACTCCGAGATCCCTCTCACAGTTACTACTATTGAGCAAGGTACCACCTATACTATACCTGTGCATTTGTTTTTTCCTGCCTAAATGTAGAACCTTACTTTTTTCACCATTGAATTTCATTTTCTTAGATAGTGCCCAGTGTTCGAGTCTGTCCAGATCCTCCTGTATTTTAAGCCTATCTTCTGGAGTATTGGCTATTCCTGCCAGCTTGGTGTCGTCTGCAAATTTGATGAGTTCCCCATCTATCCTCTCACCCAAATTGTTGATGAAGATGTTGAAGAGCACTGGGCCCAGAACAGAGCCCTGGGGCACCCCACTACACATTTCCCTCCATGTAGATGCAGTTCCATTGAGAACCACACGCTGAGTATGGCCTGTCAGCCAGCTACGAATCCATCTGGTGGTGATGCTATCTAACCCACATTTTTCTATCTTATCAAGTAGTAGGTTGTGATCTACTTTATCAAATGCCTTAATGACGTCCAAGTAAATTATATCTACAGCATTCCTCTGGTCCACTAATTTTGTCACTTGGTCAAAGAATGTAAGATTTGCCTGGCATGATCTGTTTTTGACAAACCCATGTTGACTTTTAGTGATGACTTTGTTTGCATCAAGGTGTTCGCTGATTTGTTGTTTGATTATCTTTTCCAGAATCTTCCCAGGTATTGAGGTCAGACTGATAGGTCTGTAGTTTCCTGGATCTATTTTTTCCCCTTTTTGAAGATGGGAAATACATCAGCTCTCTTCCAGTCCTCTGGTAGTTCCACAGTGCTCCAGGATCTTTGAAAAATATAGTTCAGTGGTTCTGAGATCATGTTTGCCAGTTCCTTGAGAACCTTGGGGTGTAATCCATCTGGTCCTGGTGATTTGAACTCATCTAGGCTGGACAGGTGCTCACTTACCATTTTCTTGCCTATCTTAACTTGCGTTTCTATTCTGTTTTTTATAGCACTGGTTTTGGTAGGTTGGACTGTTTTTTCCCTTTGTGTAAAGACAGATGCAAAAAACGAGTTAAATAGTTCTGCTTTCTCCCTGTTGCTTGTCACCTTCTTGCCATTTTCCCCCACTAATGGACCAATCATTTCCTTAACTTTTTTCTTGTTTTTTATATGTTGAAAGAAGCTTTTTTGTTATTTTTGACTTTGGTCGCAAGCCTTAGTTCATTTTGAGCCTTAGCTTTCCTCACTTCATCTTTGCAGGCATGGGCTATTTGCTGATATTCTGCCTTAGTTATGTGCCCCTCTTTCCACTTCTTATACTTGTCCTTTTTATAAGCGGCAGTTTGATAAAAGGCCACAAAACAAAAGAATGCAGGACAGGTCCTGATATTCCTAATTAAAATTCAACTGAATAGATACTTTCAGTACAAATGATCAAGGCTAAATTACTGAGGAAGCACCTACAGTGATTGTTACTGGAGACCGAAGTGATCTCCACTGTAATAGGAGTACCTATTGCTAATTTTGGTTGGATTAATGGTGCCCTCTCTTGGATAGGATAGCTAATTATAATTGTTCATACACATTTAGATTAATATAATGTATTTTGTGGGAGGCTATCAGTATGCTTCCTCTAAAAGTTGCTCCAGTGTAGAATGTGGTATATTATAAAGGTAATGGTTTCCCCTATCCAGTGATATTTGACTCTAGGGTTAATGCTCATTTCCGTTTCTTAGCCGAGGGAGCCAGCATTGTCTGAAGACATTTCTGTGGTCATGTGACCAGCATGGCTATATGCCAAGGGACACAGAATGTTGTTACCTTCTTACCAAAGTTGTACCTATTTATCTACCTGCATTTATATGCTTTCAAACTGCTAGGTGGGCAGTTGGCATAAGTAACCAGAGTTCATTCATTACACAGTGCCCAGTTCACAAACCCATGTTGTCTGCTGAGCCATCAATCCTCCCCTTGTGGTATATTAAATGTATACATAAATTCATAGAGAATAATCTAACAAGCTTCTAGTAATACAGTTTTGCTTGTAAAGCTCCCAATTGACAAAGCTATGCTAGTCAGTTTTCTTACGAATACAGAAAAAATTAGCTATTACAGGAACAGCAGAGATCAGTAACAACCTGCTAAACACATCATATGGAGTCAAAATTTTCTTGCCTGTGATTTGTGAAATAAGCTACATTTAGTTGAATTCATACAATACACTGAGACAATAGTTAAGCAAAACATTATTCCTCAGCAGAGTGTGTGGCAATTTGAAAAGATATTGATGTGCACTGTAAAAAAATGTCAAAAGCATTATTTTACCTAATAAAGACGTAATAAAGAATAACAATAACAATAAAATTAGATTGGCACTAACTTAAAGAATGTGTAAAAAATCCAGGACTCATTACTCCTTTAGAAATTAAATCCCCATGTTTTGAGAACTGCTCACAAAATTATGACCATTGCAGCATCCCTGTGGTAACATGATCATGATTTCCAATGTTCTCTGCTGGCTTCCCACAAGCAAAATCAATGGAGAAGCCTGCAGGAAATCAGACATTGCTTGGATCCCATTGCTTTTTTGCCCACCCATGGTTATTCTGTTTATCTCTTTAGGTAAATAAATATTGACTGATTATGTGTGTGGTCATAGCAAAATCAAACAATATGATAAGTTTAGCTGACCATCTCTCCCCCTATTCCATATAAAATTTGGTCCCTTTCTTTGATTAGATTGAAAAGAGCTAAATATTCCTATCAGTTCCTTCATGCTAATAAAAATCATACTACTTTATTAAACTTGTATGTTGTCAATTCTCAATTATTCTGTGGCAATGTTAGTGTAGCGCTACCCCTGAAAGGGCCACTGGAGTTTGGAACCCTCTGTTCCTTTCTCCAGGCAATTAGTTTCTTCCCCGCTCTCAGTCACTGGTGTCTCGGTATCTCTTGTTCTGCCCCTTGCCCTGGCTGTCATCCCATCCTGGTTGCTTGCACATGTGCCTCCACTCACCTGGCTTAATTCCCCTATGATCTACTCTGGCACATGCCGTTGGCTTGCCCACTCACCTGGATCAGCCTTCTGCATTCCTTTGGTGCCTCTGCCACTCCTTCTGGTCACTGACTCACCCACTGCCTGATTCATCTCACTCTGCTGTCTTCTAATGCATCTGGCACCCCCTCTGGTCACTAGATTGCCCACTTGCCTTCTTACTTAGCACTCTCTCTCTCTCTCTCTCTCTCTCTCTCTCTCTCTCTCTCTCTCTCTCTCTCTCTCTCTCTCTCTCTCTCTCGCCTCACACTCATTGTGCAGTCCCACCAGCAGAGACCACACTGTGGTATGGTTGCAGGACAGGTCAGTAAGCCTCTCTTCTCCTCTTGTCTCCTTTGTTACGCTGTCTCCCAGTCATTCTTGGTCCTGTGCTGTATTCTCCCACCTCTCACTCTCACTCTCTCTCTTCTCCTCTTTTTCTATTTACTTTGCCTCCTACTCTGCTTGCCTCTAGTGTCCCTTTTCCCCCTTCCACAGTTCTTTCACTTCCTTCTCTTTCGTTCACCGTCTCCTTTCCTCCTCCTCCTCCTCCTCTGTCTTCCTTTATCCCCAATTTCTCCTTTTATTCTCCTCTGGCCTGTGCCACCTCTTTCCTCCTCATTTCTGGAGATTCCCTCACCAAGTGTTCATCCCAGGATGTCCCAACCGGTCACAGGCCACACTTAGCCTGTGCCACAACTCAGGTGACTGCATCCAGTCCCTGGCTGACCACCACTGTCCCAGGAAACCTGATTAGTTGTGCACCACTGCCAATCTTGGGCTCAGCCAGCTGCCACCCAACTGACCAGTTGTTGGCAGGGGCTCCGGCAGAGCTCTGATGAATGCTGCCACTCTGCTCCCCCCCCCCATACTACATCAGTATTACAATCTTACCATTCTTAAGCACACACCTCTCATTCTTGGGGCAGGGGGGGAAATATCATGTAAAGCCACACTGAGTTGTTGAGTGCAACTGACCAGGGTATATGATATTAACTATGTTAATATTTATATCTATGTTAAAATTATACAGTATGTATATTGTTTTGTTTTCTTTTTAATATATTGAACATAGATGTTTTAAACTGCTCTATTTAGCTAGCATTTATTCACTAACCTCATCTTTACTCAAGATGAGGTTTATGCATCTACTCTGTTTCCCAGCTGTTCACATTTTTAAGTTTTGCCAGAATTTTTGCTTGCAAAAGATCCAGAAAGCCCCCCAAAATAAAAATAAAAATCTCCTATTTGGTAGAAGAATTTGCTTGCAGAGATTCATGTGGATGTTTTATTTGATAGTGTAATTTCTGCATAGTGTGTTCATACACCGTGCATTAACATCTAACAAAATTATCAAACTTTGATAAACAATTCGGAGATCATGGATTAGATTTCAAGTTTGTCAAGCTTAGAGGAATGGCATTGGAAGCTATGGTTTGGGTCTAATCCAACACAATTAGCTTGGGAAGGCTAACGTGAAAGTTGATATTACTCAACCTCATAATAACTTGTTTAGACAGCTGCAATCCACATTGAATCTATGTGGGTCTGCTTTCAAAACCATAGAGAATCTTTAGTTAGTACAGAACATCATGCTCATATGGTTGTCAGTTTAAAAAATCTACTCCAGTTGAACCAGTGAAATGTCAGCCTTAGGAAACACCAAACTTGGAATACCTGAAGCTGAACACAGGCAGCGTTAGGGTAGCTGGAGAAACCAGGTGATGCAGTACAGCCTCCAAGCAAAGACTATCAATTAGGGTCCTTCCCAAGCAAAATCATGCCTATTTTAACTAAAAAAAACTGAATGGGACCTTATTGAAGAGAAGCTCTGACCCATGTTTTCTTGTTGGAATCAATTCTCTGATCTCCTGAGTTTTATATAAGAAATTGCAATTCTGCTGGTTGATTTATTGCAGATGTTTCATTATCCAACTAGGAGACATCTTCAGTGCTTCAGTGCTTCTGTTTACATACACTGATCCTGATTAGGTTGGCATGAGTAGAAATCAAATCATTAAATACATAAATAAAACATTCAGATCAAATGAAAGGCATGGGTTTGGAAGAGAGATACTTTTATGTAAGTGTTGTGTGTGTGTCATGTATGTGTTTCACTTTGAGAGCGGACACCTAAATTTCATTTTTGATGTGTGCCATTGTACCCACAGTAAAAAAAATGACAATAAAGGTTATCTTATCTTATCTTAAGTTATTATTTGTAGGCTTTGTCTAAGAAGAAAACCCTCTTGTAGCTCATCTTCCATATCTCATAAAAAACTCAAAACTCCTTCAGGATCAATTGTTTTTGGTTCTTAACCAACTCTGGCCCAGTTATAGCATATTTTCTTTAATATTTCTGTATTCTCTAAAGTGAAATGCAGAGTACAAGAATAAACAAACCCAAGGCAATATATTAATTACTGTGGCCCAAGCTAGCTCCTCAAAAGAATCCAATGGCTTTGAAGATGCAATATAATTTTATTTACATGCTTCCAAGCAATAATATGGTATTACATTTTGGTGCTGTGAATTGGAACAAATGGATGAGATGGGAGACAGTCAATCATTTGCAATGCTTGAGTTCTGCCACTGCCCTTCTACCTCTCCAATCCTTGGGGAGGGAGGTACCTTATATCATGACATTAGGTACAAACATATCCTCCATTCTCAAGTTAATATTTAACTATAATTAACATTCTTTGAAAAGCCATAGTAAAAGGATACTTATAGGTGAGGAAATATGGATCAGCCATTAACAGCAATAAAACTTCACATCATTGAGTGCTGTGTCATCACCAATGCCCTGTTCACACTCCACCTTTGTTTGGATCCCACATATCCCAACCAATGGACAGCGCTTGCTCCATGGGCCAAATTCACCCCACATCATGCCAGTGCCATGCAGGACACCACCATCACTGCAGTTGAATTGGATGCTGTTAGCTCCTGTATCATCACCACTTCCTTGAGCTCTTTCCACTCTCAGAGAAAAAGAAACCAGGAAACCTGTCTGACAAGACTTCTTTGGGTTCCAGTATCCCCACCTGCAAAAAAAAATACCCCAAGATTTGGGTGTATAGATTTGTCATCAGTCCAAGAGATTCAAGGATAATCTCTTCATCTAGGAATTGGGTTGGAGTCTACTTTGGGCTATCGAAATTCATTAAATAACTCTGGACCGATAGCTGACATTCAGCCCGATTCATTGACTATTATAGGGGGGGGCAATAGGAGGAAGGCGGTCTTGTGGATGCTACCATAGGGACCTAAGAAAATATGGTATAAAGTATACATTTTTATCCCAAACCTTCCTTTGACCTCTTTCCCAATACATGTCATGTTCATAGTGCATTACAGTAGGGGCTTCTCCTTCCACAGATTATTTTGCACTATTGTAAGTTCCATTTCCCCTGAAAAAGAAGACTTCCTTCTATTACCCTGGAATGAATGAATTACCATTCATTCATTCATAGTGAAGAGGTGAGTCATTATTCAGCAGCAAGCCCTGGGTGGAAATCCAGTGCCTCGTTTTTTCACTGGAAGTCTGAGGTTCTACTTCAGTTTCCTTGGCTACTTTAAAAAATGGCAATCCACAGGAAAACAGAATGTCTCCTCTGGCTGCCATGTAATCAATCCCCATGGTGTTATTTGGGAAGAGGGGGCTTTACAATAAAGAAAGTTGGAACAACATTCTCAATCAGTGTTGACAAGAAGTAACATGTCTAGCCCTCATCCACTGTTGGCTGGGTCCCGCAGGTCATGGTACTCTCTCCACTTCTGTTTAACATCTGCATGAAGCTGCAGATCACCCAACACCATGGGCTGAGATATAATAAATATGCTTATGGCATCCAGCTGTATGTCTCACACTTTGGTGAGCTAAGTATGCCATGATCTCTCTCTTACAGTACTTAGAAGCTGTTAAGGGTGGGATGAGGAGCAATGGGCTGAAACTGAACCCGGGAAAAACCAGGTGGCTCTGGGGTTGGGTTTCCTTGGTTCATGAAGAATTGCCACCTGTGGTCTTGGCTGGGGTGGCACTGTCTCAAACAAACCCAGTATGTAATCACTACTCCTGCTTAAGGAGCAGGTAGCAGATGTGGCCAGGAGGGCCTTTGTGCAACTATGGGTTGTGTGACAGTTACACCCTTATCTGGACCAACAATCCCTGCTCACAGTCATTCATGCCCTAGTCATCTCCTGTCTTGACTATTGCAATGCACTCTATATTGGGTTGCTGATCTAGAAGTTTCAAGATGCAACAGACCAGGTGTGTGCATGTGTTACCTTTCCTGTGAAAGCTGCATTGGCTACCAATTTCCTTTTGGATGCAATTCAAGGTGCTGGTTTTTACTTTTAAAGCCTGGAACAGGTTATCTGAAGGACCCTCTCTTTCTTGGTATATCCACCCAATTCACTAGAGCAGGGGCCTTCAAACTTGGCCCTTTTATGACTTGTAGACTTCAACTCTCAGAATTCCTCAGCCAGCATGGCTGGCTGAGGAATTCTGGGAGTTGAAGTCCACAAGTCATAGAAGGGCCAGGTTTGAAGACCCCTGCACTAGAGCATGAGGGCAAGAAATGTTGTGGTTCCTGTCTCCTAATGAAATTCATCTGGCAGGACCCAGAAGAAGGTTCTTATCCATGGTAGCTCCCTCCTTTTGGAACATTATCCCCGCAGAGATTAGAAACTGGCCCCCAGTTTCTCTTTTGCTCTTTCACTCTTTCACAAGTCCCTGAAGACCTGGTTCTGCCAATGGGCCCGGGGATGGAGCACATCAAGTAGCTCCTTCGATTTCTTGTTGTCATCAGCAGGGCGAAGAGTTATTGTTTTTATGCTTTTCATATTGAGTTTTTATTGTTTGTAAGTCACAGAGAGTAAGTGGGCGGCCATATAAGTACAATAAATAAACAAGAACATAAATATCTCCTATGGCTCTATACTGTCCTAATCATGGTTTGAGGCATTTTAATTGCTGAGGCCTTCATTTGCAATTAAACCGATTAAATAATCTGATAAATAGGTAAATGTATGCAAATATACACATTTATCAACAGTGCTTAATACAGCAACAAAAATATTCCCTGGCATAGTGACTGAATTGTCTGCGATTGAATATTAAAAAGATATGTCCAGAATTCAAGGATATGACAATAATAACTACACTGCTGTAGTTGTACAAGTAGCTCAGCCCTGCAGTCCATGTATCCCAAAAAGAAGAGTTATTGATTCATGAATAGCACAATTAGAGAAGTGTGTGGAGACTAAAGTCCAAATGGAGTATTGTTCGAGTGAATGCATGTCAAGGAAGAACAATGGAAGGGAGCAAAATAGATACACTTACTATGGCCCACAAACTATTTCTAGCTATTTTTGCACCATGCAGGAATACAAAAATCTTAGCATCAGCTGCTTATTCAGAGAGGCCCGTAAGCCTTTCAGTGCCTTCCCCTTCTGAAATCAGAAAAGCTGACTTTCAAGGTTAGATAGCAGTAAACTAAGCACCAGTCATCTCCTCTCCCATTCTTCATGACAAGAAAAGGAAATATGGTAAGAAAGTCAGTTACTCACGGTCCAACACTAGACTCAATTGTTGAGCCATCATTACAATACAAGCGGATTCCATTAAGAGCTGTATCATCACCTGACCCTTGGGCAGCCTCCACCTAAGAAAATACAATCCTGATGAAATACAATCCTGATGAAATTCTAGATTTTCCCCTTGCTGTCCTTCAAACATCATTTCTCAGAATTTCCAACATTTACCCATAAATACAGAAGAACCTCAAGACTAGATCAACCGTACAGTATCACACCAAACTCAGTGCCTTTCTTTAATTACAGAATCAAAAGTATTAAGCATCAAGATAATTATTTCTTGATTGCCTTTCTTAACAGATAGTCAAAGCTGAAGAATTAATTTCAAGGGAATATTCAGAAGTAAAAGAACATCTAAAAAGTAAACTTTTACCTTCAGGGAGAAGCCATAAGCATAGCCTTTTGGGCAAAAATTGTTTGAGCCCCAGGTACCCCGGTCACCCCCATTTGGCACCGTGAGCGTAGCTCCAGCTTTGCGAGCTTCCGTATTCCACAGGTAGCAGGAGATGGTCAGGAGAAGAATGGCACAGAGAGAGAGTTCCATGGGAAAGGAAACCAGTCTGCCTCTTGACAGAGAAATGTCTTCCAAATTTGCAGCCTCCTAGACACCAGGGATCATTTATAAAGTATCTGTAGTACTACCCACATGAAATCATGCTTTTTAATTATTTTGTTGCGTACCTTTGAATCAGCCTCAGTTCCTGGGAACTGCCTGGAGTAGACCCTTCAGCTTTCTTGGCAAGATTTCAGAAGAGGTTTGCCACTGCCTTCTTCTTCCTGGAGCTGAGAAAGAGGGACTGGCCCAAGGTCACCCAGTTGGCTTTGCACCTAAGACAGGACTAAGCACCAGCCAGTCTCCAGCCTGGTGTCTTAACCACTACACCAAACTGGCTGTCTCTCAGTCCTAGCAAAAATAACAACAGCAACAAAACCTCAGTTACTATAAACATCTCATCCAGCATCTGAATCAATATGCCAGGTAATATTAAGGGTTTTTTTAAAAAGAAAAATGTAACTTACTGAGTTCAGAAATTACATCCTCTATAATTAACAACTTACAGGATTTCTGGGTGATACCAAAAAAAAAACCCACCAGAAATTTAGGTTAATAGTAAACTCAAATAGATAGGGTTTCTGGCCTTGCGGGAAACATTAATTTCTATAAAATCAGTCTGAGTTGCCAAGCTGAGACCGAGAAAGATATGCTGAGAAACAATCTGCATTATTTCCACAATTTGTATAATTTGTTGCCAGCCACAATGCATTCCATCCTTGTATTAATGGACATATTTCTGTTTATCACCTCTACATTGCCTATAGTGGAAATTTCAGACACGAAGAGTAACAAAAATGTGTAACAGAACAGATCCAAATTTGATATTTGACTTTTAGATGCAAACAGAATCTAACTTTGAATGAGAGATGAAAGCAGACTGGTCTTGAAGGAGGGAATTTCTATATAATATTAACATGTAACATATAACAAAGTACAGCATTAATAATAAACACCACAATAAGTGAACCCCAAAAGTAGTAAATATATAATCACTGGATGATTTTGAACCTGTTAGTCCCTCTCACCTCCAGATTCCTGCCAAGACTGTTGAAAAAAAGTTGAGGAAAGGTAAGCCATTAGGGAACTCCTGGTGGAAGGAGAAGCAATAGATAGATAGATAGATAGATAGATAGATAGATAGATAGATAGATAGATAGATAGATAGATAATAGATAGATAGATAGATAGATAGATAGATAGATAGATAGATAGATAGATAGATAGATAGATAGATAGATAGATAGATAGATAGATAGGAGTCAAATGTTAACTATTTAGATTACCATGCTAGGCCCCAAACATGGGGCAAATCTTTATTTCCTGTTTTCAGCCTTATCTCAAAGGCCATCGAACAGGCTGTAGTCACACCGGAGAGTTCATATATTTGTGTAAATTACTAACGAAGAATTAAGGGAGACTAAGATGCATTTCTGACTCTTTAGTCTTCATCAGTCAGTCATACCCTTCTGAGATTCGAACCTAGATAGATAGATAGATAGATAGATAGATAGATAGATAGATAGATAGATAGATAGATAGATAGATAGATAGATAGATAGATAGATAGATAGATAGATAGATAGCCTGGCTCCCTTTAACTGGATAATGCCCCTTAGTCTACTCCACAATCCACTTCTAGGATCTGCCATATAAGTAACATGAAAAAGAAGTGGGGTCTTTTCTGTTATAACTGCTTACAACTCCAACCATCACTAAATATATTTGATGTCCACTGATCTGACAGTGTAATAACTATAAAAGCCACCTGTGCACAGCTTGAATTCTCTTTGGAGGACCTCTAGAGGACCTATAATCTAGAAGAGTCTTCTTCTCCATTAAATGTGCAGTAACAGAATTCATTCTTACTCTGCAAGGAGACACCACGGTCCACGATTGTCAATAAAAGAGTGAAAGGACACTTATTCCCTGAAAAAGCCAAATGCTAATCTCTAATTCTTCTTCTAGCAACTAAGAGATCAGTCAAAAGAGGCTGTGCCTGTTCAGTTCTGCTCCTGCTTTTCAGTGCTGTCGGCCAATTAGTGAGTTTTCCTAGCAATAACTGATGGAGAGGCTTTGCTTGAAATACCAGGCTAATGCTGGACCATTAAAAAGTGCTCTGAAGCGGAAAGGAATGGCAGTATTTTCCTCCAAAGATGAGATATAAAAGCACAAATTTGCATGACTTCTAAATCAAATCTTTTTTCAAAATTGACTGTTCTCAAATTCCAATCACTGCAAGATGCCACAATCTTCTGCCTACAAAGGGGAAGGGGAATCAATTTTTTAATTTAATTTTAATTCCATTTATATCCCGCCCTTCTCCGAAGACTCAGGGCGGCTTACAAGCTTAGCAGTAGCCTTCATTCTATGTATATGCCTGCTTATTAGGGCTTTCACACACACACCCAAGCGGCATTATTACAAAGTCAGCTTAATTGCCCCCAACAATCTGGGTCCTCATTTTACCTACCTTGGAAGGATGGAAGGCTGAGTCAACCTTGAGCCTGGTGGGACTCGAACCTGCACTAATTGCAGGCAGCTGGTGTTACTTAAGGAGGCATTAGCCCACTGCTCCACCAAGGCTCTGTGGAGCAGTCCTATGATGCTATCCCACCTCCTGATGTGAGAATCCTTGTGATGATTTCACTCAAAATTATTTATATACGGCTTATTTTAAAAGTTTCAGATCGGGTCGTGATAAGGTTTTCTTTGGAGAAATGCAGTCTGTACCTGTGTTTGTACATCCATATACAGACGTCAAATGTGAGTCATATGAGGGGATAGAGGTATGATCGCTGATTTTTAAAATTTCCTAATTTAAAATCACATGGTGTAACAATTTAAAAATTATTTAATTAAATATGCATCACACACCCCCAGCTCTGTAGAGATAGAACAAAGATAATGTTCTCATGTTAAAGATCAGGTAAAATCTTCTTTGATTTATCCCAGACATTGACAGCGAACAAGTAAGGATTTATAGCTTGAGGTCAGAGTCCTGCAGTCACCGTGGGTATTTTAAAAGGATCTGAGTGCAGAGAATTCTTTTTTTTTCCCTCCTCCATCCAGTGGAGCAACAAATTTACCTCATTCAAAGGGATAGAAGCCCATGGTTAACGCAGAGCTTCCCAGCAACTTTTCTTGAACAAAATCTCCTTGGAGGTCTTCTAGTCTAACCTCCCTCCGGAGCAAGAGACCCTATATCATTTCAGATAAATGGTTGTCCAGTCTCAGTGATGGGCTTGCATAAGTAAATCATCAGCTGATCTGATTGGCTGGATTGCCATTGCCTAGCTAACTGCAGAGGAACCTCAGGCCATGAGGTGCTAGTCCCTCAGCAAAGGGACAGATATACCCCACTTCCTTCTCTGCTGGCCTCAAAGCACTGTTTTTAGGCAAAAAAAATGTCACCAGGCTTGGTTTTGCCATCAGTGGTTCCTCATTCTTGATTTCTTGCTACTTTCCAAGTAATTGGAGAAATTCTCTACTTGGGGAAAAGCCATCAGTCACTGTGTACTAAAATAAACTGTTGATTTAACCAGTCAATATTTAAGGATTTTTAACTAAGATAAGGGTTATGCCAGAAATCAATGGATTTCTCTGTTCTCATCAAGAATGCACATACTGGTGCAATGTTTCTCAATCTTGGCAACTTTAAATACTGCGTTCAATTGCCAGAATTAGTCAGACACAGGAATTCTGGGCATTGAAGTATACCAGTTTGAAGTTGCCAAGGTTGAAACACTGAGCTAATGGAAAAAAACAATTCTACGATGTAGTGGGACAGGATCAGGCTAGTGTAATCCTGGAGTGGTGGATTTAGTCCCTTTCAAGTTATCTATCTGACACATTGCTTGACCATAAAGATGGTCCATAGCATTGACTAGTCATTTGTAGATATTCCTGAACAATCTCTTGATCTAAACTGAGAGTTCAGATAACAGTCTCAATGGAAGATAATATAAATAACTTAATAACTTAAATGATCAGTTTTAACCTCCATAAAAATGATGTTCCTGCAGAGAATGGCCAGGATCTATTTCACTCAGAATAATGCAAAAAATGCAGTGTAAAAGCTTCTGCCTATTCTGAGGTGTGACTTTGAAGCTACTATTTTTCTTTAAGTTACGATAGAAGTTCAAGTCTTTTCATAAAGCATTCACAGTACACAATTTTAGTACTTTTACCCTTCTCCACTGGTAGCTCCCAAAAATGGCTGGAAAAGTTAAGTTAATTAAGGTTCAACCCATTTCTAAATTAAATGTACTAATTCTTAAAGCATGTTGTTCAACCTTAATTCATTGCCATTGCTCAGAGTTTTGCACTTTTGACACCATAGAAAACCACACTCCAAATATGATTTGTTCATTTGTGTTTTGTGTTTCATTTATGTTCACATTTATATCTCAGCACAATACAAAGATGCATGAAAGCTTCCGTGTTATGAAGAATGAACTAAGACACCCAGGGTACATTAAGCAAAGCAAATAAAATCTGAATGATATAAGTTATAAACCAAGAAAACATTTCAATTCATATTATAGAAACAACACAAACACAAACATGAAATAAGATGGATAAAATATATTTCAAGGTAGCTGATTAAATTCATTTGCTCTCCAGTCTTGTTCCTATTTGGATTCACAGTTCTTACTCTATCCATACAAGACATCCATCCCAAAAGACAGTGAGCATATGTGCATCAGATTCCATAACATCCATCTGAGAAACAGATAAGACGTTTCAGAAAAAGGTGTTTTAATAAATCATCCAATTCTTACCCTTGATTTTATATGAATGCTGAAGTTCAAAGAGCAGGGGGTTCTCCTTCCATTCCTTCCTTTTCTTTAATTCCCTTATTAAATTTGCTTTTTTGAAAATATTATCTTTGGTCCATATCCCTTTATCAGAGTCTCGTTCTCAGGCTCTGCCTCATTGTTTCCCTTCTGCACCTATAATCCAGGGCTAAGTGAGATGATATCCTTAGAGAAAAAATGAATCCAGAGACCCTACTCTGGATGTTACCTACTGACTTTTTTCAAAAGATCACCTGTAAACCACTTGCAAACCCTGAACTTAAATACTACCATTGGACCCTATGGAAATACCTAGAAATCCTAGAAGGCCAGTTTGCCTTCAGATGCATGGGTTGTTTTGGGATTGGTCATGTCCACATGGCCATCACTTTTTTGCATGGGGGAGATTCCCAAGCCAGCTATTTTGCAAGTGTGCCCATCATAGATTTTCAACATTCTAAATTGGCCGATGGTCCAAAAGATTCCTGTGGCTAAAGGTAAAGGTAAAGGTTCCCCTGCACATGTGTTGTAGTCGTTTCCAACTCTAGGGGCCAGTGCTCATCTCTGTTTCAAAGCTGATGAGCCAGCACTTGTCCGAGGACATCTCCATGGTCATGTGGCCAGCATGACTAGATGCCAAAGGTGCACGAAACGCTGTTACCTTCCCACCGTAGCGGTCCCTATTTTTCTACTTGCATTTTTACATGCTTTCGAACTGCTAGGTTGGCAGAAGCTGGGATGAGTAACAGGTGCTCACTCTGTTACGCGGCACTCGGGATTCAACCTGCCAAACTGCCGACCTTCTGATTGACAAGCTCAGCGTCCTAACCCACTGAGCCACCGCCTCCCTTCTCCTGTGGCTACCTTAATGCATTTTTCTCCTTTCTTATTCCATAGCTTTTCACATAACTATAGACTCTTTATCCATTTCTTTTTCTTTGCCTTAACGTCTCTCCTTCCTTCTAAATCGTGAAAGCCATCTCTCACTTTTATGTTCACACTATACACAGAGCAAGAACAGTTATCCATTATCCACTTGAACCAGGTTTTCTACTTTTCCAAACAACTGCATGTGTGTAATTCTGACTCAATCACAACCCCTTCCCAGCTCCCTGCAGCCCACTGCAGCTCCACTTACCGTCTTCCTACAGT
The DNA here is from genome assembly GCF_964194415.1 of Vipera berus. NCBI lineage: Eukaryota > Metazoa > Chordata > Lepidosauria > Squamata > Viperidae > Vipera > Vipera berus. Next base: position 18,934,774 of record NC_138206.1, read on the forward strand.
CAATTGTCTCACAGCCAGAATGGAAAAGACTTTAAATGGAGACCTTTGTGTAGGCAGGACAAGAAATATGGGCAGGGTCATGAAACCCGAGCACCTTCTATTGCCTTCAGTGGATGGAGCCAGGAAATAAAAAATGACTGTGGTTGCTAACTGAAAACAAGATCTAGTTTATTTACATTTTGCTTTAGTGCATTGAATGCTTGGCTAGCACTCGGTTTAATTATATTTTAAATTAATTACAGTTATTAAAGATGCTAAACTATATAAACAAGGAATGGGCAGTCTTTCAGTAGATGTGAACCACACTTAACATATGGCAGGGGAAGGGAGCACCCCATATTAAGTGGTGATGATGGTGATGACGCAAAGTGAGTAGGATTGAGACCATTATTTGTGGAGGAGAACCTAGGGGCATTCTTTTAAAGTGTTATCTATTCTAGATGTTTATTGTTTGGTGTATTGTTAAAAACCAGAGTGTTAGTTTTACTCACTAAATTGTGTTTAAGGAGATCTTACATATTTAAACCCTTGAAATAACAGGAATACAAAGTGCTAATTTTTAATAATTATGGTCAGAACAGTCTTGGGAATCTCACAAATAATGGGGGAGCATGAGTTGCTTACTGCTGCATAAACCATAGGCTGCACAGCACAACAGTAGTTCACATAGCACTAACTCAAGTAAACCATATAACGGGTTGCCTCCATGTATGAATCCAGCCACTAGAAAGATTAGATTTCTTTCTTTTGACTAAATTCAGTAAAATGCACAGTATGTGGCATTTGAAGGAAGACAAAATTATTAATCATGTGTCCATGCTAATCACATTATTGCTTGGTCATTCCAAGAATTTCTGCTGAAATGCAGCCAACACAACAGCTGAATGTTTTTGCTAGAAAAGTAGAGAGAGAAAATGAAGTAGCCGAAGGACCGCTCGGGACGACAGGCTAGTTAACAACAAGTTTATTTAGAGCAAGACAACAGAGAATAACTTGTCCGGCTTTTATAGCCGGCAGCTGGTAGCGAGGACCAATCAGATGTATTTATTTTGGCGCCGTGTCAGGCAGGGACCAATCAGCGTCGTCTTCTGTTGACAGCTCCGGCTTCCGCGTGGTGTGGTGTTTTGACAGCCGCGAGCTGTCAGTGGCTGCGCCTGCGCAGTTTGGCGGACGCTTTGACAGCTCAGTCTTCTTCACGGTCCGGAGTTTGACAGCCGCGAGCTGTCAGTGGAGGCGCCTGCGCAGTACGGGGAACTTTGACAGCTGTCAAAGTTCCCGCGTGTATTCCTGTCAGGCGGCTCTCCTTATATATGCTTTGACGATGCTTTTGTGCTGTTAACATATACACTCAAGGGAATGTTTACAACATGTTACATCATATATAATACACCCCTTACCCCTCCCCTGGTGCGTTTCTTTCCTCTTGGATGTTTGACCCTGCCCACTGATAGTCCTTTAGGTAGGTGGGTGGTCTTCGATTCCTGGATGATCGGCGAAGGGGTGGTGGATGGTCTGGTTCTGGTTCTTCGTTTTGGTGTTCAACTTCCTGGTTTGGGATAGGCAGCATTTCCGGTGGGGGTTGTAAGTCGGCGTTGGTTGGTTGCTCGGAATTGTGTGGCGGTTGTCTGGGTCTGAGCTGGTCAATATGGCGGCGTATGTTGCCCTGTGCCTGCGTAGCTATGAGGTATGAGATGGGCCCTGTTTGTTTTATTACTGTCCCTTGAACCCACATGTTTTTATCTGTGTATGATCTTGCCCATATTAATTGACCAGGGTTGAGTGTGCGGCCGGGGTGGGGGTGCTGTTTTTCTTCTGGGTATGTGTCGGGGTGCAGTCTGTCGAGACGTGTTATTAGCCTCCTCCCCCATCTTAATTCCGCCGGTGATTTGCCCGTCGTGGAGCATGGCATTGTGTGTTGTGACAAGAGGAACTGGCTGAGTCGCCTCTGCCAGTTCCCTTTAACGAATTTTTTTAATGCTTCTTTCGTGGATCGTACCATAATTTCAGCCATTCCGTTCGACGACGGGTGGAACGGCGCCGACGTGACCAGCCTAATACAATTCTTCGTAGCGAAGATCTGAAATTCACGAGAAGTGAATTGAGGTCCATTGTCGGAAACTATGGTGTCAGGTAGGCCGTGCGTTGCGAATATTTTTCTTAAGGCTTGAATAGTGGCTGCGGACGTTGTTTTTCTAAGGGGCGTGACTTCCAGCCATTTGGAATAGCTGTCTACTGCTATTAAGAAACTTTGGCCCTGGATAGGTCCTGCAAAATCTATATGTATACGTGACCAAGGGTTCCTTGTAGTCTCCCATTTATGGATCGGTGCCTGGGGGGGTTCGCTCCTGGTCTCCTGACAGGTATAACACCCACCTACATACTTTTCAATTTGTTTATCTATGCCAGGCCACCATACATAACTTCTAGCCATTGCCTTCATTTTTACAATTCCAGGGTGCCCTTCATGTAAAATGTGTAATGTTTGGTCTATGTTTTTCTCTGGTATGATGACCCTATTTCCCCATAGCAGGCATCCTCTATGTGTTGAAATCTCGTTTTTCCTGTTATAATAAGGTTGGAATTGGGGTTGTGGGTTTTGAGCCGGCCACCCTGTTGTGGCCCATTTGAGGACTCTGGCAAGTATTTTATCTTTTGCTGAATTATTAGCTATAATGTTTGCCGTCAGGGGGCATTCTGGAAGCTGAGAGATTGCTAAAATTTGGCTGGCTGGGGCTGGATCTGAGTCCCCGGTTTGTATGGGCAGTCTGCTGAGACAGTCAGCATGTCCCAATTCCTTACCTGGTTTATGTATTAGTTGATAAGAATAGGCTGCTAAGAACGTTGACCATCTTAAGATTCTCGGAGAGAGAATTTGTGGTGTAATTTTATTCCAAGTAAATATGCCTAGCAGGGGTTTGTGATCTGTAAATATCGTAAATGGTCTTCCATACAGATAATCATGAAATTTTTTGACCCCTGCTACTATCGCTAGGGCTTCCCTGTCAATTTGTGCATAGTTTCTTTCAGCTTTGGTCAGAGTGCGCGAATAGAAGGCTATGGGTCTTTGTGTGCCGTCCTCGAATAGGTGACTTAAGACTGCCCCAATTCCGTAGGGAGAGGCATCGCAAGCGATGCATATTGGGGTGTCTTCTCTGAAAAGGGTGATGGTTGAGCTTTGACAGATGATCTTTTTTAACGATTGGAAACTATTTTCATGTTCCTTGGTCCAGGACCAAGTTGTACCCTTGTCGAGGAGCCTATGGAGAGGCTCTGCAATAGTGGCTTTGTGGGGAATGAAAGCATGGTAAAAGTTTAACAGTCCCAAAAAGGATTGAAGCTCTTGCTTATTCCTAGGGCTGGGTGCGGTTTGAATAGCCCTTAGTTTCTCAGAGGTGGGGTGGATGCCCTGGCTATCGATTTTATACCCTAGGAATTCTGTAGAAGTGACTCCAATGGAGCACTTTTCCCGCTTAAGTTTGAGACCGGCTTCTCTGAGCCGGCTCAGCACAGCTGACAGCCTGTCAGCTAAACTAGCTTCATTTTCTCCGGCGATGAGAACATCGTCGAAATAGGGGCAGACCCCGGGTATTCCTTTCAGGGTCTTTTCCATGATACCCTGGAAGATACCCGGGGCTGCAGATATGCCGAACTGAAGCCTCTTAACTTTAAAAGCACCGCGGTGGGTGACAATAGTTTGCACTTCCGCGGTGTCGTCTGTGACAGGCAGCTGTAAATACGCCTGCGAGAGGTCAAGCTTGGCGAAAATGGTGCCAGAGCGGATGGAAGCAAATACGTCCCTTACCGCTGGCACCGGGTAAGCATGGGGGCTGAGGGCTAGGTTGACTGTCGCCTTATAGTCAGCGCATACTCTCACTTCGCCATTAGGTTTGATTGGGGTGACAATAGGGGTCTCCCAGGTTCCCCCATCTGTTGGCTCTAGCACCCCTAGACTCACGAGTCGGTCAAGCTCGTTTTCAATTTTTTCTTTGAGGGCAAAAGGTACCCTCCTAGCTCTTATTTTAATTGGTTGGATTGCTGGATTTAATTGCAGGGAAATGGGGGGACCTGTATATTTCCCTAAAGTGCCCTCGAAAACGTCGGCGTACTTTTCGCAAACGGCTTCCAGGCTGGGTGTTTGAATGGTATTAACCCCTGATAAGGCGATGCCTAGTGGAGTGAACCAGTTAAGCCCGATCAAGTTGGTACGGTTCCCTGGCGTAACTAAAACCTCCAGGGTGCCTTTGAACCCCTTATACTGTACAAGGACCTTGGCTTTCCCTTCCAACGGAATAGGGGTTTTCTGGAAGTCTGCAAGGTGAACCTGAGTTTGTTTCAGGGGAATTTGTCTTCGGCCTTTCTGACAGATCTCCTGATAAGTAGTTAGCGAAATTAAGGAGACCGCTGACCCTGAATCCACCTCCATGTGGCAAGGCACCCCCTGAATTCTGACCCAGACCTTAACCTTGGAACTTATGCAGTTTACCCTATCGATTGTCTCAACCCGGTTGCCTGGTGGGGTTTCCCTGTTGGCCTGGGCAGCTGGCCTACCTGGGGGGTTTGCCTCCACCTCATTGACGTTGTCCCGGCCCTTGCTGCGGCACACCGGCTTGATGTGGCCAGTCTTCCCGCAGTTGTGGCATTTTGCGTTCCTAAAGCGGCAGCTTCCACGGGCATGGTTGCCCCCGCAGCTGGCACAGGCGGCTCGTTGCACGTAACGCGGGGGTGGCGGTGGTGGGTCCCTGACTCCTCGGCGGTCCGACGTTTTTCCCCTCCTCGGCTGTCGGTGCTCCATCCTGCGCTGTAGGGCTTCTCCATCGGTGAAATCTACCGACTCTCCGCTGTCGCTGAAGGTTGCGCTTTCCTGGTAGACGGTCGCCGGGGTCTCTGGGGTCGTGTTCGTCGGCTTCTTTTTGTGGCTGTGTTCATATGCCATGATCTCCCTGGTCAGCTCAGCCAGATTCATGTCAGGTTTGGACGTCAGTTTTTTTTGTAGCTTCTCGTCCCTCAGACCGATCACCACCTGGTCCCTGATGCGGTCTTCCAGGTCGGGGAAGCAGCAGTTCCGCGCGGCGTGTCTGACCCCGGCGATGAACTCGTTGGCGGGCTCGTCCTGCCGTTGTTTCTTTTGTGCGAATTGCACCCGCCAGTACAGTTCCGAGCGAGCCGGCATGTAGTACTTGTTCAGCTGGTCCACCAGGTCCGCGTAGGAGACGTCCGTGATGGGCACTGGGCTGAACAGCCCGACGGCTGCGTCGTACACCGGGGGCCCGCTGATGTACAGCAGGGCGGCGGCCTTTGCTCGGTCGTCAGTAATTTTGCTGACGAGGAGAAATCCTTCAACTTGGCCGAGGTGTGATTGCCATCTCTCGGGATGGCGGGTATCAAACTCCCTCACACGGCCGAAGTTTGCCATGTCGTCCGGTCCTGGGTTGCTCCGATGGAAGTTAAAACTTCCGTGTCAGCTCTTGCCGGGAACTCTCTTCCTCGGCCGTGACTTCAGCTCCGGAGCGATCCCACCTTCGTCGCCAGTGAAGTAGCCGAAGGACCGCTCGGGACGACAGGCTAGTTAACAACAAGTTTATTTAGAGCAAGACAACAGAGAATAACTTGTCCGGCTTTTATAGCCGGCAGCTGGTAGCGAGGACCAATCAGATGTATTTATTTTGGCGCCGTGTCAGGCAGGGACCAATCAGCGTCGTCTTCTGTTGACAGCTCCGGCTTCCGCGTGGTGTGGTGTTTTGACAGCCGCGAGCTGTCAGTGGCTGCGCCTGCGCAGTTTGGCGGACGCTTTGACAGCTCAGTCTTCTTCACGGTCCGGAGTTTGACAGCCGCGAGCTGTCAGTGGAGGCGCCTGCGCAGTACGGGGAACTTTGACAGCTGTCAAAGTTCCCGCGTGTATTCCTGTCAGGCGGCTCTCCTTATATATGCTTTGACGATGCTTTTGTGCTGTTAACATATACACTCAAGGGAATGTTTACATCATGTTACATCATATATAATACAGAAAAGGTGTAAAATGTCCTGTAAAACGTGCACATTTTCAAAACTAAAAACTCCCTTAGCCCATTAAGTTCTTGATTTTGAAAAAGTAGACATTTTTATTTAGTTAATTATTTTTCCTACTTATCTTATATAGTAGTGGTTTCTGTTATATAGGAGCCGTGGGGACACAGTGGTGAGAATGCAGTACTGCAGGATAATTCAGCTCACTGCCAGGAGTTTGTATAATAACATTTGTATAGTCAATGAATTTTTCAATGAACCGTGAATGGCTTTCAATCAAATACAATAAATCAATTAAACTTTTTGTTGTTGTTGGGTTGTTAGTCTTTGTTACCTCTTTATTAGGGAACGTAATGCTTTTTGCTTTTCTTTGGAGTGCTCATCCATAACTTTTCAAAATTTTGTACAAGCAAAACATTACAACTTAGCAGAATGTACAAAATTTTGAAAAGTTATGGATGAGCACTCCAAAGAAAAGCAAAAGCATTACGTTCCCTAATAAAGAGGTAACAAAGACTAACAACCCAACAACAACAAAAAGTTTAATTGATTTATTGTATTTGATTGAAAGCCATTCACGGTTCATTGAAAAATTCATTGTCTATACAAATGTTATTCATTTTTTCTGCAGAACCCACTGAATAGTTATCTGTCCTAAATTCGTCAGCTGTTTTTTCTTAACATGGTTGACGAGATCAGTTAAAGATCGAAATTTGCAACAGATAGCCCAATATTTTAAAGAAATGTTGTATATATTGTATAAAATTTCCATGTTTTTTAGAACTTTTGAACAAGTTGTGGCCATGGCAGCGTTCATATGGTCAATGTTCCCTGCCAGCTTACCACAAGTAAAGTCAATAGGAAAACCTACAGGAAATCAGAAGTTGCTCCACCCCCACTACTTTTTTTGCCTCTCATGATTATTCTGTTTATCTGTTTAGGTAAGTAAACACTGACTTATTAATGAAGTTCATTTGCCATTAAAGTTATTTTTCTGTTTATGATATGTACCTCCTTAAATGATCACAAAACTGAACAGCATTGCAGTAAAAAATATGGTCAGTTGAAAATTAAAGGTTTATTCTGATCACATTAGACCAGGCATGTCAAACTCGTGACGTCACGTGACGTCGCGCGATGTATCGGAGCTTTTTCCCCATTGCCAGCAATGGGGTGGGTGCGGTTTCGTCATGACACGTCCGGCCCGCAGGCCGGCAGTTTGACACCCCTGCATTAGACTGACTCCATTTTCTCGAAAAATGGTCCAATGGGTCACAAGGTTGCTTACACTAAGCTGCAAACACACATAACCCACCATTACGACCATTACCAATCTTTGCCTCTCAAAGTGCAACCATCAGGTGCATCTGGATGGGGAGGAACAGACTTCAACTCAACCCCGACAAGACTGAGTGGCTCTGCATACCTTCATCCCAGGTTTATTCGGATATTCCATCTCTTTCTATGGGGGGTGAACTATTACCCCCCCCCCGTAGATAGGGCTCGCAACTTGGGAGTCCTCCTAGATTCACGGCTCACCTTGGAAGATCACATAGTGGCTGTGACTAGGGGGGCTTTCGCCCAGGTTCGCCTGGTGTGCCAGTTGCGGCCCTATCTAAGCCGGGATGATTTATGCACGGTCACTCACGCGCTCGTGACCTCTGTTAAGGAATTTATTGTGCAGAGGTCTCCTTGTGCTACCAAAGAGTTGCACAGACAAGGAAGGGCACTGAGAGCAGTAAAAGTCACACAAGAATACACTGAGTTATAAAAACAAAAAGTAGTTTACTTTTGAGGTGGTGTAAGAACAAAAATGCACAGTCAAAAAATAAACAGTCCAGGTCATAAACAATAGCAACAGTCCAAGTAGCAATCCAAACTACAAAGTCTTCTTACCAGTCCAGAGGTCAAATACACAGTTCAGCTTACAACAGTAGTAAACCAACAGCAGAGCAAAAACAGTAATAGTAGAGATCAGTGAATTCAGAGAGAGAGAGAAGCTACGTTCCTAGCTTCCTCTTATGGCCATGAGAACACTTACACACCCATTGGCCAATTAACAACTTAAAGACATAGCATTATGGTTAATATATTTTCAACCCAACATTGTAGGCTAGCACCATATGCCTAACATTCTCCCCTTTGGGTAGAATAATATATAACTCTTACAATCTTATGCACATTCTTTCACAATTAGCATTGTGTTTCACAGCACTTTGTACCTTCGTAAAATGGTCTGCAATATTTACATCAGATGGACAATACTCTAACTGTATTAATTTATCTTTGACACATTGTCTGACATTTAAATAACGAAGATCAGTATGTTTAGATCTTGTTCTTACTGCAGCATTATTAGCCATCTTTATTGCAGCTTGATTGTCCTCATATACAATAAATGGATCATTTACATTTAAACCCATATCTAACAATAATTGTTTGTACACTAGCAGTTCTGTACATAACACTGATAAACATGAAAATTCAGCCTCCATTGTAGATAAGCTTATGTGTTTTTGTCTAATAGACTTCCATCCAATCAAAGAATCACCCAACATTACAGCCAACCCTGAAGTAGATTTACGAGTGTTTGTATCAGAGGCAAAACTCGCATCTGCATATGCAGTAAGGATTAACTCACGATTTGGCTCTAGATATAACGAGTAGTGAATAGTTTGCTTCAAATACCTTAATACCCGTTTAGCTGATTGCCAGTGTCTAACAGTTGGATTATTGTTGTACCTAGCTAATTGATTTACACAGTAAGAAATATCAGGTCTAGTCCAATTACTCAGATACATAAGACTTCCTATCAAAGATTGGTACATAGTCTTATCAAATACAGGACTCTCCACATTAGTGTCCTTAAAATCCATAGCCATCGGAGTTTTTGCTGGTTTACACATTTCCATGTTGTATCTCTTTAATAACTGAGATATTTTACTGGCTTGTGACACCTTAAAACCCCTATTTGTTTTCACAATATCTAACCCCAAATAGTGGCTAATTTCTCCAAGATTTCTAATTGTGAATTTATTTTGCAATCTTGAAATGATAGTTTGTGCTTCTAACTCAGTTTTTGTTATTATTGCAATATCATCTGTGAATAATAAAATAAAAGATAATGCTCTGTTGTGTTCTCTTCTAAACAAACAAGGATCAGCATTACTGGCTACAAAACCTAATGCACTCAACTCATTAACTATACATTTGTTCCACTCATAGCCTGATTGTTTCAATCCATAGAGGCTTTTCTTTAATTCCCAACAATCATGGTCTCTATCACTGGTCAATCCTGGTGGTATTCTTAAATAAATAGTATGTTGCAATGGAGCATGTAGATATGCAGTTTCAACATCTACATGATTAACCATATATTGGTTTTTAGCCGCCCATACTAAAGCTGCTCTTAAAGTAGTTGCCCTTAGACTGGGTGCAAACACTTCGTCATAATCCTCAGTAGTTTGGGCAAAACCTTGTGCAACCAAACGTGCCTTATGGGTTATAGTTCCATCTACTCCTTTCTTTATCTTATATATCCATTTACAACCTATAGCTTGCTCACCATGTGGCAGTTTTGCTTTCTGATAAACCTTAAGATTCTGCAAAGACTTCAACTCCCTGTTCATTGCAGCTTTCCATGATGCCTGTTCCTTTTCAGGATACATCCTGATCTCATCATAGTTAGATGGCTCTACACTAACTTGACATACTATACTAGCTTCATAGCGATCAGGTGGATGTCTGATACGCATTGAACGCCAAGGAATTACAGGGCTTTGAATTTCTGTCTCCTTTCCTTCCTCTGATTCATCTTTTATCTCCCCTATCTCCTCTTCATCTTTTATATTTACAGGAGATGTATTATCATTACTAGTTACGTTATCAGAGGAGTCCTCAAACACTAGAGGATCAGTATTAACAGTTTCTTGCTCTAACCTATCCCAACCAACGTGCTCAAGGAATTTTGCACTAGCACTGTTATATACATTAGTTGTGCCTCGTTCCCAGAAACGATAGGATCTGTGGTTAGCTTCGTAACCTACGAAGTATAATTGCCTAGCCCTATGTTGGCCTTTACTCCTGAGTTGTGCAGGAATGTGGACCCAAGCTGGGGTGCCAAATGTGTGCAGGTAATCAAGGTTTGGTCTTCTACCATGCCATATAGTATATGGTATTTTACCAGTAGAAGTATTAACAACTATATTCAGAACATGGTTTGCACATTTTGCTGCCTCCCCCCACAGTCTATCTGTTAAGCCTGAATCTCTTAACATAGTTCTCATCATGGCTTGTAACGTTTGCCCACGTCTCTCAACAAAAGCATTATGTTGAGGCCTATAAGGGGCTGAATGTTTATGCTCAATGCCAGCTGATTGTAGCATATCAACAAAGCGCTTGTTTGTAAATTCAGTACCATTATCAGTAATTATGCACTGTACCTTTCTCTTTGTTTTTCTCTCCACAAACCTCAGCCAGTTTGCAAATTGTTGGAAAGTGTCTGCCTTTGACTTAAGCAGATAACAAAATCCATAACGAGAGTAGTGGTCAAGGATACTTAAAATATAACATGACCCTCCTAAACTTTGTTTCATGGGTCCAATTAAATCAGCAAACACAACCTCCAAAGGTACAGTTGTTTTGAAGCTGTTTATCCTGTTTGCAGGAGTTGCCTTGCTCTTTTCCTGACTACAAGCATTGCAATTCAAATACTTACTACATGGCTTCAGTTTAATTCCTTCTACTAATTCCACTGTTTTACGTAGTGAGTTAAAGTTTACATGCCCTAACCGCCTATGCAATAAATGTATACACTCATCATGTGGCTTCTTGTTCTCACATATCGAGTTAGCTTTAACTGTACTAACCTGGTTACTTGTGAGAACGAATAAACCATTTTTCAAATTTGCAGTTACACAGGTTCCATTCCTCTCAATAGTGCATTGCTCCCCTCTGAATGTTACCACAAACCCAACTTTAACCAATTCCCTTACAGATAACAGGTTGAATCTTAGTTTAGGTATATATAACATAGGTAACTGTTCATCAATGCATGGACAATAGGAATTACCTTCACCAGAGGCCTTCATCCTCCAACCGTTTGCTAGTGAAACATATTGGTTGCTGTTTTTCATATTAACAAACCTCTTTTTCACTTTGGTAATGCATTGTGAAGCCCCACTATCAACAACCCACAATTCATTATTTCTGGATGTTGGTTCACCAGAAATAGCCAAACCAATGCACTTCTTAGCCTTCCCACTGCTATTTACATTCTGTTTTTTACCCTTTCTACAGAATTTGGCTATATGCCCTATAGCCCCACAAGAATAACATTTCTTGACGTTGTAAACAGTGGTAAATGGCTGCTCCTCTCGTGGCTGTGTCTCTCTCAGCTGGTCTCTGTCACGCCTTCTTCTGGACTCTTCCAGCAGTCTCCCAGTAATGTTAGTCAATGTCAGTTCCTCTCTGGTCAGGACTTCCAAAGAAAAAACATACTCATCATAACTCTCATCCAAAGATGACAGAATAATGTAGACCTGATGCAACTCTGAAAAAATCAGCTCCTTTTCATGAAGCTCTTGAAAAGTTGCCTTCATGTAATTTAAATGGGTCAGCATATCTCCATTCTTCTGCAGACGAGCCCTAAACAGCTTACGTGTAAGGTGTATATGTGCACCCACACTGTCACGAACATAAAGCCTTCGCAAAACATCCCAACACCTAGCAGCAGACTCCTCACCACGAATATGGACAAGCTGCTGGTCATTCAGTGTTAGTCCAATAATGCAAAGAGCTTTCTCGTTGCTTCGTTTAAAGTCGTCTAACTTCTTTGCATCCTCTTCATCATCTGGATCCCAAGCAGTAGTATCTGGTGGGTTATTTACAACAGCCCATAGTCCTTCCTTGCGCAAAAGCAAGCAGCATTTCGTGGACCAGGAAACATAGTTTGTCCCATCCAACCGGGTTATCCAGGAGCTGCCTGACAACAGTTCCTGTGCCATTTTACACCAAATAGCTAACACAAACTCAGCTAGGAATACTGTGTGAACTTACTCTCAGTACAGGCCTGGTAATGACCTATAAAGCCCTACATGGCATGGGTCTGGATTAACTACGGCAGTACCGGCTGCCGGCATCAACTTCCCTCCGCCCTGTGCGTTCCCACAGAGAGGGCCTCCTCAGGGTGCCACCGGTCAGAGAATGCCGATTGGTGGCCCCCAGGGGGAGATCCTTCTCTGTGGGCGCCCCGGTGCTATGGAATCAGTTACCGGTTGAGCTCCGGATGGCGCCCGATCTTCGCTCCTTTCGCCGCGATCTAAAAACATATTTGTTCGAACAAGCCGGCCTGGCCTAATGGGGGATTGGTGGGGTTTTTATTGTATTTCATTGGGGTCTTTTTTAACTATGTATTAATTGTTTTTAGTGGGCATTTATTTAATTATTTTTTAACTTTTGTAATTCTGTTTTTTATTCTTGCCCTGTTCACCGCCCTGAGTCCTTCGGGAGAAGGGCGGTATAGAAATATTAATAAATTAAAATAAATTAAATTAAATCAACAACTTAGTTAAGCAAATTGATGCAACAGAACCTCCAAGCCCTTGGACGAGAGAAACAGCAAAGACCTCAACAAAGGTCCTTCAAAAGCAACTCCATGCATGTCTTAACTGAAAATAATTGAACTGGGCCTTATTGAAGAGACAGCTGACCCATATTTTCTTATTGGAAACAATTTTCTGATCTCTTGAGTTTGATGGAAAAAAATGCAGATGTTTCATTACCAACTAGGGGACATCTTCAGTGCTAGAAGGGAATGGGTTTGATGGTGGAGGTGTAGTTTTCCTCTTGGAAGTTTATTGATCAAGCTTTTGCTTAATGCTTGTCTGATTTGGTAGTTCCTTGCTTGCTGATTCATTGTTGGTCTAGTATTATTGCTTACTGGTTCATTGTTGGTCTAGTATTAATACCAGTTAACAAAAGGATACATCTCCCTAGTGCAGGGGTGTCAAACTCGCAACATCACGTGACGTGTCATGACGTATCGTGACTTTTTTTCCATTGCCAACAATGGGATGGGCGCAGTTTCAGCATGACGCATCCGGCTCATGGGCCAGCAGTTTGACACGACTGCCCTAGTGGAATCAGCCTTGAGGTCATGTTGGAATAAGCAGCTGATGGTTCCCCATTTTCAGAAAATCAAGGGGGCTGATTGTCTTTCACTTCCAGACCCCTAGAAAGGCCAGCTCTTTGAGATCAAATCAACTCCTAGCTATCTTCAAGAAGAAGCTCAGGACAGACAATTTATAGAGAATGTTTGGATCAGTGCAACACATTCTTTTGTTATTTATATTTAGGCATTTTAGCTACATTTTTTTATTACAAACTGGATTTTTGTCTATTTGTAGGCAACCAAGAGTCTGATTATGTTGGCATGATGTAGAAATAAAATCAATAAATACATAAATAAAAAAATCAAAGCAAATGAAAGGCATGGGATTGGAAGAGAGATTATTTTATGTAATTGTTTAAAGAACAGAAAAGGGATATTTGGGATAAGTGATTATTTGTAGGCTTCGTTTAGGAAAAGAATAAATAAACCCAAAGAAATACATATGTATTGCTGTGGCTCAAACCTGGCTATTTAAAGAAAGAAATGCCTTTGAAGATGCAACATAATTTTATTTCCATGCAAGCAATCAGAAACATGATGTTACAGTTTGGTGCTGTGACTTGGATCAAAACCAAGATGAGAGGGGAGATAGTCAATCACTTGCGATGCTTAAGGTTTCTGCTACCTCCCTTAGGCCTCCCCAATCTGGACTGTTTGAAGAGGTAACACCTGGGGGGGGTGTTACCTTGTACTACCACATTATGCCCAAACACACCCTTTATTCTCAAGTTAATAAAGGTAAAGGTAAAGGTTCCCCTGCACATGCGTGCTAGTTTTTTCCAACTCTAGGGGCCGGTGTTCATCTCCGTTTCAAAGCCGAAGAGCCAGCGCTTGTCCAAGGATGTCTCCATGGTCATGTGGCCAGCATGACTAGATGCCAAAGGCGCACGGAACGCTGTTACCTTCCCACTGTAGTGGTCCCTATTTTTTTCTACTTGCATTTTTACGTGCTTTTGAACTGCTAGGTTGGCAGAAACTGGGACGAGTAACAGGCGCTCACTCTGTTACGCGGCACTCGGGATTCGACCCACCAAACTGCCAACCTTCTGATCGACAGGTTCAGTGTCCTAACCCACTGAGCCACTGTGTCCCTCTCAAGTTAATATTTAACTATAATTAACAGTCCTTGAAAATGCATAGCAAAAGTACATTTATAGATGAGGAAACATTAACAGCAGTAAAAATTCACATCATTGAGTGCTGTGTCATCACCAGAACCCTGTGAATCCTCCACCCTTGTTCTTATCCCACATATGCCACCTGAGACGCAGCAATCACTCCATGGGCCAAATTTACCCCACATCGTGCCATAGCCTATCGGCCTAGTACCATCACTGCATTTGAACTGGATGTTGTTAGCTGCTGTATCATCATGAATTCCTTGACGTGGTTCCACTCTCAGAGAAAAAGAAATCAGGTAGCCTGTGGAGCAGTATTGTTTTTTGGTCCAGGTTCCCCACCTATCAAAAACGACAAACAGATTCAGGCATAATGGCTAAAATATTGGGCTAGGAATCAAGTTAAAGTCTATATTTGGTTATCAACATTCATTAAATAATTCTATCAATAATAGTTGACATTCAACCTAACTCTTTGGGCTATTGTAGGGGGAAAAATTGGAATCAAGGGGTCTTGTGGCTGCTGGCATAAACTCCTAGGAAAAATGGGATAAAGAATACTATATCTCTTTCCCAAGACTTCTAATCCATGTCATGTTCAGAATCCATTACATCAGGGGCTTCTCATTCTACAAATTGTCTTGCAATATTGAGGCACCCTTTCCCCTGAAAAGAAGACTCTTGCCTTCTATTACGCTTGAATGAATTAATTCCCCCCCTAGTGAAGAGGTGAGTCATTATTCAGCTAGCAAGGTCTCTGTGGAAATTCAGTGCCTCGTTTTCTTACTGGAAGTCTATCTCATTTTCCCTGGTTACATTAAACATGGCATGCCACACAAAGATTGAGTGCCCCCTCTGGCTGCCATGTGGCCCTTCCCCATGGGGAGAAAGGAGTTTGCAATAATATCCCATACTGTATGTCCAATGCTGCCCTAATTTCACATATGACATTAATAACAGCCACACTTCTGTCCTTCAGAAACAGCACAGCACTGCAGCCCATATCGCCTGACAAGGAGAGTCATAACAACAGCAGACAGATTCATAGACTGTACAGTGGGAGAGTTGTGTGGAAGACTAAAGTCCATAAGATCTCTTGATGAAGTGAATGCATGTCAGGGAAGAAGAATGGAAGGGAAGGAAAGAGATACACTTATTATGGCCCACAAACTATTAGCTACACCACTGCACCACTCAGGAACACAAAAATTTCTAGTCCCAGTTTCAGCATCAGCTGTTCATTCAGAGAATGAGCTTCCCCTTCTGAAACCAACAAAGTTAACTTTCAGGATTGGGTAGCAGTGAACTAAGCATCAATCATCTCTCCCATTTTTTATGACAAGAAAATGAAATATGATCTGAAAGTCAGTTACTCACGGTCCAACTTTAGACTCAACTGTTGTATTGCCATCGTTACAGTACAAGCGGATTCCATTCAGAGCTGTATCGTCACCTGCCCCTTGATTTTGTTCCACCTAAGAAAATATGATCCTGATAAAGTTCTAGATCAGCCTTTTTCCCCTTGCTGTCCTTCAGATTTCAATTCTCAGAAATTCCAACATTAACCTGTAAATATTGGAGAATGAATTGGATCCAGATGAAATCTGCCACACAATAATACTCCACACCAAACTCAGTGGTGCGATTCAGCCAGTTCGCATGAGTTCGGCCAATCCGGTAGCTAATTTTTTGTTGCCCAGGCCCAGAATGGACTTCCAGAAGTGGCTTCCACACAGAGAACCGGTTGTTCACATATTTGAATCCCACCACTGGCCGAACTCAATACCTTTCTTTAATTATAGAATCAAAAGTGTAAAGCACCCACACAATTACTTCTTGATTGCCTCTTTAAAAAATAATGAAAAGCTGAAGAACTAATTTCAAGAGAATATTTAGAAATAAAGGAGCATCAGAAAAGTAAACTTTTACCTTCAGGGAGAAGCCATGAGCATAGCCCTGAGGGCAAACCATTTTTCGGCCCCAGTCACCCCAACAACCCCCATTTGGCACAGAAAGCACATCTGAAAACATTCGGGCTTCAGTATTCCACAGGCAGCATGAGATGGTCAAGAGAAGAGCAGTGCTAGCAGAAAGATCCATGGAAACCAATCGGATTCTTGAAACAGAAATGTCTTCAGAAATTACAGCATCCTAGAAACAGGAATCATTTATAAAGTATCCACAGTACCACCCTCATGAAATCATGCTTTTAAATTCTTTTGTTTTGTACCTTTGCATCAGTCTTAATTCCAGGGAACTGCCTGGATTTGAGCCTGCAGTTTCCTAGGTAAGATTTCAGAAATGGTTTGTCACTGTCTCCTTCTCCTAGAGCTGAGATAGAGGGACTGGCCCAGTTGGCTTTGTACCCAAGACATGACTAGACAGGGCTTTTTTTCTCATAGAACGCTCAGAACGGAGTTCCGGCACCTTTTTTGGATGGAACCTTGTAGGGTAGGCAAGACGGGTTGTATGACATGAGTGAGTTCCGGCACCTTTTTCTTTTACAAAAAAAGCACTGTGACTAGAGCACCAGTCAGTCCCCAGTCTGGTGTGTTAACCAATATACTAAACTGGCCTCTACAATTAGCATCTTAGAGGATTTATGGCTCATAGCAAGAAACCAGAAAGTGAGGTTAACAATAAATTCAAATAAATAATTTTCTGAATCTTGCTGCAACTTTAATTTCTACAAAATCAGTCTGAGGTGCTGAGCTGATACTGAGAAAGATATGTCAAGAACCTGTTTGCATAATTTCTATAATTTAAACAATTTGTTGCAAGTCAAAATGCCTTCTATCCTTGCATTAATGGACTCATTTCTGCTTATCTCCTCTACATTGCCTTTTAGTACAAATTTCAACACAGTAAGAGTAAAAAAACCGGTAATAGAATGGATCCAAATTTGATCTTTGACACCACACAATAAGTAAAACCAAAAATTAGTAAATATATAATCACTGTGTGATGTTGAGCCAGTTAGTCCCTCACATCTCAAGGTTCCTGCCAAAACTGTTGGAAAAAATGAGGAAAAAGCTATTAGTTGAGCCATTAGGAGTTCCTGAATGGAAAGAGTGGAAATAACTAAATAAGTAATATGACTGGCCCATCGAACTGAGTAAATACTGCTTTTGGACTCTATGTAAGTGCCTAGAAATCCTAAAAGGCCAGTTTTACCTTCTGACCCATGGGTTCTATTGGGACTAGTCTTGCCCACAAGGCCATCACTTTGTACATAGAGGAGATTGCCAAGCCGGCCATTTTGCAAGTGTGTCCATCACATATGTCATGGAAAAACCCAATGAAAAACGCAAAACGATAATTCTTACTTTAAGATTCAGAGGTTTCTTTCAGCAATAATTTGGAACATAGACAAACATCACAACATCACTTACATTAGCAAGGACAGCTATTGGCCAATGGCAATGGCAATAGCTCTGGTCTCAATCTCTTATACCCTTCCCCATCCTAAAACTGCAGACAGCAATCTTACACTTTCTGCTGATCCTCTGTTGAACATAACTTTCCACATTACGTACATTGGAACTCACATCCATCAGCTACTTTCAGCTCCCTATTTCTCACAGTTCCCGTCCTTATGTTCTAAATATATTTAAAACAAGCAAGCTTAGCAAAATCATATTAAGTAAAGTACAGTTGCAATTGGGATTACAAATATCTCTTTCGGATTGTAAAACTGAGCATAGCACAAACATTTGGTTCAATACTTTTTTCATGAGGCCTGATTTAGTTCACCTGGGCTTAAACCTTGCATAGAAAAACAATAGCCAATATTTTCATTTTCCACACATGTTTCAGCATTCAAAATTGGCCCGTGTGACAAAAGATTGTATTTTGCTATCTTTATGTTGTTTTCTCCTTTCTTACTTTGCAGCTTTTCTATTTCACATTCTATAGACCAGGGGTCTTCAAACCTGGCCCTTTTATGACTTTGTTTTAGATCCACCTGAGGAATTGCTGGGGATTGAAGTCCACAAGTCATAAAAGGGCCAAGTTTGAAGGCCCCTGCTATAGACTCTTTAGCCTTTTCTTTTTCTTTGCCTTATTTGCTCAGTCTCTCCCTCCTTCTGAAACATGAAAGGCATCTCTCACTTTTATGCTCTAATACTTAGAATAAGAACAGTTATCCATATTCCACTAGAGCCACTTGTACTTTCTACTGTTCCAAGCAACTAGATGTGGGTAATTCTGATTCAATCACAACTCCTGTTCTCCCTTCCCTGCCCTCTGCAGCCCTCTGCAGCTCCACTTACCGTCTTCCTGCAGTTAATTTTCCTACAGCCAGAATGGGAAAGACTTTAACTGGAGACCTTTGTGTAGACAGGACAGAAGTAAGGGCAGGATCATGAAACCTGAGCACCTTCTGCTGCCTTCACTGGATGGAGCCAGGAAATAAAAAACTAATTGTGCTTGCTATCTGAAAATAAGGTCTAGTTTATTTGCATTTTGCTTTAGTCCACTGAATGCTTAGCTGATGCTTGGTTTAATTATATTTTAAATTAATTACATTTATTAAAGATACTGAACCATACAAACAAGGTATGAGCTGTGAACCACATTTAACATCTGGCAGGGGAGGGGAGAGTCCCATGTTAGGTATGGTGGTGGTGGTGGTGGTGGTGGTGGTGGTGATGATGATGATGATGATGATGATGATGATGATGATGCAGAGTAGGATTGAGACCATTATTTATGGCAAGCTTAGTGGTATTTTTTTATAGTATTGGTATATTACATTAGGTATATTGTGAGAACTTAGAGAATTTCACTCACTAAATTGTGCAGAGAGATTTTATATATTTCTACCCTTGAAATAACAGGAAGTCAAAGTGCTAATTTTTAATAATTACAGTCAGAAGAGGTTCGGGAATCCCATAAATGATGGGGGGAGGGGGCACAAATTGCTTAATTCTGAAATAAGTCATAGTTTGAGCACCACAACAGTAGTCCTCATAGGACTAACTCAAACAAACCATATCATGGCTTACCACCATGTATGTATTCTGCCATTAGAAAGAATAGATTTCTTTCTTTTTACTAAACCCAGTAAAACACACAGTATTGTGTGTGGTATTTGAGGGAAGACAAAATTATTAATCATGTGTCCATGCTAATCATATTATTGCATAGTAATTCCAAGAACTGTTGCAGAGATGCAGCAGACTCAACAACTGTGACTGTGCAGAATGTTTTTTGCTAGAAAAGATTTTTTAAAAGTGTGTAAAATGCCCATTAAGTTCTTAGTTTTGAAAATGTACACATTTTTATTGATTTAATATTTTTTATATTTATCTCATATATATCTCTTTGCATGACAATATAGATCTTTTTCTCCAGAAGAATTAACCAAGAAATTCTACTGAATGTACATTTACTGTCTTTAAGTTTTGAAATGGATATCAACTCTATAATGAGCATGGCTGCAGCCATTTTTTCTTCTCATTCTAGGCTGCCACATAGAACAGAGGGAGGGGGGTTGCCCAGGTGCTTTGTTGGTCAAAATAATCTTTCATCCCGTGGTAACCAAGGTCATCTACTCCTCCTGCGACCAGGGACTGGGTGTTGCATAAAAAAGCCCGCCAAATGAAAATATTGGCAGATGTAGTTGCTTGCATAGATTTGTGGGATGGGACATTATATTTTGTAATTGGGTAATTGTTACTTGTGTATTCAGACTTGGTTTCACTTTTGACCGTGCTGATACTTTGTAACTAATAAACATGTTCTTTGAAGAATTTTCAAGCCTCGGAGTTCTGCTTTACTCATCTCTGTCTGTCGGAACCATGACAATGGATTATTCAGGTGGATCTAAAACAAATGCTGAAGCTAACTGCTCAAAGTATATTTTTTAAACTAATTGCTGAAACTAATTGCTGACATGATGTCTGAAAATTAACTGTCAGAACGAATTGCTGAACTATCTCATGGTGAAATAATAATCTCTGGAAACTTTTTAAAATCAGTTTTAGTCAATCTGCCATATTTAGTGTAACTTATGACCTGAAGAGAACATGCCCTAAGATCTTGTTCCAAGAAACATTTTGTTTGGATTGTATGGACCTCTGAAAAAGCCTAGCAATGGTATTTATCAAGAACATTTTGATGGCAAGTGAGGAGTGACTGCTGTTATTCAGTTAACAAGGAATGGGAAGGGGAAGGATTGAGAAGTATTTTCTTTATGATGCAGAAAAACAAAGGCATTCTGCTTCTATTGCTTTATATTTTTCTATTTGTTTGGAAACTAGTTGAATTGACAAGAGTAATTAATGTGCAACCCAATCCTCTTGGATCTTCCTGAAGCTCTTCATCTTTCTGCATCCTTTATTTTAGATCAAAAGTCAGTCATTGGAGTACCTATCTTAGTTCATAAACTCTAGGCATCACCAGATGTTTCCTCAGACATGTCAAGTTTCCAACGGAATGAGCTTTTCAAAGGACTCTGAGGCATTGTTTACCTTAAAAGTCTTATATTAGCCCTATAACAGCGACAAAGCTTACTAAGAGAAGCTGGAGTCTGAATTCCACTCCCCTTAGCACAATATGTTAACCAAAATTCTCCTCCTTTTCATTGCTGTCATAAACCACATTCTCCAATTAATTTGAAGGGTCAGTTTTCCCTTCTGTTAGACAACCCGCCAAATTCTTATCTTCTCTTATTTCATAACGGCCTTGAGAGACATTCTTCCTCCTCCCTCCCAGCAATAACTAATTCTAGCTTTAACAGTAACACACAAGTTTAACATATGAAATAGCTGCTTCTTCATCTTTTGTCAAAGCAAGAACATTCAATGTTAGCAACGTTGACACTCTCAGTATTGTCTCCTCTTTCTCCAGACTCAAAAATACTTTTTATCCAACTTTTTTTTTAACAGTAGATTCTCAACAATTCCCCCAAATTTAAAAAAGCTGTTCCAGAGCTGTGGGATGATCAGAGTTTTTCTTTAAAACAATCAAGACACAAGGTTTTCTCCCCTTCCTCATTTTTATTTTTTCTTTCTTTATGTTAGATCTTTTATGATTTTTTCCCCCTCAAAAATGGCAGAAACTACTGATTTTCCATAGTTCTGACTGGAATTCTCAAAGGTTGCTCCCAGAACCCAGAAATAGTTTCAAAATAAATTCTGAGACTATGGAACAGGGTTTAGATGATCTGTCTTTGTTATGCCGTTGCTTCATAATTTGTTTGTAGGCCGAGTTTAAAATGTTGCTCCTGACATTTAAACATGAACCTCTTGAGACCCAAGTGTTTACATGAAGAGCCTAGGTTCACATGGTGAGGCACTCTCCAGAGGCTCCTAAGTGAATTGTGATATATAATAGTGAAACAACCATGTTAATTTTCCACAATGTTTTCCAGACAGAGGCAACATCAAAGCTAAGCATTTGCTCATCAGGATGGCGCACAGCTTTGATACCTCAAATCTTCCAAAAAAATGTGTTCAGCTCATTTAAGAAGTCTGTGCAGCCCTTGCATTTCGATAGAGACACTGTGATGGCCTGGATTCCTTGCCACATCCACCTGGTGTTTGTTGGGTCCTGAAAAATGTTCTGAACTTTCTGACAACAGGCTTGCTTTGCTTTTTTATGGTGTTTTTCATATTAGCCCCTGGCTGTTCTAAGTGCCAGCATATCACGGATTTAAAAGCCACATTCTGTGATATTTGGTTTAAATGATTATTTGTAGGCTTCACCTAAGAAGAAAACTCTCTTGTAGCTCATCTTCAATATCTTATAAAAAAAATCAAAAACCTTCTTAGCATCAATTCTCTTTGGTTCTTAATCAATCCTGGCCTAGTTATAGTTTATTTTCTCTAATATTTCTGTATTCTTTGTAATGAAATGCAGAGTTCAAGAATAAATAAACTGAAAGAAATACATATGTATTATTGTGGTCCATACCTGGCTCATTGAAGGAAACCAATGACTTTGAAGATGCAACATAATTTTATTTGCATACAAGCAATCAGAAACATGATATTACAGTATCATGAGAAGGGAAACAGTCAATGTTTGAGGTTTCTGCTACCTTCTTTAGCCCTCTCCAATCTGGACTGTCTGAAGAGGTAACACCTGGGGGTGGTTACCTTGCATGACCACGTTTTGCCCAAACACACTCTTTATTTTCAAGTTAATATTTAACTATAATTAACAGTCTTTAACAATACATAGCAAAAGAATATTGATAGATAAGAAAACATGTATCAACTGTTAACAGCAGAAAAAATGCACATCATTTAGTGCTGTGTCATCACCAATGCCCTGTGAATCCTCCACCCTTGTTCTCATCCCACATATGCCTCTGACGCAGCGCTGGCTCCATGGGCCATATTCACCCCATGTTGTGCCTAGGCCAATCAGGGTAGCACCATCACTGCAGGTGAACTGGATGTTGTTAGCTGCTGTATCATCACCGTCTCCTTGTGGTGGTTCCACTCTCAGAGAAAAAGAAATCAGGTAGCCTGTGTAGCAGTATTGTTGTTTGGTCCAGGTTCCCCACCTACCAAAAAAGATGGATAAGTGTCTAAATTAAAACACTTGACATCAGTCCAAGAGATTGAGGCATAATGGGTAAAATCCTGGGCTTGGAATCAAGTTAAAATTTACATTTGGTTATCAAAGTTCATTAAGTAATTCTGTCAATAATACTTGACATTCAAACAAACTCTTTAGACTATTGTAGAAAAAGTAATTGGAGGAAAGGGGTCTTGTGGCTGCTGGCATAAACCCCTAGGAAAAATGGAATAAAGAATAATTTATCTCTTTCCCAAGACTTCTCCTAATCCATGTCATGTTCAGAATCCATTACAACATGGGCTACTCATTCCACAAATTGTCTTCCAATATTGTAAGCACTATTCCCCCTGAAAAGAAGACCTCTTCTTTTATTACCCTTGAATGAATTAATTCCCCAAAAGTGAAGAGGTGAGTCATTATTCAAAGTTGACTTTCAGGGCTGGGTAGCAGTGAACTAAGTACCAGTCATCTCCTCTCCCATTCTTCATGACAAGAAAATAAAATATGATCACAAAGTCAGTTACTCACGTTCCAACTTTAGACTCAATTACTGTGCCATCGGTACAGAACAAGCGAATTCCATTCAGAGCTGTATCATCACCTACCCCTTGCTTTTCTTCCACCTAAGAAAATATGACTCTGATAAAGTTCTAGATCAGCTGTTCTCTACTTGCTGTCTTTCAGACTTCAACTCTCAGAAATCTCAACATTTACCCATAAATATTGGACAATGGATCAATCTTGGGGCAAGATTAGATCTTCCACACAATATTCCAGACCAAACTCAATGCCTTTTTTTAATTATAGAATCAAAGAGGACTAAGCATCAATGCAATTACTTCTTGATTGCTCTTCTTGAAAGATAATAAAAAGCTGAAGGACTAATTTCAAAGGAATATTCAGAAGCAAGGGAGCATCTGAAAAATAAACTTTTACCTTCAGGGAGAAGCCATGAGCATAGCCTTTCTCGCAAAATCTACTTTGGCCCCAGTCACCCCAGTTACCCCCATTTGGCACACTGAGAGCAAGTGTATACTCTCGGGCTTCGATATTCCACAGGCAGCATGAGATGGTAAAGAGAAGAGTGGTCCTGGCAGAGAGATCCATGGAAATCAGTTGGATTCTTGAAACAGAAATGTCTTCAGAAATTGCAGCATCCTAGAAACCAAGAATCATTTATAAAGTATCCACATTACCACCCTCATTTCAATTCTTTATATATATATATATATGGAATATATGTAAATTATTCAAATTGCTAATAAAGAATTTTGGGAGGCTGATATGATCATTTCGAACTCTTTATGTTCTCATCAGTCAGTCATACCCTTTATCTGAGATTCGAACCTGGGCTGATTATATATTAGGCGGCTGTTTTAACTTCCTGAGCCACAGGTTCTTTCTCTCTTTTATTAGCTAGAAGGCAAGGCAAATGTGTGTTAAGTATTTGTCAAGGCTTTTTGAATGCACCTTGCTAATTAACTCTTTCATTCCTGTTTTGGCCTGACTCAAGGCTTATCCACAGGATATAGTCAACTTATGACAGCTCATTATTTGTGTAAATTATTCAAATTGCTAATAAAGAATTTTGGGAGGCTGATATGATCATTTCGAACTCTTTATGTTCTCATCAGTCAGTCATATATATATATATATATATATATATATATATATATATATATATATATATATATATATATATATGTGTGTGTGTGTGTGTGTGTGTGTGTGTGTGTGTGTGTGTGTGTGTGTGTGTGTGTGTGTGTGTGAAAATTTCATACACCAAGAGTAACAATAATGTGTAACAGAACAGATTCAAATTTGGTATTTGACTTATAGATACAAACAGAATATGACTTTGGAATGAGAGATGAAAGCAGACTGGTCTTTAAGGAGGGAATCTATATATAATATTAACTTATAACATGTATCATATAACAAAATATAGCATTAATAATAAACACCACTATAATTAAAAAAAGTAGTAAATATGGGTGGTTTTCAGCCAGTTAGCCCCTCTCACCTCAAGATTCCTGCCCAGACTGTTAAAAAAATGAGGATATTAGTTAAGCCATTAGGAGTTCCTGAATGGAAAGAGTGGAAATAGATAAATAAGTAATATGCCAGGCCCATCAAACTGAGTAAATACTGCTTTTGGACTCTATGAAAATGCCTAGAAATCCTAGAAGGCCAGTTTTGCCTTCTGACACATGGGTTGTATTGGGATTAGTCTTGCCCACAAGGCCATCACTTTGTACATAGGGGAGATTGCCAAGCCGGCCATTTTGCAAGTGTGTCCATCACATGTTTTCAACATTCCAAATTGGCCCATGTGACAAAAGATTGTCTTTTGTTACCTTAATGTGTGTTTATTTTCTCCTTTCTTACTCTCTAGCTTTTCTATTTAACATTCCATATACTCTTTAGCCTTTTCTTTTTCTTTGCCTTGTTTGCTCAATCTCTCCCTCCTTCTGAAAAAAGAAAGGCATATCTCACTTTTATGCTCTAATACCTAGAGCAAAAACAGTTATCCATATTCCACAAGAGCCACTCATACTTTCTACTCTCCCAAACAACTAGATGTGGGTAATTCTGACTCAATCACAACCCCTGGTCTCCCTTCCCTGCCCTCTGCAGCCCTCTGCAGCTCCACTTACCGTCTTCCTGCAGTTAATTTTCCTACAGCCAGAATGGGAAAGACTTTAAATGAAGACCTTTGTGTAGGCAGGACAGAAGTAAGGTCATGAAACCTGAGCACGTTCTGCTGCCTTCACTGGATTGTGACACAAAATAAAAAACTAATTGTGCTTGCTATATGAAAATAAGATCTAGTTTATTTGCATTTTCCTTTAGTCCACTAAATGCTGAGCTAATGGGGGGAAGATGAGCCCCATATTAAGTAGTGTTGGTGATGATGATGGTGATGATGATGAAGCAAAGTGAGTAGGATTGAGGCCATTATTTGTGAAACGGCACCTTGGGGTATTTTTTTTAAATGTTGTCTATTCTAGATGTTTATATCTTGGTATATTGTGAGAGTTGGTATGGCAGTGAAAGTTGGACCATAAAAAAGGCTGAGTGCCAAAGAATTGAGGCCTTTGAACTATGGTGCTGGAGAAGACTCCTGCGAGTCCCTTGGACTGCACGGCAATCAAACCGGTCAGTCCTAGAGGAGATCAACCCTGGCTGCTCTTTAGAAGGCCAGATCCTGAAGATGAAACTCAAATACTTTGGCCACCTAATGAGAAGGAAGGACTCACTGGAGAAAAGCTTAATGCTGGGAAAGGTTGAGGGCAAGAGAAGAACGGGACGACAGAGAATGAGGTGGCTGGATGGAGTCACTGAAGCAGTAGGCCTGAGCTTAAATGGACAATGGTAGAGGACAGGAAGGCCTGGAGGAGCGTTGTCCATAGGGTCGTGATGGGTCAGACACGACTTCACAGCTAACAACAAAACTAATTGTGCTTGCTATCTGAAAATAAGGTCTAGTTTATTTGCATTTTCCTTTAGTCCACTGAATGCTGAGCTGATGGGGGGAAGACGAGCTCCGTATTAAGTAGTATTGGTTTATGATGATGGTGATGATGATGAAGCAAAGTGAGTAGGATTGAGGCCATTATTTGTGAAAGGGGACCTTGGAGTATTTTTTTTTAAGGTTGTCTATTCTAGATGTTTATAGAGTGGCATATTGTGAGAACTCAGACTATTAATTTCACTGACTAAATTGTGCATAAGATAATCACACAGAGAGATTTTACATATTCCATTCTTGAAATAACAAGCAGTTAAAGTACTAATTTGTATAAGTTGTCTACTTCTGCAATAAACCATACTTTGTGCAACACAACAGAGGTTCACAAAGCACTAACTCAAATAAATCGTATTATGGATTACACCATGTATGAATGCAGCCATTAGAAAAAATAGATTTCCTTCTTTTTACTAAACCCAGTAAAAACACACAGTTTTGTGTGTGTTATAGAGAAGACAAAATTATTAATCATGTGTCCATGCTAATCACACTATTGCATGGTCATTCCAAGGACTGCTGCAGAGATGCAGCAGACTCAACAACTGTGACTATGCAGATTGTTTTTGCTAGAAATGAAAAAAAAAGTCTATAAAATGCCCTGGAAAATTGGCATATTTTCAAAACTAAGGACTCCTTTATCCCATTAAGTTCTTAATTTTGAAAATGTACACATTTATTTATTTAATTTTGTTTTCTACTTCTCTCATATAGTCTTGCCACCATAGCCATTCAGTTCAACAATTTGCATAACAATAATGTCCATACAGGTCTTTTTCTTCAGAAGAAATAACCAAGAAATTCTACTGACTCTACATTTACTATCTTATGAAAGTTATGAAATGGATTGTTTAGGTGGATGTAAAACAAATGCTGAAGCTAAATGCTCAAAGTATATTTTTTAAGCTAAACATGAAACTAATTGCTGACATGATGTCTAAAAATTAACTGCCAGAATGAATTGATGAACTATATCATGGTGAAATAGTAATCTCATGGAACTTTTTTAATCTTCAGTCAATCTGCCATATTTAGTGTAACTTATGATTTGAAGAGGGCCTTCTCTGTGGGTGCGCCTGCCCTTTGGAACCAGCTGCCCATGGAGCTTAGGACTGCCCCCGACCTTTGTTCATTTCGCCGGGACCTGAAGACCTGGCTCTTCGAGCTTTCCGGCCCAGGCTGAGAGTTTTAATTGGGGGTTTTTATATTCTTTCAGGGATTTAATTTAATCTTTTTAATTGTTTTTTTAATTTTTGTATTGATGTTTTAAGTACCTTGTAAACCGCCCTGAGTCCTACGGGAAAGGGCGGTATATAAATTCAATAAAATTCAAATTCAAGAGAACATGCACTAACGTCTTCTTCTGAGAAATATTTTGTTTGGATTACATCAACTTCTGCAAGAAACAGCCTAGCAATGGTATTTATCAATAAGAATAGATAATCACCAAAACATTCTGATGGCAAGTGAGGAGGGTGCAAAACAGGTGGGACCAGGAGTGACTGCTGTTATTTTGTTAACAAGGAACGGAAAGGATTAAGAAATTTTTTATTTATCATGCAGGAAAACAAAGGCATTCTGTTTCCATTATTTTATATTTTTTCTACTATGTGTTTGGAAATTATTTGAGTCGACAAGAGTAATTAATGTGCAAATCAATCTTCTTTCTGCATGCTTTATTTAGATCAAAAGTCAGTCATTGGAGTACATATTTTAGTTTCCTCAGCCATGCTCTCAATATTATCTCCTCCTTCTCAAGACTCAAATGTCAATTTTTATCCACCTGTTTTTATCAGATGATGATGATGATGATATAATAATAATAATAATAATAATAATAATAATAATAATAATAATAATAATAATAATAATAATAATAATAATAATAATAATAATAATAATAATAATAATAAAGTTGGAAGGGATCTTGGAGGTCATCTTGTCCAAACCCCTGCTCAGGCAGGAAACCCTATACCATTTCAGACAAATGGCTGTCCAATCTCTTCTTAAAAACCTCCCATGTTGGAACATTCACTGCTTCTGGAGGCAGGTTGTTGCAGTGGTTAATTGTTCTAACAGTCTGGAAGTTTCTCCTTAGATCTAGGTTGCTTCTCTTCTTGATTAGATTCCATCCGTTGCTTCTTGTCCTGCCTTGAGGCACTTTGGAGAATAGCTTAATTCCCTCTTCTTTGTGGCAGCCCCTGAGATACTGGAACGCTGCTATCATGTCACCCCTCCTTCTTCTTTTCATTAAATTAGACATACCCAACAATTCCCCCCAAATTTAAAAAGGTGCTCATCTAAAGTCTCTCCAGAACTCTGGGTTGGTCAGATTATTTTTAAAAAAAATGGAGTGACCTGTTTTCATTCCCTTCCTCTTTTTTTCTTATTTCCTTCTTTTTTCTTTCTTTATTTTATACTTTTCATGAATTTTTGTCCTCAAAAATGGCAGAAACTACTGATTTTCCATAGTTCTGACTGGAATTCTCAAAGGTTGCTCCCAGAACCCAGAAATGGTTTCAAAATAAATTCTGAGACTATGGAACAGGGTTTAGATGATCTGTCTTTGTTATGCCGTTGCTTCATAATTTGTTTGTAGGCCGAGTTTAAAATGTTGCTCCTGACATTTAAACATGAACCTCTTGAGACCCAAGTGTTCACATGAAGAGCCTAGGTTCACATGGTGAGGCACTCTCCAGAGGCTCCTAAGTGAATTGTGATATATAACAGTGAAACAACCATGAACTGTTAATTATAAGGACTAGCAAAAACAGTGTAATATAGGTTTTAAATATAACCGATGTTAACTGAGAATCCCCACTTTTCGCAAACAGCAGAACAGAGAAAATATTTAAGTAATTGCTACATCAATGTTTTGTCTTTGTGTCAATCATAAAGATATCAGTTGCCTTAGTAGTGACAGACATTATAAGTTCTAAGATTACTGCTACCACGATCACACACAAAAATTCTAAATATCTGTCTATTTTTAATCTACTATAGGTAAAAGTCTTCTAAAAAACGCCAAATACTTCAGTGGCTTCATTATGGTGTTTGTTCCACTTGAAAGCAGACCTTGGAATATGCAATGTCTCCTAGAGGTAACAACATAAAATCAAATACTGCCACTGCGTTGGTTTGCTTTTATATATTGCTCATACTGTATACCTTATGGATGCTTGAGCTTCTTATAACAAGCAATTAAAAGCTGGTTAAGAGCCTTTCTACTACTTGTAAATGAATTCATTACCACAGTAAAGCCTTGATTAAATAGATAGCCCAGACGTTTCCTGAAAACTGGAAAGGTGCTGAAGAGTCTTTTCATTCATAGCTTAGGAACAACTCAGGAAATAGTTCTCTCCTAGCATTGACAAATAGACCTTGGAACTTAAGCCTTATTCAAGAGTAGCCTGACTATCTAAAAACTTAGAAGGGCCCTTGCAGGGCATCTAATTCAGTTCCAAGCCTGCGTCAACATAGTACCTAGGGCAGTTGGCCATTCAAACTCTGTTTAAGTGAAAGAGTCTACACTCTCTCAAGCAAAGTGGCCCATTACTGTTTCATTTGACACTAGGAAAATCTTCTTCATAACTTAGCTTAAATTCATTATTTCTAGTATCACCTGGTTTAATGAAACCCACAAGCCTTCCCCCTTTTCTGTATTTCAGCCGTTCAAATACCTCAGGGCAATTATCATGTTGTCCCATAATTTTCTCTTTTGTAAACTAAACATATTCAGAGACTCCAACCATTCCTCATATCTATTTCCATGAAGTCTGTTAACATGGTAATTGCTTTCTTCTGTACATTCAGTTCATCAATGTGCTTCCAAAAATGAAGTGCTCAGAACTGAATGTAATACTCTTGGAGTGGCCAGAACCAACAGACCATAAAGAGGGATTATGACTTCTGATCTTGACCCAGTCCAAGGCTTTTCAATTGTTTTACAAGTGTATCATTTTAGCTGCTCTTTCATGAAGTGTTGTTCTTCTTTATGTTCTACTATGTTGAGACCAAACGAAATGAAGTTGCCTCTGGGGCATTCTTGAAATTCTGCCCAGTTTTCACATCTTTTCAAAAAAGACATTTTTAATTTCAAAGTGAGTTCAGATCAAGAATCTGTAAATCATCAAGAAGCAGAAATAGCATGAGTAACATGTAGTTCAATTCTTACTAATCTCTAGGGTTTAACAATGCACAACATAACCGTTCTGAAGTTCAGCTTCAAAGATTTGGCTGAAAATATGGATCCAATAGTTTCATTTTCAATTTAATGATCAGAGTGTATGTAAGCTTTTCTGGGTATAACTGCACATGTGAAGGCAAGAGGCCTATATGTGAAGGAGGAATGCATCTACTGCCATTCTCAGTGGTATTTTAAGTTACCAAAGTAAATATAAATGAAAATGAAAGACAAACCAAGGTGGAAATATTGATATTAGAACTAGGAACTAGTTGTCATGCTTTTCCTCCCAATCTATTTTGTATGGTGTATGTTTTTCCCATTATAGGTCCAGAGGTAGGAAGTATTTTATTTTTTAATATTTTTATATCTTTTTCAGTTGAAAATAGATATAGGGAATGTTTTTTAGAAAGATGAGTGAGCAAATATTCCAGATGAGAATCGTTCCCTCTTCTTGTTTCAGCACTTTATTTATTCACCCAATTCATGTTCACATATATCCTTTGGCATTCCAGTACAAAGAAAACAAACTGTTAACTTGAAAGGAACACAAAACTCTACATGTAGATTTATTTATTTATTTATTTATTATTCAAGGAATCAACGTTCTCCCACATTAACACTGTTCAACCACTGAGTAACATGCTGATACATCTGTATTGTGTTGATTATTTTATCCCTTTCAAACAGTTGGTATATGGTGCTGAAACTTTGACAGCCTTGGTGGATGATGTAAGAATGAAGGAAGGATGTTACTGCAAGAGTTACATAATGTTTTGCAGTTTGGCACTAAGTTTTACAGATAGTCCTTAATTAGCAACTTTTAGTGAATAACCAACTGGTAAGTATTTAAGAAAATTTCAGTACTTTGGGGTCACTTGTGACCCTTCTTAGTGGGCTTTTAACAAGCAAACTCCAACCACAGCAAGAAATCGCTTAGGATTCACTTAAAAACCCCATTGCTTAGTGACAGATGTCCTCCCATTTGTGATCATAAGTCAAGGACTACTTATATAGTATGTCACAAAGTTCCAATCAATCCCATATGCTGTTTTATGTCTTGATGAAATCATTTACAGAGCTTTTCTACAGCTGTAGGGTGTAGTATTAATAGTTGACTAGCTACTGTTGAATAGTTCTTAAACCTGTCCTAAATTCATCAGCTGTTTTTTCACAACATGGTTGACGAGATCAAAAAGCACTTTTGGGACAACCATAACCTGTATGATTAAGAATCTCCATAGATGTTTGGTGGGAGTGTAGTTTTCTTCTTGGTAGTTCATTGATTGTGTGATGTTCCTTACTTCTTCATTGCTGGCCTGCTATTAATACCAATTAGCCAATGACACATCTCCCTACTGGAATGAGCCTTGCGGCCATCTTGAGATCAGCAGCTGATGGTTCCCCATTTTCAGAAAATCAAGGGGGCTGATTGCCTTTCACTACCAGACCCCTGGAAAGGCCAGCTGTTTGAGATGATATCAACTCCCAGCTATCTTCAAGAAGAAACTCAGGACAGACCATTTCTGGACCGTGTTTGGGTCAGTGCAACACATCATTTTGTTATTTATGTTTAGGAAGTTTAGCTACATTTTTCTTTATCACAAATGATGTTTTTGTTTGCAGGTGACCAAGAGCCTGATTAGATTGGGATGAGGTAGAAATCAAATCAATAAATACATAAATAAAAAATTCTAAACAAATGAAAGACATGGGATTGGAAGAGACATTCTTTTATGTGATTAAAGAATAGAAAAGTGATATTTGGGTTAAGTGATTATTTGTAGTCTTTGCCTAAGAAGAAAACCCTCTTGTAGCTCATTATCTACATCTTTAAAAAAACATTTTAGCATCAATTTTCTTTGGTTCTTAACCAATCCTGGGCCAGTTATATTTTCTCTAATATTTTTGTATTCTTTACAGTGAAATGCAGAATAGAAGAATAAATAAACCCAAAGAAATAGATATGCATTGTTGTGGACCAAACATGGCTCATTGAAGGAAACCAAAGTCTTTGAAGATGCAACATAATTTTATTTCCATGAAAGCAAGCAATAACATGATATGGCAGTTTGGTACTCTGACTTGGATCAAAATGATGAGAGGGAAGACAGTCAATCATTTGCAATGCTTGAGGTTTCTGCCACCTCACTTAGGCCTCCCCAATTGGGACTGTTTGAAGAGGTAACACCTGGGGGGTAGTTACCTTGTACTACCATATTATGCCCAAACACACCCTTTATTGTCAAGTTAATATTTAACTATAATTAACAGTCTTTGAAAATACATAGCAAAAGTATATTTATAGATGACGAAACATGTATCGACCATTAACAGCAGTAAAAATTCACATCATTTAGTGCTGTGTCATCACCAATGCCCTGTGCATCCTCCACCCTTGTTCTCATCCCACATATGCCACATGAGATGCAGCGATGGCTCCATGGGCCAAATTCACCCCATGTTGTGGGGCTTTGACCAATCAGGCCATTACCATCAGTGCAGGTGAACTGGATGTTGTTAGCTGCTGTATCATCACCCTCTGCTTGTGGCGCTTCCACTCTCAGAGAAAAAGAAACCAGGTTGCCTTTGGGGCACACCTGGCGTTTTGTCCAGGTTCCCCACCTGCCGGAAAAGACAAAGATGGATAAGCATCTCTTTACTGTCTAAATTAAACACCTGTAATCAGTCCAGGAGTTCAGACATAATGGCTAAAATTTGGGGCTAGGAATCAACTTAAAGTCTATTTTTGCCTATCAACATTCATTAAATAATTCTGTCAATAATAGTTGACATTCAACCTAACTCTTTAGGCTATTGTAGGGGGGGAAATTGGAATCAAGGAGTCTTGTGGCTGCTGGCTTAAACCCCTAGGAAAAATGGGATAAAGAATACTATATCTCTTTCCCAAGACTTCTCCTAATCCATGTCATGTTCAGAATCCATTATATCAGGAGCTTCTTATTCTACAAATTGTCTTGCAATATTGAGGCACCCTTTCCCCTGAAAAGAAGACTTTTGCTTTATAGACTTTATACCCTTGAATGAATTTATTCCCCCACTAGTGAAGAGGTGAGTCATTATTCAGATAGCAAGTCCTCTAAAGTCCTCTATGGAAATTCAGTGCCTTGTTTTCTTACTGGAAGTCTGAAGTTCTATCTCAGTTTCCCTGTTTACATTAAACCTAGACTTCCACAGGAAGATTGAGTGCCCCCTCTAACTGCCATATGGCCCATCCCCGTGATTTATTTGGGGAAAGAGGATTTTGCAGTAAACAAAATTGGAGCAACATTCCACAGGCCCAATGATACCCTAATCCTGATTTGAGGCATTTTGATTGCTAAGACTCTCATTCACAACGTACCTAATTAAACACCCTGATAAATAGGTAAAAGGTATTGCGAATAATACATGGTTACCATCATTCTTTAACACAGTAACTAAAATATTCCCTAGCACAGTGACTGAATTGCCTGGGATTTGATTTTGAAGATTCCATTGTATGACATTAATAGCAGCCACATTTCTGTCTTTGTAGATGTAACTCAGCACTGCAATCCATATCGCCTCACAAGGAGAGTTATAAGAACAGCAGACAGATTCATAAACTGCACAATTGGAGAATTGTGTGGAAGACTGAAGTCCAGAAGGGCTCTTGATGGAGTGAATGTCAGGAAGAACAAGTGAAGGGGGCAAAAGAGATACACTTACTATGGCCCACAAACTATTAGCTGACACCACTGGATGATATCGCCAGGGCTCGCTGCCTTGGAAGAGTGAGAAAAATTCTCAGGGATGACTCACACCCTGGTCAGTACCTCTTTACTCTCCTACCATCGGGTAGGAGATACAGGAGTATAGCCAGCCATATCAACAGGCTGAAGAACAGCTTTTATCCATGGGCTGTCAGACTCTTGAACGGGAAATAATTTTATAATTTTATGTAGGATTGACCTGCAAGGCCGGTGTGTCACATGGTGTAACAAGACGGTGGGTTTGTTGTCACTGTGAGTTGTGGGGGGGGGCACGAAAGGAGGCTCAGCTAATCTCAATGTATACATGGTTGTACTTTGACAATAAAAGGTTCATTCATTCATAGCTACTACACCACTCAGGAACACAAACTGCACCACTCAGGAACACACCACTGCACCACTCAGGAACACAAAAATCTTAAGCAACACTTTCAGTGCCTTCCCCTTCTGAAATCAGCAAAGGTGACATTCAGGGCTGGGTAGCAGTGAACTAAGCACCAGTCATCTCCTCTCCCATTCTTCATGACAAGAAAATGAAATATGATCAGAAAGTCAGTTACTCACGGTCCAACTTTAGACTCAATTATTGTGCCATCGGTACAGTACAAGCGAATTCCATTCAGAGCTGTATCATCACCTGCCCCTTGCTTTTCTTCCACCTAAGAAAATATGACCCTGATAAAGTTCTAGATCAGCCGTTCTCCCCTTGCTGTCTTTCAGACTTGAATTCTCAGAAATATCAACATTTGTCCATAAATATTGGACGATGGATCAATCTTGGATCAAGATTAGGTCTGCCACACAATATTCCAGACCAAACTCAATGCCTTACTTTAATTATAGAATCAAAAAGGGTTAAGCATCCACACAATTACTTCTTGATTGCCGTTCTTGAAAGACAATGGAAAACTGAAGAATATTCAGAAGCAAGGGAGCATCTGAAAAGTAAACTTTTACCTTCAGGGAGAAGCCATGAGCATAGCCTTTATCGCAAAATGCATTTGGGCCCCAGTCACCCCAAGTACCCCCATTTGTCACACGGAGCACATCTGCAATCTTTCGGGCTTCGGCATTCCACAGGCAGCACAAGATGGTCAAGAAAAGAGCGGTCCTGGCAGAGAGATCCATGGAAGCCAGTCTGCTTCTTGAAAGAGAAATTTCTTCAGAAATTGCAGCATCCTAGAAACCAGGAATTATTTACAAAGCATCCCCATGAAATCTCCTTGTAGTTTTCCTGGTAAAATTTCAGAACTGGCTTGTCACTGCCTCCTTCTGCATAGAGCTGAGACAGAGGGACTGCCCCATCTGACACATGGGTTGTATTGGGATTAGTCTTGCCCACAAGGCCATCACTTTGCACATAGGGGAGATTGCCAAGCCGGCCATTTTGCAAGTGTGTCCATCACATGTTTTCAGCATTCCAAATTGGCCCATGTGACAAAAGATTATCTGTTGCTCCCTGAATGTGTGTTTATTTTCTCCTTTCTTACTCTCTAGCTTTTCTATTTAACCTTCCACAGACTCTTTAGCTTTTTCTTTTTGTTTGCCTTAATTGCTCAGTCTCTCCCTCCTTCTGAAACAAGAAAGGCATCTCTCACTTTTATGCTCTAATACTTAGAGCAAAGAACAGTTATCCACATTCCACAAGAGCCACTCATACTTTCCCAAACAACTAGATGTGGGTAATTCTGACTCAATCACAACCCCTGGTCTCCCTTCCCTGCCCTCTGCAGCCCTCTGCAGCTCCACTTACCGTCTTCCTGCAGTTAATTTTCCTACAGCCAGAATGGGAAAGACTTTAACTGGAGACCTTTGTGTAGGCAGGACAGACGTAAGGGCAGGGTCATGAAACCTGAGCACCTTCTGCTGCCTTCACTGGATGGAGCCAGGAAATAAAAACTAATTGTGCTTGCTATCTGAAAATAAGGTCTAGTTTATTTGCATTTTCCTTTAGTCCACTGAATGCTGAGCTGATGGGGGGAAGACGAGCCCCATATTAAGTAGTGTTGGTGATGATGATGGTGATGATGAGGATATTGAAGCAAAGTGAGTAGGATTGAGGACATTATTTGTGAAAGGGGACCTTGGGGTATTTTTTTTAAAGGTTGTCTATTCTAGATGTTTGTAGATTGGTATATTGTGAGAACTCAGACTATTAATTTCACTGACTAAATTGTACATAAGATAATCGCACAGAGAGATTTTACATATTCCCATCCTTGAAGTAACAAGCAGTTAAGATACTAATTTGTGTAAGTGGCCTACTTCCCCAATAAACCATAGTTTGTGCAGCAAAACAGAGGTTCACATAGCACTAACTCAAACAGACCATATTATGGATTACAACATGTATGAATGCAGCCACTAGAAAGAATAAATTTCCTTCTTTTTACTAAACCCAGTAAAAACACACAGTTTTGCGTGTGTTGTAGAGAAGACAAAATTATTAATCATGTGTCCATGCTAATCACACTATTGCATGGTCATTCCAAGGACTGCTGCAGAGATGCAGCAGACTCAAAAGCTGTGACTGTGGGGAATTTTTTGCCAGAAAGGTTTTTTTAAACAAAAAAGTGTGCAAAATGCTCTGGAAAACTTGCATATTTTCAAAAATACAAATTCCCTTAGCCCGTTAATTTTTGCCTATACATCTTTGCATAACAATATGTCTATACAGGTCTTTTTGTCCAGAGGAATTAACCAAGAAATTCTACTGACTCTACATTTACTGTCTTTAAGGTTTGAAATTATTTAGGTTGATCTAAAGCAAATGCTGAAGCTAAATGCTCAAAGTATGTTTTTCAAACTAATTGCTGAAACTAATTGCTGACATGATGTCTGAAAATTAACAGTCAGAACGAATTGCTGTACTATCACATGGTGAAATAATAAACTCATGGAATATTTTTTAAATCAGTTTTAGTCAATGTGCCGTGCTTAGTGTAACTTATGGCCTGAAAGAGAACATACCCTAATGTCTTGTTCCAAATTTGGATTGCATCAATTTCTGCAGAGAACAGCCCAACAATGGTATTAACCAAGAAGAGTAGCAAAATTGGTTATGATTCACTTAGCAACCCGATTGCTTAGTGACAGATGTTCTCCCATTTGTGGTCATAGGTTGAGGACTACCTGTATAGTAACCACAGGGTTCCAATCTATTCTACATGCTATTTTACATCTTCATGAGATCATTTATGGAGGTTATTGTAGTGTGGTGTGTAACTATTGTTTGCGCGTCAGCCGTCTCCCTGGTAACAGGGAGCTGCAAGTAAGCATGCGTGAGATCTAGCTTGGAGAAGATGGCACCGGACTGAATGGCCGAGAGGACGTGCTTCACCAAAGGAACAGGGTAAGCGTGGGGGTTCAGGGTGCAGTTAAGGGTGGCCTTATAGTCAGTGCAAATGCGCACCTCACCGTTAGGTTTCACGGGGGTGACAATAGGGGGTCTCCCAGGTTCCTCCCTCCACGGGTTCTAGCACCCCTAGTTTTACTAAGCATTCCAGTTTGTCCTCAATTTTTTGTTTGAGGGTGAACGGAACTCTTCTGGCCTTAATTCTTACCGGGAGGACATCAGGTTTTAATTTTAGGGAGATTGGGGGCCCTGTGTACCTTCCCAGGGAGCCATCGAATACGTCTGCAAATTGCAGACGGATTCAAGGCTTTTGGCCTGGGTAAGATGGACTCCCCCTATCCAAATACCCAAGGCCTTGAACCAGTTAAGTCCCACTAAGCTGGCCCCCTTCCCCTGGGTGACTAAAACTTCCAGTGGGCCCTGGAATCCCTGAAACAAACGTTTAAGGTAGCTATTCCTTTAAGCTTAATTGGGGCCTGTTGGAAGTCAGCTAATCTCATTTGAGAGGGTTTAAGGGGAATTCTCTGTTTGCTGAGGCCGCAGATTGTATTGTAGAAATTATGGAGACCGAGGAGCCTGAATCCACCTCCATTTCGCAGGGGATTCCCTGCAAATGGACTTTGATTCTTATTTTGGGCCTCAGCAGCTGGTGAACATTTAAATGGCTATCTGGTTTTCCCCGCCAGTTCGTAGTCTGTACTAAGGGCCAGGGGGGCTCTGTGCATGGGTTATAGGGGTTCATCGTACCTGGTAGGGCTGAATCCAGGTCATTGATGTTCCCTCGGTTCCGGCTGCGACAGACGGTGCGGATTTGCCCGGTCTTGCCGCATTCGTGGCATTTGGCATTCCTGAACTTGCAGGATGCCCGTGGGTGGGCTGCTCTGCAGCTGGCACATCTCAGACTGGTGTTTGCCATGCGGGGGTTTTGATAGGAAGACGTCTGAGGTTTGTTTGCTCCCTTTGCGGCAACGCGCTGTGCCAAGGGTTTCCTGTAGTTTGGTTGGATCACATCAACTCCGATGTCGGGGTTTGCAATTTCTTCTTTGTTGTCCGCTGAAGTATTATGGTGGATTGACCTGTTGGGTCCATTGGTAGGTTGGTCTTAGGTTTCCTCGTGAGTCATTCCGTACGCCTGGATCTCACTGATGACCTCGGTGAGGCTCATGGTCGGTTTGGCGACTATTTTTCTTTGAAGCCACTTGTCGAGAAGTCCCAAGATGATCTGGTCCTGTATCCTGTCTTCCAGGTTCAGGAAGTGGCACCAGCGAGCGGTGTGTCTTACAGCCGCAATGAAGTCTGTTGCAGCTTCTCCTGGCCATTGAGTCCGCTGGGCGAACTGCAGTCGCCAATATAGCTCTGAGCGAGCAGGTATGAAATGCGTGTTTAGCATGTCAGTCAGGACCGCATTAGGGACGGTGTTGACTGGGTCTGGATTACAGAGGCTGGTGGCGATGTCGTAGACAGCAGGTCCGCTGAGGCATAGTAACGCTGCGACCTTTAGACGGTCTTCAGTTATTTTGTTGAATAGAAGGTACCCTTCTATCTGCCCCGAAAGCGATTCCTATCGCTCGGGGTATTTGATGTCAAATTCTCTTATCTGTCCCAACGATGTCATGCTGTCCTGGTGACTACTGCTTCACGGGTCCTGTGGGGTTATTTTCCCCAGTAACTCCAGCTCAGTGACGGTCAGCTCGTGACTTCACTCCGTATCTTGGCTCCGTGAAGCAGTACCACCTTCGTCGCCAGATGTAGTGTCTTACGGCGGGTTCCCATCAAAAGAGGACAGCAGACTTGGGTACTAACAGCTGTTTATTCATCTCAGCAGGAACGGCAAAACACGTTTTAAAACCCCCTTATATAGTCCCGCTGGCGAGCTCCTGGCCAATCCCAGTCCACAGATTTTCCTGCCGCTTTCGTTCTTGGCCAATCCCGGGCGACCGCGTGTGTAGCTGTCAGCTCACTGCTGTTATCGGTAGCTGTCAGCAGTAGCCGTGTGTGGAGCTGTCAGCTGTCAAAGAACTGTCAAACATACGATCTTCTATTGTAACCATTACAATGACTTTTAAACAAACATATATTACAGTTATCTGGAGCTGTAGGATGTAGCGTTAACAGTTGACTAGCTACTGGTGAATATTTTTTAAACCTGATAATGAATTGGATGAGAGAAAGCAAGCTGTAATTAAATCTAGAAAGGCAAAGGTATATAGGGAAATACATTTGGTACTAAAGTCCAGCCTGTTAAACTGGTTTTGGACTCCCTCTGAAAGAATAGGCTTAGGGTCTGAGACTGTAACCTTCATTGATTCATTCACTGATCTTTATTATCACCAAATCCCCAAGAGACAGTTGGTACAAAGTGGCAGTTCTATGCAGTTATGCCTAGTACACCAGATGATTTCTTCCAGTCTTTCTGATGAGAATTCCATATTTAGATAATATCACACTGACTTTTACAAAGTGCTGTATGTGTGACTACCATTGAAATGTATCTGGAAATTGTATTCGTTGCTAAATGCAGCAGATAGCCTATATAGTCACGTGGTTCAAAGAGATAGACATTAGTGCAAGAAAATATGCACCGATTGGCCACTGCATGATTCCAGGCTTAATACAGAGTTCATTGTTAACCTAAAGAGTTTTGGCTATCGAAGGGACATGACTTGCAATTTGTCCAGCTAATCAGGTCTGTAGGACCTCCGTTTTTGGCAATAAAGGGGAGATAATCTCCTGCATTGGTGACACATTTATGGAATGCAGGCATCTCACTGTAAAGCTTCTTAGGCTTTTAATAGTTGATTGATTTTACTACTACATTTACAAATCAATGCATACTCTATTGCACTCTTCAAATTTTATTACTACTTGGAGTACTCACCAACATAATAAAATAAAACAGAAAGTAAATAAAGGAATATGCCAAGCAATAAATAAGCACCTTTTTGATCTTTCTGAACTTTGGCTGAGTCTCTTAGTGTTCTTCAGATATCTGCAAAAACAAAAAAGAAAAGAAAAAATAAAAAAAATAATGAAGACAGCAAGAGGCATGTTGAGTCTTGCCTCTGTATATCCTAACCTTAAATTGATAGGAAAGATTTGCGACAATCTAGATTGCACAAAACGCTTGACTAGGGGGGATTGCAGTCATATTCAGCCAGAGAAATTTATACAGGGAGGATTGGTTTTAAGGAAAATATTGTGGTGTCATTTGCAAATGAGTGGTAAGAGAAGAAAAGTAGCTGGAAACCATTATTGGAATCAGGAGTGGTCAAATACCGATGACAGGAACAGAAAATACTGTACGCTTACCTTGCAGAAAAGAAGAGTGAGAGGAGATACAATAACAAAATTCAAAAAGAATAGAATAGAATAGAATAGAATAGAATAGAATAGAATAGAATAGAATAGAATAGAATAGAATAGAATAGAATAGAATAGAATAGAATAGAATAGAATAGAATAGAATAGAATAGAATGCAATGCAATGCAATGCAATACAATACAATACAATACAATACAATACAATACAATACAATACAATACAATACAATACAATACAATACAATACAATAGAGCTGGAAGGGACCTTGGAGGTTTCCTAGTCCAGCCCCCTGCTCAAGCAGGAGAACTTAAACCATTTCAGATAAGTGACTGTCTAGTCTCTTCTTAAAAACTTAAGATCACCCACAACTTCCGAAGGCAAGTGAAAACCTAAACTCTATAAAATAACCATAGGTCGACTCCAGTCTTTCAAAAGCAATCAGAAAGATTTGGAACTAGCATTATTTGCTTTTCAATCAGCGAAGCTGATTTCCTTCTCTTCTCTTCCTATCAATTTTCAGGAAAACAAAATCAACAAAGAAATGAAGCAAATCCAATCTGCCATCCACTCTTAGTTTCAACGATTGTCCCATCAATACAGTCAGGACGAATGCTGCTGCTGAGACCTACTGTATCATTACCTCTTATTCTTTGGGGTGGTTGCATCTGTTGGAAAAAGGGAAATGTCAATGGAAATTTCTGACACATCTGATACTAATGGTAGTCCTACAACCAGGCTATTTCAAGAATGAATCTTTTTTTTTGTGGAATCATATATACATTAGGTAAAGGTAAAGGTTCCCCCGCACATGCGTGCTAGTCGTTTCCGACTCTAGGGGCCGGTGCTCATCTCCGTTTCATAGCCGAAGAGCCAGCGTTTGTCCGAGGACGTCTCCGTGGTCATGTGGCCGGCATGACTAGACGCCAAAGGCGCACGGAACGCTGTTACCTTCCCACCGTAGTGGTCCCTATTTTTCTACTTGTATTTTTACGTGCTTTCGAACTGCTAGGTGGGCAGAAGCTGGGACGAGTAACAGGCGCTCACTCTGTTACGCGGCACTCGGGATTTGACCCGCCAAACTGCCGACCTTCTGATCGACAAGCTCAGCGTCCTAACCCACTGAGCCACCGCGTCCCTTCTATATATACATTATTGTGACACAAATGTGAATTTGTATCTACATCAAAAAAGCACAGCTATTTTGCAACAATATATTCTGTGCTCCAAAAAAATCAGGACAATGCATCCATTCTTTTTCCTAACCTAGACATTCCACAATTTCATATGCCTCTGTGCAAGAACTTTCTGAAACTTTAAGAAGTTGCAGTCAGAAAGGAAATAATTCCAACTTAATTCAATAAAGAGAATGGCTTCCGCCACTCTAATTTCAGATTGTAAAGATATTTCAGTTATTCTTTGGAGGAATAAGAACTGTCATTTCTTATTCCTGATATACCAGCATGCTTACAGAACACACTATATTGAAAGTGGAAAAATTATATTGGCCATTTAGAAACTATTTACAAATGCTATAAGTAGTTGAGTAGTCAGGACCTTTCAAAAATAAAAATGTAAGAGAAAGAAGAAGAAGAAGAAAACCCAAATATTCATTGATGGAAACATCTCCCTGAACTTAGCTGAAATTAGCTATGGTTTGATCCAAAAAACCATCACCAGCCCATTTCAATTTCATTTCAATTTCCATTTCTAGTAAAATGTTTATTTATTTATTTATTTATTTGATTTATATACCGCCCTTCTCCTGAAGGACTCAGGGCGGTGTACAGGGCAATAAAAATAAGAATACATTAGTTAAAATAATATTAAAACCCAAATCCATCAGGCCAGGCCGGCTTGTTCGAATAGATAAGTTTTTAGATCACGCCGGAAGGAGCTGAACAATAAATGAAACTTAATTTGAGATGCTTTCACCCAAATTGCTATTTTTTTAAGTTTCTTTGTGTGTGTCTTTAAATCAGTTTTTGACTCCTGCCAACTGCCTTGCAGTATTCCTGGCAAGGTTTTGGAGGTGGCTTGCCATTGCCTCCTTCCTAGGGCTGAAAGAGAAAAACTGGCTCAAGATCACCTACTAGCTTCCTAACTAGGAGAGAACTCACAGAATCCTGGTTTCTAGCCTGATGCTTTAACCACTACAACAAACTGCCTCTCTCTTGACTCTATTATATTGTTTTCCGGATCTGATTTATAATGAAGAATAATTACAACTGCAAAGTCTGTGCTTTTAATCAGAAGACTCCTACACTATAAACTGTTTTCCCTCTTTGGCACTGGGTTGCAAGTAGTGTTAAGGTAGGATTTGTTTGTTTGTCTATCTTTAATACATTTATTTTATATCCATACCTTGATATAAGACACCTCCAATTCTGATGACTTTCTGTGGAGAATGAGATGATTAGATAATAAAAACCAATAAAAAAGGAAAGTCATTAAATTTTAAATGGTACAATTAATATATTTTACGATGATAACCTAGAATAATCCATACATCTTACACTGTTTAATAAATACTAAAAACCTGACAATATGGCATACATGCCTATTAGAACATTATTTACGTACCACATTTTCTTCTTCCTCCAATATTGATGGTCACATATCAGCTTGAGTTCAATGGATTTAATGGATCTGTTAAATCAGAATAAATATTTGGTAGTTTGGCTGGAATTTAGTGTTAATTTTAATCTTTTTTATGATTTACATAGCATAGTCCTACTGACATTTATAAATTGTCTGAACTTTAACAACAATGACCTGTAGTTTGAAAAACTGTAATACATTAAATTATGTAAAAAATAATTAGTGAAACCTTTAACTTAATCTTTTACCTGATACTTGTAAATTGTTTGTTTTATGTTTTAATTTTCTTTCTCTTTTTTTGTTTGCTTACCTTTTTCTTCTCTTTTTCAAAAATGCTTAATAAAATCATAATTTGAAAAAACAAATCTTGAATTCAACTAGCCAGACCCAGTCTATGGGCCACTATGAGCCTCCTAAAGCTATTTCTTCCAACATTATGTTAAATATGCTAAGCTTTCCTTTCAGCTTTTCATTCAAGTCATTGTTAAAATAATAAACAGCCCAGGGCTCATCATTGTGGTGTCCCAGTCAGGATGTACAGACTATGAGGGGATTAATACTCTTGTTATATTTTTTGTTTTTTTGCTTAGGGCTGCACAGCACTGTGAAGCATTATATAAGTCTATTGCTATTGCTAATGGTAATCAAAGCATGGGTGGCTATCCCCAAGAAAGAATTTAAGGAGGGGTTCTTGTGCTTCAAGAGTTAGTATACAACAGTGGTAATCTTCTAAATCAGACATGTCAGTACCGTGACATCACATGATGTTGCGCAGCGTATCAGGACTGTTTTGCCATTGCCGGCAATGGGGTGGGCGCGGCTTCTGCATGACGCATCCAGCCCACGGGCTGACAGTTTGTGTTGTGATTCAGGGTCAGCCTGTGGGTTCAGCAGTTGGAATGGATGACTCAGAGGAGGAGGAGGGGGTGTTGAAGAGCTTGCTGATGATGGCCTTGAGGCTCCGCAGAGCCCTCAGCCAGGCCCTCAGCCAGGCCCTCAGCCAGACCTGGTCACGATGGAGACCCAGCTGTGTGAGCCTGACAGCGTGGATGAAGATGACCCACAGCTGGCCCTGTTCAAGGATGCCCGACGCAGGAGGCAGTCAATCAGGAGTAAACAGAGGAAGGCAATGGGGCACCTCGGAAGGAGGCAGAGAGAAGCCACGCCCTGAACTGTA
The DNA here is from genome assembly GCF_964194415.1 of Vipera berus. NCBI lineage: Eukaryota > Metazoa > Chordata > Lepidosauria > Squamata > Viperidae > Vipera > Vipera berus. Next base: position 18,979,517 of record NC_138206.1, read on the forward strand.
TAAAAGGGGAATGCGTGGGAGGGCTGGTTTGCTGAAGGCAACCGCTTGAAAAGCTCCTGTTTCTTGGTTCGTGTCTTGTTCTGTTTGTTTTTGTATTCATAAATTTGGCAGGCTTAATTCCAGCCTCTTGCCTTCTTGTAAAAGGGGTTGTCCCTGCCTTTTCTGCAGGGCCGGTAGCAGGCTGGTACAGAACAGTTTGACACCTCTGATCTAAATTGTCATCCATAACCACATCTAATTGCATTGTATGCTATTTGTTTAAATGCATTGGTTTTTTTAAATAAAAAACTGCATTTAGATTCGATAAATTACTTGCTCATGGAAGTGGAAGAAAAGCTGATATCGTATACTTCTCTTTTATTCCCTTGCATCTCACTCCCTTTGCTTAAGATAAAAAGCACCAGATGTTTTAGGCCTTCCTTGTAGTGGAGCTTCTTTAACTCCCCAGCCATTCTGGTTGCTTTTTTCTGCATAAAGTTAAAATGCAAGAGGATAAGGTGAAATGGAAATTGAAATGGAAAGAATAGATTATGACAATTCAATCAGAATCTTCAAGTACATGTCAGACGATTGGAATCACCATTTGCAGCAGCAAGAATTGGTAGCATCTTACTACTTTTCTAACACCATTACTTTGAGGAGAAGAAAAATCCATTTTGACTGACTTTTAAAACTCGACAAAAATTTAAGGGCCACAATGTTCCGGCATTCAAGATAACCAGATCATGTGTGTTTCTGGACAGGTACCTGGTCAGTGAATAATGAGAACACCAGCTGGAATATTTCATTATTTCATGTTCATCCTATAGCCTATTTTTAGGACCATTGACTTCTGTGGCAAAAATCTGTTCTTATTGTCAAATTCTTTGTGCAGCAAATTCAATCAAGGTGTCATTATTCTCCCCACATTTCTCAGGAAGGCCAGTAACCTAACTGATGGATAGACAATATAGTCACTACCCCAGACGTCAGTTTCCCATTGCTTCATGGCACCTGAGAAGAGTGTTTCCTATAATGAAATTTAAACATGATGCTTCTTATTCATTTATCATTATTTGATACAGAATATCTTACCCATGAGTACTTTAGATTAAAAAAAAGAAATGTTTTAGAAAAGGCTATAAACATACATAAGAGAAAGAGGAATCAAGTGGATGTTTCAATTAAGGAGGAAAATAACATTAATGAGGTAGAAGTGGTAGAACCAGACTGGATCTGTTTAAAACATTTAGGCATCAGGAAGCCCATCAAAATGTTTTCTCCCTTGTATTTATCCATTGGAATCAATGGCCCAATTAGGTATATGTGGGGAAATCTTTGGGTTTATAGTTTAATCATTAGTTTTAATACCTTGAATGAAAATACCAATCCACCTGAACTTTACCCTATTTCCTTGGTGGCGAACCTATGGCACGGGTGCAACAGGTGGCACGCAGAGCCCTCTCTGTGGACACGCGTGCCGTCGCCCCAGTCCCAGGCCTTCAGCTGGGTTTTATAAAACCTTTTCGCTTTAGACCTCCGCCGCCATGTGCAAATAAAATAAAAAGTTCAATCAATCAATCAATTTCAACTTCTCGTGGGGAAAAAAATCTTGCAAAGTTGGAATTGATTGATGGAACATTTTAGTCCCACCCAGTCTGCCATTACAACCACAGCCATGCCCACACAATGGGCCATGCCTATGCAATGGGCCACACCTACCCAATGGGCCACACCCACCCAGCCCCCAACAATACATAAGTGGGTTTTGGGTTGCAGTTTGGGCACTCGGTCTCTAAAAGGTTCACCATCACTGCCCTAGTTGTTCAGAAAAAAGCTATCAAAACAATCATTTTCCAGATTCAGGAAGCAGCTGTCTGGATACTTCCTGTCAAATTCTCCTTGCAAATTAGTTGGACAGGTGTCAGCCTTTAAAGGGAAACCAGATCAGGAAGCAGGCACCACCAGAATTCGATATAGTGGGTTAGGATGCTGAGCTTGTCAATCAGAAGGTCGGCAGTTTGGCGGGTTGAATCCCGAGTGCCGCGTAGCAGAGCGAGTGCCTGTTACTCATCCCAGCTTCTGCCAACCTAGCAGTTCGAAAGCACGTAAATATGCAAGTAGAAAAATAGGGACCACTACAGTGGGAAGGTAACAGCGTTCCGTGCACCTTTGGCGTCTAGTCATGCCGGCCACATGACCACGGAGACGTCCTCAGAGAAGCGCTGGCTCTTCGACTTTGAAACGGAGATGAGCACCGGCCCCTAGAGTCGGAAACAACTAGCACGCATGTGCGGGGGAACCTTTACCTTTTTATAGTAACAGAATTTTGAGAGCTCAGCAGCATTTTCCCTCTCCTTAAACCAAGAGAATTAAAGCTGGGCAGTTTTCAGCTTCTTTCTTATGCTTTCTTGCTTTCACATTTACTATAGGTCATCTCTGTACAGATGAGTAGAAAATTTATATTTATTGCACATTAAAAGGCGTTTGGAAGTTTATGACTGCAAAGGATCCTTTTAAGTAGACAAGTGAAGTGGTCAGGATTAATATCTCCCCATTGGACAATTCCCATGGTGCTGTGGTCTCCCCCTGACATAACTTTATAGCCGTGGCAGGAGGATGATCTGAGAACACCTGTCAGAAGGGATTTAATCCTGCTTATATCAGAGAAGGTTAAAGTGAGGACAAGATCTACAGCCTTTTAGTCACAAAGCTCACTTTGGACCAGCACTGGGAGTATTCACAGATGGTATTTAGCCATGGCTTCATTTACCACAGTTAGTCAAATAAGTGGAATTATCTAGATTAATATTCATTAAGTTTTAAAATATAGTTTTTAAACCACAGTGGTCCGCTTCACATATCGCTCTAGGGCAGGGGTCAGCAACCTGAAACAGTGAAATAGCCACTCAGAACTGGTTCCCTCACAAAAGGAAAAACTGGGAGCCGCAAAAAAATGTGTGCACATGCGCGTACATGCGTGCATGCGCAGAACAGGGTTTGACTGAAGAGTGGAGCCAAGGCAAGATATGCACCTACCCTGCATATTTGAATTGATTGGTTGAACTTTTTTAGTCCCACTTTTTTTTTTTGGACTGCACATGGCAGAGGACTGGGAGCCGCAGGAGACGGCTGAAAGAGCCCCATGCGGCTCCGGAGCTGCGGGTTGCAGACCTGTGCTCTAGGGCTTAAGACAGAATACAGAATGGGAGAAAAAGGGGAACTGAAATAATGGGATAAATTAAATCTATGTAATGTACAAAAACAGACTTCACTTTTCCAGGTCTTCTCTTTGAAAGTTCAAAAATGATGGCTCTGATCAGCTTGTCAGATTATCAAATCCAATTACATCAATCTGAGAAGAAAAGGAGTGACAATTTGAATACCTTGATTTCCAATCTGATAAATTTATAATAGAATAGAATAGAATAGAATAGAATAGAATAGAATAGAATAGAATAGAATAGAATAGAATAGAATAGAATAGAATAGAATAGAATAGAATAGAATAGAATAGAATAGAATAGAATAGAATAGAATAGAATAGAGCTGGAAGGGACCTTGGAGGTCTTCTAGTCTAGCCCCCTACTCAAGCAGGAGAACCTATGCCATCTCAGACAGGTGATTGTCTAGTCTCTTCTTTAAAATCTCCAGTGATGGAGAACCCATGATTTCTGGAGGCAAGCTGTTCCACTGGTTGATTGTCCTTACTGTCAGGAGGTTTCTCCTTAATTCCAGGTTGCTTTTCTCTTTGATCAGTTTCCAACCATTGTTTCTCATCCTTCCCTCTAGTAGCCCCATAATAATTAAAAATTAAAACCTTAACCCAAAAACCCTCAGTCCAGGCCGGCAAGCTTGAATAGCCAAGTTTTTAGGTCCCGGCGAAACGAGCAAAGGTCGGGGGCTATCCGGAGTTCCACAGGCAGCTGATTCCAAAGGGCAGGCGCGCCCACCGAGAACGCTCTCTCCTTGGGGGCCGCCAGCCGGCACTCCCTGACTGGCAGCACCCTGAGGAGGCCCCCCCCTGTGGGAGCGCACAGGAAGATGGGAAGTTGATGCTGGCAGCAGGTGCTCCCGAAGATAGTCCGGACCCATGCCATTTAGGGCTCTATAGGTCATCACCAGCACCTTGAATCTCACCCGGAGGGCAACTGGAAACCAATGCAGCTCGCGGAGAAGAGGCGTAACATGGGAGTATTGGGAAACCCCCATCACAACTTGTGCAGCCACATTCTGCACCAGCTGAAGCCTCCGAGTGGTCCTCAAGGGCAGCCCCATGTAGAGAGCATTGCAGTAGTCTATCCGGGAGGTCACAAGCGCATGAGTGACTGTACGTAGGGTGTCTCGGTCCAGATAGGGCCGCAACTGGAGCACCAGGCGAACCTGGGCAAAAGCCCCCCTGGCCACGGCTCCTATATGATCTTCCAAACTGAGCCGTGAGTCCAGGAGGATGCCCATGTTGCGGGCCCTATCTACAGGGGATAACACCTCACCCCCCATAGTTAACAATGGAATAGACTGGTTAATCCGAGATGCCGGTATGCACAGCCACTCAGTCTTGGCGGGATTAAGTCGAAGCCTGTTTCTCCCCATCCAGACCCGGACCACCTCCAGGCAACGGGACATCACGTCGAGGGCATCACTGGGTTGGTTCGGGGTGGAAAGAAAAAGCTGGGTATCATCAGCATACTGATGATACCCCACCCCAAAACCACGAATGATCTCACCTTGATAAAAACAAAAACAAAATGGAAGAGAATTCAAGATGCTATCAGTACTTTAAATGAAGATTCAGCTACACTATCATTGCCATTAAAAATCGATGCTAGTTAGAAATGTGACCTATCACAGAAAGAAAACAATTGATAAAACTAAAAAATTGCTTTCTTTGTAAAATACATTTTTCTGAACTATAATTGCTGGAGTAATTTAAAAAAAAATTAAATGCTTCTGTGTTAAACTGTATTTTTTTAGAATGTATAAACTTTATGTCAATTTTAGGATGCAAACTTTGGTCATAAAAGATTGATCCTTGCCATCTTCCAAAAAGAAACTGCATCAAAACTTTTTTGTATTCAGAAGCCTTTGATGTCATAAGGGCAGGAGTTTTCAGAAATAATAAGTCTCCCTCTGTCCAAGAAAAGAGGTAAGCAGAAGTTATACAGAAAAACTGCAGCAAAGACTGGCCTGAACACATAAAATTACAACATCTGGGTAATCAGACAATATCATCAAGGACCGTCAAACAGCTAGCTCTCAGATTGACAGAATAGATTCCTCTTCAACACACACAAACAATTTCACAATAAAGAACGTAATGAATTTGCAAGAGATAGCCCAATATTTTAAAGAAAACCAATTCCCAAAGATTAAACACTATAATGTAACAAAGGTAGTGTTATGTATTAGGCTTAAGTGTAACACCACGTGGTAGCTGGAGCTAGCTAACGGCTCCCAGCAACTCAGACACCCCGTCTCCGGTGCTGCTATTGGCTGCCCCTAGGCGGCAATGGGTTGCTTTAAACCTATTGGCTGCCGCCTAGGGGCCAAGCTATAAATTGCTGCAGGCTGCAGCTCAGTTCCTCAGTTCAGGTCCTGCAAGCAAATAAACATGACCATTGCTGAACTCACTCGCCTTGTCTTCATTCCTGCGCAACAAACTCACTACACAACAGGTAGCCTGATGTTGGTCCACTGAACTGAAAGCACAACTGTTAACCTGATTGATATGCAGAATTTAACTGTTCAAAAGGTTGTGGCCATGGCATCATCTACAGCAGGGGTGTCAAACTCAATTTCATTGAGGGCCGCATCAGCATTGCGGTTGCCCTCAGGGGGCCGGGTGGGTATGGCCAGGGTGGGCGTGGCCTACTGGGTGGGCGTGGCCAGAGTGCATATGGCCTACTGGGTGGGCGTGGCCAGCTCTATATGGTTTGCATCAAGGGTGCCTATGGGGGCCTGGGCAGGAGTGGGACAGATCTGAGGGTCTCTGGCAGAAGGAGGGTCTCTGGGCCAGGGCCAAGGCAGTGGGGGCCGTTCCCTCACTGTTTCCAGGATGGCTTCGCGGGCCACATGAAACCATTTCGCGGGCCGGATCCGGCCCCCGGGCCTTGTGTTTGACATGTCTGATCTACAGTATATGGCCAATGTTCCCTGCCAGCTTCCCACAAGCAGAATCAATGGGGAAGCTTGCAGAAAATCGGAAGTTGCTCCAATTCCACCGCTTTTTTGCCCACCTATGTTTATTCTGTTTATTTGTTTCAGTAAGTAAATATTGACTTATGATTGAAGTTCATTGGTCACTAAAGTTATTTTTATATTTATCATGTGTGTTATAATTCATCACAAACCTGTCCAGCATTTCAGTAAAAAATATGGTCAGTCTAAAATTAAATATTGATTCTGATCACATCATGTGTGTAAAGTATAACCCAATAGGTCACATTACATTAAGCTGCACACACACAACCTACCATCACAATCGCCGCCAATCTTTGCATGTTGAAGTGCAGCCATCAAGTGCATGAACAACTTGGTTAAGCATAATGTATGATCATAGCCGTACATAAATGACCATCTCTCCTAATATTCCATATTATTATTATTATTATTATTATTATTATTATTATTATTATTATTATTATTATTATTATTATTATTATTATTATTAGATTTATATACCGCCCTCCTCCCAAAGGACTCAGGGCGGTGTACAGGGCAATTAAAATATAAAATACAAAAGTTAAAAATAAATTAAATAATTAGCCCTAACCAATAAATTAAGTTAAAAGTAAACCCCAAACCCTTAGTCCAGGCCAGCCTGTTCAAATAGCCAGGTTTTCAGGTCACAGCGAAAAGAGCGAAGGTCAGGAGCCATCCGGAGCTGATTGAAGAGGACTAAATATCCCTATTAGTTCCTGCCAATGCTCAATAATTCTGAGTGACAATGTCAGTATGTCAATATCAATCTTAAATACACATTTCTCATTCTTGGGGAAAAAATAATTCTTCTAAAGTCACAGTGAGTTGCTGAATGCAACCAACCAGGCAGTGGTGGGATTCAAATATGTGAACAACTGGTTCTCTGTGTGGATGCCGCTTCCGGAAGTCCATTCTGGGCCTGAGCAACAAAAAGTTAGCTACCCGTTCTGCTGAACTGGTGCAAACCGGCTGAATCCCACCACTGGACCAGGATATATATTATGTTAAAAACCATGTGTGTATTATTTCATTTTTATTGCATTGAACATAGATGGTTATATTTTTACATTATTGGACATTTCTGATTAGCTTCCTATCATTGTTTACAGTGCAAATTTTAAAAACTGAAAGAAAAGATAAACTCTCTTTTAACAAACAAATTGTCTTCTTATGGGGAAAGCCAATGATTGATATTATCCAAAGTAAACTGTTCTATTTATCCAGCCTATATTTAGGAAGAATCTTTATTTAAGATAAGGATTATTCATCTACTGTTTTTTTTCTTTCCTAGCTGTTTACATTACTTAATTTTTGCCAGAATTTTTGTTTGCAGATAGGGAACAATAAAGAAAATTAAAATTAAAAACCCAGTGTTCTGACCTCCCATTCGGTAGAAGAATTTGCTTGTGGCGACTTGGTGTAAATGCTTGTGGTGTAAATGCTTTGTTTCATAGCGTAATCTCAGTGTGATGTGTTGATACTCCCTATGTAAACATTCAACAATATCATCTAACTTTGTTAAACGTTTCAGAAACCATGGATTAGATTCAAAGTTCATCATGCTTTTAGAGGAATGGTTTTAAAAACCACTACTATAAAGAAGTTATTCTCTGGATCTAAAACAGATAGCTTGGGACGGCTAATGAAAAAGTCGATAATACTCAACCTCATAATAACCACGGCAATCCACTCTAGGTGGAGCTGGTTTTAAAAACCACACAGAAGCTTCATCTACTACAAAATGCCATGCTCAGATGATTGTGTGTTTGAAAAATCTCCTCCAGTTGAACCAGTGGAATGTCAGCCTTAGGAAACACCAAACAAGGAATACCGAAGCTGAACACAGACACCACACGGTAGTTTGAGAAAACAAGTAATGTCAATGTGGATCCTTCCCAAGCAAGAGCCTGCTTATCTTAACTAAAAACAATGGGCTGGAGCCTTATTGACGACACAGCTCTGACCCATGTTTTCTTTTTGGAAACAATTATCTAATCTCTTGAGTTGGATGTAAGAAACTGCAATTCTTTTTTTTTTTTTTTTTTTATTGAAAAGTTTTAAAATACAGTTTTCCATTAGGAAAAAAAAAAAAAAAAAAAACCCCTTCCCCCTCCCTCTACCCCCCCTACCTCCCCCCAACGTCCCTCCCTCCCCTCCTCCCTCCACCCCCCCTCCCCCCCCCCGACTTCCCAGAGCTAAATACAAGGTATATGTATGTAAAAAAGCAATCATAAACTACCATATACTAAAGACTATAGATTCTAAAATCCATCACTCTCTAGCTTATATAGGATAAAACACACCTTAACCATAATAAATGTATATAAAAAAAAAACTAGCATAAAAGAAAGAAAAAGAAACGAAAGAAGACTCATTCGAATGCTACATAAAACTTCTTAACCCTATACTTGTTCTGGATAAACTCAATCCATTTTCTCCATTCCATAATATAACGTTCTTGCGAATGATCTTTCAAATAGGCTGAAATCTTCGCCATCTCTGCCAGGTCGGAAACCTTTAAAGTCCATTCTTCTATAGTCGGCAGTACCTCTTTCTTCCAATATTGACCTATCAAAAGTCTTGCTGCCGTAACTAAGTTCAACATCAGCTTAGAGTCCACAACTGTAGCGTCAACAATTATTCCCAACAAAAAAAATTGCGGACAAAACTTTATCCTCCGTTTAAAAATCTTCTGCATATTCCACCAGACTTTTATCCAAAAAGCCTTAACCTTCTTACATGTCCACCATATATGAAAATATGTTGCATCTTCATCACCACATCTCCAACATTTAGGCTGGTATTTCGGATACATACTTGCAAGCTTTTTGGGATCTAAATGCCATCTATAAAACATTTTGTAAAAGTTCTCTCTTAAATTTTGAGCTTGAGTAAATTTTACATTCCTCACCCAAATCTTCTCCCAGGTGTCCATTGTAATAACTTCCTGAATGTTTTGGGCCCATTTTATCATGCAATCTTTAACAAGCTCCGTTTCTGAATCAATCTCCAGCAATGCAAGATATATCCGTTTAATATGTGCTGGTCCCTGGTTTCTAATTTGCTTTATCAAATTTTCATCAGTCATTATAAATCCATTTTTCTGGTCTTCTTTCCACCTGGCCCGTAACTGAATATATTGAAACCAAGTTTGGACAACCTTCTCTTCTCGCAACAGGCTATATGCTTTCAAGCACCAAATATTCCTTTCCAAACTTAAAATCTCCTTGTACGTAGTCACATCATGTTTAAAGCCAGCATGTATATTTTCTATTGCGTGTTTTGGAATTGCCCACAATGGTATCTTGCTGCTTAACTTATGTCTATACTTCTTCCAAACTCTCAGCAATGCCTGTCTTAAAATATGCATCCTGAACACAATATCTACCTTCTTATCATACAACAAATATGCATGCCAGCCAAACAACAGATCATGGCCCTCAAGATTTAATAACCTCAATTGCGTCAAATTAATCCAATCGCTTATTCCTACTAATGCAGCAGCTTCATAATATAATTTCAAATTGGGCAGCTTAAGGCCACCTCTCTCACGAGTATCCTGCATAATCTTAAGTTTAACTCGTGGCTTTTTCCCTGCCCAGACAAATTTATTGATACCACGCTGCCATTCCTCCAAATTAGAATCTTTCTTAAGAATCGGTATCATTTGAAATAAAAATAAAAATTTGGGCAGGACATTCATTTTCACTGCTGCAATCCGTCCCAACAAAGACAATTGCAATTTTTGCCAACTCTCCAATTCTTTTTGAATTTTTCCCCATAATTTTTCATAGTTATTTTTATATAGCTTTGTATTAGAGGGCGACAAAATCACCCCCAGATATTTAACCCTTTTAACAATCTCAAATCCAGTTAATCCTTCTAAGAGAGCCTTCTGTGAAACTGTCATATTTCTAGCCAAAATTTTAGTTTTCTGTATATTTACTTTAAATCCAGAAACTTTACCATATTGTGTTATTATCTCCATCAGGTCCACAACAGAGTTCTCTGGCTGGGTCACTGTAACAACCAGATCATCGGCAAATGCTCTCAATCTATAGTCCTGATCTCCAACTTGAATTCCCTTAATTTTTTCTGAATTCCGAATCTTGGTCAATAGTATCTCCAATGTTAACACAAATAACAAGGGCGATAACGGACACCCTTGCCTTGTGCCCTTCTCACATTATTTTTCATTTGCCTACCACTAATAAACCCCGTTTGGTCCCCGTGAATCACCTGTTGCAGGACCCTCATCAGTCTATTAGCCAAGACCTTAGCAAATATCTTATAGTCTGTATTTAAAAGCGATATCGGTCTATAATTTTTAACTTGAGTAGCATCCTGGTCTTCCTTCGGAATCAAAGAAATAAAAGCTGTTCTCCAAGACGGGGGCACCTCTCCCCCCCTCTGGATTGTCTGGAACAGTTCCTTTAACGGTTTTATCATCTCTAATTGCAAGTTTTTATAATAGGCCGCAGTCAAGCCATCAGTGCCTGGTGCTTTATCCACCTTCAGTTCCTTAATAGCTGTAAAAATTTCCTCTTCTGTAATCAGTTGATTAATCCCCTCTTTTTGTACTTGCGTAAGAACCGGGATGCTAGCATTCTCCAAATATATATCAATATCTTTTATATTAATTTCCTCCTTAGTATATAATTTCGAATAAAAATCCAGAAAAGCATCCTTAATAAGATTCTGTTGAAACACAACCCTTCCTTTATATTCAATCTTATCTATATTAGAGGCCCTTTGCTTTTTTCTCAGTCTATAAGCTAACCATCTGCCTGGTTTATTAGCGTTGCAAAAAGTATTATGCCTAGCAAACCGCAGATTAGTTGCCACTTGATCTGCCATTAATTTATCAAATTGTCCTCTTAGCAATCTAATAGCCTCCTTAATCTTCACATCCTCTAGATTCAAAATCAAAGCCTTTTCTTTTTCCTTTATTTCATTCTCCAGTTGTTTCCTTCTAATTTCCACTGCACGTCTATGTCTATTGTTCATATATATCAACACCCCTCTCATATAGGCCTTGCTAGCATCCCAAACCATGTCCATAGAAGTACCCTTATTCATATTAATCTCAAAAAAATCCTTCATCCGCTGTTTACATTCTTCCACATTTTTCTGATTTCTAAACAAATTCTCATTTACACGCCACGAGCGTCTGTCTCTTTTCTCCTCATCAATCTCCAACCAAACTGGGCTGTGGTCAGAGATAATTCTCGCACAAATCTTCACCTTTTTAGATCTCAGAAAAAGGTCATTAGTCAACAAAATAAAATCAATCCTTGAAAAAGATTGGTGTCTGTCAGAATAAAAGGTATAATCCTTCTCTTGGAAGTGTCTCTCACGCCAAATATCTCGTAATTCCAAGTCATCCTTCATTTCAAAAAAGGATTTAGGCAGTCTTGCATGACTTGGAATGCGCTTAAAAACTCCAGCCTTATCCAGCTGTACATCCAAAACACCATTCCAATCTCCCATAAAAATAAAAGATTTATAATCCAACTGGGTAATCTTTGTGTGAAGTAAGCTAAAAAAATCAGCTTGTTGTTGGTTAGGTGCATATAATCCAACTAAAAGCGTCTTTTTACCTTCTAACAACAGCTCAATCATAACATATCGTCCATGCTTATCTGCTTCAATTAAGTCTGCTGTTAAGGCACTTTTAACATAAACAACCACTCCATTTTTCTTATTCTCTGCAGAGGCAACAAATTGCGTACCCAGTCTCGAGTTCAATAAATACTTTTGATCCAAAACTCTAATATGCGTTTCTTGCAAACATATAACATCTATCTTAAATTGTTTTAAGTATTGAAAAACTTTCTTCCTCTTCTGCGGTGAATTTAATCCATTAACATTCCAGGTTAGAAATTTAGTTGCCATGCATATCCTCCAAAAGCTCTTGGACCACAGCTTTGATAGGACTAATTTCTTTAGGCCGTGCTCCTCCCACAGCTTGACTATATGTACGTTGTGAAGAATCTGAAGACTTTTGCTGATCTTGTTCTTTTATTTTCTTTGCTCGTTTTAAAGCAGCACGCGTTACTCTTTGCTCTCTAGGATCATCCAAAGAAGTTGTAGCTTGATCTCCTCCAACACCACTTTCCTCTGTTCCATCCTCTTGATGTTTTCCTTCTCCAGATCCCTTTCCAGCTTCCAGAAGTGTTAATGGGGCTGCTTTTAAGACATTGTTATAGAAATCACGCGCTTGCTTCACAGTAATCAGCCGGTACCTTTTACCTTCATGCATCACCATCAGCCCCTCAGGGATCTCCCATCTGAACCTTATATCTCTTTGCTTAAGCTCCTGCACAAGAAATGCATAGTCCTTCCTTCCCCTTAAGATCCTTGGAGGAATTTCTTTTAAAACCAGAACTTCTTGTCCAGCAATCACCACTTTAACATCATAGGCAGCTTGTATAACTTGGTCTCTAATTTCTCTTTTTGCAAAATAAACCACCACATCTCTAGGCAACTTTCTCTGCCTAGCAATCCATGAATTCACCCTGAACACTTTATCCATAGCTGCTCTTATTTCAGATGCTGGCTGGTTTAATACCCCTTCAAGAGCCTCAGAGATCAGTTGCTTTAAATCTTCTTTAATATCCTCTTTTAAACCTCTAATTCTGATAGCAAACTGCATCTGGTAATATTGGGCCAAGCTTAACTCCTTTTCCACTTTGTCTCTTATATTTTCATTCTCTCGAGCCTTTACTTCTAATATAGCATTTCTTTGAGCCAAATCATCCATTTTTTCATCTAATTCTTCCACACATTCCGCCACTTTATGCACTGAGGACAAAATGTCTACCTTCATCACGCTGAGCTTCTGTTCCATCCTCTCTTCCATTCTCTCCTCCAGTTTCTCCAGTTTCTCCTCCATCTGCGCAAATTTATCTGCCATTGATTGATTGATTGATTCCAAAAGTTTATCCAAAGCATCTCGTAAATCCTTCGGTGTCAGCGCTTCAGGAGGGTGCAATGCCTGTAGTGATGATTGTTGCACTGGCGAGGATCCACCACTCCGAAGAGTTTTAGGGGGAGGTTTCGCCGCCATCTTTTAGTCCTCAATTATGACGCACTTTCAAAAGTTTACAAAGTCCAACAAGCTAGAGAGTATATTAAAATAAATCTCTTCACCTTTGTCTCTTGTACCGCTCTGCCTGCTCCTTTAAATCATAGTCCTTTCTGCAGGCAGGGATGGTTCGCAGACGCCTGGCTCTGCTCCAAGAAGTTCAGAGCAGAGACGCCGGCCAGCTGGGAGCAACCCAGGCTTCGGGGGAGTTCAATCCTTCAGCCGCCCAAGCTCCAAGCTCAGGCGGCCCTGGAGAACTCTACCCCTACCTGGGGCCTCACCCCCTCCTCTTCTCCCGAGGAGGGGGCTTCAATTTCGCCCGAACAGCTGATCGGCGCTGTTTCGGGCGAAAAAACAAACAGCTGAGCCGCGGGCAGCCCGGGAAGGCTGTCTACGGCGCCGCGCCGCCACCAGAAGCCAAGAAACTGCAATTCTTTTGCGGATGTTTCATTGCCAACTAAGAGACAGTCCTTCAGTGCTAGAAGGGAATAGGGTTTGATTTCTGTTTATATACACTGGTTTGAAGGTGAGAGTGTAGTTTTCTTCTGGGTAGTTTATAGACCAGGCTTTTGCTTACTGGCTAGATTGTTTGTCTGAGTTGGTAGTTCCTTGTTTGGGATACTGTTTACCGCTTCTTAGTTGGTCTGGTATTACTATCAATTAAGAAGAGGACACCTTTCCCTACAGGAAGCAGGCTTGTGGTCATGTTGGGTTAAGAGCAGATATTTCCCCGTTTTGAAAAGGCCGAGGGAGCTGACACTCAGAGAGATTGCTTTTCAGTTCTAGACCTCAGGAAAAGGCCTACTGCTTGACCTTATATTAACTTCCAGCTATCTCCAAGAAGAAGATAAGGACAGATCATTTCTGACTGATTTGTACGCACAAATCAAATCAATCAAATAAATTCAGAGCAAATGGAAGGCATGGGACTGGAAGAGAGATCTTTTTCTGTAAGTGTTTAAAGAACAGAAAAGTGATTAATTGGATAAGTGATTATTTGTAGGCTTTGTCTTAGAAGAAAAGTCTCTTTTAGCTCATTATCTACATCTCATTTTTTTTAAAAAAAAACCCTCAAAACCTACATCATCAATTTTCTTTGTTTCTTAACCGGTGCTGCCCCACTTATCATTTATTTTCTTTAATGTCTATGTATTCTTCGAAGTGAAATACAGAGTGCAAAAATAAATAAACCCAAAGAAATACATATGTATTAGTGTAGCCCAAACCTGGTTCATTGAAAGAAACCAATGACTTTGAAGATGAAGCATAATTTTATTTCCACGCATGCAAGCAAGCAGTAATACAGTATTACAGTTTGGTGCTGTGACTTGAATCAAAATGACAGAGAAGAGACAGTCAATCATTTGCAACCCTTTTCCCTCTCCAATCTGAACCAATTTGAAGACACACATGGGGGTGGTTACCTTATACTACCACATTATACACAGACATACCCTCTATTTTCAAGTTAATATTAAACTATAATTAACAGTCTTTGAAAATGCATTGCAAAAGTATATTGATAGATGAGGAAACATATATCAGCCATTAACAGCAGTACAAATGCACATTATTGAGTGTTGTGTCATCACCAGAGCCCTGTGAATCCTCCACCTTTGTTTGAATCCCACATACACCACCTGAGGAACAGCGATCGCTCCATGGGCCAAAATCACCCCAACTCCGGCCATTGCCCACCAGGACTTGACTTGAACTGCAAGTGAATTGGATGTTGTTAGCTGATGTATCATCACCAACTCCTTGAGGTCGTTCCACTCTCAGAGAAAAAGAAACTAGGTGGCCTGAGCGGCAGTACTGTGGTGCCGTCCAGGTTCCCCACCTGCCAAAAAAAATAAAAGGTAAAGATGGATAGGCAGCTCTTTGGTGTCTAGTTGAACCCCTTGTCATCAGGCCACTAGAATCAAGCATAATGGCTAAAACCTTGGACTAGGAACCGGTTGAACTCTATGTCTGACTATTAAAATTCACCAACTCTGGGCCAATAATTGACTTTCATTGGGCTGTTATAAGAAAAAAAAATCCAAGGAAAGAGGATCTGGTGGCTGCTGCCATAAGCTCCTAGGAAAAAATGGGATAAAGAATATTTTTTTCTTTTTATCCCCAACCTTCCTTTGACGGCTTTCCCAAGACAACGCCCAATCCGTGTCACATTCAGAAGCCATTAGAGCACAGACTCCTTATTCCAGAAATTGCATTATTATAAGCACCATTTCCCCTGAAAAGACCTCTTCCTTCTATAACAGTTGAATGAATGAATTTCCCACTAGTGAAGAAGTGACTTTTATTCAGCTAGGGAGTCCCTGGTGGAAATTCTGTCACTCATTTTCTTACTGAAAATCTAAGGTTTTATCTCAGTTTACATTAAATATGGTGTTCCACAAGAAAATAGACTGCTCTCTCTGGCTGCCATGTGGCCCTTCCCGATGGTTTTATTTGGGGAAAGAGGATTTTGCAATAAATAAAATTGGAACAACATCTCATGGGCCCAATGCTGCCCTAATCCTGAATTGAGGCATTTTGATTGCTGAGACTTCATTTGCAATGAACCTGATTAAAATAATCTGCTAAATACATAAAAGGATAAACGATAGAGATTTACCCTCAGCCTTTAATACAATAGCAAAAATACTCCCTAGCATGTGACTAAATTGACTGGGATTTGATTTTTAAAGACCTATCTCCAGAATTCAAGTATATGACATTAAAAGTAATCACATTTCTGACCTTCATAAACAGTAATTGCACATGTAGTTCAGGACTGTCTCCTCACAAAGAGAATTATAAGAATGGCACATGGATCCATGAATTGCATAATGAGAAAAGTTATCAGAAGGTCAGCAGTTTGGCGGGTCGAATCCCGAGTGCCGCGTAGCAGAGTGAGCGCCTGTTACTCATCCCAGCTTCTGCTAACCTAGCAGTTCGAAAGCACGTAAAAATGCAAGTAGAAAAATAGGGACCACTACGGTGGAAGGTAACAGCGTTCCGTGCGCCTTTGGCATCTAGTCATGCCGGCCACATGACCACGGAGACGTCCTCGGACAAGCGCTGGCTCTTCAGCTTTGAAACGGAGATGAGCACCGGCCCCTAGAGTCGGAAACGACTAGCACGCATGTGCGGGGGAACCTTTACCTTTACCTTTTTAAAGACAACAGAGGGGTGTTTGGGGCATAAATGAATGTCAGGAAAGAGCAAAGGTGGCCCACAAAATATTAGCAGCTATTTTTGGACCTCTCAGGAATAAATCTCCATCCACGTCTCAGCTGCTGATTCAGAGAGACTGTTGAACAACAGTGCCTGAAAGTCAGCATTACTATATCCCATTCTACAGTAAACCAAGGATCAGTCCTCTCCTCTCCCATTCTTGATGACAAGAAAATAAAATATGGCAAGAAAGACGGTCCAACTTTAGACTCAATGGTTCTGCCATTCGGACAGTACAAGCGGATTCCATTCAGAGCTGTATCGTCACCTTCCCTTTGAAATGATTCTACCTAAGAAAATAAGACTGATAAAGTTCAAGATCACCCCCTTCTCCCCTTGGGGTGCTTTAGTCTTCAATTTTGAGAATTTTCAACATTTACCCATCAATATGGGACAATGAATTGGATCAAAACTAGATCTGCCACTCAATGCCTTTCGTTGATGATAGAACCAAGAAGTGTTAAGCATTAAGAGACATCTTGTTGCCTTTCTTAAAAGTCAAAGTGAAAAACTGAAGAACTATTTTCAAGGGAATAGTCAGAAGTAAAGGAGCATCTGAAAAGTAAGTTTTTACCTTTAGGGCAAAGCCATGAGCATAACCGTAAGGGCAAAACTCTCTTGAGCCCCAGGCACCCCAGGGACCCCCATTTGGTACAGTGAGCACATATCTGTAATTTCGGGCTTCCGTATTCCACAGGTAGCAGGAGATGGTCAGGAGAAGAGTGGTGCTGGCAGAAAGATCCATGGGAAAGGAAACCAGTCTGCCTCTTGAATCAGAAATGTCTTCAGAATTTGCAGCCTCCTAGAAACCAGGAATCATTTATAAAGTGTCTGCAGTACCACCCTCATGAAATCATGCTTTTCAATTCATTTGTTGTGTACTTTTGAATCAGCCTTAGTTTCTGGAAACTGCCTGGACTATATCCTGTAATTTTCTTGGCAAGATTTCAGAAGTGGTTTGGCACTGCTTCTGTTATGTATTGGGCTCAATGGTAATACCACGTGGGTTGCTGGAGCAGCAACGGCTCTCCAGAAACCCAGACTACAAGTCTCCAATGCTGCTATTGGCTGTCCCTAGGCGGCAATGGTTGCTTCAAACCTATTGGCTGCCGCCTAGGGGCTAGACTATATATTGTGGCTGGTTACAGCCCAATTCTCAGTTAAGATCTTGCAAGCAATAAACCATGAGTTTTCCTATACTCACTTGCCTCATCTTCATTCCTGCGCCAAAGAACCCGCTACACAACAGCTTCCTTCTTCCTAGAGCTGAGAAAGCGGGACTGGCCCAAGGTCACCCATTTTGGCTTTGTACCTAAGAAATGAGTAGAGCACCAGCCAGTCTCCAGCCTGGTGTCTTAACCACTATCAAATGTGGGGCCAACAATGTGTGGCAGCAGCCACAGCCCACCAGACCCTTAGCCAGTACACTCCGGGGTTCTGCAACTCACATAGCACAAGTGGGTCCAAGCTCTGAGATTGCTGGGCTGGCTCTCCAAGCAGGAGGCAAAGGCAGAGGCTCAGGGGGAGGCATGTGATCTGGCCTGCCAGATGTGCCAGGCAGCCACCCACCCAAATGCTCCATCCCACCATCTGTCTTTGCTTGCCTGTGGCTGTGCAGCTAGGATAGGGCAGGCAGCCATGCAGCTGCCCAGCACATCCAGTGGACTGGATTGCATGCCTCCCACCCACACCTCTGCTTCTGCCTGCTTCCAGTGTCGCCACCATGGGTTGAGGCGAGGTGAGGCAAGGCAGGTAGCAGGGCAGGGATGGTGCCAAGCCGTGGCCCCTGTGTGCTTGGCCCTCACCATCCAACCTCATCCTCCTGCTTGGGCACACACACAGGATGAGCCACCCAACCGCTGCTGCACCCACAACGTTCCCAGGGAATGGGAAGGGTGGGAAACCTCCATCATCAAGAGGCAACCAGGACTCCCCTCTCTGCTCTGCCCTACCCAAACCCAGTCCTGGAGCTGCTACACATACCCCGCACCCGCACACCTCAGGTCCCCAAAGACAGGACACACTGCCCTGTCACCTGTCTTGCCTTGCCTTGCCTTGCCTTGCAGCAGTGGCACCAGCAGCCACCCTGTCCATCAGGAGCCCTGCTGCCCCTCAGCACCCCTCCAGTCCAGGAAGCCAGACCAGGCAAGGAGAGCGAGCACACCAGCAGCAGCCTCACGGAGGAGGAGGCAATCATGGCTGATCGTCCCCTCAGGCAAGCGGGGCCAAGCTGCAGAGTCCCAGCACCCCAGGTTTGTTGCAAGAAATTGTTGCAAGCCAAAAATGGATTCCATTCTTGTCTTAATGAATACATTTTAGTTTATCTTTCTTACACTGCATATAGTGGCAATTTTAGACATGACGGGGAACAAAAATTGTGCGATTGAACAGCTCAGAATTTGATGTTGACTTTTAGATACCAGCAGAATCTCACATTAGAATAAGAGATAAAAGCAAGTACACTTAAATTGAATTTCACATATCATAAAATATAACATTAATGATATATACACCATAATAAGTAATACCAAAAACCTGTAATTATATAATCTCTGGGTAATTTTTAAGCCAGTTAGTCCTTCGCAGGCCCAAATCACACACACACACACACACACACATTGTTGCAAAAAACATGAGAAAGGGGGCATTAGGTGAGATTAGGAATTAAGAGCTTCTGAATGGAAGGAGTAGAAATAAATAAGTGATTTGCCTGATACATTTAACTGGGTAATGCCCCTTTGGCCTACTTAGCAATCCACTTCTAAGATCTGCCTTATAAGCCACACAAAAGAGAAGTGGAGTCTTTTCTGTTATATATTAAATATTTTTGATGTCCACTTATGTGGCCGCATTATAACTGCTTGGATTTTCTTTAGGCATCTGGCATAGTTTTCCTTTCAATTAAATGTGCAGGCAGCAGAATTCATTCTTACTTGCAAGGAGACACCACACAGTAAAGGATGGATAGACCCTTATTACCAGAAAAAACAAAGTTTCCCAATTCTCAATGGTCATTGAGAAATGCTAAGGCTTTTTTTTTGTCTCTAGTCTTTTTGAAACTAAGAAATCAGTCCAAAGTGGCTGTGCCTGTTCAGTTCTGCTCCTGCTTTTCAGAGCTGCCAGCCAATTAGTGAGTTTTCCTAGCAATAACCCATGAAAAAAAGGCCTTGCTTAATACGTTCAGCAGAGCAGGCTAACACTGGACCATTAAAAAGTGCTCTGAAATAGGAAGGAACTGCAGTATTTTTTTCCAAAGATGAGATGGAAGAGAAAAATAAAGACTTTGCATGACTTCTAAACCAGAACCTCTTTTTTTCAAAATTCCAACCTCTTTAAAGTTCCTCTATTATTTTTATTTATTTTATTTATTTTATTTTAATTCCATTTATATCCCGCCCTTCTCCGAAGACTCAGGGCGGCTTACAAGCTTAGCAGTAGCCTTCATTCTATGTATATGCCTGCTTATTAGGGCTTTCACACACACCCCAAGCGGCATTATTACAAAGTCAGCTTAATTGCCCCCAACAATCTGGGTCCTCATTTTACCTACCTCGGAAGGATGGAAGGCTGAGTCAACCTTGAGCCTGGTGGGATGCGAACCTGCACTAATTGCAGACAGCTGGTGTTACTTAAGGAGGCATTAGCCCACAGCTCCACCAAGGCTCTATTATGGTAATGCAAGCAAAATCCACCATTGTTTCAGACATGCTACTGAAGCAGGATGGCAGCTAAGAGGCTATGCAAAATGCCACAATCATCTGACTATATAGGGGAGGGGGATCAGGGCCCTGTGGAGCAGTCCTATGATGTCATTTTACTTCCCTGATGTGGGGATCATTGTGATGTTTTAATTAATAATTATTTATATGTAGTTTATTTAAAAAGTTTCACATCCGGTTGTGATAAGGTTGTGTTTTTTTGTTTTTTTGTTTTTTGATGAATGCAATTTGTATGTGTGCCTGTGCATTCATGCCTAGATATCAAATGTGAGTCATAAGATGCGATGCCGATATGATAGCTGGTTTTTAACATTTCTTTAAACTTTAAATGGAAACTTTAAGAATTATATAATTAAATATGCATCATCCCTAGCCCTCTAGGGACAGAACAGAGACAGTGTTCTCACGTTGAAGATCGGGCAAAAGCTTCTTTGATTTATCCCACACATTCATAGATAATAAGTAAAGCTTTGCAGCTTAAAATCGGTGTCTTGCAGTCACCACACACATTTTAAAAGGATTTGAGTCCAGACAATTCTTTTCCCCTCTCCATCCAGTAGAGAGCAACAAATGTACCCCATTTACCCCTTCAAAGGGGGATAGAAGCCTATGGTTATTGCAGAACTTCCAGCTAGGCATACCAATGTTTTAAACTTCTCTGGAACAAAACCTGCATCCTTGGGGGGTGGGGTGGGGGCTAAATCTCATGGTTGTTGCTTATATAGGACTTCAGGAGGAGTTGAAGCAAAGAAACGTACTACCGGCAGAACCAGACATCCCCCCACTTCCACGTCGCTCCAACCAGAACCGAAGAGCCCCCGCCTACCTAAAGGACTACCAATGGGCAGGTTCCAACGACCAAGGGGGAGGAAACGCTCCAGGGGAGGGGTAAGGGGTGTATTATATCTGTAACAGCATGTATATATAGGTTAACGAATCATTCCGGCTATTCAATGAGGGGAAACAAATCTGACAGGAGAACACGCGGGAACTTTGACAGCTGTCAAAGTTCCCCGCACGGCGCAGGCGCAACCACTGACAGCTCGCGGCTGTCAAAATACCGGACCATGCGGAAGCCTGAGCTGTCAAGAGCAGACGACGCGGATTGGTCCGGATAGACGCGGCGCCAAAATGAACGTTCCTGATTGGCCCTCACTGACAGCTGCCGGCTATAAAAGCCGGGCGAGTTATTCTGTTTTTGTCTTGCTCTAAATAAACCTTTAGTTAAGTAGCCTGTCGTCCCGAGTGGTCCTTCGGCTACTTCACTGGCGACGAGCATGGGATCGCTCCTGAGCTGAAGTCACGGCCAAGGAAGAGTCCCCGAGCTGAAGTCATGGCCGAGGAAGAGAGTTCCCGGCAAGAGCTGTCACTGGAAGTTTTAACTTCCCAAGGAGCGACCCAGGACCGGACGACATGGCAAACTTCGGGCGTGTGAGGGAATTCGATACCCGCCATCCCGAGAGATGGCAATCACACCTGCGGCAAGTCGAGGGATTTCTCCTCGTCAGCAAAATCACCGACGACAGAGCAAAGGCCGCCGCTCTACTGTACATCAGCGGACCCCCAGTATACGACGCTGCCGTTGGGCTGTTTAGCCCGGTGCCCATCACAGAGGTCTCCTACGCGGACCTGGTAGACCAGCTGAATAAGTATTATATGCCGGCCCGCTCAGAACTGTACTGGCGGGTACAATTCGCCCAGAAGAAACAGCGACCAGACGAACCCGCCAACGAGTTCATCGCTGGGGTCAGGCACGCCGCGCGGAACTGCTGCTTCCCCGACCTAGAAGACCGCATCAGAGACCAGGTGGTGATCGGGTTGAGGGATGAGAGGCTACAGAAGAAGCTGACATCCAAACCCGACATGAGCCTGGCAGAATTGACCCGAGAAATCATGGCATACGAGTATAGCCACAAGAAGAAACCGACCACCACGACCCCTGAGAGCCCAGCGACGGTATACCAAGAGAGCGCAACGCTCAGCGACAGCGACGAGTCGGTGGACTTCACTGACGGGGAAGCCCTCCAGCGAAAAATGGAACGCAGACAACAGAGGAGAAGCGACACATCGGATCACCGCAGAACCAAGAACCCCCCTCCGCCACCGCCGCGTTACGAGCAGCGGGCCGCCTGCGCCAGCTGTGGGGGCAATCATGCCCGAGGAAGCTGCCGGTTCAGAAACGCTAAGTGCCACAATTGTGGGAAGACCGGCCACATCAAACTGGTGTGCCGCAGCCGGGGCCACGACAACATCAATGATCTGGAGACCAATTCCCCAGGTAGGCCAGCTACCCGGGCCAACAGAGGGAAGACGCCAGGGGCCCTAGTAGAAACAATCGACAGGGTACACAGCCTAAGCTCAAAGGTGAGGATCAGGGTAAAAATTCAGGGAGTGCCCTGCCTCATGGAGGTGGATTCAGGGTCAGCAGTCTCTTTAATTTCATTTGGAACGTATCAGGAGATCTGCCGACAAAGCAAGGGAAAAATTCCTCTGAGGCAAACCCAGGTCCACCTAGCAGATTTCCAAAAAACCCCTATTCCTCTGGAAGGGAGGGCTAAGGTTGCCGTGGAGTACAAAAAGTTCAAGGGTCCCTTAGAAGTTCTAGTAACGCCAGGGAACCGCACCAACCTGATAGGGCTGAACTGGTTCGGGCCTCTAGCGATCGCCATAATGGGGGTAAATACAGTTCAATCACCCAGCCTAGAAGCCGTTTGCAACAAGTATGCAGACGTCTTCGATGGCACGTTAGGAAAATACACCGGTCCCCCCATCTCTTTACAATTAAACCCTGCAATCCAACCCATAAAGATAAGAGCTAGGAGAGTACCCTTTGCCCTTAAAGAAAAAATAGAAAATGAACTTGAACGCCTCGTAGGTCTCGGGGTGCTCGAACCTACGGAGGGGGGAAGCTGGGAGACCCCAATAGTCACCCCTATTAAACCTAACGGGGAAATAAGATTATGCGCGGACTATAAGGCGACCCTCAACTTAGCTCTCAGCCCCCACGCTTACCCGGTGCCAGCGGTAAGGGACGTATTTGCTTCCATCCGCTCCGGCGCCATTTTTGCTAAACTTGATCTTACGCAGGCGTATTTGCAACTGCCTGTCACAAATGACACCGCGGAAGCCCAGACAATTGTCACCCACCGCGGTGCCTTTAAAGTAAAAAGGCTCCAATTCGGCATATCGGCAGCCCCGGGTATCTTCCAGGGTATCATGGAGAAAACCCTGAAGGGAATACCCGGGGTCTGCCCCTATTTCGACGATGTTCTCATCGGCGGAGAAAATGAAACAAACTTAGCTGACACACTGTCAGCTGTGCTGAGCCGGCTCAGAGAAGCCGGTCTCAAACTTAAACGGGAAAAGTGCTCCATTGGAGTCACATCCACAGAATTCCTAGGGTACAGAATAGACGACCAAGGCATCCACCCCACCACAGAAAAACTAAGGGCTATTCAAACAGCGCCAAGCCCAAGGAATAAACAAGAACTCCAAGCCTTTTTAGGATTATTAAACTTTTATCATGCCTTCCTTCCCCATAAAGCCACTATCGCAGAGCCTCTGCATAGGCTCCTGGACAAGGGAACTGCCTGGTCCTGGACCAAAATACATGAAAATAGCTTCAAATCATTAAAAAAGATTATTTGTAACAGTTCAACGATCACCCTTTTCAGAGAAGACACACCAATATGCATCGCTTGCGATGCCTCTCCCTATGGAATCGGGGCAGTGTTAAGTCATTTATACAAGGACGGCACACAAAGACCCATAGCCTTTTATTCACGCACTCTGTCAAAAGCAGAAAGGAATTACGCACAAATAGACAGAGAAGCCCTAGCAATAGTCGCAGGGGTTAAAAAATTTCATGACTACCTCTATGGGAGACCCTTTACCATATTTACAGATCACAAACCCCTACTGGGAATATTCACGTGGAACAAAACAACACCACAGATTCTCTCACCGAGAATTCTACGGTGGTCCACATTCTTATCTGCCTATTCCTATCAGTTAATACATAAACCTGGGAAGGAATTAGGACACGCTGACTGCCTCAGCAGACTGCCAATTCAAAGCAAGGACTCAGACCCAGCCCCAGCTGGACTGATTCTAGCAATCTCTCAACTTCCAGACTGTCCCCTGTCTGCAAAGATTATAGCTAACAACTCAGCTAAGGACAAAATACTTAGCAGAATTCTCAGATGGGCTACAACAGGGTGGCCAGCACAAAACCCACACTCCCTATTCCAGCCATATTTTAACAGGAAAAATGAAATATCTACTCATAGGGGATGCCTGCTATGGGGAAATCGAGTCATAATACCTGATAAGAACATACATCAAACGTTAGACATCTTACACGAAGGACATCCAGGCATTGTCAAGATGAAAGCTATGGCCAGAAGTTATGTCTGGTGGCCTGGCATAGATAAAGAGATAGAAAGATATGTGGGAGGGTGCTACACCTGTCAAGCAACACGGAACGAGCCACCCCAAGCACCAATTCACAAATGGGAAACTACAAAAAAACCCATGGTCACGCATACATTTAGATGTCGCAGGACCTATCCAGGGACAGAGTTTCCTAATTGTAGTGGACAGCTATTCTAAATGGTTAGAAGTCACTCCCCTCAGAAAAACAACATCAGGAGCCACTATACAAGCCCTAAGGAAAATATTCGCCACACACGGCCTTCCAGACACCATAGTTTCAGACAATGGACCTCAATTCACCTCTCGTGAATTTCAGATGTTCGCTATGAAGAATTGTATTAGGCTGGTCACGTCTGCGCCGTTCCACCCATCGACGAACGGGATGGCTGAAATTATGGTACGTTCCACAAAAGAGGCGTTAAAAAAATTCGTCAAGGGGAACTGGCAGCGGCGACTCAGCCAGTTCCTAATGTCACAACACACAACTCCATGCACAACAACGGGCAAATCCCCTGCGGA
The DNA here is from genome assembly GCF_964194415.1 of Vipera berus. Classification (NCBI taxonomy): domain Eukaryota; kingdom Metazoa; phylum Chordata; class Lepidosauria; order Squamata; family Viperidae; genus Vipera; species Vipera berus. The sequence goes on from NC_138206.1 coordinate 19,004,678, forward strand.
ACTAAGATGGGGGAGGAGGCTGATAACGCGGCTCGACAGACTACATCCTGACACATACCCGGAAGAAAAAGAGCAACCCCATCCAAACCGAACACTCAACCCAGGGCAAATGATATGGGCACGGTCATACACTGATAAAAACAAATGGGTCCAAGGGACAGTACTAAAACAAACAGGACCCATTTCCTACCTAATATCCACACAAACTCACGGCAATCTACGCCGCCATATCGACCAACTCAGACCCAGACAGCCACCACACAACCCAGAACCCCAACAAGAAGGACAGGATCTGCAACCCCCCCCCAGAAATGCTACCAATACCAAACCAAGAGGAAGAGGGGCAAAGAAACGTACTACCGGCAGAACCAGACATCCCCCCACTTCCACGTCGCTCCAACCGGAACCGAAGAGCCCCCGCCTACCTAAAGGACTACCAATGGGCAGGTTCCAACGACCAAGGGGGAGGAAACGCTCCAGGGGAGGGGTAAGGGGTGTATTATATCTGTAACAGCATGTATATATAGGTTAACGAATCATTCCGGCTATTCAATGAGGGGAAACAAATCTGACAGGAGAACACGCGGGAACTTTGACAGCTGTCAAAGTTCCCCGCACGGCGCAGGCGCAACCACTGACAGCTCGCGGCTGTCAAAATACCGGACCATGCGGAAGCCTGAGCTGTCAAGAGCAGACGACGCGGATTGGTCCGGATAGACGCGGCGCCAAAATGAACGTTCCTGATTGGCCCTCACTGACAGCTGCCGGCTATAAAAGCCGGACGAGTTATTCTGTTTTTGTCTTGCTCTAAATAAACCTTTAGTTAAGTAGCCTGTCGTCCCGAGTGGTCCTTCGGCTACTTCAATAATTAAATATGCATCATCCCTAGCCCTCTAGGGACAGAACAGAGACAGTGTTCTCACGTTGAAGATCGGGCAAAAGCTTCTTTGATTTATCCCACACATTCATAGATAATAAGTAAAGCTTTGCAGCTTAAAATCGGTGTCTTGCAGTCACCACACACATTTTAAAAGGATTTGAGTCCAGACAATTCTTTTCCCCTCTCCATCCAGTAGAGAGCAACAAATGTACCCCATTTACCCCTTCAAAGGGGGATAGAAGCCTATGGTTATTGCAGAACTTCCAGCTAGGCATACCAATGTTTTAAACTTCTCTGGAACAAAACCTGCATCCTTGGGGGGTGGGGTGGGGGCTAAATCTCATGGTTGTTGCTTATATAGGACTTCAGGAGGAGTTGAAGCTACAGGACCTGGACTTCAGAACTCCAAAAATCCATTACGTGGCAGCAGAGAGATACAGCAAATACTAAATGAGGCCCAATTTCGTATACTACAATAAACTGTGTAATACTGTTCTAGTACAGTGTTCACTGTGTAGTTGAATAAACTGTTGATTTAACCAGTCAACATTTAAGAATATTTATTTAAGATAAAGAATTTGCTGGAAATTGGTATATTTCTCTTTGTCTCCCAGAATGACACGATAGTGCAATGTTTGTCAACCTTTGCAACTTTAAGCTGTATGGAGTTCAACTCCCAGCATTCCTCAGCCAGGGAGTTGAGTCTACCAGCTTAAAGTTGCCAAGATTAAGACACTGAGCTAAGGGCGGGGGGAGGGGGGGACAGCTTTATCATATAGTAGGAAAGATTGGGCTGATGTATGTTTGGAATGGAGGGTTTAACCTCTTTCAGATTATCTATATGACAGATTGTTTGACCACAGAGATGGTCCATACCACTGACCAGGCATTCAGATGATTCCTGAACACATATCTGTCTCTTGACCTAAACTCAGACTTTAGACAACAGAATATCTTTATACTATGTTCCATGGAACCTCAATCATCAGTTTTAATCCATAATACTACTATTCCTGCAGAGAATGATTGGAATCAATTTCACCCAGAATAATGCAAAGTTGCAGTACAAAAGCTTCAGTCTATTCCCAGGTCTAACTCTAACCCTCGGGGCACTCTTGTTCTTGAAGCTGTGATAGAAGTTCAAGTCTTTTCAGGTTTTTAGTATTTTCACCTTCTCCATGGATAGCCTCAATAAATAACAGGAAAACGTAGAAGGTTAATTAAGGTTCAGTCCTTATCTAAATTGAATGTACTACTTCTTAAAGCATACTGCGCAACATTCACGAAGAATATGTGTCTGGAACCTGATGGATTTCAGAGACTACTTGGGGAGTTTTCCATAGATCTGATGGGACTCAGTTTGTAAGTTCAGTTTCAGATCTGAGGATGTTCAGTCCTTAGTCACTGCTTCAATAGGAAGGTGAGCAACTTGTCCTATCCTGTACATGCATTGCAGTTCCTTCATTCTCAAAAGAGGTGGTGGAAAAGGAAGTACTTATAGCACAACTGGAGGAAGATCTGACCAGATAACACAATACAAGCAGCAAAAAGGCAATATTTGATTGCACTTATCAGGTCTGTGCAAGGCTGGGGAATTCTGGGAGTTGTGCTCAACATAGTTCCAAGTTGCCAAGGTTGAGAAACACCGCACCAGCATGTGACATTCTCAGTGAGAACAGAGAAACCCGTCAATTTATAATATAATCCTTATCTTAAATAAACACTTAATTATTGACTGGTTAAATCAACAGTTTATTCTAGTATTCAGTGACAGCTGACTTTTCCCACAAGTAGACAATTTCCCCAATTATTTGAAAAGTAGAAAGAAATCAAGAATGAGGAACCACTGATGGCAAAATCAACCTTGCTGACATTTTACACCTACAAAGAGCACCTTTGACCAGTCCAGAGAAGGAAAGGGGGTACAGTTATTTCTTCATTGAAGGAGTCGCATCTCACAGCCTGAGATTCCTCTGTGGTTAGCTAGGCAGTAGAATCCAGTCAATGTGGCCTTTTGACAACTTGTGCAAGGCCCGAAAATTGGAGCTTCTAAATTGGGCCTCATTTCGTATTTGCTGTATCTCTCTGCTGCCATGTAGTGGTCATTTCAAGTTTTGCACTCTGGGTCCTTTAGCTTCAACTCCTCCCAAGTCCTAAAAACCAGGGGTCCCCAACCCCCAGTCTGTGGACCAGTACTGGGCCGTAGCATGCCAGCAACTGGGCCACACAAATAAGCAAAGCCCCACCCACAAGATGCAAAGCCCCATCCACAACCATGCACCTTCCGGTCCACGGAAAAACCTGCCAAAAGGTTGGGAACCTCTGCTATAGCAACTGCCATGAGAATTAGCCTGCCCAAAGATGGAGGTTTTTGACATGGAAAATGACCATACCTGTAGTTTCCACTGTCAGTCTGAACTCTCCCAGCTTAAAGAATATAATAGAGCTGGAAGGGACATTGGAGGTCTTCTAATCCAGCCCCCTGCTCAAGCAGGAGAACCTATACCATCTCAGACAAGTGACTGTCTAGTCTCTTCTTAAAAATGTGCAGTGATGGAGTGTCCACGATTTCCACTAGTTAATTGTCCTCACTGTTTTGTTCAAGAGAAGTTAAAAATACTGGTATGCCTTGCTGGAAGTTCTGTGATAACCATGGGCTTCTATTCCTTTGAATAAGGTAAACAGGTACATTCATTGCTCTACCAAATGGAGAGAGAGAAAAGATTTGTCTGCACTCAGATCCTTTTAAAATATGCATGGTGGTTGCAAGACTCTGACTTTAAGCTGCGAATCCTTACTTATTAGCTTTCAATGTCTGGGATAAATCAGAGAATATTTTACCTGATCTTTAATGTGAGAATATCTTTGTTCTTAAATTGCTATTCCATGTGATTTTAAATTTTGCTAGCATTAATAGAGGAATTTTAAGGTGAATGGAAATTTGGAACTCAAAAATGGTCAGTTATGAAGAAGAGGATCTGATTTAGAAGTCATGCAAATTTTTGCTTTTATTTTTACTTTTGCTTTTCTGACTTCTGAAAGAAAATATTGCTGTTCCTTCCCATTTCAGTAGCCTGCTCTACTGAGTATATTAAGCAAGGCCTTTTTCATGGGTTATTGCTAGGAAAATTCACTTATTGGCTGACAGCACTGAAAAGCAAGAGCAAAACTGAATAGGCACAACCTCTTTTGACTGATATCTTAGTTTCAAGAAGACTAGAGAGACAAAACTAGCATTTCTCAATGACCATTGGGAAACTTTGATTTTTCCAGGAATAAGTATCCCTCTTTCCATCCTTTACCGACAATCATGGACTTTACTTGCAGAGTAAAAATGAATTCTGTTGCCTGAACATTTAATTGAGAGGAAGACTGTGTTAGATGCCTAAAGAGAATCCAAGCTGTGTACTGATGACTTTTACAGTTATTACATGGTCATATCAGTAGACATCAAATATATCTAATGGAAACTGTAAGTAGTCATAACAGACTCCACTTCTCTTTTGTGTAACTTATAGGGAAGATTCTAGAAATGGATTGCTAAGTAGACTAAGTTTTTTTTTGCCTTTTACCCAGTTAAATGGAGCTATGCAAATTACTTTTTTTTTCTTCTATCATTCAGGAGTTCCTAATGGCTTATATAACATTCTGTCCTTTAATTTTTGTGCAAGTCTTGGGAGGAATTTTGGGCTGAGAGTTTTGGAGGAGTCCAAAACTATCACAGCAAGCATATCTCCATCCTTTGGCCCATGGGCCAAAACCACCCAAGTCAGCCCTTGGCCCATCAAGAGAATACCATAAGTGGGTACCATCAATTGGCCTGCATTGAGTATTTTTAGTATTTAGTATTCGCCCTGCTGCCAGGTCCTGTGGCACCAATTCCTCCCAAGCTCCTACAAGCAACACCCATGAAGTTGAACACCCAAAGATGGAGGTTTTGTTCAAGAGAATTTGAAAATATTGGTATGCCTTGCTGAAAGGTCTGTGTAAACCATGGGCTTCTATCCATTTGAATGAGGTAAATGGGATACAGATGCAGGTGGGGAGAGAATTATCTGCACTCAAATACAAAAAAATGGAAAGAGGGGCAGATAACTAAAGCTGATTATCAGCAGACAGCCAGAACATGCAAAGATGAAGTCGGGAAAGCAAAGGCCCAGAACGAACCAAGACTTGCAATAGAAATCAAGAATAATTTAAAAAGTTTCTTCCAACATATTAACAAAAAGAAAAAAAATCAAGGAAACTGTAGGCCCACTAAAGAGAGAAGATGGCAAGGAAATTGCAGGCAACAGGGAGAAAGCAGAGCTGCTTAATTCACACTTTGCGTCAGTTTTCACACAAAAAGAAACTATAGCCCAAAAACCACTGCAAAAGACATACTAGAACCAAAAATTAAAATAAGCAAGAAAATGGTAAGGGAACACCTATCCAACCTTGACAAATATAAATCACCTGGACCCGACAGACTACATCCCAGAGTTCTGAAAGAGCTGGCAGATGTTATCTCAGAACCATTGCACCACATCTTCCATAAATTCTGGAGTACTGGGGAAGTACCTGAGGATTGGAAAAGGGCTGATGTGGTCCCTATCTTCAAGAAAAGAAAAGAAACGGACCCAGGAAACTATAAACCAATCAGTTTAACATCAGTACCTGGGAAGATCCTAGAAAAGATGATTAAAAAACAGATCTGCAACAACTAGAAGCAAACAAAGTCATAATTAGTAGCCAGCTTGGGTTCGTTAAAAACAGATCATGCCAAACCAATCTCATCTCATTCTTCGATAAAGTGACTAAACTAGTAGACCAGCGAAACACAGTGGACATACTGTGATTTCATAGATTTCAATAAGGCATTTGACAAGGTAGACCACAACCTACTCCTTGGTAAGCTAGGAAAAGGTGGAATAGACAACAACAACACCAGATGGATCTGTACCTGGCTAACAAACTGTACACAATGAGTAGTCCTCAATGGCACTACATCCACATGGAGAGAAATAAGCAGTGGGGTACCACAAAGTTCCGTCTTAGGCCCAGCACTCTTCAATATCTTCATAAATGACTTAGATGAGGGAATTGAAGGGGAACTCATCAAATTTCCAGATGACACCAAACTAACAGGAATAGCCAACACCCCAGAAGACAAACTCAGAATCTAAAAAGATCTTGACAAACTTGAACAATGGGCCCTATCCAACAAAATGAGTTTCAATGTGGAGAAAAGCAAAGTGTTACATTTAGACAGGAAAAAACAAAGGTAGAAATACAGATTTGGTGAGACCTGGCTTAAAAACAGTAACCATGATAGGGACCTTGGAGTCCTAGTGGACGATCACTTGACTATGAGCCAGCAGTGTGCAGCAGTAACCAAAAATGCTAATGCAATCCTGGATTGTATAAAAAGAGGCACAGAATCAAGATCATACGAAATATTAGTACTGCTTTATAAAACCCTAGTAAGTCCACATCTGGAATACTGCAGCCAATTTTGGTCACCATGTCACAAAAAAGATGTTGAGAGTTTGGAAAAAATTCAGAGAAGAGCAACAAAGATGATCAAAGGCCAGAAGACTAAAACATACAAAGAACGGCTACGGAACTTGGGTTTGGCCAGTCTAAAGAAAAGAAGAAATAGGGGATACATGATAGCAGTGTTTCAATATCTGAGGGGCTGCCACAAGGAAGAGGGGGCCAGGTTGTTCTCCAGAGCACCAGAGGGAAGGACGAGAAACAATGGTTGGAAACTGATCAAATAGAGAAGCAACCTGGAATTAAGGAGAAACTTTCTGACAGTGAGGACAATCAACCAGTGGAACAGCTTGCCTCCAGAAATCGTGGGCGCCCCTTCACTGGAGATTTTCAAGAAGAGACTAGACATTCACCTGTCTGAGATGGCATAGGTTCTCCTGCTTGAGCAGGGGAATGGACCAGAAGACCTCCAAGGTCCCCTCCAGCTCTATTCTATTCTATTCTATTCTATTCTATTCTATTCTATTCTATTCTATTCTATTCTATTCTATTCTATTCTATTCTATTCTATTCTATTCTATTCTATTCTATTCTATTCTATTCTATTCTATTCTATTCAAATGTGTGTGGTGACTGCAAGACTCTGACTTTAAGCTGTATTAGCTCTCAAGGTGTGGGATAAATCAAAGAAGGTTTTACCTGATCTAGAACATGACAAAAATATTTTTGGTCCATTCCTACATAGCTGGGGATGGTGCATATTTAACTATGTAATTCTTAAATTGCTATTCTATGTGATTTTAAATTAATAAATTTAGCCATCATATTTGTATCGCTTCGTATCACCGACATTTGACTTCTGTGCACAAATGGATTTTGCTTGCATTAGTAGAGGAACTTTACAGTGATTGGAACTTGGGAACTCAGAAAAAGGTACAATTTTGAAACAGAGGACCTGATTTAAAAGTCATGCAAATTTTGCTTTTACTTTCATCTCTTACTTCTGGAAGAAAACACTGTTCATTCTTACTTCAGAGCACTTTTTTAATGGTCCAGCATTTCCTTGGTCTACTGAGTATTTCAAGCAAGGCCTCTTCATGAGTCATTGCTAGGAAAACTCAGTAATTGGCTGACAGGAACAGGATCAGGGCTGAACTGGCATAGCCTCTTTTGACTGATATCTTAGTTTCAGGAAGAACTAGATACTAGCATCTTTCAGTGACAATTGGCAATTGGTAAACTTTGACTTTTCTGGGAATAAGTGTCCCTCTTTCTCTCCTTTACTGACAATCATGGATTGTAGTATCTCCTTGCAAATAAGAATGAATTATGTTGCCTGCACTTTTAATTGAGAGGAAGGCTATTTAAATGCCCCAAAAGAATCCAAGCTGTACACGAATTGCTTTACAGTTATTATGGGGTTGTATATGTGGATATCAAATATATTTAAAGGTGTTTGGAGTTGTGGGCAGTTATCATAGAAAAGACTCCACTTCTCTTCCAATAAGGCAGTTCTAGGAGTGGATTACTAAGTAGGCCAAAGAACATTATCCAGCTAAAACATGTCAGGCAAATTACTTATTTATTTATTGTTATGTATTCACATGTTATTATTGTACACACAAGTTATGAATATAAGTTCAACGGGGCTGAGGTAAAAGCCGCGGCAGCTTTTGACAGCTGTCAAAAGCTGCCGGAGAACAACTACGCAAGCGCGAGCAGGCTGACAGCTCTCGGCTGTCAAAGCTGCCGGCTACCGTGCAAGCGCCACCAGTTTGACAGCTCCGAGCTGTCAAACCGGCCAGACACTGATTGGCTGAAACTAAACAAGCGGGAAACCGGCATCGCCCCGATTGGTTAACTATCTGACAGCTGTAGTATAAATAGAAGCTCTGTTTACTTGTTCCTTGCCTGGTTCCAGAATAAAGTTAGTTCTGTTAAGCCTGCTGTCCTGCCTGCTTCTTCTAAAGCACTGGCGACGAAGGTGGGATTCTCTGCTTCGCGTAGCTGAAGTCACCATCCAAGGGAAGAAGAGATTTTTTCCCTTGGTCTCGAGCTAAGTCACTAGCTGAAGTCACTGACTGGAAGCACAGCTTCCTCTATAATGCGAGCAGAACCCACGACCGGACAGCATGACGAACCACGGCCACATCCGCGAATTTAACACTCGCCACCCAGAGTGCTGGGAGTCACACTTAGGCCAGGTGGAGGGGTACCTGGTGGTGAAGAAGATAACCGACGACCGGGCCAAAGCAGCAGCGCTTCTCTGGCTCAGCGGGCCTGCCGTATATGATGCAGCCGTAGGTCTATTCAGCCCGGAACCCATCGCAACCATCTCATACGCGGAACTCACCGAGGGACTGAGCAAACATTTTATGCCGACAAAGTCCAAGCTGTTTTGGCGAGTGAACTTCGCCCGGCGCGTACAACTCCCCGACGAACCTGCCAACGACTTCATAACACGAGTCAGGCATGCTGCACGTCGATGCCGTTTCCCTGACCTGGAGGACCGGATCCGTGACCAGATTTTCATCGGGCTGAAGGACGAGCGCCTTCGGAAAAAACTAATAGCCAAACCCACTCTAACGCTGGCAGAGGTTGCCATCGAAGTCGTGGCCTACGAAGATAGTCACAGCGACAACCCCCGACCTCCTGATAGCGGACCCAGCGGGTCCGTGCACCAGGAGGATGGTGCCTACAGTGTCCCAGAGGAGGACGACGTCTCCACGGACATCGATGCCGTTCAACGCAGATTCGAGAAGCTCAAGTCCCAGCGCAACAACCGAGGGGGTTCCTTCAACAACTAAAGCCCCAGCTATCAACCCAGCAGAGTAAAATGCGCCAGCTGCGGAGGGAACCACCCGAGAGCATCGTGCCGTTTCCGCAGTGCCAAATGCCACGGCTGTGGCAAAACAGGTCACCTCAAACCCGTATGCCGTAGCCTGAGCCGAGAAAACCTGCACGAATTGGAGGTGACATCCGCAGGTACGAACCTACCTACGCCCAGGGGAAAAAAACTTCCAGGCCCCTAATACTAAATGTCAGGGAAAACACGAGGAAAAATACGGTCCACATAATCCTTAAGCCCAAAATTAAGGTGGACGTCCTAATCCACGGGGTTCCCTGCGAGATGGAGGTTAACTCGGGGTCCTCCGTCTCCCTCATTTCATGGCAAACTTACAAAAACATTTGCAGCCGTAGTCGGCAGCAACCTGTTTTGCGACCCACTAACCTCCGCCTGGCGGATTTTCAAAAAAACCCCATCAGGCTCAAGGGAAAAGCCTCAGTCCCAACGGAATTTAGGCATTTTAAGGGACCCCTCACAATATTAGTCACACAAGAAAACAGAACCAGCCTGCTGGGGCTTGACTGGTTCGAAGCATTAGGAATAGCACTAACAGGCGTCAACGCCACCCAGCTGTCAAACCTAGACACCGTCTGCCATCAGTTTGCGGATGTTTTTGATGGCTCGTTAGGAAAGTATACAGGACCCCCGGTGTCACTAAAGCTGAATCCTAACGTAATACCCGTAAGAATTAAGGCTAGAAGGGTCCCATTCGCACTAAGAAACAAAATAGAAAACGAACTAGACAGGCTAGTTAAACTGGGAGTATTAGAACCAGTCGAAGGGGCCGAATGGGAAACACCTATAGTAACCCCAATCAAGCCCAATGGCCAAATCAGACTCTGCGCTGATTATAAGGCCACCCTGAACCGCGCATTAAATGCCCACGCTTACCCTGTCCCGGCTGTCAAAGACATCCTCGCGGCCATTAAGTCAGGCGCCATTTTCGCTAAATTAGACTTGGCGCAGGCGTATTTACAACTGCCTGTGACCCCTGACACCGCCTTAGCACAAACAATTGTCACGCACAAGGGAGCCTTCAAAATTAACCGCCTACAATTCGGCATATCTGCAGCCCCAGGGATTTTTCAGGAAATTATGGAGAAGACACTCAAAGGAATCCCTGGGGTCTGCCCATATGTGGTCTTACATTAGTTGTCAGTTAGCTTCCAGGCACAAAATAAGTACTTGTGTTAACCTCAAATCCTCTATAACGTGGCTCCAGGTTATCTATAGCAGGGGTCCCCAACCCCCAGTCCATGGACCAGTACAGGGCCGCACAAACAAGTATAGCCCCATCTGCGGGATGCAGGAAGCACACAAAACCACATACCCTTCAGTCTGAGGAAAAACTTCTCTCCACGTAACAGGTCCCTGGTGCCCAAAAGGTTGGGGACCTCTAATCTGTAAGATCACATCTCCCTATCAGCCTGTCCCTTACAACAGGCAGTTTTGTTTGATATTTTTTTTGTGTGAACTGTGTTCACAAAACAGGAGCCTGATTAGGTAATGTGGAGTAGAAATTTAATAAACAAATAATTCAGAGAGAGTGTAAAGCTGTGGAATTGGAGAAAAGGTCATTTATGTAATTATTCAAATAAAAATGATAATTAGCATTTTTGGTTAATTGGAGGTTTTATTCCAGGAAAACAAAATACTCTCATGCACCTCATTTTCCACATATCAAGGCTGTCATAAGGGCCTAAAAACATTTTTAGCATCAACTTTCTTTGGTTCTTTAATGATTCTGGTAGAAAATTTCTCTTAATATTTTTCTATTCTCTGAAGTAAAAGATGTAGAGTACAAAACTTCACAGAAAGAGAGAGAGAGATAGAATAACACCCTGTTCTCAAGTTAATATTTAATAATTAGGGTCAGTAAGAAAACACGTATCAACCATTAACAGCAGTAAAAATTCACATCATTGAGTGCTGTGTCATCACCACCACCCTGTGAACTTTCCACCCTTGTTTGGATCCCACATATGTCAGTTGAGGGACAGCGATCGCCAAAAACACCCCAAGTCAGCCCATGGCCCATCAGGGAACCACCATCACTGCAGGTGAATTGGATATTGTTAGTGGATGTATTATCACCATTTTCCTGATGTGGTTCTACTCTCAGAGAAAAAGAAACCAGATAGCCTGAGCGGCAAAATTGGCTTGTAGTCCAGGTTTAAGTTTTTAAGTTTAAGTTTTATTGTATTTGTATACCGCCCTTCTCCCGAAGGACTCAGGGCGGTGAACAGGGCATACATAAAAAATACGAGATACAAAAATTAAAAAAGAATTAAATAATAGCCCAGTTAAAACAGTCGGTAACAATATACAATATGAAAATCCCCATTAAAAATCCCCATTAAAACCCCAACATATCCCCATCAGGCCAGGCCAGCTTGTACAAATAGATGGGTCTTCAGACCGCGTCGGAAGGAGCGAAGGTCAGGTGCCGTCCGGAGCTCAACCGGCAGCTGATTCCATAAAGCCGGGGCGCCCACAGAGAAGGCCCTCCCCCTGGGGGCCACCAGCTGACATTCTCTGACCGGAGGCACCCTGAGGAGGCCCTCTCTGTGGGAACGCACAGGGCGGAGGGAAGTTGACGCCGGCAGCAGGTTACATTTTGCAGGTTCCCCACCTGCAAAAAAACAAAGAAAAAAGACAAAGATGGATATGCAACTTTTGTGTCTAGATTAAATACTTGTTAGCAGTTTAAGAGATTCAGGTACAATGGCTAAGGTCTTGGGCTAGGACTGGACATTCAGGTTGAACTCTACTTCTGGCTATTGAAACTTGCTAAGGAACTTGAGGTCAGTAGCTGAATCTCAGGCCATTTTGCCTCAGTGGGTTCATATGCCCAAATCCCTCCTACATGGCATTTTGCTTGCAGAGGCCCCTTCTTTTGCAATTACTCTGATATTTATTTGTTTGTTTGTTTAATTTATTTATTTATTTAGTAAACAGATCAAACCTTAAACTGCCAAAATGAAGCCACCTTTTTGGCTTTATCATTGGCCAGAAACAAATCACTTTCACTGCATTCTTTCATTGCATGAATGCAAATAATACACATTTTCCATCAATATAATCTCATCATGTTTAATACAGCAAACAAACCATTACCTAGCATTTATTTGACTAAATTGACTGGGATTTGATTCTGAAGAGATTTGCCCAGAATTCAAGAATGTGACATTAAGAAGTACTACACAGCAGACGGACATGTACTCCGCAGTGCTGTCCATGTCACCCCACAAGGAGAGTTATTAGAACAGCAGGTAGATACAGGAGCTGTATAATGAGAGAGATGTGTGGGAGACTAAAGTCCATAAATACTGTATTGTTGTTGGAATGAAAGCATGAATGGAAAAAGAATGGAAAAGGGGGCAAAAGGATGGAGATATATTTGCTGTGGTTCCCTGTCACATTGTGAGGAGGTTAATATTTGCACTGGAAGAGTTTTACAAAGCAAAAGTAACAATGGACACAGAGCAATAGCAATAGCACTTCGACTTATATACCACTTCACAGTGCTTTAGAGTCCTCTCTAAGCAGTTTACAGAGTTTACAGCATATGACCCCCAACAATCTGGGTCCTCATTTTACAGACCTCAGAAGGATGGAAGGCTGAGTCAACCTTGAGCCAGTGAGACTCGAACTGCCGGCAGTCAGCAGAAGTAGCCTGCAGTACTGCATTCTAACCACTGTGCCACCATAGCTCATCACATTGGGGGCTTTAAAAAAATTTTTTTAACAATGTACAGAAAGTATTTACAACCAGATGAATTGCAGAGTGCGTGAGTCAGGTTATTTTGCCTATCTCTCTACCGACTACTTCCACTCTCCACTTCTCCTGCTCCCTCATCTTTTCTCTTTGTCTCCCTCCTCCGTTTTTGGACAAATAAGGAGAGAGGAGAGGAAAGGCCCTGGATTGGAGTGTAATTGCTTGACTTTCTTTCCCTGCTCAACTTCACAGGAACAGAAAACTCTCCATCCATGACTTGACACCGCTGCTCTGTCAGAGAGGCCATTTCAGTGTCCTCACCTTACGATATCAGGAAGACTGACTTCCAGGGTTGGATAGCAGTGAATGAAGCACCGGTCATCTCCTCTCCCACTCTTCATAACACGGAAATGAAATATAACAAGAGGGTCAGTTACTCACCGTCCAACTGTAGACTCAATTGTTCTGCCATCACTACAGTACAAGCGGATTCCATTCAGAGCTGTGTCATCATAGCCTTTCCCTAGGGCTGCTTCTACCTAAGAAAATGAAAATAACAGAATAACAGAGTTGGAAGGGACCTTGGAGGTCTTCTAGTGAATTTCCCTGTTCAAGCAGGAAACTCCATACCATTGCAGAAAAATGGCTATCCAATCACTTCTTTAAAATCTCTAGCGTTGGAGCCTCCCACAACTTCTGGAAGCAACTCGTTCCACTGATTTTTCAGGAAATTTCTCCTTAGTTCTAGGTTGGTTCCCTTCTTGGTTAGTTTCCATAATTTGCTTCTTCTCCTGCCTTCAAGTGGTTTGGAGAATAGGTTGACCCTCTCTTCTTTATGGCAGCACCTTAGATATTGAAACACTGCTATCATGTCACCCGTAGTCCTTTTCATTAAGCTAGACATACCCAATTCCTGCAACCATTCTTCATATGTTTTAACTTCTCCTGGTCTGTTGATCGGTACCAGGCTACAGTCCTTTGGAAAGCGGCAGGCGAGTGTGCAAGCACACGAAGCTGCATTTGCAGAAGTTGTGCATATGCCCGTGTGAAAACATCCTCTCACCCCCCCCTCCCTGGTCCACAGAGATGGAAAGGTTGGGGATTGCTGCCCTAATCATCTTTGTTGTTCTTCTCTACACTCTTTGTAGAGTCTTAACATCTTTTTATATTGTGGAAACCAATACAATATCCCAAGTGTGGCCTTACCAAGGCATTATAAAGTGCTACTAACACCTCATGTGTTAGTAGCACTTTATAATGCCTTGGTAAGGCCACACTTAACTCTATCCCTCTATTAATGCAGCCTAGGACTGTGTTGGCTTTTTTGGCAGCTACAACACACTGCTGGCTCATATTTTGATATTTTGAGACTTCAATAAAGTGGTAATTAGCCTTTCCCCTCTTGGTGTCCCAGTCTTCAATTCTCAGAATGTCCAACATTTATCCAGTAATGATTTGGATCAAGCCTAGATCTGCCATATAAAATATGTTCAAACAAACTCCTGAACATGTTCACTGAATTAGTCCATTTTATGTGTTTGGATAATAACAGACAAATCACAATATACATTAAACCACACACACACACACAAAAAAACACCCCAAACCAACCATAATTAATCTTTCTCTGTGATTGGATTGCAATCATCAGGTGCATCAACACCCTAGTTAAGCACATTGTATGGTAGAGGACAGGAAGGCCTGGAGGAACGTTGTCCACAGGGTCGCAATGGGTTGGACACGACTTCGCAGCTAACAACATGGATACAGCTAATGGGATTCTAAAGAAAGCTAAACCAATTTGCCTACAATTCAGTCTTTAATACCTAATGCCACAGTCTTCTCAAAAGGAACTGATAATGACTAGTTCTCCATATTCCACACCAACCTTGATGCTTTTATTGTAGAAAAAAAGAGTTAGATATTTCAACTGGGAAATTTTTCATACTTTATACATGTTGCAACTCATATACTTAATGTAGTTCTGTACTACTGGAAACATTTCTGTTTATCTCTCTTACCCTGTCTATAATGCAAAATTTCAGATATTCAGATAAAAAAACTATAATTAAACTTGTCCCATTAATACATTTGGTCTTTCAATGCCAAAATCAAACCAAGAAGCAGAAATTAAATCTGTATAATCTTGAAGGAGTGGAGGCCATTAACTGACTTCATAATTTCAGTTATGAGCTGTGGTGGCACAGTGGTTAGAATGCAGTACTGCAGGCTAACTCTACTGACTGCTAGCTGCCGGCAGTTTGAATCTCACCAGACTCAATGTTGACTCAGCCTTCCATCCTTCCTAGGTCAGTAAAATGAGGACCCAGATTGCTGGGGGCCATATGCTGTAAACTCTGTAAACTGCTTAGAGAGGGCTGTAAAGCACTGTGAAGTGGTATATAAGTCTAAGTGCTATTGCTATTGCTATTTTTATTTTATTGTATTATTATTTACTAGAGATTTTTCATTGGTGTAATCAGAGTCTAACTTTAAGTTTATAACTCCCTTCCACTCCATTCACTTCCACAGTCCATGACTGTCAGTAAAAGAAGGAAAGGACACTTTCCCCTGAAAAGCCAACATTTCCAAATTCCCAATGATCGTTGAAAGACACTAGTCTCTAGTTCTTCTACAAACTAAGACATCACTCAAAAAAGGCTGTGCCTGTTGAGCCCGGCTCCTGCTTTTCAGTGCTGTCAACCAATTAGTGAGTTTCCTAGCAATAGCTGATGAAGAGACCTTGCTTGAAATATTCAGTTCATCAGGCTGATGCGGGGCTAGTATAAATTGCTTTGAAATGGGAACAGTATTTTCTTCCAAAGAGAAGATATATGTGAGAAAAAAAATTGGCATCACTTCTAAATCAATACTTCTTTTTCAAAATTAACTGTTTTTCTGAGTTTGCAAATTTCAACCCCTTTAAAGTTCCTCCTTTTAATGCAAGCAAAATCCATCACTGTTTCAGACATGCTACTGAAGCAAGATGGTGGCTAAGAGGCTGTGCAAGATGCCAAATGTGTTTCATTTGCCAAGAACATTTTTTCCTGGTCAGGGTTAAACTCATTAGTATCTCTGCCTGCTACTACAAGACTCTTTTCAGCTCGAAAACGAGCAAACCATGGAAGTGCGTGTCCTATGCTGCTTTGCACAGGACCTGAATTTTCTGGCACATGAAAGCAAACTGCTGAGAATTTAGTGTCATAACAAAGGAAATGTTTGAACAAGAAACAAAGTTGGATAGTTTATGTCCCTTTTCAATATGAGCTCACCTAGTTTTCACTTCCAAAACCGATACACAAATTTTTCTTTTTCTTTTATGTGTCCTTCTCTGAATGAATGGCATGATTCTCTGATAGTAACATACTCATGGTATACTGTAACTGTTCGTAAATCAGATTTTGTAGGCAAAACTGCTAGCAAGAAATGTATACATCACAAATGTTGCCTATACTGAAATACACAAATATTCATGTCCTCAAATTGTATTTCAATTCCCATGAGAGTATTATTTTTTTAAAAAAAAATAAGGGATAGTTACAATCTATATACTACTCACATCTTCTCACATTTCACAGGCAGCTTTAAAATAATGCATAGCCCAAGGATTCCTGCATCTACAATTATGTAGGAAACGTAGCCCACACTGCCCCATTCTGCCTGACCCATTAGCTAGCAAGAACATTGAAAAGCATGTTCTAGCACAAATTATAAAACTGACAGCAAATGAAATCAGCATTACAATTAAATGTCATATCTAACATTCATTCTGCTGCACCATTATGCTAAATGGTAATGACATTAGCAATCCACGTATCATATTAAAACACCAGCTGCCAGCTATTTGCTAACACCTGCTCTCTTCGCTCTTTTTTGCTGTCAAGGAACCCAGAGGAGAAGAAAAACTTATCTTCCATTCAAAAACATCCAGCAAAATGGAACGTGAAACACTTCCACTATTTTTGAAATTAATTTATATCCTTGTTAGGGCCACAGGGTTATTTGCAAAAAAAATCCAGATAACCACTGGAGAGAAGCAAAAGAGATACAAAACTTATTCTTTACTTCTAGCTGACATCCTGGTTTTTGAAGTCCAGATGTAACACCTGTACTTTTCTTTGATCAATTTCTTAAACAGAGATGGTTTTCTGGAATTCAATATATATACGGCATTGTGGGTGGATATGTTGCAGAAAAGAAAGACAAAAAAATGTAATTCAAAAGATATAAAGATAGAGGATATCCTCAGTTCAGATAATAATTAGAGAATTCTCATTCTTCCTAGCTAATGTTTAGGGCTGAATCTGCAGAACTGTATGCAGTAGTGAGATTCAAATATGTGAACAGCCGGTTCTCTGTGTGGATGCCGCTTCTGGAAGTCCATTCTGGGCCTGGGCAACAAAAAATTAGCTACTAGTTCTGCCGAACTGGTGCGAACTGGCTGAATCCCACCACTGACTGTACGCTACGTGTCTGTCTTGTTTTGTAGTTTAAAGCTAAGGTAATTTTGTACAAGTAGGTTACAAGTCTAAAACCAGGAGAATGTGTGTTCTAATTCCACCTTGGATACAAAGCCAGCAGGATAATCCTGGGCCAGTCATTCTCTCTCAATCTAGGAAAGAAGCAATGCCAAATCACTTTCAAAAAACCTTGCCAAAAACTGCAGGACCTTATCCAGGCAGTCACCAGAAGTCAACATTGACTCAAAGGTAAAAATAGTAATACCGTATATACTTGAGTATAAGCCGACTCGAGTATAAGCCGAGACCCCCAATTTTACCCCCAAAAACTGGAAAAAGTTATTGACTCGAGTATAAGCCGAGGCTGGGAAATGCAGCAGCTGGAGGCTGGATCCCCCTGCTGAGATGAGAGAACGGGGTGGCAAGCCGCCGAGAGAATGGGGTGGTGGAGTGCTCCGCCGAGAGAATGGGGCGGCTTGCTGTTCTCTCGGTGCAGCACGGCAGAGGCTGGATCTCGCGAAAGAAGTCTCCGCTGAGCGAGAGAATGAGGCGTCTCAGCGCCCATTTTCTCGGTGAAGACTTCTTTCAGGGGATGCAGCTTCTGCTGTCCCTTTCTCTCAGCTGCCCAGTGGAACAGCTTGCCACCAGAAATCAAGAGTGCTCCATCACTGGAGGTTTTTAAGAAGAGACTGGACATTCACCTGTCTGAGATGGTATCGGTCAGTGGTGGCGAAACTTTTAGAGACCGAGTGCCCAAACCGCAAGCCAAAACCCACTTGTTTATCACAAAGTGCCAAGGCAGCATCGGCATTCTGGTGCCCTCGGGGGAGGGGACAGGGAGGCGCCTCTGAGTGCCGTCTCTGGCACGAAAAAAAAGGGGGAGCAAAAAATGGGCCACCGTACCGCAAGGCACAAAAACGCCAACCGCCGTGCCGCAGGGTGCAGATACAAGGCACCGCATCACGTGAGAACGGGGCTGGGCTAGTGAGTATCACGCAGGCACTAGCCCCGCCCCCTTTGCAGCATGTGCCTGCTCGTGGCCCCGTGCGCGCATGCACGCATGTAAAATGCTTCCCCCTCCCTTTTCTTCCAGTCCACCAACCAACAAGGACCTGCTGCTGGCAGCGGTGGTGGCGCACGTGCCAACAGAGAGGGCTCTGAGTGCCACCTCTGGCAGGCGTGCCATAGGTTCACCACCACTGGTATAGGTCCTCCTGCTTGAGCAAGGGGCTGGACTAGAAGACCTCCAAGGTCCCTTCCAGCTCTATTCTATTCTATTCTATTCTATTCTATTCTATTCTATTCTATTCTATTCTATTCTATTCTATTCTATTCTATTCTATTCTATTCTATTCCATTCACTTTCTATATTTCTATTCTATTCTATTCTATTCTATTCTATTCTATTCTATTCTATTCTATTCTATTCTATTCTATTCACTTTCTATATTTCTATTCTATTCTATTCTTATTACCATTCTCTATTCTATTCTATTCTATTCTATTCTATTCTATTCTATTCTATTCACTTTCTATATTTCTATTCTATTCTATTCCATTCACTTTCTATATTTCTATTCTATTCTATTCTATTCTATTCTATTCTATTCTATTCTATTCTATTCTATTCTATTCTATTCTATTCTATTCTATTCTATTCTATTCTATTCACTTTCTATATTTCTATTCTATTCTATTCTATTCTATTCTATTCTATTCTATTCTATTCACTTTCTATATTTCTATTCTATTCTATTCTATTCCATTCACTTTCTATTCTATTCTATTCTATTCTATTCTATTCTATTCTATTCTATTCTATTCTATTCTATTCTATTCTATTCACTTTCTATATTTCTATTCTATTCTATTCTATTCTATTCTATTCTATTCACTTTCTATATTTCTATTCTATTCTATTCTATTCCATTCACTTTCTATATTTCTATTCTATTCTATTCTATTCTATTCTATTCTATTCTATTCTATTCTATTCACTTTCTATATTTCTATTCTATTCTATTCTATTCTATTCTGTTCTGTTCTGTTCTGTTCTGTTCTGTTCTGTTCTGTTCTGTTCTACGTTCTGTTCCAATCCATTCCATATTTTCTATTCCATTCTGTTCCACTGTCAGAGCCCATCGGAGGCAACCCAGTCAGGCCAAACAGGAGTTACACTAAGGCTACGCAGCCTCTCCTCTCAACCTGAACCCCTCCTTACCTTTCCTTTTATCTGCATCCTATTTTTAACTGCCGGCTCTGCCCTGCCCTATTTTGTCCTGTGAGGATGGGGAGAAACAGCAAGTGAGTGAGGATGGGGAGAAACAGCAAGAAGACCGGGTGGGGTGGGGTGGGTTAATCACTAAACCTTCCAGTGTTTAACCAAAGCAGCTTTTGCATTTGTCAAGCTCTGCTAGCAGGGCACTGGACGGGCCTGGCGGAGCTTCTAAAGGTGAACGGGAGAAGGTGAGTCTTCGCCGAGAAAATCTCAGCGCCCATTTTCTCGGCGAAGACTTCTTTCGGGGGATGCAGCTTCTGCCGCCCCTTTCTCTCAGCTGCCCAGCTAAGAGAAGGGGTGACAGAGGCTGGATCCTCCGAAACAAGTCTCCGTGAGACGAGAGAACAAGGCGTTGGAGCGCTCCGCGAAGTGTGGGGTGGGGAAGCTTGCCGCCCATTCTCTCAGCGACGAAGACTTCTTTCGGGGGATGCAGCTTCTGCCGCCCCTTTCTCTCAGCTGCCCAGCTAAGAGAAGGGGTGACAGAGGCTGGATCCTCCGAAACAAGTCTCCGTGAGACGAGAGAACAAGGCGTTGGAGCGCTCCATGAAGTGTGGGGTGGGGAAGCTTGCCGCCCATTGTCTCAGCGATGAAGACTTCTTTCGGGGGATGCAGCTTCTGCCGCCCCTTTCTCTCAGCTGCCCAGCTAAGAGAAGGGGTGACAGAGGCTGGATCCTCCGAAACAAGTCTCCGTGAGATGAGAGAACAAGGCGTTGGAGCGCTCCGTGAAGTGTGGGGTGGGGAAGCTTGCCGCCCATTGTCTCAGCGACGAAGACTTCTTTCGGGGGATGCAGCTTCTGCCGCCCCTTTCTCTCAGCTGCCCAGCTAAGAGAAGGGGTGACAGAGGCTGGATCCTCCGAAACAAGTCTCCGTGAGACGAGAGAACAAGGCGTTGGAGCGCTCCGCGAAGTGTGGGGTGGGGAAGCTTGCCGCCCATTCTCTCAGCGACGAAGACTTCTTTCGGGGGATGCAGCTTCTGCCGCCCCTTTCTCTCAGCTGCCCAGCTAAGAGAAGGGGTGACAGAGGCTGGATCCTCCGAAACAAGTCTCTGTGAGACGAGAGAACAAGGCGTTGGAGCGCTCCGCGAAGTGTGGGGTGGGGAAGCTTGCCACCCATTCTCTCAGCGACGAAGACTTCTTTCGGGGGATGCAGCTTCTGCCGCCCCTTTCTCTCAGCTGCCCAGCTAAGAGAAGGGGTGACAGAGGCTGGATCCTCCGAAACAAGTCTCCGTGAGACGAGAGAACAAGGCGTTGGAGCGCTCCGTGAAGTGTGGGGTGGGGAAGCTTGCCGCCCATTGTCTCAGCGATGAAGACTTCTTTCGGGGGATGCAGCTTCTGCCGCCCCTTTCTCTCAGCTGCCCAGCTAAGAGAAGGGGTGACAGAGGCTGGATCCTCCGAAACAAGTCTCCGTGAGACGAGAGAACAAGGCGTTGGAGCGCTCCGCGAAGTGTGGGGTGGGGAAGCTTGCCGCCCATTCTCTCAGCGACGAAGACTTCTTTCGGGGGATGCAGCTTCTGCCGCCCCTTTCTCTCAGCTGCCCAGCTAAGAGAAGGGGTGACAGAGGCTGGATCCTCCGAAACAAGTCTCCGTGAGACGAGAGAACAAGGCGTTGGAGCGCTCCGCGAAGTGTGGGGTGGGGAAGCTTGCCGCCCATTCTCTCAGCGACGAAGACTTCTTTCGGGGGATGCAGCTTCTGCCGCCCCTTTCTCTCAGCTGCCCAGCTAAGAGAAGGGGTGACAGAGGCTGGATCCTCCGAAACAAGTCTCCGTGAGACGAGAGAACAAGGCGTTGGAGCGCTCCGCGAAGTGTGGGGTGGGGAAGCTTGCCGCCCATTGTCTCAGCGACGAAGACTTCTTTCGGGGGATGCAGCTTCTGCCGCCCCTTTCTCTCAGCTGCCCAGCTGAGAGAAGGGGGTGACAGAGGCTGGATCCCCCGAAACAAGTCTTCGCCGAGAAAATGGGTGGCAAGCTTCCACCGCCCCATTCTCTTAGCGGAGGCTTGCAGAGGTGGCGGCGGAGCTGCGCGCGCAGCTCTCCAAACCGCCGCAGCCCATTTGGAGAGCTGCTGCCTTCGTCCATGTTTGATGAAAGCAGCAGCTCTCCAAACGGGGGTAGAAGTTCTTTTTTTGTTGTTGTTGACTGGAGTATAAGCCGAAGTGGAGTTTTTCAGCCCAAAAAGTGGGCTGAAAAATTCGGCTTATACTCAAGTATATACGGTAATTGATGACAAGTCTCTTTTTTGTATTCTACCTGAGATTATTATTATTTTTTGGATAATCAAAAGCAAATAACAGATTGGTTCTGATGGAGCCTTGGTGGAGCAGTGGGCTAATGCCTCCTTAAGTAACACCAGCTGCCTGCAATTATTTCAGGTTCGCATCCCACCAGGCTCAAGGTTGACTCAGCCTTCCATCCTTCCGAGGTAGGTAAAATGAGGACCCAGATTGCTGGGGGCAATTAAGCTGACTTTGTAATAATGCCACTTGGGGGGTGTATGAAAGCCCTAATAAGCAGGCATATACATAGAATGAAGGCTACTGCTAAGCTTGTAAGCCGCCCTGAGTCTTCGGAGAAGGGCAGGATATAAATGGAATTAAAAATAAAATAAAAAAAATGATGAAAACAAATGTAGTGCTGTCCAAATAATGTCATTTGTGATGGCTGCCACATACCTTTCAGTGGTCTTGAAACGTTGTTTGGTTCAATGATAGCTCCAGACAAATGCATTTCCTTAGCCCAAATCTTTTCTACAGTATTGGCTGAGACATCTCAATTTATCAGCCAAAAAAAAAACCTCCCTTGAAAAAGAGAGTGCAAATTCATGTATTTCCTATAACCGCTGTTGTACCTTCTTAAAAATGGGGACAAGGGACTGGGATGGGAAAATTAGTATTCATGTATGAAACTCCTGTCCTCCATTTTCTTCTAAGTTAGAGAGATCCATTAAATTGAGAACTTGCTAGCATCAGATAGAGCATGCTGGCTGAAGTCCACACATCTTAAAAATGGCTAATGTTGAGAAAAACTACAACCTATGGGATTTCCTCTTCAGATGTTTAAAATAAGCACACGCCATCTGGCTTCTTCAAAATTATTGTATGGTAATCAAGAGCAAAGTAATGTCTGAAAGTCTGTGAAAAATTTACACATTTCCAAATGCTATAATTTCTTGGTGAAACATCCCAGAGGAAATATGCCACTCAAACTCCAGTTAGTATGTCAAAGCAAAAATAATAATAACATGTCCATCTCTTTATCATAACACATCTGGATTGGATTACAGGCAATTTTTTAAAAGTATATTAGTAATTTATATGATAAAAAAATAATAATTGCAAAGCAGCGAGATAGGCTTGTTTGTATTAATTTGAAGAAGACCTTGATTGGACTTAAGTATTAGTCAGTCTAGTTCATCAAATCCATAGAATATATTGAATATAGGTAGAATAATAAATGTAAGTTAATATTCAGCTTCAAGGTAATATAAATGGAAATGTGCCCAATTCTAACTTTAACCAATGAATGATTTTCATATTACAGCTTGTCAATCCTATATTTACCATGCACACATAGAAGTCAAGTTACTTTCTGAGTACACTGACTAGAGTGCCAGCAATTATCTCATAGAATTTTGCAGAACCGTCAAGAGAGGCCCATCCCATCAAAGTGTTCCTCAGATGTGTTGGAATTGTACTGTATTCTCCCACTGTCCAGCCAGCATGACCAGTGAGATTTTCCTACTCTTTCTCTGGCTCCACTTAAGTGATCCTTTCTTAACATATCCTGTCATACAGCATCACAGTCTGGTTTAGAAGCATTACTGCTTCAGACAGGAAGGCAGTGCAGAGAGTGGTGAGGATGGCTGAAAAGATTATTGGCAGTTTCCTCCCTTCCATCCAGGACATAGCACATAAGCGTTGCTTGAGCAGGGTCCACAAGTTGTCTGAGACACGACACATCCTCTTCATAACCTGTTTTCCTTGTTACCTTCTGGGAGGAGGGGGCTCCGTGGTATCCGAAGCAGAACATCCAGATTCAGCCACAGTTTTGTTCCATACAGTATTAACCTTCTGAACTCTAAAGCTGCCTCCTTCCGTTATGTATTCAAGATGGACAGTGATTAATATTTATATCTTACTTATATGTAAGGGTGTAGGTCTATACATATGTTGCATATAGTATGTCTTAAATGTGTGTTATGTATGTGTACACTTTGAGAGCAAGCAACTAAATTTCATTTTTAATGTGTGCCATTGTGCCCACAGGAAAAAATGACAATGAAGGTTATCTAAAAAAAACATATAATATTCTAGCAGCCATGAGGATGACTAATGTAGACTTACTGTTATTCCCTCGCTGAAAAATTACAGGTATAGGGAAATGTTGATTTTCAAAATTCAGAAGGAATCTGGCAGATATTTGAGTTTTCAGGAATCTATGTCATATTAACCAATGATTTTTCTGTGGCACAGAGTCAATAATTCCTGGATTCGGGTAATTATCACACTCCGGTTCCTTGCACTCTTGCTGAGGGAGAAAGATATGTGGACCAAAAGCTGTCAAGACCATAGCAGGCTGCCTTTCTTCTTCAGCTGCTGCACTATTGAGGGTCCGTGTTGGGCTAGAGCAGGGGTAGGCAACCTCGGCTCTTTTATGACTCATGGACTTCAACTCCCAGAATTCCTGAGTTAGCTATGCTAACTCAGTCTTTGTCCTCAGGTGGAAAGCAGCCAGCAGGTCATCTTGCAAAAGAGGTGTTTACAAAGTGCCAGAAGGTCCACTGTCATTCAAAATTTGGTTCCCGGCTCTAAATCAGAAGTGAAGGAAGAAGCCTTTCATAGAAGACAGCAAGTTATTTTTAGAAAATATTTCAGGAGAGGCAATTCCCAGCCAGAATACGATTTTCTTTTCAAAAAAAAAAACCCCAAAGAATTGACATTAAGCTTCTTAGATACTGTTTTATTTTCAGATCTGCATTACTGATAGAAGCCAGGCAAAGGCACCAAGAAGGAATCTGAAGGTGAGAGGCACACAGCAGATCCCGGGGTGCCAGAGGCAATTACACTGTTTCTCAGTTTGTGCACCGTGGAGCACAGCGCAAGGCAGCATTCCTAAGCGGCAGTGGTGCTCTATGGCTAAAGTTGAGGCTTGGGGGCAGTGGCTATGAGCTGAGACTGCTGCAGCTTGGGCTTCTATTTCAGGTTCATCTCAGTGCTGTGTCCAAGTGCTACTCTGCAGGGTGGCCTAGATCAAAAGGGAGACAGGCGAGTGCGAAAAGCTGTGCACATTTCTCAATGACTTCAGCCCTAGTGCTGCCTCTTCTTCAAGCCCAAGCTTGGCACCGTGGCCAAGTACCACTATGCAGGGCAACATAGGTAGGGCAGAAGAAAGGGGTGGGAGGGGTTGAAGCATCTGAATTTTTATTACATGACGATGGGGCTGCCGCAACGGCCATAACTTCAGGCACAGGTCATAAGTCCCTTCGTTCAGCACCATCCTGATTGCAAACAAATGGTCATAACTTGAGCATTACTTATAGAATTACCATGCGTGGCATCACAGAATGACATACAGTTATTATGATAATGGACCTCAAGTGGCTCTACTGTGCTAGGGGTTTTATAGCAGCATAATTTGCCGTTTATTTTATTTATTTAATTATATCCTGCCTCTAAATAACTCCAAGTGGCTAACAACAACAACCCTGCCAGATGAGTTGGCTGAGAGACAGTAGCTGGCCCAAAGTCACCTGACTAGCTTTCATGGCTCAAAGCGGGAGTAGAACTCAGGGTCTCCGAGTTTCTAGTCCTGTGCCTTAACCACTAGACCAAACTGGCTCTCTGTAATGCTGAATGATAGTTTCAGAGGGTCAGTATGATACTAACTCTCATTCAACTGACTTTTTATTTGGCTGAGGGAAGACACTTCCCACAATTACAAACACTACTTTCTTATTTATAATGTAAGAGCTGCACTTTGTTTATTGTTCACATTTTTGACCCACCTATCTCCCTCAGGGAGGGATTCTGAGCGATGTCCAATCAAATGTTAGATATAAAAATGGGATATAAAAATTAAAAATTTAGAAAATTTAAATTCAGGAGGCAAGGATGATTAAAAATTAATTAAAAAGATGAAGGGCACCATCCAGTCCCCTTTCCCCCCCCCTCCCACCCCTTTGGCCTGACTGCCTGGTCCTCTGGGCTCACAAGGCCACAGGGCCATGTAGGAGTGAATAATAACTGTACATTCATTAAATGTGCATGCTACTGGGTCTATTAAACTTATGGCCATCATACAATCCAAAATACAATACCATAACCATTGAGCCTAATAATAAATTATAATAAACACTTGATAAGCAAAAGTGAAAAGCAAAAACAACAATAAATTAAACAGTAGTCAACACTAATTGATTCATTTAAAGCCAATTATTAATGTCTTCTTTAAGTCTCGGAACTATTCCTCTGTGGCTTGAGAAGCAGAATGTGTGGAAACAAGGGAGACAATAGCAACAAATAAATGTTAGAAGAAAAAGTGTGCTGACAGGCCCAGCACATTGTATAAACCATGTCCCCTTTCTTGATCCTGACATCTTGATAGGTGTCCTGCGTCCTGCCCATAAACCATTCTTTTTCCATCATAGACAACTTCATACTTGCATCCCTCCTTTGCTCACTCTGTTTCTACAAGAAGATATGTCATAAAATAACTGTCTATATTTTTTATTTCCTAGCTTTTCTAATATTGCTTGTCTGTTTTATAGATTCGCCAAAATGCTGCTCTGTCATTTGTGATAGCATAATAGGCGTTAAAATCATTTGTGTGTCATCCCGTTGATTCTACAAGGACAGGTTCAATCCTTTACCTAAACTGATGCCATGAATAGTGTTCTCTCTGTTTGAGACTGTTTCTTGTTGCTATTGGTTTCCCAAACTATTTACATGATAGTTCCTGAGATAACTGCTGATGAAATATGCTTAGAAGGAGACATAAACATTTCTGATATTCTCAACTTCTGAAAGATTCTAGAAACAGTTGCAGCAGCAGCTTGAGACCATTAACAAAAAAACTTATTAAAACTGCATGAAAATTAGAACTATATTGTACTGACAATATTTTCTTTCTTTCTTTCTTTCTTTCTTTCTTTCTTTCTTTCTTTCTTTCTTTCTTTCTTTCTTTCTTTCTTTCTTTCTTTCTTTCTTTCTTTCTTTCATTTCTTTCATTTCTTTCTTTGTTTATGGAATCCATGATTCAAGAAATATTGCTTTATGTTTTAAAAATTAATCTTCATTGGAAAAGAGCACAATGGATGCATAGGTAATCATTTATTTTGTTGTTGTTGTTGTTAGTTGCGAAGTCGTGTCCGACCCATCGCGACCCTATGGACAATGTTCCTCCAGGCCTTCCTGTCCTCTACCATCTTCTGGAGTCCATTTAAGCTCACGCCTACTGCTTCAGTGACTCCATCCAGCCACCTCATTCTCTGTCGTCCCCTTCTTCTATTGCCCTCAATCTTTCCCAGCATTAGGCTCTTCTCCAGTGAGTCCTTCCTTCTCATTAGGTGGCCAAAGTATTTGAGTTTTAGCTTCAGGATCTGGCCTTCTAAAGAGCAGTCAGGGTTGATCTCCTCTAGGACTGACCAGTTTGATCACCTTGCAGTCCAAGGGACTCGCAGGAGTCTTCTCCAGCACCATAGTTCAAAGGCCTCAATTCTTTGGCGCTCAGCCTTTCTTATGGTCCAGCTTTCACTGCCATACATTGCAACTGGGAAGACCATAGCCTTGACTATACGGATTTTTGTTGACAGGGTGATGTCTCTGCTTTTTAGTGTGCTGTCTAGATTTGCCATGGCTTTCCTCCCAAGGAGCAGGCGTCTTTTAATTTCTTAGCTACAGTCCCCATCTGCAGTAATCTTGGAGCCCAGGAAAATAAAATCTGTCACTACCTCCATTTCTTCCCCATCTATTTGCCAGGAATTGAGAGGGCCAGAAGCCATGATCTTGGTTTTCTTAATGTTTAGTTTCAACCCAAGTTTTGCACTCTCCTTCTTCACTTGCAACAAGAGGCTCTTTAGTTCCTCTTCACTTTCTGCTATTAGAGTGGTATCATCTGCATATCTTAGGTTGTTGATGTTTCTTCCGGCAATCTTAATTCCAACTTTTGATTCATCTAGCCCTGCCTTTCTCATGATGTGCTCTGCATATAAGTTAAATAGGCAAGGCGACAGTATACAGCCTTGCCGCACTCCTTTCCCAATTTTGAACCAATCAGTGGTTCCGTGTCCAGTTCTCACTGTTGCTTCTTGGCCCGCATATAGGTTTCTCAAGAGACAAATAAGATGGTCTGGTATGCCCATCTCTTTAAGGACTTGCCACAGTTTGTTATGATCCACACAATCAAAGGCTTTAGCATAGTCAATGAAGCAGAAGTAGATGTTTTTCTGGAACTCTCTAGCTTTCTCCATGATCCAGCGTATGTTAGCAATTTGATCTCTAGTTCCTCTGCCTCTTCGAAATCCTGCCTGTACTTCTGGTAATTCTCGATCCGCATACTGCTGGAGTCTAGCTTGCAGAATTTTAAGCATAACTTTACTAGCATGAGAAATGAGTGAAATGGTGCGATAGTTTGAACATTCTTTGGCACTGCCTTTCTTTGGAATTGGAATGTAAACTGATCTTTTCCAATCCTGTGGCCACTGTTGAGTTTTCCAAATTTGCTGGCAAATTGAGTGTAGCACTTTTACTGCATCGTCTTTTAAGATTTTTAATAGCTCAGCTGGAATACTGTCACCTCCACTAGCTTTGTTGTTGCTCAGCTTTTCTAAGGCCCACTTCACTTCACATTCTAGGATGTCTGGCTCGAGGTCAGTGACCACCTCATTGTGATTATCAGGGACGTTAAGCTCATTCTTGTATAGTTCTTCTGTGTAATTTTGCCACCTCTTCTTAATCTCTTCTGCCTCTGTTAGGTCCCTGCCATTTTGGTTCTTTATCATGCCCATTTTTGCATGAAACGTTCCTTTCATCTCTCCAATTTTCTTGAAAAGATCTCTGGTCCTCCCTATTCTATTGTTTTCTTCTATTTCTTTGCATTGTTCATTTAAGAAGGCATTCTTATCTCTTCTAGCTATTCTTTGGAATTCTGCATTCAATTGGGCGTATCTTTCTTTTTCTCCCTTGCCTTTCGCTTCCCTCCTTTCCTCAGCTATTTGCAAAGCTTCCTCAGACAGCCATTTTGCTTTCTTGCATTTCTTTTTCTTTGGGATGGTTTTGGTTGCTACCTGTTGTACAATGTTGCGAACCTCTGTCCATAGTTCTTCAGGCACTCTGTCTGTCAGATCTAATTCCTTAAATCTATTTGTCACTTCTACTGTATATTCAACTGGGATATGATTTAATTCATACCTGACTGGCCTAGTGCTTTTCCCTACTTTCTTCAGTTTAAGCCTAAACTTTGCAATGAGAAGCTCATGGTCTGAGCCACAGTCAGCTCCTGGTCTTGTTTTTACTGACTGTATAGAGCTTCTCCATCTTTGGCTGCAGAGCATATAGTCAATCTGATTTCTGTGTTGACCGTCTGGTGATGTCCATGTGTAGAGCCGTCTCTTGGGTTGTTGGAAAAGAGTGTTTGCTATGACCATCGTATTCTCTTGACAAAATTCTATCAGCCTGTGCCCTGCTTCATTTTGTACTCCAAGGCCAAACTTGCCTGTTATTCCAGTTATCTTTTGGCTCCTACTTTAGCATTCCAATCCCCCATGATGATAAGGACATCATTTCTGGGTGTTAGTTCTATAAGGTGCTGTAGGGCTTCATAGAACCGGTCAATTTCATCCTCTTCAGCACCGGTGGTTGGGGCATAGACTTGGACTACTGTGATATTGAATGGTTTGCCTTGGATTCGAACTGAGATCATTCTGTCATTTTGAGGATTGTATCCCAGTATTGCTTTTCCTACTCTTTTATTGACTATGAAGGCTACTCCATTTCTTCTGAGGGATTCTTGCCCGCAGTAGTATACCTGATGGTCATCTGAATTAAATTCACCCATTCCTGTCCATTTTAGTTCGCTGATACCTAAGATGTCGATGTTCAGTCTTGTCATCTCTTGTTTGACCACATCCAGCTTGCCTTGATTCATGGATCTTACATTCCAGGTTCCTATGGAGAAAAAATCTTTACAGCATCGGACTTTCCTTTCACCACCAGACATATCCACAGCTGAGCGTCCTTTCGGCTTTGGCCCAGTCACTTCATTCTTTCTGGCGCTACTAGTACTAGCCCTCTGCTCTTCCCCAGTAGCATATTGGACGCCTTCCGACCTGAGGGGCTCATCTTCCAGCGTCATATCGTTTTGCCTTTTGGTATTGTCCATAGGGTTTTCATGGCAAAGATACTGGAGTGGTTTGCCATTTCCTTCTCCAGTGGATCACGTTTAGTCAGAACTCTCTGCTATGACCTTTCCGTCTTGGGTGGCCCTGCACGGCATAGCTCATAGCTTCATTGAATTACGCAAGCCCCTTCGCCACGACAAGGCAGTAATCCATGAAGGGGTTCATTTATTTATAAATATACAAAGAAAGCAGGCACTGTGGGACCTTGCTGCTTGATGACTTCAAACACCAACACCCCTTTAGCTTGCATTCTCCATTATCTTCTGACCTATACATCATTTCTTATTTAGGAATACTTTTTTAATCTTGAAATAAGATGGAGGATCACGCAGGGAAGCAAAGCATGTTTGGCATCTCAGGCTATTGAAGTAACTCAGGATTGATCTCCAAGCCACAGGATCTACGAAGGAAGCCTGGTGCTAGCACATCATCTCCTTATCAGCCTTGCAATTTTTTTATTTCCCTACAGCTTATTCTTTTCAGAGTCTGTGAAAAGATAATATGCTGAAGCTTTAAACAGGAAGTTTACTTAGATGGAAATATTTTTGTATAATAGGTAAAGGTAAAGGTTCCCCCGCACATGTGTGCTAGTCGTTTCCGACTAGGGGCCGGTGCTCATCTCTGTTTCAAAGCCAAAGAGCCAGCGCTTGTCCGAGGACATCTCCGTGGTCATGTGGCCGGCATGACAAGACGCCAAAGGCACACGGAACACTGTTACCTTCCCACCGTAGTGGTCCCTATTTTTCTACTTGCATTTTTACGTGCTTTCGAACTGCTAGGTGGGCAGAAGCTGGGATGAGTAACAGGCGCTCACTCTGCTACGTGGCACTCAGGATTCGACCCGCCAAACTGCCGACCTTCTGATCGACAAGCTCAGCGTCCTAACCCACTGAGCCACCGCATCCCTTTTTGTATAATAAACAAGAAGAAGAAAAAAGAAAATCTTCTAGAGAGCTAGGAGGGAATAAAGATTTTTTAGCAGCATATAGTATAGACAATTTCTAGCAAAAATAATTGGCAGACAGCAGGCAAGTATGTGGAGAAATAAAAAGAACTGCCTAGAAAAAAAGGAACATTTCAGCGATGAATCTGTTTCCCCTTCTTGGACAAGGCAATATGATGTTGGCCATGTTGTTCCTGCAGCTAAGTCTTGATGTTCCATCAACAGGAACATCAACACCATGATTCTTTTCTTCTCTGTCTCCCAGTATGAAATCTACTCACCACTTTCTATAGTTCCCTGGAGCCATGTTCTGTCAGGAACACTGAGGAAATCTGCCACCAGAGAAGCTCTCAGACAACCAGTGTAGAGGAGGACCAATCAGAATTAATTTTGGCCACTCAGCTCCCCTCAGACCTAGAGTCAATCCTTCTGGACATTGAAAAACACACAGCCAATCCATTGTGCAACTTTTTACAAAAGTGTTGAGTGGATGCTGGTTAGTATTAATCTTTTTCAAGCCAAAAACAAACAAATCCCAACACCCTGGGGTTGTTGGGGTTTTTAGATAAATGATTATAGCTCTTAATAGTTGCACGCACTTTTAGAGACTAGGACAAAATGTTGCATTCATAAGGGCTCCAATAAGGGCTGGTTTTAGGCAGTGGTCTGTGGAAAAAATCAGATATTAAACAGGATCAATAGAAAATATAAAACAGAAGGATGTACTGTATTAAGACATTGGAAAGTCAATTTATTTGGATGACTTTTATAGAATCAGTTCTGATGGGCTGCTGTTCAGTTTGTTATACTTTAGTTATTTTGTACTGTCTTCTTAATTTACTGTTCCCTGCTCCAAATCTTCAGGATGAATTGAGTTTATTGTTTAAAATGATTATTTTTAAGTGTAGGAGATATATAGTCCTGGAGTTTTCCTCCATTCAGGCAGAAGGCCCTGTGGTGATACTGCAGGATCAGTGACTGCTGTGTTCAATTACTATGCTTTAACGACTTATTTAGGTCCTACCTGAGAAGCAGTGAAGTTCAAAATAGAATTACTGCAGGGTTTCAGATCTGCAGCTTCAAAAGTCTCCATCATGTGGATAGAGAACAAATAAAAGATTACTTACCCACAACTATAATTCTCAGAGTGGCATTTGTAACTGAAAGAAGAGCAAGACAGAAAGAATACCTTTAAGCATCTGAGGTAAAAGAAATATAAGGTGAATTTAACTCCCACATCACTTTCAATGAATCTGTAGGAGACTGAATCCCTTCCTTTATCAAGGGCATCTGATGACATTTGCCTTGCACTCGCTATAAATATCTTTTGGGAAAGTAGGCTTTCTTTCCCACACATTCAAGCTTGTCCTTGGACATTTATTTCAGTTAAGTTTTTCCCATAGCAATTGCACTCATGCAGCACAACATTGGTTTATGTTAATTTTGTGGTTTAAAGTGTTATGCAAACCCAGTGCAGCGTGTTCTATAAACCCCAGAAAGCAATTAATTCAGTAATGAATTTAAGACATTTTCTGAACGTAGCCAATGCTTTTCCTCTCTGGAACTAATTAAAGTATTGGTTTTATTGTCACATCTGCTCATATGGGGTGGGTCCTGTCATGGGAGAGAAGGCAAAGCAGATTCAAATTCCTGAAGTCTGTCCAGTATCCTATTCCAAACTGGTCAATTACATGCATCTGGGACACCTTGTGATACCCCACTGCTTACTTCTCTCCATGTGGATGTAGTGGCATTGAGGACTACTCATTGAGTATGATCTGTCAGCCAGATCCAGATCCATCTGGTGGTGCTGTGTCTATTCCACCTTTTTCTAGCTTACCAAGGAGTAGGTTGTGGTCCACTTTGTCAAATGCCTTACTGAAGTCTCTGTATACTATGTCCACTATGTTTCACTGGTCTACTAGTTTAGTCACTTTATCAAAGAATGAGATGATTGGTTTGGCATGATCTGTTTTGAACAAATCCGTGCTGCTGCTAGTTATGACTTTGTTTGCTTCTAGTTGTTCTCAGATCTGCTTTTTTATTCTTTTCTAGACTCTTCCCAGGTATTGATGTTAAACTGATTGGTCTGTAGTTTCCTGGATCTGTTTTTTTTTTCCTTTCTTGAAGATGGGAACCACATCAGCCCTTTTCCAATCCTCAGGTACTTCCCCGGTGCTCCAGGATTTATGGAAAATGTGGTGCAATGGTTCTGAGATAACATCTGCCAGCTCTTTCAGAACTCTGGGATGTAATCTGTTGGGTGCAGGTGATTTATATCCTCCAGGATTGCCCTGGAGGCAGGGCAATCCAAAAATTTCAAGATGAAGAAATGCTCCGTTTTTACAGTTTCCATGGATT
This sequence comes from Vipera berus, assembly GCF_964194415.1. Classification (NCBI taxonomy): domain Eukaryota; kingdom Metazoa; phylum Chordata; class Lepidosauria; order Squamata; family Viperidae; genus Vipera; species Vipera berus. Next base: position 19,038,032 of record NC_138206.1, read on the forward strand.
ATAGAGTCTTCAGAAATTATTGTAATAATTGAGACTTAATTCCAAATAAGTATATGCAGAGGAATCCAAGTGCCTGTGTATGTAAGGATGAATTAGATATAAAGGTTTCCAGGAAGATCTAATGATTTTGTGATAAGCTGCCTTCAGAAGTTGAAACCCAAAATATTCAGTTTCTCACGCGCTTTCTATCTAATATTGAATTACATTTTTATTTTCTTTCCACACATCCCAAACAGGGCTGCTCTTATTTATAATTTCACCATTCTGACTATGCCATCAGCATTAGCCACAGAATAGTATTCCTGGTATTCACTCCATTATATTCCTTCAATCTTTTTATTCTTCTTCCTGGTCTCCATCAAGGCCATTCCATGGTCACAGAGCATTTTCAGTCTAAATTAAGTCTAATTAAATTTGCACCTCACTTGGTGCTTGTCAGGACTTTCTCTACAAATGAGGCACAGTATCCACTCTACAGTGTAACCATGGGATCCCATGTCAAATTGTAGATCACATTGTGACAGCTGTAAGCTGAGAGCATTTACCGATCCAGTATCTGATATAAATGATGCTGTGTGCCATTGGATAGATGGCCTAGACATTGGTAATTGAATATAGATCTTTTTAACATTTATATTGTATTGTTTTTTAATCTAGATAAAATGTTAATATATATTGCAAATCCAGGTCTAATAAGCCATATGCTAAATAAAATTAATTCTGTGCAAGGAATTGGCCTGCTATTCTCTGAGTCCATCATCAGAAATGTTATCTTATACCACACATAATTAAGGCCAATTATCTCTGAAGCATCTAAAATCTTTTACGGCATGTAAAATCTTTTACACCATTTGCCTGAAATGGTATAGGGTTTCCTGCCTGAGCAGGGAGTTGGACTAGATGACCTCCAAGGTCCCTTCCAACTTATTATTATTATTATTATTATTATTATTATTATTATTATTATTATTATTATTATTATTATTATTATTATTATTATTATTATTATTATTATTATTAATGTGATGGATAAATTTGTTTTTTGCACACTTTAGAACCCAAATATTAGAGCTCAATATTACACGTTGAGATCAAATCAGATTATGGATCCCACTGAAAAGCTTTGCAGTATGTCTGGGTGCATATATATACAAAACAGTGAAATGTGGAAATGTGGAAATCAAAAACTGGATGGTATAACAGACACAATGCAGACTTTCTATGTAAAAGTCACTGGATCCCAAGCCCAAAGACTATTGATGATGATGATGATAATAATAATAGTTAATAATTAATAATAATATATTCAGGAGGAACCTAAGAAAGATCTATCTGTTGTTCCTGGAGAAATGAAGTTGGTACATATTGAACGACTAATGTGACTCACTTTTGTGCAATGAAACTCAAAATGTAAATGTATCATCATTAAAGGCAACCAGGATGTAACTTTAAAGCCAAATAGGAATGAAAAGGAACTAAAGCTTTTGGAGCAGATCCTATTAATGTCTACTATAGTAACAATCTAGATTTTATGAACCAGTTGTGTGCAGGAGAAACAAGTATCTGTTAAAGTCAAATGGCCATTAAATCTGAATGTATGTAAAATTTACTAGCTTTATCCAGATTTATTAGTAAACAATGAGGATTATCCATTGTTTGGAGAAACATTCCACATTAAGATTTTATCTGTTTCATCCAAAGTCCACTGACTGTGTTTGCTTGGGCAAAATTGAAGTTCTAGTATATATTTCTTTAGAGTTAGGTTAACTGCTTATTCATCAGGTAGACTTTGATTAGTGGCTGCCTTGGGCATTGACTGTTCAGTTACATGATGGAAAAGTAACTTTCCATTTCTCAATTGCAGTCCAGATTGTCCTAGTACCGACATAAATTTCATAAAAAAGGAGAAAACCTGCAAGTCATTAGACTGTAGCCAGTGTGTAGGCCAAATTTAATGGAAATGAAGACGCAATGTATGTTGAGCTCAGATGATCATTTAATGTAGACTGATTATACAAAAGAACAGGGGTGTTCAAACTTGGCAACTTTAAGACTTGTGGACTTCAACTCCCAGAATTCTGGGAGTTGAAGTCCACAAGTCTTAAAGTTGCCAAGTTTGAACATCCCTGCAATAGAACATAGAATCATAGGGCTGGAAGGGACGTTGGAAGTATTCTAGTCTAATCCCCTGCTCAAGGCAGGAGACTACCATTCAGGTCAAATGGTTGTCTAATTGATTTTTGAAAACCTAGAGAGATCCACAAGGAGGCAAGCTACAGGTAGTCCTCAACTTACAAGTTCATTTAGTGACCATTCAAAGTTAAAACAGCACTGGAAAAAGTGACGTATGACCATTTTCACATTTACGACCATTGCAACATCCCCATGGTCAATGCAATCAAAATTCAGACGTTTAGCAACTGCCTCTTATTTATGACGGTTGCAGAGTCCTGGGATCATGTGATCACTTTCTGCGACCTTCTAAGAAGCAAAATCAATGAAGAACCCAGATTCAGTTAACAACTCCCCATGATTTCTTAATAATTGTGGCAAGAAAAGTCATAAAAAATGGGGCAAAACTCACTTAACAAATGTTTCACCTAGCAACATAAATTTTGGGCTCAATTGTGATAGCAATTTGAGACTACTTGAATTCTATTGATTAGCTGTTCTCATTGTTAGAAAATTTCTTACTTCTAGGTTGTATCTCTCTTCAACAAGCTTTCTTGTCTTGTCCTCTGGTGCTTTGGAAAATGAGTCAATCCCCTCCTCTCTGTGACAGCCCCTCAAGTACTGGAGGACAGTTATCATGTCCCCCCTAATCCTTTTCTTCAATAGAGTAGCCCAGGGCCAGGCAACCTCGGCTCTTTTATGACTCGTGGACTTCAAACTCCCAGAATTCTGGGAGTTGAAGTCCAAGAATCATAAAAGAGCCAAGGTTGCCTAGCCCTGCTTCATACCAAAGAAAAAGCCAACTCTTTGGATTTATCATCTCCCTCTAAGCTGTTGTAAGGATTAAGAAGGCTTAATGGTTTTTACAGGGTTCAAAATTTTTAACCTTTTTCAAGTATTGAGCTAAATGTAAAATTAACCCATTCCTAAATTGTAAAAAAAAAATGGACTAGTGGAAAAAATTACTTTTCAGACCACTCTCTTTCATAAAAATGAAATGGTACTTTTAAAGTCAGATAGTTGGCTCAGGAATTCTGGGAGTTGAAGTTCACGAGTCATAAAAGAGCCAAGGTTGCCTACCCCTGGGCTAGACATTGCCTAGCTCCCTCAACCATTCATTAAGCTTTTATAGTATCATACAATAATCCCAAAGAGTGGATACTCTCACCATTCACATTCAAAAGGGATCTCAATCTATTTTTCTTTATACTATATCTTTAGTTCTCGGGGTAAAGCAAAGGTGAGCAGAAAAAATATACCAGCCTTTTATTATCAGTAAATACCACATAGTTCAAAAAGAATTTTGTATATGGAATTTTTTTGTGTCCTGTCTGTCTTACATTCCCTGCATTTTTCTTTGCAACATTTTGGAAATAGTCGCTGTTGAATTTAGAAGATATCCCTACCTGATTTACTATCTTTCTAAAAGTCTGTGATTATGGGTCCATTTTAGGAGGGAAAAGGCTACCTTTAACAATTACTCCCTTATTTGTTTTTTTTTAAAAAATAGGAAACAAGATTCCTTACAAATGTAAACACAAATCTTTGGTATTCCTAACATTTTAAAGAAACAATACTTTAGAAATATTTTCTTCCTTTGTGTTTAAGGGTTGGGACATATTTATTCAAAAGTTACAACATTATTTTCAAAAGAATTTACATTACATCAATTTTCTTTTAAACTGCAATTGTGTGCCTCAGACTAAACCTTCTCAAATGGTCAACACTTAAACAGAATATTTTTAAAACTATAAGCGTACTGCATTAAAAATGTCAACATTTTCAATATTTAAAAAACCTCTATCATTTATCATGGTATCATTTATCAAGACAAGTTAGGCTTATATATAATGTAAAACAGAGAAATATTAAAGAACACACGGCAGGAATATTGCTAAGAAGATACACTCCTTATCCATTAAAATAAGGGCTTCACATTTTCTTCAAGCACATATCTACATACTGTACATCGGACATCATTTATACATGACTCAAATATCTTAGCTTCTATCCATTTTTTGTCTTCCTTAAGATATTATTATCCCTTCCAGTATTCACTTTATAAAACATGTCTATTTTCAGCAGGAGTTTTTTCATAAAAGGAATTTCATAGATTGTGATGGTTCGTTAACTTTTCAGGATCGAATATATCAGCATCTGCAGTATATTTTCATTCTTTATTTTTAGTGAAGTCATACAATTTCCACTTCTGAGCAAAATGCAACACTTTCTTCCTCTGGTCGTCAAAATTTTCTCGTAGTCCTTTCCTCCAAAGCCGTGGTTCCAAATCTAGCATGCCACCAATTATTTCCTTTCAAAAAAAGGAAAGAATATTATTTTTCTTAAAATAACCAGAAAAACCCACACCTGTTCGAACAAAGGGTGCCAAGCAGAAGAAAATCATTGTAGCTTTGCATAATAAGAAGAGATGAGTCATCTAACTGGCTACCACATTAAAATGTTTTATGCATGCTAGATCTCCCAAAGGCCATGGGAAGCTGATTTGAACTAAAATACAGATTTGAACTAAAATAATTCGCTATTCATCACCTGCAGAACTAGGTAACATACCTGGAGTTATTCTATGAATCTATTCCTGATGCTTGTAGCAATAGAGTATATTAGCTTTTTTAAAAAAAATAACAAACCCATATTAAAAAAATTTTTTAAGGAAATACTTATCAACAGTTTTCACTTTGCTCAATTGGTTTGCTCAATTGCTTTGACAACCAATTAAACCCCAGATAAAGAACAATGTTTATATCCTCAGGTAATTCTGAAGAATATAGTTATAAAACTGTGGGGTGTAATCCTCTTGGCTCGTATATACAGCAAATATCTTAAGTAAATACATAGGAAACACTAATCTTACGAAACAGAAACTGAACATTTCAATACCTTTCCAAAGTAATGAGGGAACTTGTATTGATTTTCAATGACATGAGCGAAACCATCTTGGAGGCCAAAATCTACAGAGAAGTAAGGCAAACCTTTTGGCACCTAAATACAAAAAAACAAAAAACAAAACAAAAATCAGACAGTGCATTAGTTATTTCATTCAAACACATTCAGTTCTAAATCCTTAAAATGTTTAAATTGATGGATGGCTTATATATTTACCTTCAGGTAGTTTCCAAAGTTCTAAAGTTTCCAAATTTACTCAAGCTAAATCCCAAATGGGCAGGGCTTTTTAAGGGTTTGCATGGGATGCCAGAGAAGCTTTGATTTTTGTCCATAAACACATAATTGGTCATATAAACATTTAAAATACTGTATGTTTTTTGGAATATTGTTTCTAAATGCTCTTTATTGCACATAGCTTTCGATACAGCTGAGTTTGGCCTGTATTCCAACTATTCTTTGATGGGAGTCAGGTAAGCAAAAATGTTTGACTCTCTGATAAACCTTGTGAGTGGAAGGAGGTCAGTGTAGGATAGAGATTCCAGCCTAGCTTGCTAAAGCTAAAATTTTGCACTGTGGGCTTGGTCTCCTTAACAATCCATGACAAATGGGAGACGTGGTGGAAAAAACCCCCAAAGGGCAAATTGCTCTCACACGGTCTCTCCTCAGTTTTCATCAGACAAATTAAAAAAAAAGCTGTCTAGAATTATAATACAAAAAAATTCCAGAATATTTCAGAAAATGATGGGATCCAACAGCAAATAAAGGTTGACTAATTCTTGAGGAGTACTTCTAAACCTCTACCTATTTCAAAAATACAGGATGTCTTATCTATGGCCATCCTGAATTCTCAAGCAGTGCAAACATACAATATTTATTTTTAAAGCAGGCTTAATGATATCAGTAATCTGGGGAGGGTGTTCTAAGAATTCATCAACACTTTTAAGCACACACTCCCATTGATGTACAAATAAAAGACATGTGCTTCTATTTTAAAGCTATGTTAGCTAGACATGTTACCACGCCTTTATTTTTTTCCAAACCTTGAGATTAAATGTGCTTTGCAAAATTCACCTTCCCATAGTCAATTTAATGTTGAAGAATAACCAGAGAAAGTAAATGGGAATATCAAACAAAGAAAAAAAGAAACACAAATGATTTTATGGTAGAAGCATTAACCCCTGAAATTTAGTTCTGCAACTATAAAATGAAACGAAGGTTGATACTTTACTTTTTATTCTGAAAATAAATGATCCTACCATTACTACATGCTTTTATGATTTAAGAGAACAGTGTTAAATAACCCATTACATAGCTCACCCATTTTTTTCTATATAAAGTCAAATAACCTAGGAGAACATGCTTAAAAAAATAATGTAAAAATTGTCAGTAGATAGGACTCTGTATACTAAATTGGGAAAAAGTAACATTTTTGCCTATCTTAATCTTGTATCTTTAATTTCTGTGATATTATTAATTGCTCCTTTCCCAGCCTAAGGTTGCTTTGTATGAAAGATAACAATAGAAGTAAAGACACACTGCAAAGGAAAATATCTCCAGCATTATTTTTAATGATGTTTAATGATGTTTTTGTGACCAACATAAAGTATTACAAAAATAAAATCAGCACAGGAAAAAAAAGATAAAGGTATGCTAGAATGAGAGGAGAGCATTCTATGGCTTGTAACACAATGATGGGTGGCAACCTCATTAATTTGCCTGCTAATAAACAGGTGGCTTTTTGGCAGACATGTCAGCTATGAGGCCTTGTTGTAAATAGGCAAGTTCTGCGCATGTAAAAGTATCCGTGACGTGCTTTCAAAATTACAAAATGTTGTCTAATCCTGAACTAGAAAGTCTGCTCTTTGTATGATTTAGAATCGTCTTCTATTTTCTGAAAATCTCAAGGCCATTGTATAGGGAGGGAGAGGAGGGGGAGAAAGAGGGAAGGAGAAGGAGAATATGACATTGATTTTGGAAACATCTGAATATTTAGTTGCCCTGAAGAAGAACTATGAATTAGGAGCTACAGAAAGATAAATAGCTGCTAGGTCTGTACAAACACTGGCTGAGACATTTCAATTGACAGATTGCCATGGATCTAGTTAATTAGATTTCCCTACATAGTGAACTCCCAACAATGAATTCCCAACATAGTGGTTTAGGTGTTTGGGCTAGATTTATTTATCCAATTTCTACATTGCTCATCTCACCTAAGTGACTTTGGACAGTTTACAAATAAAAAACATATAGCAATGTAAAAAAACAGAATTAAAAAAAACAGAGTTAAAACTGAATTAAAACCAAGTTAAAATTAGAGGTTATAGATTTAAAGGTTACAAAGTTAAAGAGGCTTTGAAAAGTTAAAGATTCAAGGCCAGCCTCCACCATGGAAGCTAAGTAGGTGACTTTGGGCTAATCATTATTTCTTGATCCCAAATACCTCACAGAGTAGCTATTTAGAAAATAAAAATGAAAGATGTTCTCTATATAAGCAGCACTGAACCCCCGGAAGAAAGGCAGGATAATAAAGCTAAATAAAATAGCCTCTCTTCCCAATTCTGCATCATAGCTCTTCTGAAGGAAACAAACCATATAGCTGGAAATTTCAGCTAGAAAATTTAAAATTATTTCAACTTATAGCATATAACCCAATTCAAGTTCCCATGTTGTTGTTGTTAGTTGCGAAGTCGTGTCCGACCCATCGCGACCCTATCGACAATGTTCCTCCAGGCCTTCCTGTCCTCTACCATCTTCTGGAGTCCATTTAAGCTCATGCCTACTGCTTCAGTGACTCCATCCAGCCACCTCATTCTCTGTCATCCCCTTCTTCTATTGCCCTCAATCTTTCCCAGCATTAGGCTCTTCTCCAGTGAGTCCTTCCTTCTCATTAGGTGGCCAAAGTATTTGAGTTTTAGCTTCAGGATCTGGCCTTCTAAAGAGCAGTCAGGGTTGATCTCCTCTAGGACTGACCGGTTTGATCGCCTTGCAGTCCAAGGAACTCGCAGGAGTCTTCTCCAGCACCATAGTTCAAAGGCTTCAATTCTTTGGCGCTCAGCCTTTCTTATGGTTCAGCTTTCACTGCCATACATTGCAACTGGGAAGACCATAGCCTTGACTATACGCACTTTTGTTGACAGGGTGATGTCTCTGCTTTTTAGTGTGCTGTCTAGATTTGCCATGGCTTTCCTCCCAAGGAGGAAGTGTCTTTTAATTTCTTGGCTACAGTCCCCATCTGCAGTGATCTTGGAGCCCAGGAAAATAAAATCTGTCACTACCTCCATTTCTTCCCCATCTATTTGCCAGGAATTGAGAGGGCCGGATGCCATGATCTTGGTTTTCTTAATGTTTAGTTTCAACCCAAGTTTTGCACTCTCCTTCTTCACTCGCAACAAGAGGCTCTTTAGTTCCTCTTCACTTTCTGCCATTAGAGTGGTATCATCAGCATATCTTAGGTTGTTGATGTTTCTTCCGGTAATCTTAATTCCAACTTTTGATTCATCTAGCCCTGCCTTTCTCATGATGTGCTCTGCATATAAGTTAAATAGGCAAGGCGACAGTATACAGCCTTGCCGCACTCCTTTCCCAATTTTGAACCAATCAGTGGTTCCGTGTCCAGTTCTCACTGTTGCTTCTTGGCCCGCATATAGGTTTCTCAAGAGACAAATAAGATGGTCTGGTATGCCCATCTCTTTAAGGACTTGCCACAGTTTGTTATGATCCACACAATCAAAGGCTTTAGCATAGTCAATGAAGCAGAAGTAATGTTTTTCTGGAACTCTCTAGCTTTCTCCATGATCCAGCGTATGTTAGCAATTTGATCTCTAGTTCCTCTGCCTCTTCGAAATCCTGCCTGTACTTCTGGTAGTTCTCGATCCACATACTGCTGGAGTCTAGCTTGTAGAATTTTAAGCATAACTTTACTAGCATGAGAAATGAGTGCAATGGTGCGATAGTTTGAACATTCTTTGGCACTGCCTTTCTTTGGAATTGGAATGTAAACTGATCTTTTCCAATCCTGTGGCCACTGTTGAGTTTTCCAAATTTGCTGGCAAATTGAGTGTAGCACTTTTACTGCATCGTCTTTTAAGATTTTTAATAGCTCAGCTGGAATACTGTCACCTCCACTAGCTTTGTTGTTGCTCAGCTTTTCTAAGGCCCACTTCACTTCACATTCTAGGATGTCTGGCTCGAAGTCAGTGACCACCTCATTGTGATTATCAGGGACGTTAAGCTCATTCTTGTATAGTTCTTCTGTGTAATTTTGCCACCTCTTCTTAATCTCTTCTGCCTCTGTTAGGTCCCTGCCATTTTGGTCCTTTATCATGCCCATTTTTGCATGAAACGTTCCTTTCATCTCTCCAATTTTCTTGAAAAGATCTCTGGTCCTCCCTATTCTATAGTTTTCTTCTATTTCTTTGCATTGTTCATTTAAGAAGGCATTCTTATCTCTTCTAGCTATTCTTTGGAATTCTGCATTTAATTGGGCATATCTTTCTTTTTCTCCCTTGCCTTTCGCTTCCCTCCTTTCCTCAGCTATTTGCAAAGCTTCCTCAGACAGCCATTTTGCTTTCTTGCATTTCTTTTTCTTTGGGATGGTTTTGGTTGCTACCTGTTGTACAATGTTGCGAACCTCTGTCCATAGTTCTTCAGGCACTCTGTCTATCAGATCTAATTCCTTAAATCTATTTGTCACCTCTACTGTATATTGAACAGGGATATGATTTAATTCATATCTGACTGGCCTAGCGCTTTTCCCTACTTTCTTTAATTTAAGCCTAAACTTTGCAACAAGAAGCTCATGGTCTGAGCCACAGTCAGCTCCTGGTCTTGTTTTTACTGACTGTATAGAGCTTCTCCATCTTTGGCTGCAGAGCATATAGTCAATCTGATTTCTGTGTTGACCGTCTGGTGATGTCCATGTGTAGAGCCGTCTCTTGGGTTGTTGGAAAAGAGTGTTTGCTATGACCATCGTATTCTCTTGACAAAATTCTATCAGCCTGTGCCCTGCTTCATTTTGTACTCCAAGGCCAAACTTGCCTGTTATTCCAGTTATCTTTTGGCTTCCTACTTTAGCATTCCAATCCCCCATGATGATAAGGACATCATTTTTGGGTGTTAGTTCTATAAGGTGCTGTAGGGCTTCATAGAACCGGTCAATTTCATCCTCTTCAGCACCGGTGGTTGGGGCATAGACTTGGACTACTGTGATATTGAATGGTTTGCCTTGGATTCGAACTGAGATCATTCTGTCATTTTGAGGATTGTATCCCAGTATTGCTTTTCCTACTCTTTTATTGACTATGAAGGCTACTCCATTTCTTCTGAGGGATTCCTGCCCACAGTAGTATACCTGATGGTCATCTGAATTAAATTCACCCATTCCTGTCCATTTTAGTTCGCTGATACCTAAGATGTCGATGTTTAGTCTTGTCATCTCTTGTTTGACCACGTCCAGCTTTCCTTGATTCATGGATCTTACATTCCAGGTTCCTATGGAGAAAAAATCTTTACAGCATCGGACTTTCCTTTCACCACCAGACATATCCACAGCTGAGCGTCCTTTCGGCTTTGGCCCAGTCGCTTTATTCTTTCTGGCGCTACTAGTACTAGCCCTCTGCTCTTCCCCAGTAGCATATTGGACGCCTTCCGACCTGAGGGGCTCATCTACCAGCGTCATATCGTTTTGCCTTTTGGTAGAGTCCATAGTGTTTTCATGGCAAAGATACTGGAGTGGTTTGCCATTTCCTTCTCCAGTGGATCACGTTTTGTCAGAACTCTCTGCTATGACCTTTCCATCTTGGGTGGCCCTGCACGGCATAGCTCATAGCTTCATTGAATTACGCAAGCCCCTTCGCCACGACAAGGCAGTAATCCATGAAGGGGCAAGTTCCCATAAGGCACTGCATATAAATAAATGCAAGCCACACATCTTTCTCTAAACTCTTAGTGAACTTAATGGGACTCAATAGAGTAATTACATATGTAAGACACATGGAATTGAAACAGTGAAAATCTACCAATAAAGCCGATACCTTCAAGAACTTACAAGATAATTAAAAAGTATTTCCACTGATATCTCTCAAGTTTCCTTGAAACACACAAGTTACTACGGTTAGATTTAGCCTTGGAATTCAGATATGTTTTTTTCATCAATTTAATTTAATGTATTTTTCTATGTAGTCTTTTTATATATATAAAAACACTGTCTTTTAAAGGATTGCTCACATTCACATGTAGAAATCAGCTTTGCATTACAAGAGATGAGCTTGGAATACATACCGATTTACGAACATCTTTTGAACCTAGATTAATTAGCTTTTTATTCATGGCCCACTCTTCATCTGATTCCATTATAGCTTTCTGGAGGGAAAAAAATATTGCAAGAATGTATAAAACTTCCACAAAATGGCAAAGTAAAGTTCTTTTTTTTCCCCTCCCCTTTTCAGTTGTGTCAGATTCTCAGAAACTACAGGGTTTTTTAGCAAGGTTTTTCAGAAGTGGTTTGCCATTGCCTCCTCCATGGCAGTGCGAGAAAATAACTGGGCCAAGGTCACCCAGCTGGCTTTGCGCCTGACAGTGTCCTGATTTCTAGCTTGATACCTTAACCATTACACCAAACTGGCTCTCCAAAATTTCATTAGTACATATTAAATATATAATTCAATTTATGTATTAGATTAAAGCATAATGAAGACTGATGTAGTAATAACTTTATACCCGTGGTGGCGAACCTATGGCACGCATGCCACAGGTGGCATGCAGAGCCCTCTCTGTGGGCACGCACACTGTCGCCCCAGTCCTAGGCCTTCAGCTGGGTTTTATAAAACCTTTTCGTTTTAGGCTTCCGCCGCCATGTGCAAAAAAAAAAAAAAGGTTCAATCAATCAATGTCAACTTCTCATGGGGAAAAAAACGATCTCGCAAAGTTGAAATTGATTGATTGAACTTTTTAGTCCCACCCACTCTGCCGTTACCAACGCAGCCATGCCCACCCAATTGACCACATACATCCAAAGGGCCACGCCCACCCAGCACCCGACGATACATAAGTGGGGTTTGGGTTGCAGTTTGGGCACTCGGTCTCTAAAGGTTTGCCATCACTGCTCTATACCTTTCTCTTTTTATTTTACAGTTTCAGAACTGCATTTTAACTTTAATCTGACATAAATTGTTTCAAAATAAGAATGTTCATTTTACAGAATTATAAATGCTATTGGTCCTTAATAATTGTGACAATTATGTGAAATGTGTATACACACTCACACTCAACACCACTAAGGTAAAGGTAAAGGTTCCCCCGCACATGCGTGCTAGTCGTTTCCGACTCTAGGGGCCGGTGCTCATCTCCGTTTCATAGCCGAAGAGCCAGCGTTTGTCCGAGGACGTCTCCGTGGTCATGTGGCCGGCATGACTAGACACCAAAGGTGCACGGAACGCTGTTACCTTCCCACCATAGTGGTCCCTATTTTTCTACTTGCATTTTTACGTGCTTTCGAACTGCTAGGTGGGCAGAAGCTGGGACGAGTAACAGGCGCTCACTCTGTTACGCGGCACTCGGGATTCGACCCGCCAAACTGCCGACCTTCTGATTGACAAGCTCAGCGTCAGGGCAAAGAATCATAATGTCAGTAAAAGCTCTCATATTTACTAATATCTTTACATGAAATTTAAACTGATTCAAAATACACAGTATATAAAGGCATTGTGGGTTCAAAATGTCTGTTTGGACAAACATAACCAAAGCAACCAACCCTCTTTAGAAAAATTTGGTTTCCTTTTTAAAACATCCTATATTCACTTCTGCTGGTGGGTCTCATTCATGGAAAAAAAGTTTGCTTTTCATCTCTGCCCTGGGAAATGGATCAAAGCAGATAATACCAACTCCACAGCTAGTTTAATATGACTATTTCCAGGTAGTGGCATACTTTAAAAAATACTATATTGCCAAAAAAATGCTGATTATCATCAGCGAGACATAATCTTTTTGCTGGTGGAAGGTCTTGTAAAAAAATAAATAGATACAGTTTCTGTAAAGTACAATAAAGGGAAGTATAATAAAATGAGATATGCCTTTACTAGTTTCTTATAACAACAAATCATTTAAGAACCTGAATACAATATTATCATGAGTAATTTCACACAACTCATTTTAGGGTTACTTTTGCTTTAGGGTTGAAAGAAAACCAGAGATGATAAAAAGGTTACCTTAAAATAGATTGGGGCCATATCCCCCACTTCCTTTGGGAGAGGAATACATTCATATACCATGTGATATTGTTTGCTTCTACTTAAATTTGTCTCCAAAAAGACACAATCCAATTCTTCATCTTCAAACATCTTTACCAAGGTTTTTCTGAATACCTGGTACAAGAAAAGGTGGGATGGAGGGGAGGAAGCGTTGAGAGAGAGGAAAACAACAGTTTCCAACCTTAACAATTTTAGGCAATGTGACTCTGCAAATGTCTGCAGTGAACTGAGGAGTCTTACACTTTTCATAGGCTCATCTTGTTGCATGCAAAACAAGATACAATGAACTGATAATTGAACATACTGGATAATTTTAAATATTTATACAATACGCAGAATGTCAGAGGATCCTCTTGTGGATTCCCTTGATGCAGAGAGTGTCTTCTTATATGTCAAAGGAAAGCCATACTTCAGTTCATTTATTGGATAACATAAATGAAGGTAGAAACAACAGGGGGTCCTTAGGCACATTTATACAGAGGTTAATCTCTTGTCTTATACTGACTCCAAATGCCACCATTCTGCCTTCCATTTACATAATTTGTCAAAATGTGACATTTTCAGCAGGCTTTATTGACCTTTAAGTGCAATAATAATGTTCCCTTAAAGAAAAGCAATCATCTTTCATCTCCGTTCCGCAGAAGTTTATCCAACCTGTTAACTGTAACAGACTTGACCTCTGTTCACGTTCACTCATTCTCCTACATAGGATGGAATGTCACAAATAATTATGGAGAGAATCAGTTTGTATCTGCCCTGGTGTTTGGAAACTGGGACTTTTTAGAAATAAACGGAAAAGGCAGAAATCACAGCCCAGATTTCCAGTAAATGAAAGATGAGTCTATAACCCAAACTTGAAATGTTGTAATAATATTCAATAAAGAAGATGAAAGTACTAAGAACTTGAGGTCTTCAAAATAATAACCGTAAGTCTGTATCTGCTTGAATCACTGGCCGATTCTACAGCATCATATATTATAAAACTCACATTTCATAATATAAATAAGCCAAATAAGATGAGGAAACATACTATACTAACTCATGAAATACAGTTTCAAACTTTATTATTTAATTATGAAAGCAACTATTTATTGTGTAATACCAGATATGCAATGAGAAGCAAATGAAACTTTTTGTATTTGCTGCTTAGGCCAAAACATCCATACAGAATAAAAATAAAAATGAAAAGAAGTACATTCTTATATACAAAAATCAAATACTAATACATCTGGTAATGGCAGCCTAACCATTGTTGCATTGTTTATTTTCTTACTAACAATTATGTAAATGTCTGAACTGCCTTATAATAAATCAGACCACTTGTCCTTCCAGAAAAACATTACATAGTTTGAAGGGCAGAAACACTCCAGAGGCTTATGCAAAGTTCCCCCTGACATCCATTCTTTGTTACTTGAACTATTATTATCTAGAGATGCTAGTTTGAATCTAGGACTTGCATATGTTCTACCATATGTTATGGTCACAAGAATCCCAGGTTGAAAGGTGACAGATCTTTTGTTTTCATGAAGCACCAGAAACAATGTCAAACCAAATAATTTAATAGCCTGATGCTGGCTGCCAAGATGCTTGGTGCTCTAATAAAGTAATACAGAGTTAATGGCAGTATTGAAAGAAAACAAAATACGACAAAAACCTAAGTAAGGCATGCTTTAAAGAGGAGAGTGAGGCAAAGTTCAGACTATACGTCAAGGCTAATCTCTGCAAAAAAAATTTTGAAGAAAATCTGAAGACAGCCAACAAACTTCCATTTCAGATTTTCATTTCACTGTGCTTTGTCCTGAGAATTCAAATCAGCCTCAAGGCTGTTGCAGAGATGGGCAAAGGCTGTCAACCAAAAATCCTGGCTTCCGAACGTCTGACTTTCAATGATAATTAAGTGAAAAATAAAGAGAAACAAACCCCTAGCCAGCATCTTCAAGAACCATTTAAAATTCTGCTTTGTCACAGCAGTTACTAGAATGAGGCTAAGTTATCATCCAGCACTATAGTAACAAGTACCAGGTTTAATTCTATAGAAGATTTAGGAGACAATTTTGATATTTATAAATATTGCTTGAAGTTAGCAAAACTGAAGTTGCCTAGATTCCCACAGACCATTAAAATTGTTACTTATGTATTTTGTTTACGTATTTTGTATGGCTGCCACCTCATCAAATGACTCTGAGCAACAAACAAAACTTAAAGAATAAAGACAATTAAAATAATACAAATATTAAAATACATAGCAGCCGAGAATAAAGCATCCATCATAATGACTATATTAATGGCCTAAAATTGCTTGAGAAAGGAATCAATGTTCACCTGAAAAGCCCAGTAATATTAGCCATAGGATAATATTTTAAATCAGATCGTCCTGTCAATATTTTTGAACTTAGGAACAAAACTGGAAACAAGAAATCCTTTATCCCAAAATGTCATTTCCAAAGAGAAGTACACTCAGTGCAGCTTAGACCAACCAGTGTAATTTTTAGTTTTTACCAATTTCCTTTCCCTGTAGCCTTATCTGCCATTACTCAGACCAACACGTCTGGGAACACAGAGACAGCAAGAGTAAGAACAACAAACATTACATCTCCCAATTTACCAACATCAATGTCACACAAGCCAAGTTTCTCGCTTGGGAAACTGACAAAATCCACACCATAACAACATGGCTGATGGAATGAGAGACTTAAGACTAAAATAGATAAAAGAGTAAAGCTTGACTTTCCAAAAGACATGGCTCGGCTCAGCTCTGAGGCAAAGGCCTTTGCTAGGAGTATTAGCTCTGAGCTTAAAAAAATCTGGATGACCTTTTGAAGGCGAGACAAAAAGCTATTTTATTTTTCTTTCCTGCTACAGAGTGATCATCGGGATTTCTGCAACCGAGATCCAATAGCCCTCACTTGTTATAGATTTCATTAAACCTTCTCTGAGATTTTGTATTTCATACCTATGATCAGAGTGCAATTGTTTATGGCTCAACTGCAAACTTCATATATTTCAGACTGAAATCAATAATGGCGGCATTCCAAAGGATATGTCTGACACCCATTTTTAATATTGCTTTTCCTATTTGTTTGACCACAGCTAAAGAAAAAAAACCCACCGTCTTCCTTATTGTCTGCAATGCATTAGAATCTGTTGGGCAAGCTGAGTACAAGAGGAGATTTGAAAAGATCTTTATTTTGTAAATAAGATGGTTCTTGAATATTGCAGCTGACAAAACCAGGCTTTATTAACAGCAAGCTAATAAAGATTAAATAGTTACGTGCCCAGTTTCTGTGCCAAGTAAATGTGTCTGTTTCAAGCAACAGAGACAAAGGATGAACAGGGATTTGAGAGAAATGCTCAGAACTCCCAGTTTTATGAAATTATTCAGTGCTTCCTCTACACTGGGGATGGATAATTTAATATAGGATTGCATTTGGATTGATCTAGAAATTGAAATGTTATGTCATAAACCAACCATGGCACTGCCAACAATCATTTTGTAAGTGCTGTCCAAGATATTTTGGCATGGCACCAGGAGCACCCCTGGTTATATTATTGGCACCCCTAGTGCCATACCAAAATATGTTGGATAACACTTACAAAAACTGTGCATTGACAAAATTTCCATCTGTCAATTAAAAAGGCCACGCTGCTTGGATCTGCACATATACTACGCGCCAATAAGTTCGAACATGCTAAGTTCTTCTACAGGAAGGCCAATATCAGCTAAAGAACTGGCAACTGTAATTTCATATTTTTGTGTATGTGTGTGTAAAGCCGAAGAAGTAGTGGACCACTCATTTAGCTGCTGCAAGAAGATCAAACAGACTGATTAGAAACATGACAAAAAAGCAACAATGGTGCATTGGAATATCACCTGCCTAAAGGCAGGGACTGGTGGGACCACAAAACAGACAAAGTAATAGAAAATGAACACCCCAGAGTTAACAATTGTTCATAAGAAAGACAAAAAAAATGGTTGGATAGGAGACACTGCAATAGCTGGAAACAGCAGAAGAGGAGAGAAACAACTGGAGAAAATCACAAAATATAAAGACTTGAAAATAGAAGTAGAATGACTACGCCAAAATAAAGCAAAAATAGTACAATATAGGTGATCCTCTACTTACAACCATTCATTTAGCCACTATTCATAGTTACAATAGCACTGAAAAAAATGACTTACAACCATCCTCACAGTTACAACCATCGCAGCATACATACAGTCACATCATGCCGGCGGGTTATTCCCAGGGGAAGAGCGTTCTCTGTGGGCGCGCCGGCCCTATCGAACCAGCTCCCCATGGAACTTAGGACTGCCCCGACCTTTGCTCATTCCGCAGGGACCTGAAAACATGGCTCTTTGAGCTGTCTGGCCCAGGCTGACGGGTTTTAATTTTTATTAGGTTTTAGTTTTAAATTTCAGGGACTTTATTTAATTAATTGTTTTAATCTGATTTTAATTTTTGTATGTTTGTTTTGATTTTCCCTGTACACCGCCCTGAGTCCTCCGGGAATAGGGCGGTATATAAATTTAATAAAATAAATAAATGTCATCAAAATTTGGGCTCTTAGCAACTGGCATGTGTTTACGATGGTTGCAGCATCCCAGGGTCATTTGCAACCTTCCTAGACAGCTTCCGACAAGCAAGCTCAATGGGGGAAGTCTGATTCAATTAACAACTGCATGATTCACTTAATAATTGCAGTGATTCACTTAACATCCATGGCCAAAAAGGTCATAAAATCGGGTGCGACTCACTTCACAACTGCCTTGCTTAGCAACAAAAATTCTGGTCTCAATCATTGTCATAGGTCAAGGACCACCTATAGCAATAGGCGTTTTGAGTATAATTCCAAAACATCTGGAGCATCACTTGAACATTTATTGGCGTTCACAAAATCACCATCAGTGAATAACAAAAACAGACTTACATCCTATGACGATACCTTTAATATTATTAAACATCTACCTATCCACTTCCTTGGGATGGACTCAATAGGTGGACAAAATTGCTAAATCTAGTCTAAACATCTGGCTGACTGGGCAATCAACCATCATCATTATCATCATCCTCATAGAGCCTTGGTGGAGCAGTGGGCTAATGCCTCCTTAAGTAACACCAGCTGCCTGCAATTAGTGCAGGTTCGCATCCCACCAGGCTCAAGGTTGACTCAGCCTTCCATCCTTCCGAGGTAGGTAAAATGAGGACCCAGATTGTTGGGGGCAATAAGCTGACTTTGTAATAATGCCGCTTGGGGGGTGTGTGAAAGCCCTAATAAGCAGGCATATACATAGAATGAAGGCTACTGCTAAGCTTGTAAGCCGCCCTGAGTCTTCGGAGAAGGGCGGGATATAAATGGAATTAAAATAAATAAATAAATAAATAAATAAGGAGGACGAGGAGTTTAACAGAGACATTGAAATGCAATTTAGCATTGACAAATGTGCAATAATTGCTGTTAAGGCAGGAAAAATGGTTGAAGATGATGGATTCAAACTTGATAATGAAGAGTTGATAAAAGCAGTAACACCAGAAGAAGGGTCAAGTACTTAGGAGTTTTGGATGCCTCTGACCTGTTGCACAACCAAGTCAAGGAAGCTACTTCAACAAAATACATAAAGTGAGTCTGGAAAATCTTGAGATCAAATCTAGGTGGAGGTAATATCATAAAGGCAATTAAAGCTAGGCTGTGCCCGTAGTACAATACTCAGATGGAATAATTGATTGTATTCAACTAGGATTGAAAGATAACTTGATAACTTGGATCGAAAAGACTAGAAAACTATATGACAATGCACCATGCTCTGCACCCAAAATATGATATTGAACAATTGTACTTGCCTAGATCTCAGGGTGGCAGAGGACTGTAAACAGGTGAATCAAAGTGCAGAAGAAGAAAAACGTGGCTTAAATGACTACATAAAAAAGCAAAAGAGCCTCTGCTGAAGGAGGTGAACAAGGGAAATCTCTTGAAAATAATGAGATTGAAAGCAGAATATCGAAAGGAAACAATTGAGCATTGAGTTTCTAATTGGAAAAAGAAGCCTATGCACAGTCAATACCTGAAGGACACTGAAGAAAAGGTAGATACAAAACTAACATGGAGATGGTCGAGATTGGGATAATGAAGAAAGAAACTGAAGACTTCATTTTGGCTGCCCAAGAAGAAGCCTTGCAGACCAATTCCATGAAAGCAAAAATTCAACATGTCAGTAACAAGAGCAACTGTCGCTTATACAACAAGAAAAATAAAGCAGTGGATCACCTTATCAGTGGCTGCAGCAAAATCTCACAAACTGATTATCTACAACAGGGGGTGTCAAAGTCACCATGTGACGTGACGTGTCGTGACTTAGCACAACTTTTCCCCCATTACCGGAGCTGGGATGGGCGCGGTTTCAGCATGACGCATCCAGCCCGTGGGCTGGCAGTTTGACATCCCTGATCTACATCAAGATCAAGTTGCCAAAATCACATTGGAAAAATTACTGGGAACATCAAATTGACAAAGTTCTTGAAAATGAACAGGTCAAGATCTTGTGGAACTTTTGAATTCAAATAGAGACACATTTGGCCCACAACATGCATGACATGACTCTTGTGGAAAAGAAAAAAGTCTGGTTCACTGATGTAGCAATACCAGGTGATACACAAATTGAAGAGAAACAACTAGAAAAAACAACGAAATACCGCAATCTGTAAATTGAAGTTGAGCAATTCTGAAGGAAGAAATAAATGGTTGTACCAATAGTAATAGGAGCCCTTGGAACAATACCCAAAGGGTTGCCTAGATATGTGTACATTTTTAACTTATTAGACCTGAGTATTCTGACTTTGTAAAACACTACCTTACTCAGAACTGCCTATATACTCAGACGTTACCTTAACAGCTCTTAGGTCATTGGTTAAGACTTCAACTATTAAGACTGTGAATTAAATTGAAGATCAAATCAAAGGGAGGGAGGGAGGGAAGAAGGGGGAGGGGAGGAAGAGGAGGAGAAGGAGGAGAAACCAATAATCACAGAATATTTTAATCAAAAGATACATTTTGGTCATCTAGTCCACCATCACACATGTGACAATCCAGCCCATTGGAACATCCCAGATAAAGGGAAGACATGATATATCACACACTATCAAATATTTCCCAAATTAATTTGAGATGACACTAGAATATTGCACTGCAAAATTTTCAGTGTGCAAGTTGGATAGCTTGTTTTTCACATCTAAACACTTCTTTAGCCCAATAAAAACACTACAAAGTGACACTACTTTGATAAAATTTCCTTGGTGGAATGGATAGAACTTTGTATACATGTATATATTCAAGGGTTGCTACCATATTTGAGAATTTATATTTAGCTTTTCACTGAATTTCAGTTTCCTCTATCTGAGGAATGTGAGGAATCTTTGAAGGCTCTTAAGGGCTTAAATGATCTCTAGTAAACACCATTAATCATCCCAAATAAATATTATCTCCAAAGATAAACTGTCTATTTTTAAGTTCAATAAAAATAAATATCTGACTTGGCAACTAGAACTATTACAAATCATTAGCAAGGTTATCATTGTGGCTTATTTTGCCAAGGCCTTAAACTGAAAGATTTAAGTTTTGAAACATTTTTATTTCAGTAACAGTGAGATTGTCATGTCAACAAATGCATTGTGATTTCTTTTGAGAAAACTGGTCTTCACAGAAGTCTGGAAAACTCCAATAAAATACTTTTTATCAAAAGCATTTGGGAAGAAAACAGACACACTACATATTTTACAGACCATATTCATGTTTTATTTACTATGTTTTCACTCTTCTTCTAGAAGAGATAAGGACACTTTATACACAGCTCTCAAGAAATGTCTAAACTTGCAGTCCTCATCTAGTGGACTACAAACTCTTAATCCTAAGAATATAAGATTATTTTTCTTGCCAAACTTTCATAATTCAAAGGACTAATTCCACAATTCAGCAGAATATGAACTACAATACTAGTCATCCATAGAAATTCAGAAGAAAGGGTACGTCAGCTGTTGTGTAAAGCAGCGGTCCGCAACCTTTCTGGCTTGGCGGACCAGCGGAGGTGGCAGGGCGGAGCGGACGGTTTAGCACTTGCATGCGCCGCTTTCACAAATGCAGTTTCTCACATGTTTGCCCGCCACTTCTGCAACCCAGTTCCAAACAGCCTAGGGCCCAGGACTGGGCCATGGCATGGGGGATGGAGACCCCTGGTGTAAAGTACATACCAAAACCAAGCTTGTTGCCATGATATACCTACAGCACATCATAAAAAGCTGGATCAAACTAGAAGCTGAGCTCACCTGAATTTCCTCCCAAATGTCTTCATCTAGAAGTGTGGCAGCAGTGTAATGCTGCATAGGAGTGATCAGGCAATGACCTTCGGTAAGGGACTGGTACCTTGGCAAGGATAAGTACACCTTGAAAAGAAAATGCAACGTTTGAGCATTGTTGCATATTGACCTTATGATTTCCATGAATCATTCTTGCCAAACTAGACATGATATAAGACTTGCTTAGAGGGACTCTCATTTTAAAGGAACTAAAAGTTCCAGCAGTGGGGAATCTGCTAAACAGTATCCATACTCCACGGTTTTATATATCCATACAGGACAAGATCCATATGGGTCAGGTTCCTGATGAGAAAAAGTGGCAAAACAGGAAACATTATTATTTCTCAGCTGTAAGGTTGTTTTGCTTGTATACAGTCTGAAAAGATACAAAAGATTGCCATGTCATCTAATTTGGACTGGAATCTCTTCACTGAATATATTCAAGCACAGGCTGAACGACATTCGTCAAGGATGCTGGATTTCTGCAAGGACCAGAAGATTGAATGTGATGGCTTAAAATGGTTTCTTTCAACTCTTTGAAATTAATTCCAAATACATTTTATAAGGAGGAGAGACTATAACCATTGTTTTTTTAATATCCAAATGACTTTGTCTTTGTGCTTTTGTTTTTTTCTACCAATTATAATTTCACCTTTCCTCTATGACTCTTCTTCTCTTATAACTCAACTCTGCTGTGGCCTCCTAATTATTTACTCTCCTTGTGCAACCTAAATATTCAGATCTTGTGTATCATTGCAAGAAGGTCATCAACAAATCTGAAGTACTGAAGATTAACTATTATCATTCAAGACAGAGTCATATTCGTATTTGCTGCATCCTTAAAGAGTTTTTTCCTCTTAATGGAAGAGCAGGGTTATTCAAAAGCAATCAGTCATGTCATAAGAAGCAATGTTAATTTTAATTTCATAACATCATGCACAAAAAGCAGCCTCCTTTTGGTTCTTCCATTTATATGTCAAAATAACTGATGCTGCTCCCTTACCTTGTTACCAATTGCAATGATTAGGTGTTTAGGAAGTTCAGAGCTACCAAAACAATGAGGGCATTTTTCCATGCATGCAGCAAGACGTTGATGCTCACGGATCGCTTGGTTTCTCTCCCTTTCGTTCACTTTTCCAATTTCCTCTCTCTTCGCTGCTTTGGAAACAAACATGTCATCCAGGGTGTAATAATCTCTATCAGTTTTGTCTGAAAACTAAGCAAAAGATAGTTCAAGTGAGCTGGAAAACTAAACTTGGATTATAAAATTTATTTGCTGACTTCTAGACACTCAATACCGCTAAACATAACAACTAGCACTGTGGTGTTTTGCCAAGGGCAAAGGCACAAAGTGGAGTGGTGCTAGGTGCACAACCTCCAAGTACTCAGACAATGCTGGGATTGCCATGAGGTGGCTGTATGTGCACTCACATACAAAGACAACATGTGAAAACTCCAAAAGCAGTCATACTGAATCTTCAGGAAGATGCAATTGCTTCCAAGCTCAAAGGAGTGTGTTTCAACCAGTGAAGCTCCATTGGCTATATTTGCACAGCCCTAATAAAAACCAAATCTCATTTCATTTTTATTAAGGCATCCTGCTTTTCATCAGTGGGAGTTGCTGCCTCACATAAAGCCCATAGCTTGTCTTTATTCTTGTAATCTTCATTAGATAAAGGATCGGGGATAATGCAAACTTCAAGTAATGACAACAGCAGCAACTGTTTAAGAAACAGTCATGATAGGTAAATTTTGGCATTCAAAAGCTGCTCCAGGTATGGGAAAATGAGTTCTTAGACGAGTGGAATCTATTAAATCAAATTTATATAGGGATATACAAGGGACGCGGTGGCTCAGTGGGTTAGGACACTGAGCTTGCCGATCAGAAGATCAGCAGTTTGGCGGGTCGAATCCCGAGTGCCGCGTAGCAGAGTGAGCGCCTGTTACTCATCCCAGCTTCTGCCAACCTAGCAGTTCGAAAGCATGTAAAAATGCAAGTAGAAAAATAGGGACCACTACGGTGGGAATTCTGCCAACCTAGCAGTTTGAAAGCACGTAAAAATGCAAGTAGGAAAATAGGGAACACTCCGGTGGGAAGGTAACAGCGTTCCGTGCGCCTTTGGTGTCTACTCATGCCGGCCACATGACCACAGAGACGTCCTCGGAGAAGCGCTGGCTCTTCGGCTTTGAAACGGAGATGAGCACCGGCCCCTAGAGTCGGAAACGACTAGCACACATGTGCGGGGGAACCTTTACCTTTACCATACAAGGCCAAACCCATCCTATAGATTTGAAATAGGAAATCTTTTCCTTTTGGTGTCTGGCATTCACAACCCCCTCTCCTCTTGAGGAGGCCACCCAGCTGGCTTCATGCCCAAGATGGGACAAGAACTCACAATCTTCCAGTTTCTATCTTTATGCCTTAATCACTATAGTAAACTGGTCCTTTTATAAAACAAGAAATATTTTTGTTGCTGTGTGGTAATCTGAAGTATTTATGAAGCTAAGCTTATAATTTCATGAACTGATTTTTTAAGTAGCGCTTTTTTAAAAGTTTAATTCTGGCATCATTTAGAATTCCACAAGTCACTCTCTTTTAATATATACTGACAGCATAACACTCAGTGGCACTGAAAGTTAATGTAAAACAATTTTAAAGTCTTGACAATGTATCACACGCAGAAAGGTTTCTGTATTTTTGTTTCTTGTACTAATTAATCTGAACAACACACTGAATTTTAAATTAAGTCATCTTATAAATTATTTTAAAGGTACATACAAAAGAAGAGAGCAGTTTTTAAACCTGGATTGTCTTGTATATGCATTATGTTTTCATTTTGTTTTCTGTTTATTTTTTGTGCCTTTCAGATGTCAGAAGTAGGTTTTTTGTTGTTGTTTTTGTTTGCCTGTTTGTTCTGTGGCTTTGAATCAGTACTGACTCCTAAGCAACAGCATAGACCAGACATGTCAAACACAAGGCCCAGGGGCCAGATCCGGCCCGCGAAGTGGTTTCATGCGGCCCACGAAGCCATCCTGGAAAGAGTGAGGGAACGGCCCCCACTGCCTTGGCCCTGGCCCAGAGACCCTCCTTCTGCCAGAGACCCTCAGATCTGTCCCACTCCTGCCCAGGCCCCCATAGGCACCCTTGATGTGAACGATATAGAGCTGGCCACACCCACCCAGTAGGCCATACGCACTCTAGCCACACCCACCCAGTAGGCCACGCCCACCCTGGCCACACCCACCCGGCCCCCTAAGGGCAACCGCAATGCTGATGCGGCCCTCAATGAAATTGAGTTTGACACCCCTGGCATAGACAATTCTTTGCAGTATTCTTGGCAAGATTCTGGAAATGGTTTGCCATTACCTCCTTCCTCCTAGTGCTGAGACATTGATTGGCCCAAAGTCACCCAATTGGCTTTGTGCCTAATGGGGGGGACTAGAATTCATGGTCTCCTGGTTTTGAATCCAGTGCCTTAACTGCTGCACTAAAGTAGCTCTCTTTGTATACTAAAGCAACTTAAGAAACAGCATCATTACTATTCCAGCAATGAAATCACTAGGAATCAAGTATTCCTTGCACCCATCTGGTGAAAAAGCAATCACATGAAAGGTACTTTGCTTATTAATATACAAGACCCCTGCTGGATTAAAATATAGGCCTGGAGTAGCACCTTCTTTTTATGGTGACTAAACAGATACTTATAGAGGTCCAATGAGGATATGGAATAAATCAGTAATGTCACCATAATAGAAATGAAGAGGCATATAGCCATAACAGTTAATAGCCTCCAACTATTTTACCCTTCATGAATTTCTTTAATCCCCTTTAAAGTCTATCCAAATTACTATCATCATTTTAAAATCATTCTATTATGGAAAAAGAAAATGTCTCTCTTTTTTTTAAATACTATGTATCATTCCCCCTCTCCAACCTATATTCTTTTCACCTTTCTCTTTTTTTAAAATGTAAACTATCTTTATTAAAAGTTACTGTTCTATCTACCTGTGTTTCTATAGAAACCACACTCAATACTCCCAAAGTTACCGTACTGCAGTCTGGACAAGAACAGGACAAAGCTTCCACATTAATGGAGCCCAATTATAGGAAAAGTGCTGAATTCAAAGGCTCAGTTCCAATTCTCAGAGACTCATTATCCACTAGGTAGGAGAATGTATCTTACATGTCTTGAGGAATATATGCTGTGGAAAAATTCCCAATGAACCCTCACTGATGCCCCCTTTTTTCACAAGATCGCTTGATGTTTGTCATCAAATCAGTGTCAACTCTTAGCAACATACAGGTCCCTTCTAGGGTGAAATGTTGTATATAAATCCAACATTATTTTATAGGTCATGTCTTGCTGTGCCCAAATATGCTAATTATGACTGTATCATATAGTGTGCTTGGCTTCTTCTGCCTCATTGATCCAAACTTAGGGCAGTGTTTCTCTCTATGTTCAATACAACCGGAATAAATCATGCAAACTAAGCATAACCTATACTATCTATTGGCTTGTAAGGCGATTTGGATATGAGTTACAGAATTCAAACTTTCTTAACATAGAATGTTAAGTCTTATATATATAAAGCACAAATTATGAAGAAACCATGTTGCAGGATAGGTCAATTAGACTCAACCCTTCATCTATCACTAACATTAGTTGTTGTTTTTTTTCCTTACCAATACCATCTGTAACTGGAAAAAGAACCCAAAAACATGTTTTAATAGGTCGGTAATGATGTGTGGGTTTAAAGAATTATAATTTTTGAGACAAAATATATTATCAATTTATTGTTTATTTTCCACTAGTGCTTGCTTTTGATACTATTACTATTATTCGATAGCATTATTTTTCAGGTCTTTAAGATGATGTCACCCCTTTTCATTTTCCTTAAAGTATCCAGTATTCACTTAAAATGATTGATTTCTTTAAAAAAATGTGTATGTTTTCAAACCATTCATTCACAGTCATTCATTTACAGGAAACACAAAAAGATGCCTAACATAAAGAATTGTGTCTTTCCTAGAAATTCACCAGCCCATTAACATTGCTGTGGTTCATATCTCTGAGGAAGTTTTCTGCAACTCAATGCTATGTTTATGTTTGAAAGAAGAAAAATCTCAACCAAGTCACCCATAAAATTATTTCCACCAATACTGATAGGAAGCAGTCCTGGAGAAAGCTCAATAGAAGATTCCCAAAATACACGGTCTTTTCACCAGGTTTTAATATTGTGTGAGAGGGTGTTGCTTATCTTCCTTTATTCCATTTGTTTCCAGCATTTTACAGATTGCAGGATGGCTTTGGAAACACTATGTTAGAGAATGACATGAGTGTGGTCAGTGTCTACAAAATGAACATGAACCAGCACTAGTGAGATAGTTGCCAGGACTAATGTGTTCTGGGATGCATTAGAACAGGGCTTTTCAACCTTTTCACCCATTGTACCACTTTTAGGATATGGCAACATCCGAGTACCACCAGTCGCCTAGCAAGGTGTCAAAAACTTGATGACCCCCCCAAAAAAAGGAAAAAAGTCATGAAGTACAGGTAGTCCTCGACTTACAACAGTTTGCTTAGTGACTGTTCGGAGTTACAATGGAACTGAAAAAAGTGCCCCCCAAGCCACAGCCGAACAAGACACCTGCCTGCCCGCCCGGCGGCGCTCTTCCTCCTGTCCAAGGTTTTCACTGCTGTGAGCATTCCTGTTGAGGATTGGCAGCGGGGGGGGGGGGTTTGCAGCAGGTTTTGGTCACTTCACATGACCCTGGGACACTGTGACCGTCATAAACATGGATCAGTTGCCAAGCATCTGAATGTAAATCACAAGATCCTGGAGATGCTGCAACGTTCCAGCTGATTGGTGCTTCTTCTGGGCTCAGCAGAAGCACTGGGATCAGCGCCGAGCTCCAGCTGGAGCCTGGTACTGATCCTGGCGCTTCTGCTGAGCCCTGGCAGCCCTGCAGCTCCAGCCATCTCTCGCTCAGGCTTGTGCGGTGCTGCCACCGGTTCAGCTCATTCTCCTCCCCCACTAACACTTTTCTAGGATGGTTGCGTACCACCTTCCAGGTGCCAATGTACCACAGGTGGTACCCGTACCACTGGTTGAAAAGCCCTGCATTAGAAGAAGCATGGTAACAGACATGTGAAGTCTGCACTGTGCTGATAGGATCACACCTGGACTTTATACAATTCTATGTACTTCATTTCCAGAATATTGACAGGCTACAATCGTTTCAGAAGAGGATGATTAAGATGAAATAGATACTTTTAAAAATGCTCTGTGAAAGCACGGTTAAGGAGGTCAGGGTGGAAGTATTTGAGATATTCAGCTTAGAGAAAATACACACACATACAAACACAAATACTCTGTGTGTGTGTGTGTGTGTGTGTGTGTGTGTGTGTGTGTGTGAGAGAGAGAGAGAGAGAGAGAGAGAGAGAGAGAGAGAGAGAGAGAGAGAGAGAGAGAGAGAGAGTGTCTCTGTGTGTGTGCATGTACAAGATATAATTTGAATAAAAAACAGAATCAATAATACCATTTAGATTTCCCTTCAGTTGCAAATTTTATGTTTCTCCTCTCTGTGCAAAAATAAGATTCTAATTTATGTCATGCTGACATATTTTCTTCTACATTTGGGTTTTGAAAATAATTATGTAGGAAGAAGAGTTTTGAATTCCAGTGAGAAAATAGTTCAAAGTGGAGAGAATTGAAAGTACATTTCATTTTCTTGATTTTTCAGTCATCCATTACAGTTTATTATTTTGAAGCATCAGATAACACCTTAAAGCAAATCCTAGACCTGTTGAGACCTGTCTATAAGCAATGTTTGTTTTCAGAACAGACACAAGCAGCTCAAAAACCAAGTGAGGAGTTTCCATCAATCATAAACTATATGTGAATTTCCAAATGATACATGTGCACACCGAAAAACACACAGTCTCAGACTATGACTGATTTTCTACTGCAGCAATTACATCTGCCAGAGACAAAGCTTTGAAAATTCTGGATTACCTTTATGCAGCCAATAATGCAATTATACGCGGTATTCTTAAATACATCACAGTACACAATGCTGAAAAATATCTTCAAGAGATCCCCAAAACAAAACAAAAAAGATCACCCTAAAACTGAGAATAAATCTAATGGGAATGTGGAAGAACGTTGTTATTTCAAGAAATTTAGTGATGTATTTTGATTTCTCCTTTGTATAAAGAAAAGCCTAAAAGTTTAGAGCTTATTGTGAGGTAGTCTGCTTGTGTGTTTCACTCTTGCTTGCTGAACAAAGAAGCGGGTGGGAGGGAATCTTATGTACCTTCAAAGCTTTTCCCACTGTGAAAGTCTCAGACCTTTGATTCTCATCCCGGAGTCATGTGCCAGTCAATCAAAATCAGCATCTTGCAGCCTCATGACCCATGAAGTCAAGTTGCCACATTTTGATTAAAAAAAGTGTCATTGTTTGTGGGGAGCTTCTGCATAGAACCTACCACTAGGTATTGTGGAAACTGGCTGCCCTTGAGGTATATCAGCTGTCATTATTAAGGAGCTCCCTGGCGGTCTGTAAGAGATTTGACTATTATCTTGCTTTGTATTTATGTTTTTTATGTTACACTTTTAATTTTTTTGCTTGAGCTAATAATGAAGCTTTGTTGTTGTTGTTAGCTGCGAAGTCGTGTCCAACCCATCGCGACCCTATGGACAATGTTCCTCCAGGCCTTCCTGTCCTCTACCATCTTCTGGAGTCCATTTAAGCGCACGCCTACTGCTTCAGTGACTCCATCCAGCCACCTCATTCTCTGTCGTCCCCTTCTTCTATTGCCCTCAATCTTTCCCAGCATTAGGCTCTTCTCCAGTGAGTCCTTCCTTCTCATTAGGTGGCCAAAGTATTTGAGTTTTAGCTTCAGAATCTGGCCTTCTAAAGAGCAGTCAGGGTTGATTTCCTCTAGGACTGACCGGTTTGATCACCTTGCAGTCCAAGGGTTTTGTAGGAGTCTTCTCCAACACCATAGTTCAAAGGCCTCAATTCTTTGGCGCTTATTAATGATGCTAAGAATCCTTTTATTTACTGGAGGGTTCATTGTCTCTGGATCCAAAAGAACCAATTGCTTGGGCACCTGAACACTGCCCTGACAGTTAGCAAAACAATAAGCTGATCAGTTTTAGTCTCCTCCTCCTTTCCCACTATAAAGACAATAAGCCTATCGCAGAACTATCTCTGACACGTGTTATGTCAACTAGATGTTCTATTAAAAAAAAGGGCTGGACCCTTTCTCACGCTGGCTTCATGAAAAAGGAACAAGGAGAGGGTTTGGGGTTTTTTTAAAAAAAATATCAACCATTTAAAACTACATTGATGTATAATAGCATGAAGAAATGACTAGCAAAATGACAATCCTATTAGTTTATTGCAATGAGAAGGACAAACAGTTCTATATATTATGGAATAGGCCTAGGATGACAATGAGCTTGCCAAAAAGTACGTAGGTGTGTCTGCCCAACTCCCTACTCTATTTAATTATATTTGTTTAGATTCTTTTAATTAAAAATAAAAAATGAGAAGCTAACATGCTGAAAGAAAGAAATAACATCAAGCACATCATGCATTTCTATCACAGTCTTTGAGGCCTACTTCCGTACCTGAGGAAATTGTTAGAAAAAAAAGGAAAGATGACTTTAACTTAGTGCTTTTGTTAGGCTTCAAGGTCACACTCTCCAAGCATCCATTTCAAGACAATGCCCTCAACTCTCAAAATGTCAGATCTGCTCACTGGTCCAAAAGTGTTGAGGACACCCGGCCTAAACTTTTATAAATCACTTTCCATTTTGTGAGAGTATCTGAAGCTGAAGATTTCCTCTCTGAATCTCCAGTAAATCATTATTTGAACTTTTGGTGAATTGTTTAAGGAACTGCTATCTTTAGGAGTTAATGGGGAAGAAAGCCTTGAGTGACAAGCAATTGCCTTGCAAAGGCCAGGTTCAATTATGTTAAGAGGGGAGGAGAGAGGGAGAGAGCACTACTAAAATGTCTACTTTGGCAAAGTGTCTCAACATAGAAAAGGGAAGAGTCAACAGAATTGTACAATCAAAGTCTTGTCACAACGTAAACTTGAGTCTTTGCTTAACAACCATACATTCAGCGACCATTGGAAGTTACGATGGTGCCGAACAAATGGTAATTATGCCCATCCCCTAAGGCAGGGCTTTTCAACCTTTTCACCCATTGTACCACTTTTAGGATATGGCAACATCTGAGTACCACCAGTCGCCTAGCAAGGTGTCAAAAACTTGATGACCCCCCCAAAAAAAGGAAAAAAGTCATGAAGTACAGGTAGTCCTCGACTTACAACAGTTCACTTAGTGACTGTTCGAAGTTACAATGGCACTGAAAAAAGTGTCCCCCAAGCCACAGCCGAGCAAGACACCTCCTTCCTGCCAGGCGGCGGCGCTCTTCCTCCTGTCCGAGGTTTTCATTGTTGTGAGCATTTCTGTTGAGGATTGGCAGCGGGGGTGGGGTGGTGGGGTTGCAGCAGGTTTTGGTCACTTCACATGACCCTGGGACACTGTGACCGTCATAAACATGAATCAGTTGCCAAGCATCTGAATGTAAATCACAAGATCCTGGAGATGCTGCAACATTCCAGCTGATCGGCGCTTCTTCTGGGCTCAGCAGAAGCACCGGGATCAGCCCCGAGCTCCAGCTGGAGCCTGGTGGTGATCCTGGTGCTTCTGCTGAGCCCTGGCAGCCCTGCAGCTCCAGCCATTTCTTGCTCAGACTTGTGCGGTGCTGCCACTGGTTCAGCTCATTCTCCTCCCCCACTACTTTTGTAGGATGGATGTGTACCACCTTCCAGGTGCCAATGTACCACAGGTGGTACCCGTACCACTGGTTGAAAAGCCCTGCAATGTAGGCACTCCCAGTCACTTGGCAGCCTGTCTAAATGGGAGCCCTTTCAACTTTCCCCATTGGCCTATCTCCCCCCATCTCTGTCCTTTTGGCCTCCTGCCCTCCATGCCTCCAACTGACATTGCTGTCTTTTGTCTCCTGTTGCTGATGAGGCATGCCCATCTTGGCAACTCCTGGTTATGCAGGGCTTTCTTCCCAAGTCATACTCAGCAGTTTTCTCATGAGACCTGAGGAAGAAGGCTTTGCGTGTCCAATGGCAGAGCAGAAGGCAGCAAAAGACAGCAAAGGTCTTATTGATGATGAGTTATGGAACGCAGGAGCGACTGTAGCTGTGTGCTGTTAGACAGGACTGGCATGAATGCAGTTTCAGATGGTGCTGCTGTGGCAGCTATGGCTTTTTGCTGCATGCAGCTCAAGGCCTTCTTGTAGCCCCAGAAGTGTGGGACACCAAGAAGCCCCTGAGCTACAATATGGCAAGCAGCCCAAAACCCACATGGTTCCGGGGCTGCTTGGTGTCCCACAAGACAGGGAGCAGGACAGTCAAAAGGCCAGCGATTGCAGGGAAGTTGAAAGGGTCAGGGCTGGGAGGGACCAAGCTGGGAATGGCTTGGATCAGGTGCTTAGCTAACATCCAATGGATTCTGTTAATGATGGTAACAGGGATTGCCATTGCTAAGCGATGAAGTTACGTGATGTCGATCTACATAACCACACAGTTTAGCAATGAATGTTCTCATCCGAATTGATGTCATAATTTGAGGACTATTTATATTTGACTCTAAATTTATTAGCAGTTTTTTTAACAAATTTTCTACTCATCATCTTCTGTGGGCTGTTTCCGTTCTTTCTTGTATTCATCTGGTGAACTAACATTTGTTCTGGTAATAACACTAATGCAATAGCCAATTCAAGATGCTCCTTCCACATGAATGCAAGAGTTGCAGCTGCCGTGAAAAACTGCCAGAACAAAAAAGGTGTACAGATTGTGTAAACTGTATCAATATGATTTTAAATTGCCATGGCAACACTGACATCATCCAATCTCAATGGTAGAATATGTATTCCAAGAATGTTACGATTCCAAATGTATTACAGAAAATAGGACATATGTGAAACAAAAGATTTTAGACAAATGGCCTGTAAAAGCAAAAAAGGAGTTTAAATGTACTTAATGTTATTTCATTCACATTAATAGTACAGAATATTTATCTTAATTAAATATTGCTTAGTTTCATTACTCAAATCTCTTTACTAGTTTAAATCCTATCATACCTGTATGCACCTGAATTTGAATGAATAATGTCCATGAACAGTTTGAAACAAAGTCAGAGAATTAATTTAATTTAATTAGAGCTGTGGTGGCACAGTGGTTAGAATGCAGTATTGCACGCTAGTTCTGCGGACTGCCAGCAGTTCAATTCTCACCGGCTCAAGGTTGGCTCAGCCATCCATCCTTCCAAGGTGGGTAAAATGAGGGCCCAGATTGTGGGGGGCATTAGGCTGATTCTGTAAACCGCTTAGAAAGGGCCATAAAGCACTGTGAAATGGTATATAAGTCTAAGTGCAACTGCTATTTTTAGATTATTATTAGATTATTTTGCATGATGATCATCCATAAACTGCTGGATCCAAATTACCAACAATAGAAAGAAAACAGATATTCCCAAACTATTTATAAAGGGCTCAGTTGATACTACGTTGTACAGAATAAAATCTACAGGAGTTCTTTTATACAAGAAAAACTATTTCAATTTAATTTCACTTCTCTCAAACAATAGAAGCAGAATAAAATTTCTGCATGGGACATCAGTATTTTTAAATGAACCTCAATATTATTAAATGAATTTATCACACAAATATAATAAAATCAGTATCTTTGCAGAAATGAAATGAAACCAATAATCAAAAAATTAGATTATGTGGTTAAAGTTTATTGATTTCTTTCAGAAGTCTTTGTTCCTGCATAGATGCTGGCAAACTGCTAAGAAATTGATTGAAAAAAATCAATTATTTTGGAGGGTTTGCTATAGATGTCTTAGCAAAGAGTATTTTTAAAAGGCTAGTAGTTCAGTTGTCAGTATTGAAATATACCATTCCCATACAAAATGTAGTTAAGAGTGCTACTGGAAAATATTCCCAAAAGAAAACCTATAGCCCAGGGATCTCCAACCCCTGGGCCATGGCCCACTACCAGGCTGTGGCCCACTAGGAACCGGGCTGTGTGGTGGGCACAGGCACTCACAGTCCCACTCATGTGAGCAGCAAGCATGCGTGCCTACTGCTCACACAAATGAAACTGGTCGTGTGTATGTGCGTACCTGCCCCTCGAACAAAAACATCCCCACTGCACCCCCGCCAGGCCGCCACCCTGGAAACGTTGGGGAACACTTCTATAGCCAATGGTGATTTACTTTTTAAAAAGGAAGATTAACTGAAATCACATAATGTGCAATAGCCAGTATAAAGGTAAAGGTAAAGGTTCCCCCGCACATGCGTGCTAGTCGTTTCCAACTCATCTCTGTTTCAAAGCCGAAGTGCCAGCGCTTGTCCGAGGACGTCTCCGTGGTCATGTGGCCGGCATGACTAGATGCCAAAGGCGCACGGAACGCTGTTACCTGCTTTCAAACTGCTAGGTTGGCAGAAGCTGGGACGAGTAACAGGCGCTCACTCTGTTACGTGGCCAGTATGCACCTTCACAAAAAACTAAAAAAACAAGACATGGAACCTAGAAATGAATAAAAATCTCCCAGCAAACTGGATAATGGTGATAATCATATTTTACTTTTATTCTTTTTAAAGAAGCTGTTAAATAAATTACAGGTAAACCTTCCTGAAGGACAAGTTGTCCATCATTCCAATGTTCACATTCATTATGCAAAGAAAATCTATTCACTTGGACAGGCTAACAGTTCCTAATAAATATGGCCAGTGGCTCCTACAAACTAAGGTCTTCAATAGTTCTATGACAGAGTTTCTGGAAAGACAAGTAAAATTTCCTGAAGGCAGAAAAACTAAAATAATTAGCAACTGATAACTTAGGAAAGATTTGGCATTTTAAAGATTTGTCATGATTCCCAACACAAAAATGGCCTTGGCTAGTGACATAATCCTAGTAGGGGATGGCGAGGAGAAAAAAATTAAACAAACAAGCTTGCTTGCTATTCCCACTTCATTTTTTCATTTATCATTTAGAACCAATTATTTTAAGATTATTTTCCTTGTGTGCCTTTGCCATTTTTATTCTAACATCCTTTTCTGTGTTTGAAGAGTCACTTTTCTCACTATCTAAGCAAAATATTATTTTCTGGCTTTTAACAATTTTAAGATATCTTTTTTATCAACAAATGTATTTTTTATTTCTCCCTCAAATGAAGATATCAAACAAGAAATCATCCCAATCTGTCAATTCTGTACACATCATTAATAAAAATGAGAAAAAAAGTTTTGAAGCAAAAATCCTTAAAATTAAAATCTGAATACAGATTTCATCTATTGTTATATATCATATAAATATAACTCTATATAACTATCTCTGTTTGTGTGTGTATACACAGGTACACACACATACATATGCTGAAAGTCAATCTATTATACAGCGTAGAATATTGGGGCTACTCTAAGAAATTCAATTCTTTATACCAAAGAAAAAGCCAACTCTTTGGATTAATCATCTTTCTCTAAGCTGTTGTTAGAATTAAGAAGGTTTAATGGTTTTTACAGGTGTTCAAAATTTTTAACCTTTTTCAAGCATTGAGCTAAATGTAAAATTAATCCATTCCTAAATTGTAAAAAAAATGGACTAGTGGAAAAATTACTTTTCAAACCACTCTCTTTTATGAAAATGAAATGGTATTTTTAAAGTCAGATGGAAAACCATGGCCAAATTACCTTCAATGGTCCCCATCACCCTTGGAATTCAGACCACTGATTTACCACTGCAAACTTTGAAGAAAAAGGAATTCAATTTTCATTTGCTTTGCTTTTGGCAGAACTTCAAATGATACAGCACAAGACTCTAAGGCAGGGGTAGGCAACCTTGGCTCTTTTATGATTCGTGGACTTCAACTCCCAGAATTTCTGAGCCACACTGTGACAGGTAACAGGAGGCCATACCCCTGTGTGAATCTGTCAGCAACACAAAGGCAGCCCAGGTATCTAAACACACACTATATTCTAGCAAGTGGCTAACAGAATTAGTGAATAGCAGTTTGGTTTAGTTTCCCATAAGATCGTCTTATGGGAAGGAGGAAGGTGTTAGAAAAGGATGGTGGAATCTTTAAAACTAGGAGGAATATTGGGAAGAGAAAGTGTATCTTAGAGCAAGGGTGTCAAACTGCCAGCCCGCGGGCCGACTTCATCATACTGAAGCCGCGCCCACCCTATTACCGGCAATGCAAAAAGAGTCATGATACGTCACGACACGTCATATGATGGGTTTGACACCCATGTCTTAGAGGGAAGAGATAGAATGGCTGTTCAACAGACAACATTGGCCATTGAAAAAATTGATACTTTATTAAAGAGCAAGTTGTCTGGAGATGTAAAATGGGCTCTGCAGTTCTGATCTACATTGTTGTTGTTAGTTGCAAAGTCGTGTCCAACCCATCGCGACCCCATGGACAATGTTCCTCCAGGCCTTCCTGTCCTCTACCATCTTCTGGAGTCCATTTAAGCTCACGCCTACTGCTTCAGTGACTCCATCCAGCCACCTCATTCTCTGTCATCCCCTTCTTCTCTTGCCCTCAACCCTTCCCAGCATTAGGCTCTTCTCCAGTGAGTCCTTCCTTCTCATTAGGTGGCCAAAGTATTTGAGTTTCAACTTCAGGATCTGGCTTTCTAAAGAGCAGTCAGGGTTGATCTCCTCTAGGACTGACCGGTTTGATCCCCTTACAACCCAAGGGACTCGCAGGAGTCTTCTCCAGCACCATAGTTCAAAGGCCTCAATTCTTTACATTAGGTGTAATTCTTTACAATACATTAGGTATGCTAATTCAAGGGTAGCCAGAAGACTGCTGAAGTGGAGCGGTGAACAATTCAGACAGATGTGCTAAAGAAGGGTGCAGACTAGTGTGGGAGAACATTTACTCAGTGGATGGTGTCAAAGGAGGGAGAAACGTCATGTTCCACCAACCAAAATGTACTGCTGCTAGACCAAGAGAGACCAATGGTCAGTATCACAGTATCATTGTTCAGTATCTTTAATCTTTTCTGAAGTTTACTTTGAGTCTTCAGAAATAGAACAGTATACATATAAATTAAACCAACATTATAGTGCGCACACATAAGCTATTAGAGAACATTTGAGCTATGTATTTAACACACACAAAAGTTTCCCCTGTGGTGCTTTTCAAACCTTGAGACGTGGCTTCAATGCTTTTCTGTTGGTTATCATTATAAACAGGCAAGAGAAGCCATGACAGCCCCAGCTGACATATCTAGTTGTAAATTACACTTGAGAAACTAGGTTGGAATAACCAAAAAGAAACACTTAATTGGAACATTTATATTGATTTTTCATCAAATCATTAGAACTCATAAAAGAACCATTACAAGTGTTCCAACAATAACAAAGTTCAAAGCAGGAAATAAAAAAGAAGAAAGAAGAAAGTATAAGTCCACAAAGGCAAAGATAGATAAAGACAAAACAAATGCTGGGACACATCTCCTTTGTATTTATGTTGGGATGTTGCACACAAATACGTAAGAGATGGATCTTGTATTATGACATCACAATGCATATTTCATCATTTTGACAAACCAAACACCAGATGAGATTTATGCATATAACTGTCATTTATCTGTCTGTAATCTGTAAATCAGTATTAACAATCCTAATTTTATAGCAACAGGGTTGTGATTTAAAAATGCTGTTGGGTCTGGCACCGTAACAAACTGAAAACTTTTTTGTTTCTGCCTCAGCCTACCTTAGCACTGAAATTTTAAGATGCTATTATAAATCTATTGAAAATTAAAATTATGGGCATAAGGAATATAAATACCACAGAAGAACAGAAGCAATTGATATGCTTGTTCTTAAAAATGAAATTTCTTTACACAATCTATTAAATGAAAGCCCTGTATCTAAAATATCATACTACTAAGCTAATTTCCTCAAAATTAAATTCTAACATAAGTCTAAAGACATCTTAGAATATATGAAATAATACTTTAAGAAATAAAATATTGAAAATCTCCTTTTAATTTTTAGTAAGAATTCAGACTGTCAAGTCTTACCTTTGATGCCATTCTCATGAAAAGCTTATTTTGATCCTCTGATGTACTCATCTTTTCATTCCTGATCAAATCCTTCAGGTCCAAATTATCATCATCTTGAAAATATCGGACTCTTTCCTTATCCACATGAGTAGGGATCTAATAATCAGTACCAAAAAAATCAAGATTGTTGATATGATTTCCAACTTATTTTAAAACAAACCCATGAAAAATGTTATGAATCATGCTACCATAACCAACATCTGAAATTACAGGTAGTCTTTGACTTATGATCATTCAGGTCAGAACTTTTGATGGTTAGAACTTTTGATGGTACTGAAAAAATTGACTTATAACCCATCCTCAAAGTTATGTTCATTGCAACACCCTCACAATCACATGATCATGATTTATCCACTTGGTAACTGGACCGCTTTAACGACGGTTGCAGCATCCTGTGATAATACAATTGCAATTTGCAACCTTTCCAGCCATTTTCCAACAAGCAAAGTCAATGGGGAAGCCAGCAGGAAATGTCTCACTTAATAATTCACTTAACAACCATGGGGGAAAAGTCATAAAATTGGGTGTAGTTCCATGATGTCTCACTGTTTAATGATGAATTTTCTGGTCCCACTACAATCATAAGTTAAGGACTTCCTGTATAGAAAATCAGTTTCAACAAAATGTAAATTGATAGAATGCATGGAATAATATAATTTTCTTTTTGGTATGATCAACAACATAGGCATCTTGAAAAAGCTGTTTAAAATTATAGAAAAGCATCTTAAAGATGGCTTTTTTTCTTAGAACATTTTTACAAATCATCATTCCTTCAAAGGGAAAACAAAAACAGGGACATTTAAAGCATTCTATTCTGTTCAAAATGGACTATTCCAACCATTTCAAAAACCTTGTTCCTTCCCAAAACAGCTCAAGAAAATGTTTCAAGTTTGAAACAGGCATTTTCAAATTGGAATGTTTTGAAAGTTCCTAGAAAAAAGCAGATAAAATCTTAATTCCCCTTATTGATGAACTGATGCGAACTCTACTATTCCACACAGGTCATAATAAAAGAGACGAATGAAATAGCTAAGAATTTGCTTTTTATGGTACATGGACTTCAAGGTCACTATTGCTCTAATGCCACCTCACACAAGATAGGTTTAGGAAGTATGAACTAATAAGACGTAGTCTACATATTACATATTTTATTAATATATGTATGTACTAATATAAGAAGTAATACACACACATATGTAAAAACACCCACCATTTGATTCTTCCTCCTTCTGGCTACATGATCCAATGTTTCTTCTGGAATATTAACAGGCCATGCTCTACCAGATTTATCAGTTCTGACCAAGATTGCTTCATGGTCTTCTTGAAAACCAGTTGTCTATTAAGATAAAAAATAAATAAAACAGAGAGAGTTAACAAAATAGAAAACATTAAAGCAGGTGTTGCACCTTAATTTAAAAACCCAACAACTGTTATATACTAAATATGACATTTAAACAGAACTGACGAAATCCAGAAAATTCAAAACAATTTTTTCTACTAAAATAAACACAGAATTAAGATTCTTCCAAGAGCAAAATCTATACTCTACACATATAAATGACCTATTTTGTATAATTTCTCTTACTAAGTGCTGATATTATAAGTAGGCTTGAAAATATTTTAACTTAATGGACATGCATACATTATTCCCCAAACCTTTAAAAGATCAAACAGAATTTCATCATACTTCAAAGTTACAGACCAGTTAATATAGGTCAGTTTTTTTGTGACTGACATTAAATGTTACCTTGAACTGAGGGGAAAATGTCAGGGAAAACCAAAATTACACACCCATCAGAGCCCATCCAATCTTGGTAATACATGCCAGATTTTGGTGTTCATCCACTACCATATGATATTTACTGTGGAGGAAAAAACTGATTCACCACTCTCTACTCAGTGTGGGATTGAGATTAGGTTAAACGGACATAATTTGCATTAGGATTAATTTGTTCAAAAGTTTCTAAGAGAATCTGGAAATGGAACTGAGTCTCTTTTCTAAAGAAAGAATTTGTACTTTCCCAACTAGCTAGTGTTCTTTTTATTTGTACAAATAACTAAATAGCCATATCCAATAATGTCTGGAGAGTTTTACCAACTGACAGCAGTGGCACAGTGGTTAGAATGCAGTATTGCACGCTAAATCTGCCCACAGCCTAAAGTTCAATCCTGACACGACTCAAGATCGACTCAGATCCTTCCAAGATCTGTAAAATGAGGAGCCAGATTATTGGGGGAAGTATGTAAACTGCCTAGAGGGTCGTCTTATACACCGGGTGCTGAAACTTTAGGGACAGGGCTGGCTGGAAAACCTGGAGCGGATCTCCCATTTAGTCTGCGCAGGGAAAGCGGGACCAATTGGAGTAGAAGCTGCAGTCTGTGATTTTTTACAGGCTGGGGTCTGGGCGTCTTTCCTTCTAAAGTTGAAGAGCAGCTGTAGGCAGGTGGGGAATGCAAGAGCAATTTGAAAGGCAGGTGGGGAATGCGTAGCAGAGCAGCATCTTAGCTCTAAGGACACATTTGACTCAGGAACTGGGCGGGCTGGCTAGAAAACCTGGAGCGGATCTCCCATTTGGTCTTTTTTTTAAATCCCATTTATATCCCACCCTTCTCCGAAGACTCAGGGCGCCTTACTATTTAAAGCACAAATCAATGTGCTTAGCAATAGCCTTCATTCTATGTATATGCCTGCCTATTAGAGCTTTCACACACCCCCCACAAGCAGCATTATTACAAAGTCAGCTTATTGCTCCCAACAATCTGAGTCCTCATTTTACCTACCTCGGAAGGATGGAAGGCTGACTCAACCTTGAGCCTGGTGGGATGAGAACCTGCACTAATTGCAGGCAGCTGGTGTTACATAAGGCTCTGCGCAGGGAAAGCTTTAGAGTGAATTAGGAAAAGTGAAAAAGTGAATTAGGAAAATAGGAAACGGTTGCTGGAATTGGGTATGTGTAGTTTAATGAAGAGAAGGGTGAGGGGTGACACGATAGCAGTGATCCAATATCTCAGGGGCTGCCACAAAGAAGAGGGAGCCAAGCTATTCTCCAAAGCACCTGAAAGCAGGACAAGAAGCAATGGATGGAAACTAGTCAAGGAGAGAAGCAACCTAGAACTAAGGAGAAACTTCCTGACAGTTAGAACAATTAACCAGTGGAACAACCTGCCTCCAGAAGTGGTGAATGCTCCAACACTGGAAGTTTTTAAGAGGAGACTGGACAGCCATTTGTCTGAAATGGTATAGGGTTTCCTGCCTTAGCAGGGGGTTTGACTAGATGACCTCCAACTACTACTTCTTCTTCTTCTTCTTCTTCTTCTTCTTCTTCTTCTTCTTCTTCTTCTTCTTCTTCTTCTTCTTCTTCTTCTTCTTCTTCTTCTTCTTCTTCAGTTTAATCCACTTGCACTGTTTTATGTTTACATGTTTGATGACAAACAGCCTTATGTTTATAAGTGACAGTTTTCCTACTAAGTACCTGCATGTCATAAGCATTTGAATTAAAATTACCATATTAAAATCAAATCTAATGTTTTTTAATTTTTATTTGGTGTGCGTTGGAAGAGGGGTAGTCTTTTTTTTATTTTCTTTTTTTCTCTCCCCCCCCTACCTCCCCCCAACCGCCCTCCCTCCTCCCCTCCCTCCACCCCCCCCTCCACCCCCCGACTTCCCAGAGCTAAATACAAGGTATATATATATATAAAAAGGCAATCATAAACAACCATATACTAACAACTATAAATTCTAAAATCCATCACTCTCTAGCTTATATAGGATAAGACACACCTTAACAATATTAAATATATATAAGAAACTAGAATAAAAAAAGAAAAAAAAAACGAAAGAAGACTTATTCGAATGCTACATAAAACTTCTTAACCCTATACTTGTTCTGGATAAACTCAATCCATTTTCTCCATTCCATAATATAACGTTCTTGCGAATGATCTTTCAAATAGGCCGAAATCTTCGCCATCTCTGCCAGGTCGGAAACCTTTAAAGTCCACTCTTCTATGGTCGGCAGTTCCTCTTTCTTCCAATATTGGCCTATCAAAAGTCTTGCCGCCGTAATTAAGTTCAACATCAGCTTGGTGTCCACAACTGTAGCGTCTGCAATTATTCCCAACAAAAAAAGTTGCGGACAAAACTTTATCCTCTGTTTAAAAATCTTCTGCATATTCCACCAGACTTTTATCCAAAAAGCCTTAACCTTCTTACATGTCCACCATATGTGAAAATATGTTGCATCTTCATCACCACACCTCCAACATTTAGGCTGATAATTCGGATACATACTTGCAAGCTTTTTAGGATCTAGATGCCATCTATAAAACATTTTGTAAAAATTTTCTCTTAGATTTTGAGCTTGAGTAAATTTTACGTTCCTCACCCAAATCTTTTCCCACGTGTCCATTGTAATAACTTCCTGGATGTTTTGGGCCCATTTAATCATACAATCCTTAACAAGCTCTGTTTCCGAGTCAATCTCTATCAATGCAAGATATATCCGTTTAATATGTGCTGGTCCCTGATTTCTAATCTGCTTTATCAAATTTTCATCAGTCATTGTAAATCCATTTTTCTGGTCTTCTTTCCACCTGGCCTGTAATTGAATATATTGAAACCAAGTTTGAACAACCTTCTCTTCTCGCAAGAGGCTATATGATTTCAAACACCAAACATTCCTTTCCAAGCTTAAAATTTCCTTGTACGTAGTCACATCATGTTTGAAACCAGCATGTATATTTTCTATTGCGTGTTTTGGAATTGCCCACAATGGTATCTTGCTGCTTAGCTTATGTCTATACTTCTTCCAGACTCTCAGCAATGCCTGTCTTAAAATATGCATCCTAAACACAGTATCTACCTTCTTATCATACAACAAATATGCATGCCAGCCAAACAACAAATCATGGCCCTCAAGATTTAATAACCTCAATTGCGTCAAATTAATCCAGTCGCTTATTCCTACTAATGCAGCAGCTTCATAATATAATTTAAAATTAGGCAATTTAAGGCCACCTCTCTCACGAGTATCCTGCATAATCTTAAGTTTAACTCGTGGCTTTTTCCCTGCCCACACAAATTTATTGATACCACGCTGCCATTACTCCAAATTAGAATCTTTCTTAAGAATCGGTATCATTTGAAACAAAAATAAAAATTTGGGCAGGATATTCATTTTCACTGCTGCAATCCGTCCCAACAAAGACAATTGCAATTTTTGCCAACTCTCCAATTCTTTTTGAATTTTCCCCCATAGTTTTTCATAATTATTTTTATATAGCTTTGTATTAGAGGGCGACAAAATCACCCCCAGATATTTAACCCTCTTAACAATCTCAAATCCAGTTAATCCTTCTAAGAGAGCCTTCTGTGAAACTGTCATATTTCTAGCCAAAATTTTAGTTTTCTGTGTATTTACTTTAAATCCAGAAACCTTCCCATATTGTGTTATTATCTCCATCAGGTCCACAACAGAGTTCTCTGGCTGGGTCACTGTAACAACCAGATCATCTGCAAATGCTCTCAATCTATAGTCCTGATCTCCAACTTGTATCCCCTTAATTTTTTCCGAGCTCCGAATCTTAACCAATAGTATCTCTAATGTTAACACAAATAACAAGGGCGATAACGGACACCCTTGCCTTGTGCCCTTCTCAATATTACATGCTGCTGTCAGGCTATTGTTAACTATGATTCGGGCAGTTTGTTTTTGATATAATGCCCTAATCGGCTGTAAAAATTTTTCCCCAAAATCCATTTTATCTAAAACTTTCAACAAAAATTGCCAATTCAATTGATCAAAGGCCTTTTCAGCATCTAAAAAGATTAACGCTGCAGAGATCTGGTTGTGCCTTTCCAAAAACTCTAACACATCAACTATATGTCTCACATTATTTTTCATTTGCCTACCACTAATAAACCCCGTTTGATCCCCATGAATCACCTGTTGCAGAACCCTCATCAGTCTATTAGCCAAAACCTTAGCAAATATCTTATAATCTGTATTTAAAAGCGATATCGGTCTATAATTTTTAACTTGAGTAGCATCCTGGTCTTCCTTCAGAATCAAAGAGATAAAAGCTGTTCTCCAAGACGGTGGCACCTTTCCCCCCCTCTGAATTGTCTGAAACAGTTCCTTTAACGGCTTTATCATCTCAAATTGTAGATTTTTATAATAGGCCGCAGTCAAGCCATCCGTGCCTGGCGCTTTATCCACCTTCAGTTCCTTAATTGCTGTAAGAATTTCTTCTTCTGTAATCAGTTGATTAATCCCCTCTTTTTGTACTTGCGTAAGAACTGGGATGCTAGCATTCTCCAAGTATATATCAATATCTTTTACATTAATTTCCTCTTTAGTATATAATTTCGAATAAAAATCCACAAAAGCATCCTTAATAAGATTCTGTTGAAACACAACCCTTCCTTTATACTCAATCTTATCTATATTAGAGGCCCTTTGTTTCTTCCTCAGTCTATAAGCTAACCATCTGCCTGGTTTATTAGCGTTGCAAAAAGTATTGTGCCTAGCAAACCGCAGATTGGTTGCCACTTGATCTGCCATTAATTTATCAAATTGTCCTCTTAGCAGTCTAATAGCCTCCTTGACCTTCACATCCTCTGGATTCAAAATCAAAGCCTTTTCTTTTTCCTTTATTTCATTCTCCAGTTCTTTCCTTCTAATTTCCACTGCACGTCTATGTCTATTATTCATATATATCAACACCCCTCTCATATAGGCTTTGCTAGCATCCCAAACCATGTCCATAGAGGTACCCTTATTCATATTAATCTCAAAAAAGTCCTTCATCCGCTGTTTGCATTCTTCCACATTTCTCTGATTTCTAAACAAATTCTCATTTACGCACCACGAGCGCCTGTCTCTTTTCTCCTTATCAATCTCCAACCAAACTGGACTGTGGTCAGAAA
Organism: Vipera berus; assembly: GCF_964194415.1. NCBI lineage: Eukaryota > Metazoa > Chordata > Lepidosauria > Squamata > Viperidae > Vipera > Vipera berus. The sequence goes on from NC_138206.1 coordinate 19,082,810, forward strand.
TAGTTCTTGCACAAATCTTCACCTTTTTAGTTCTCAAAAAAAAATCATTAGTCAACAAAATAAAATCAATCCTCGAAAAAGATTGGTGTCTGTCAGAATAAAAAGTATAATCCTTCTCCTGCAAGTGTCTCTCACGCCAAATATCTCGCAATTCCAGGTCATCCTTCATTTCAAAAAAAGATTTAGGCAGTCTAGCATGACTTGGAATGCGCTTAAAAGCTCCAGCCTTGTCCAACTGTACATCCAAAACACCATTCCAGTCTCCCATAAAAATAAAAGATTTATAGTCCAACTGGGTAAGCTTTGTGTGGAGTAAGCTAAAAAAATCAGCTTGTTGTTGGTTAGGTGCATATAATCCAACTAGAAGCGTCTTTTTACCTTCTAACAACAGCTCAATCATAACATATCTTCCATGCTTATCTGCTTCAATTAAGTCTGCTGTTAAGGCACTTTTAACATAAACAACCACTCCATTTTTCTTATTCTCTGCAGAGGCAACAAATTGCGTACCCGGTCTCGAGTTCAATAAATGCTTTTGATCCAAAACTCTAATATGCGTTTCTTGCAAACATATAACATCTATCTTAAATTGTTTTAAATATTGAAAAACTTTCTTCCTCTTCTGCGGTGAATTTAGTCCATTAACATTCCAGGTTAGAAATTTAGTTGCCATGCATATCCTCCCAAAGCTCTTGGAGCACAGCTTTGATAGGACTAACTTCTTTAGGCCGTGCTCCTCCCACAGCTTGACTATATGTACGTTGTGAAGAATCTGAAGACTTTTGCTGATCTTGTTCTTTTATTTTCTTTGCTCGTTTTAAAGCAGCACGCGTTACTCTTTGCTCTCTAGGATCATCCAGAGAAGTTGTAACTTGATCTCCTCCAGCACCACTTTCCTCTGTTTCATCCTCTTGATGTTCTCCTTCTCCCGATCCCTTTCCAGCTTCCAGAAGTGTTAATGGGGTTGCTTTTAAGACATTATTGTAGAAATCACGCGCTTGCTTCACAGTAATCAGCCGATACCTTTTACCTTCATGCATCACCATCAGCCCATCTGGAATCTCCCATCTGAACTTTATATCTCTTTGCTTAAGCTCATGCACGAGAAATGTATAGTCCTTCCTTCCCCTTAAAATCCTTGGAGGAATTTCTTTTAAAACCAAGACTTCTTGTTCAGCAATCACCACTTTAGCATCATAGGCAGCTTGTATAACTTGATCTCTAATCTCTCTTTTTGCAAAATAAACCACCACATCTCTAGGCAACTTTCTCTGTCTGGCAATCCATGAATTCACCCGAAACACTTTATCCATAGCTGCTCTTATTTCAGATGCTGGCTGTTTTAATACCACTTCAAGAGCCTCAGAGATCAGCTGCTTTAAATCTTCTTTAATATTCTCTTTTAAACCTCTGATTCTGACAGCAAACTGCATCTGGTAATATTGGGCTAGGCTTAACTCTCTTTCCACTTTGTCTCTTGCATTTTCATTCTCCCGTGCTTTTACTTCTAATATAGCATTCCCTTGAGCCAGATCATCCATTTTTTCATCTAATTCTTCCACACATCCCGCCACTTTATGCACTGAAGACAAAATGTCTACCTTCATCACGCTGAACTTCTGTTCCATCCTCTCTTCCATTCTCTCCTCCAATTTCTCCAATTTCTCCTCCATCTGTGCAAATTTATCACCCATTGATTGATTGATTGATTCCAAAAGTTTATCCAGAGCATCTCGTAAGTCCTTCGATGTCAGCACTTCAGGAGGGTGCAACGCCTGTAGTGATGATTGTTGCACCGGCGAGGATCCACCGCTCCGAAGAGTTTTAGGGGGAGGTTTCGCCGCCATCTTTTAGTCCTCAGTTATGACGCACTTTCACTTAAAGTTTAAAAAGTCCAACAAGCTAGAGAGTATAGTAAAATAATCCTCTTCACCTTTACCTCTTGTACCGCTCTGCCTGCTCCTTTAAATCATAGTCCTTTCTTCAGGCAGGGATGGTTCGCAGACGCCTGGCTCTGCTCCAAGAAGTTCGGAGCAGAGACGCCGGCCAGCTGGGAGCAACCCAGGCTTCGGGGGAGTTCAATCCTTCAGCCGCCCAAGCTCCAAGCTCAGGCGGCCCCGGAGAACTCTACCCCTACCTGGGGCCTCACCCCCTCCTCTTCTCCTGAGGAGGGGGCTTCAATTTCGCCCGAACAGCTGATCGGCGCTGTTTCGGGCGAAAAAACAAACAGCTGAGCCGCGGGCAGCCCGGGAAGGCTGTCTTCGGCGCCGCGCCGCCACCGGAAGTCCGGAAGAGGGGTAGTCTTATACGGCGAGTATAGCCCAAACCCTATAATTTAACAGGAAATGTAGGGGGTCGTCTTATACGCCCAGTCGTCTTATACGCCCAGTCGTCTTATACGCTGGAAAATACGGTACTACTACTATTATTATTTTTTCTCCTTACCACTAACTCTCAAATAAAGTTATGAGAATTTCTCATTAGCGTGCAACTGAATTCCACGGAGACTTTAAAAGATGTAATATTACACATCCCTCATGCCCTGTAGATGTTTCATAATACTTTTATAAAAGCATTTTACTGATTGTTCATTGCTATTGGACAATTTTTCATACATGGTCCAAAAGGACTGTGATATTGTCTTTATATAACTACTGTACTTTATATAAGTACTATTTTAAAGGATTGCTTTATATAACTGTCCTATGAGAATTTCACACTAACAATACATAAAATTGAATTCCATGCAGCATCTAATGCCACAAACCCCTCATAACTTGCAGATGTTGCAAAGTATTGTTATTAAAAGAGCCTTGGTGGAGCAGTGGGCTAATGCCTCCTTAAGTAACACCAGCTGCCTGCAATTAGTGCAGGTTCGCATCCCACCAGGCTCAAGGTTGACTCAGCCTTCCATCCTTCCGAGGTAGGTAAAATGAGGACCCAGATTGTTGGGGGCAATAAGCTGACTGTGTAATAATGCCACTTGGGGTGTGTGAAAGCCCTAATAAGCAGGCATATACATAGAATGAAGGCTACTGCTAAGTTTGTAAAGCCGCCCTGAGTCTTCGGAGAAGGGCAGGATATAAATGGAATTAAAATAAAAAAAAAATAAAAATTAGTTCCCTCCCCCCAAAAAAACAACCCTCTACGTTGCTATTGGACAACAATCTTCCATATAATGTTTAAGACACTGGTACTTTTAAATTGCCTATTTATTCTGAAATAAGTCAATGAAATATGCAGTAAGGTATACAAATAAAAGTTAAAAATACTTGTTAATCAAAAAGCCTCATTCAAATTTCATAGAAGCTCTTTCATGAACTACTTTCAGAAAAGCTTATCCACATCAGGAGCTTATTTTATTATTTATTATTTGCTCAAGATTAATGGCAGATTACATAACCCAGAGAAGAAGAAGAAGAAGAAGAAGAAGAAGAAGAAGAAGAAGAAGAAGAAGAAGAAGAAGAAGAAGAAGAAGAAGAAGAAGAAGTAGAAGAAGAAGAGGAGGAAGAAGAAGAAGAAGAAGAAGAAGAAGAAGAAGAAGAAGAAGAAGAAGAAGAAGAAGAAGAAGAAGAAGAAGTCATGTGTACTTTAATGAAGTCACTGCCACAAAAAAATGGACTTAAAATTTTTCATGAAAATGTTGCCCTGCTAGGCTTGACTACCTACAAAACCTTCATTCACCAGAAGGTAGTTGGTGAGATTAACTCTGCCATCCCATTTAGCTGACTAGATGGCCAGAATTAGTTTTAAGAAGGCAGAATGGCATGTTATTATTCTTTTAGAACCAGATTTCGAGTAGGATGTAGTGTAATTTCATTATAATTTTAAAAGTATTCAGCCTTTGTGAAGAAAGTCACTCATTAACTCATTTGGAAATACACAGAGCATCAATATTACAAGTGAATTTCAGCCACAACAGAAATGTCATTTGAATCAAGAAAATCACACGAATTATGCAAACATTATTTCCAATCTTTAAAAAGGGAGTGATTTCATGATTTGGAAGACTCCAATACTTAGAGATAAATAAATGAACATATTAGAACAGAATGCTTCTTAACAGAGAGAACATGTTCATACTATGGGTTTGTGTAATGTGAAAAACTGTAAGCTATGATTTACTAAATGTAGTAAATTTTCAGATGAATGGGAGCCATTAATAAAATAGATACCTAAGGAATGCATCCTTGAAGCAGCTACCTTACAGCAAATCTTATCAGAATATTCCCTTGGCAACCCCTTGACATGTTTCTTTTCATTAAGACAATTACGGTATTCTCTTTTTGAAGATATTAACTGTAGAAGGTGGGGAAGTAACCCAAGATCTATTACTAATGAACATGCATGCTTACATCATCTATTATTTATGCATATATCTGCCTGCATCATTTTCCCTTCCTTTTTGGAATGTGTGAATATCAACGCATCTCTTTGTTTGCAGGGGTGTCTCTCACTATCTGTTTGGTGGCTACCCTCCAACATGTGCTATCTGATAAAGTCTGTAGTCAGCCTTATTTGTTTTGTGTCCTGTGTTTTGATTCCAAACATAAAAAAACTGTTTTGATTCCAAACATAAATAACTGATTTACATAACACATTAAACAAAACCAAACACACATTATGGCTTCGTGCAATGCGTCAGCATAGCCAGTTGCTCTAGATCAGATTTTAATTTTCTAATTTTGGACAGGAACTACATTTTGATGACATGTCCTACTAATTTCATTTGGGCTCTGATAATCAGGGACTCAATGCCGATATAGTTTACCAGTTTCTGGCAACCCTTGTGCTATGAAGCTGCCATCGGTTTTGGAGGCAAGAGCTGCCAAAGCCTGATATAAAACTGTGAACAGCATCGCAAAATAACACCCACAGTTACCACAACAATGTAGTTTCACTGCCTCCACTGTGTTAGACTCCTCCAGAGTGGGACTGCAGAGCCACCTCTGTGTCCACAGATGAACTGCACATCAGCATTTAAACCTTAAAGACTAACATACGTAAAAAGCCTTCTTTTGGCCATCAGAACAAGTACCTTGAAATTATAAAGCACAAGAATTTGCATGCTGCACATACTCTGTGACATATATCATATGTATTTGATTAATCAAGCATTAGGTATAATTATATCAATTGTATATAGAGATTACATAGTAAAAACCTTGCCACCAATCCCTGCATTTTGATTCAACAAGCCTCCTAGCCCTAAAAGCGCCCTGGGTGGATGGCACGCTAACTAAAATAATGCTCTTAGGTAGACTGTTCTATAATTTCACATCAAAAACTGAAAATGCTCCACAATGCAGCATAATTGGCACACAACGCACAGCTAAGCAAAGCAGACTGATTACATGAGGTCACTATCTATTAAAATGGCCCTGATTTTCAATGTTTATTGGGTAATTAATAAAATTTTAAGAATAGCTCTGTCACAGAGAGGGACAGAGAAAGGGAAAAATAATAATTGCTAAAGACAAACATAAAACAAGCTGGGCTAATGAAAAACATGTGCACAGGTCCAATAGGGTGCAAAATAAATGTAGTTCTCTACTAAAACTAAACAAAATCAATCCAGATCGAGTATCACAAAAGAACAGCAATATTTAGATAAAGATGTCATATAGCATTAACAAGCAAAGTGGAATGGAAATATTTAGACCAGGGGTTCCCCACCCTTCTCCGTGGACCGGCACCAGTCTGCGGCATGCCAGCAATAGGGCAGCGCAAACAAGCAAAGCCCTATCTGCAGGATGCAGGCAGTAAACAAAACCACACCCCCTCCAGTCTGTGGGAAACCTCTCTCCACAGAACTGGTCCCTGGTGCCCAAAACATTGGCCGCTTCAGGTTTACACCAAGGTTTCTCAACCTGGCAATTATTAAGATATCTTACTGGCTAGGGAATTCTGGGAATTGAAGTCTACAGATCTTAAGGTTGCTAATACTGACAAATACTGGTTTAGTCACACTGGACAAACTGGATATTTCAGTGAATCCCCTAAGTTAGGGGTGTTAAACTGCCGGCCCGCAGGCCAGTTGCATCATAAGGAGACCATGCCCATCCCAGCTCTGGCAATGCAAAAATAGTCACAATACATCACGTGACATGGCAAGTTTAACACCTGTGCCCTAATTGATCAAAAACTAACTTAATCTCTGAACTACTGCAAATCTGAATGCATACTTATTATTTATGCAACCAAGTAAGTAACTCCAATGCATAGGGGATAAAATGGGACAACCAAAACTAAGATTGGAGACTATAAGGAGAGGTTCTGAGTAAAGTTCATCAACTTGTGTATTAGAAGAAAATAAAAATAAATCAAGCCTGAAAAAAGCCACACAAAATAATGTGTTCAACCAACTTCATGGACTCCTGAATTAATTATTGTGCTCTGTAAAAAGGTTGGTGACATAAAATTTTGAGGTTTATGCAGTACATTGTACCCTGAGAGCGAAAATGAAATTTGGGGCAAAATGTTGCAGAACTCCCAGCACTATATGCAAAGGTATCTGGAAAAGACAAAACAAAAATCTCCTTTTTCAGTTTTTCAAAAACATTTGCCTGCAAGCTATTTAGCAACAAGGCATCAGCCGCAGGCATCAGCCGTAAACAAAACCACACCCCCTCCAGTCTGTGGGAAACCTCTCTCCACAGAACTGGTCCCTGGTGCCCAAAACATTGGCCGCTTCAGGTTTACACCAAGGTTTCTCAACCTGGCAATTATTAAGATATCTTACTGGCTAGGGAATTCTGGGAATTGAAGTCTACAGATCTTAAGGTTGCTAATACTGACAAATACTGGTTTAGTCACACTGGACAAACTGGATATTTCAGTGAATCCCCTAAGTTAGGGGTGTTAAACTGCCGGCCCGCAGGCCAGTTGCATCATAAGGAGACCATGCCCATCCCAGCTCTGGCAATGCAAAAATAGTCACAATACATCACGTGACATGGCAAGTTTAACACCTATTTAGCAACAAGGCATCAGCCGCAGTTCTGGCTTTTTGCAAAGAAGCAGTGATGGTTATTTTCCGAGGATTGTAATCCTAATATGATAGAAGGGGTCAATAGCTTCAATACTCTGAGAGCTACACCAGTAACAGTGTGAGTTCCTGATTGGGTCTCCTTTGCCAAAGAGGAAGGAGAACTAAGAGCAATCCACAGTAGAAATGAAGACTCAAGAGTTTTCCCGGTGTGAAGGAAGTGAACGTCATTTAGAAATTCGAAAATCAAATGTTGATCAAGGCAAGCCATTCTTTGGTTATGTGGTTATAATTTGCAACTTTCCCAGCCAGCTTCTAACAAGCTAAGTCAACGGGGAAGCCAACAGGGATAGTCACAAATTGCAATCTTATGACGTCTCACTTAATAACCATGGCATTTTTTTCTCTTTTTTTCTACTTTTCTTTTTTTCCTGTCAATCTTTCTCTTTTATTTCTTTCTTTTCTCCTGTCTCACTCTATTTTAGTCTACATTAAATTTCTAGTCATTTTTAAAACTTTTCAACAAAATTATATTTAAAAAAGATAACCCTAACCCCACCCCACCCCCTCTGCCAATCCTCAAGAGAAATGCTCACAACAATGAAAACCTCGGACAGGAGGAAGAGCGACAGTCACTAAGCAAACTGTTGTAAGTCAAGGACTATCTGTACTTCATCACTTTTTTCTTTTTCTTTTTGGTCAGGTTTTTGACACCAAGTACTGGTGGTACTCGGATGTTGTCATATCCTAAAAGTGGTACAATGGGTGAAAAGGTTGAAAAGCCCTGATCTAAACAATGTCATCTATACTATCTGACAAACCACCATGTGGAATGGCACAGTCAGTAAAAACTTCAGCATGGTCTAGAGGGATGAAACCGAATGGTCCAGGGATCTGCAGAATATTCTCTTTCCAAGTTGGTGAGTTTTGAACATCCTTATGTTGTAAGATCAGTGTTAGGATTTAGTATGCATGTTTCCTTTTGCAAAGATCAGCCTGAAAAGCTAGAGGTAGAGATAGGTAAAGGTAAAGGTAAAGGTTCCCCCGCACATGCGTGCTAGTCGTTTCCAACTCTAGGGGCCGGTGCTCATCTCCGTTTCAAAGCCGAAGAGCCAGCGCTTGTCCGAGGACGTCTCCGTGGTCATGTGGCCAGCATGACTAGACGCCAAAGGCGCACGGAACGCTGTTACCTTCCCACCGTAGTGGTCCCTATTTTTCTACTTGCATTTTTACGTGCTTTCGAACTGCTAGGTTGGCAGAAGCTGGGACGAGTAACAGGCGCTCACTCTGCTACGCGGCACTCGGGATTCAACCCGCCAAACTGCCGATCTTCTGATCGACAAGCTCAGCGTCCTAACCCACTGAGCTACCGCGTCCCTATTGAGGTAGAGATAGGAATTACCAAATCTGAAGCAGGTGCTCAAAAAGGCTCCAAATTTCAAAGAGAAGAAAGCTATTATGATAGCCAGAACAAGAGAGATGATGGAAGTCTTAGATGACAAAAAGAACATCTGACAACTGAATTCATGGCTTCAATATCAAACAAGGGCAAGAGAGCTCAAACTAAAATGTCAACCAAAGAATACAACAGAACAGGAAAATTAGATCTTTTTAAGACCAAAGAAATCATAAGGCAATTTATAGCTTGAGGCAGGAATACTCAGGAGTATTGGAAAAATATATGTGAAGTTATTATTAGATAGATAGATAGATAGATAGATAGATAGATAGATAGATAGATAGATAGATTTATGTAGACAGATATAATACATACTTATACATACACACACAAATGCATGTATGTATGTATGTTATGTACTCCAATAAGTGGGTACAGATAATCCTCAACTTACAACAATTGAGCCCAAAATTTATGTTGCTAAGTGAGAACTTTGTTAAATGAGTTTTGCCCCATTTGTTAAGTGAAGCACTGTAGTTGTTGAATTAGTAACATGGTTAATTGTTGCGAGCCCACAACAAGGCTCGTGTGAGTGTGGCCACGAGCAACCACAATGAAGCTTACGCAAGTGGGGCCAAAAGTGCCCACAACGAGGCGTGAGCACTGGCCGGCCACTCATGTGGCCTAGTGGCAATTAGGCCACAGCCCGGTAAAGGGAACCCCTGTTCTAGTCCAACCTCCAACTAGTTGGTTCCACCTACCCCTGTACTTCCCGCTTCCCCTCCACTTATCTTTTTAATTTCATATTATGGTACTTCCATTGTTCATTTTTATTGTTTTATTCCTTTGCTATTATTATTTCTACATATTTTTATCATTTGTTTCTGTTTTATTGTTTAAGCCACTCAGAATAGTCCCTCGGTGAAATGGGTGGCTCAATAAATAAAGAAAGAAAATAAGTAAATAAGAAGTATCAATAAGATTTAAAAAGATAGAAAAGCTGGATTTTTTTTACAAATGATAATATATTTGGTGAGAGAGTGAATAATCAGGAACTAATTCCACAGGAAAATATACCAATTATCATTCCTCATACTGTTAGTTTTGCTTAAGATCTCACAAAACAGCAAAATACTAAATTAACACAAAGATTTCAGAAAAGCACATGAAATATAATTAGCTAAAATAACTTGGAGAAACCAAGTGGTTCAAAATACGCAAGGAAGTGTAGCAATATTTTTCCCTATATTAGTTTAACTTATATAGTTAACTTACAGAATTATAGTAAAAGAATGACAAGATTGGAAGATACAAAAAAATGGAGTTTGAGATGTGCAGATACTACTGTTACCTAAAAAACAACTTAGAACATTTTTTTATAAAACTAAAAATGGAAAGTGAAAAAAATGAGTTAATGCTGATACTGAGAAAAATAGTTAATAACAACCTGAATGACTAATGAATAGATGACGGTGAATAAGAGAAGACAATAGGGTTTTTTTAGGCTCAAAAATGAAGCTGACAGTGTGCTGGAGAAGAATAAATTCTAGAAAGAAAAGCAATATAGATAGATCATTGTTTAGTGACTGCCTCATTTGGCAGTTGCCATTATGATGGTGATGAAAACGCAATTTTGCAAACAATCCTCACATTTGTGACCTTCACAGGTGTGTAAAGCAAAAGGAAGTTTCACTTAATGATCAAACTGACAGTCCCAATTGTGGTTGCTAAGTAAGCACTACCTACAATTAACTTAAGGTCATGAGCATACAGACATTTCTTATAACAATAAAGACTGAAATAGTTAAAACAATGGTCTTTCCAGTGGTAACATACGGTTGTGAAGCTGCACTATAAGAAATGCCAAGAGAAAAATGGAAAACACTTTCAGATTATGCAATTGGAACACTTTACTAAGAGTAGCCTAAATGGGAGGAATCACCAATCAAAAAATATGACTTACTCTCTTAAAGTAATCAGTAAGTAGAAAACCACATTCTTTGAGCATTTGAGGCACTTGAATGATGGACCAGGAAAAACAATTATTACGCTTGACAAAGTTAAGGAAAATAGAAGAGGAAAACAATGGGCAGAGTCAAGATTATTGGAAAGAAAACAATAGAAACAGGTCAAGTTAGTCAGTACTGATCCATATCATCACCAGACATCAAACCCTAGTTAATGACATTTTTTTTAAAAAAAAATTATTTTAATCCCATTTATATCCCGCCCTTCTCCGAAGACTCAGGGCGGCTTACAATTTAAGCACAAACCAATGTGCTTAGCAATAGCCTTCATTCTATGTATATGCCTGCTTATTAGGGCTTTCGCCGCCCCCCCAAGCGGCATTATTACAAAGTCAGCTTATTGCCCCCAACAATCTGGGTCCTCACTTTACCTACCTCGGAAGGATGGAAGGCTGAGTCAACCTTGAGCCTGGTGGGATGCGAACCTGCACTAATTGCAGGCAGCTGGTGTTACTTAAGGAGGCATTAGCCCACTGCTCCACCAAGGCTCTTGTAATTTGACTACTTGGTGGTAACAGAAAAGTGTCTATATTGAGATAATCAGAATGGGATTTGACATTATCTTCCTCCGGTCTGAAAGTCTTACAAGGATTTCACATTTTCCAATAGTAACTGGAGTATTCTTGAGAATATGATGTAACCTTGGAAAGTAAAAATAGTTTCATAGTGTAATTTTGATAAGAGTAATTTCAAGATAAATTTTGCGTATATTCAGCTGGGTTGTAGAAACATGATCTCAGCTAATCCAAACAGGATTTCCTCTACTAACCTTTTATTTAGTTGGTATTGCAACTCTGCTACCATAAACTATTTTGTTATCTTGTGTATGGTTTCCATTCTTTGGTCATTAAGAGTCTTCAGGTATCTGAAACCCCTTCCTCTCAATCCAGAATGAATTAAGCAATCCACCCATCTGAAGGGAATGAGGTCATGAAAGTATGGAATAAGTTAAGGATTTGTCTTATCTTAGACATAAGATAAAAATTGTGGTCAATGAACACCAGCAAAAGGCTTAACTTCCAGAACGTATATATATTCTAAAATACATTTCAAATTTTCCAGTCATTGGCACCATATAAATTTAATATATTATTATATCTTGAAAAATATTCAATTGAATTGTAGCAAACCTAGTGATACTAAAGAATCTGAATATCATATATGATGCCTGTCACTTTCCTCCTTTACTGACCTCAGTCACCTAATTAAAAAAAAGGTTCCACTCTGTCCTATCATATTACTTCTCACAAAGGTTTTTAAAAAGTATACAAATAACACAATAATCTAATCAACGCACTTATGTACATATATGTTCCAAACTTCCAATTAACTGAAAGACCATCCATATTTCCCAGATGCAATGGCTGAAAGCCAAACATCTATCTTTAAGGAATATAGCTTAATTACTCATCATAAACTGTGTAATTACTTATATATCTTTTCTATACATTTTGGAGACCTCTGACTAATGACCTTTAGAACACCAATTACACATATGGTTATATATTGATGAGTTTATTATATAACTGCTTCTCAAAATTTAAAAACCATTAATTGGATGACACTGAATCACGGAAGAAGCAATTTTGGTTTAATTAATGCATATTTTAGATTTTGAAACTAAGCCAAATATGTGAATTTTATAACCCTCTCCAGCATAGGTTATGCCGCTTGAGATGACAATGAATATAAAAACTAATGTCTTTTAGGTAATAAACTAACTTTGGCTTATGAGCACAGAAAAACCCAAAGTTAATGGAGCTTTTTTAATCAAATCAGCACATTACATTTCTGATGACGGATTTCTACAGAAAGGCCAAAAGGGAAAAAAAATAAATCACCAAATTAATTTGAAAGGGGTTGCAACAATTTTCAAGTTCAGCCCAGCATTTTCCTTCGCCGTCTAATTTCTTCCTTTACACATCCTTCCTTGTTCCATCTGACTCATCAACACTGCTCCTATGAGCCCCAAAGTAATGCTCACAAAGACTGGCCTTGCCTCCTTTCCATTACATAATTTGGCAGTTTCTGTTCATTAGCTGTGATCTGAATGAAACAATTACTTCCATGCAAAGAGAAATCTGTTCACAGAGTAGCAACCAGATCAGATTTAAAGGGATTACCGTATATACTTGAGTATAAGCCGACTCGAGTATAAGCCGAGACCCCCAATTTCACCCCCAAAAACTGGAAAAAGTTATTGACTCGAGTATAAGCCGATCCGCCGTTCTGCAAGCCTCTGCCGCCAGCAGAGGCTCGATCCGCCATTTTGCAAGCCTGAATACACAGGAATACCCTGTATGGCCAAGGCTCGTCGGCAGGTCTCCGTTCCTCCTGCCGACCTTTGGGGAGGTTTGGGTGCCTCCCCAAACCTCGGCAGGTCTCCGTTCCTGTTTGGGGAGGTTTGGGCGCCTCCCCAAACCTCCCCAAACCTCGGCAGGTCTCCGTTCCTCCGCGCAGACCTGCCGACCTTTGGGGAGGTTTGGGCGCCTCCCCAAACGTCCCCAAACCTCGGCAGGTCTCCGTTCCTGTTTGGGGAGGTTTGGGCGCCTCCCCAAACCTCCCCAAACCTCGGCAGGTCTCCGTTCCTCCGCGCAGACCTGCCGACCTTTGGGGAGGTTTGGGCGCCTCCCCAAACGTCCCCAAACCTCGGCAGGTCTCCGTTCCTCCGCGCAGACCTGCCGACCTTTGGGGAGGTTTGGGCGCCTCCCCAAACGTCCCCAAACCTCGGCAGGTCTCCGTTCCTGTTTGGGGAGGTTTGGGCGCCTCCCCAAACCTCCCCAAACCTCGGCAGGTCTCCGTTCCTCCGCGCAGACCTGCCGACCTTTGGGGAGGTTTGGGCGCCTCCCCAAACCTCCCCAAACCTCGGCAGGTCTCCGTTCCTCCGCGCAGACCTGCCGACCTTTGGGGAGGTTTGGGCGCCTCCCCAAACCTCCCCAAACCTCGGCAGGTCTCCGTTCCTGTTTGGGGAGGTTTGGGCGCCTCCCCAAACCTCCCCAAACCTCGGCAGGTCTCCGTTCCTCCGCGCAGACCTGCCGACGTTTGGGGAGGTTTGGGGAGGCGCCCAAACCTCCCCAAAGGTCGGCAGGAAGAACGGAGACCTGCCGAGGTTTGGGGAGGTTTGGGGAGGCGCCCAAACCTCCCCAAAGGTCGGCAGGTCTGCGCGGAGGAACGGAGACCTGCCGAGGTTTGGGGAGGTTTGGGGAGGCGCCCAAACCTCCCCAAACAGGAACGGAGACCTGCCGAGGTTTGGGGAGGTTTGGGGAGGCGCCCAAACCTCCCCAAACGTCGGCAGGTCTGCGCGGAGGAACGGAGACCTGCCGAGGTTTGGGGAGGTTTGGGGAGGCGCCCAAACCTCCCCAAACAGGAACGGAGACCTGCCGAGGTTTGGGGACGTTTGGGGAGGCGCCCAAACCTCCCCAAAGGTCGGCAGGTCTGCGCGGAGGAACGGAGACCTGCCGAGGTTTGGGGAGGTTTGGGGAGGCGCCCAAACCTCCCCAAACAGGAACGGAGACCTGCCGAGGTTTGGGGACGTTTGGGGAGGCGCCCAAACCTCCCCAAAGGTCGGCAGGTCTGCGCGGAGGAACGGAGACCTGCCGAGGTTTGGGGAGGTTTGGGGAGGCGCCCAAACCTCCCCAAACAGGAACGGAGACCTGCCGAGGTTTGGGGACGTTTGGGGAGGCGCCCAAACCTCCCCAAAGGTCGGCAGGTCTGCGCGGAGGAACGGAGACCTGCCGAGGTTTGGGGAGGTTTGGGGAGGCGCCCAAACCTCCCCAAACAGGAACGGAGACCTGCCGAGGTTTGGGGACGTTTGGGGAGGCGCCCAAACCTCCCCAAAGGTCGGCAGGTCTGCGCGGAGGAACGGAGACCTGCCGAGGTTTGGGGACGTTTGGGGAGGCGCCCAAACCTCCCCAAAGGTCGGCAGGTCTGCGCGGAGGAACGGAGACCTGCCGAGGTTTGGGGAGGTTTGGGGAGGCGCCCAAACCTCCCCAAACAGGAACGGAGACCTGCCGAGGTTTGGGGACGTTTGGGGAGGCGCCCAAACCTCCCCAAAGGTCGGCAGGTCTGCGCGGAGGAACGGAGAGCTGCCGAGGTTTGGGGAGGCGCCCAAACCTCCCCAAAGGTCGGCAGGAAGAACGGAGACCTGCCGAGGTTTGGGGAGGTTTGGGGAGGCGCCCAAACCTCCCCAAACGTCGGCAGGTCTGCGCGGAGGAACGGAGACCTGCCGAGGTTTGGGGAGGTTTGGGGAGGCGCCCAAACCTCCCCAAACAGGAACGGAGACCTGCCGAGGTTTGGGGACGTTTGGGGAGGCGCCCAAACCTCCCCAAAGGTCGGCAGGTCTGCGCGGAGGAACGGAGACCTGCCGAGGTTTGGGGAGGTTTGGGGAGGCGCCCAAACCTCCCCAAACAGGAACGGAGACCTGCCGAGGTTTGGGGACGTTTGGGGAGGCGCCCAAACCTCCCCAAAGGTCGGCAGGAGGAACGGAGACCTGCCGAGGTTTGGGGAGGTTTGGGGAGGCGCCCAAACCTCCCCAAAGGTCGGCAGGAGGAACGGAGACCTGCCGAGGTTTGGGGAGGTTTGGGGAGGCGCCCAAACCTCCCCAAAGGTCGGCAGGAGGAACGGAGACCTGCCGAGGTTTGGGGAGGCGCCCAAACCTCCCCAAACGTCGGCAGGTCTGCGCGGAGGAACGGAGACCTGCCGAGGTTTGGGGAGGCGCCCAAACCTCCCCAAACGTCGGCAAGTCTCCGTTCCTCCGCGCCCTGCCTGCCTGCTTCTTTCCGCTGCGGAAAGAAGCAGGCAGGCAAGGCGCGGAGTTTGGGGAGGTGCGCGCGCACCTCCCCAAACCTCCCCAAACTTCGGCAGGTCTCGGACGGCGGTGGCTTGGGAGAGGTGCGGGCGATCCCGGAAGCACCAAAGCCTCGGCCGTGCACAAGTCCTCGGTAAGTTTTTTTGTTGACTGGAGTATAAGCCGATGTGGAATTTTTCAGCCCAAAAAGTGGGCTGAAAAATTCGGCTTATACTCAAGTATATACGGTAAATTAAAAACAAACTTGGTCAATGAAAGTGCTGAAAAAATGACTTGCACAGATTAACCGTACTTTATTTCTACCTTCAATATTAAAATAATATTTGTATTAAGGATTTTGGCTCCATTTATTTAATGCAGTCATACGTTATCATTTGTAGTAAAACCATCCTCTGCTATAACTTCACATTACTATATCCTTATAATACATCCTTATAATATCCTTTTTGCTGGCTGTTTGAAAAAGGCCTTTATGTTTTACTCTTCTGAAATAACTTCTCCTCTTTTCCACTGGTATCGATGGTACCCAGAATTAATTCCCAAACTGTCATTTTTTAGGTGATTTTGGATCATTGTACTTCCATTTTCCCTGACTTTTACTGTTTCATGTATCTTTCTAATATATCTTTCAAGTGAAGAACTGTTGAAACTGTTCTTTGAAGTGCCATAAACCATAGGATTATAGTTTACTTATATTCGTGGCACATATATGATCCTGAAAACATTCTGGAATTCATAAAAATTCAAATTCTTATGTCTTAGCTCAAAGAGAAATTATTTGGCAACACGTTAAATTTGATGGCTTTCTAATTTGCTGTTCTTTCTTGCCTGGTGTTTCTACTTACACTTATGATTACACTTTTCAATTTGGGAGGTAGATTTAATATGCGCTGCCTAAATCAACCTGGAGTACTTATGCTTAACTTTGAAATAGTTCCTATCACTAGTTTCCAATATGAAAAGAACATTCAATGACAGTAATTGTTGCCTTAAATGGAAAAAGAAAATTAATACTATATCTACTGCATTTGAAGCTTCTAAAAGTAGAATGGCTGAAGTAGTAACTAATTGGTGTGGAATATCGTATGCATATAACTGCTAAATGCACCAGGGTAATATTTTAGCAAGTTTAAAAGCCAGGAAATTGGCACAGAAGCACACAGCCCTTTGCTTTTTAAGTATACAGTTTTTATTGCAGCACTGATGTTAACTACAGCTTCTCTCCTTAATAAGAGCATAAACGTGCTTGACTGCTTAATATGTACTGTTTGTTATTTGCTGTCCAGAGTTATGTATTTAAGATAATCAGTTATATATTTTTTAACTAAATAAACTTTCACTTCAAACACTCACTACTATCATGAAGGTATGAATAAAATCAGATTCAAAGTAATTAGTAATCAATAATTCATATTGGTAAACTATTTTTTTTAAATTTGGGCTAAAGGTGGTCAACCCAGGATCTTTTTTCCATAAATACCGAGCTTCCCAAATCACATTACCATATTACCAAAATTCAAATAATTACATTTAATGGCACCATTTTCTTTCTTGGCTTAATACACCAATGCTTTTACTGAAAAAAAGGAACCATTAACTTCACTTGAAAAGCAGAAGAGAAAATGAGCAGAAATTATTATGAAACTGTCATCTAACCTCATTCCCTGCAATTACTGGCTTTTGCAATTCTTTATGAGTAGCATTCTGAACATAATTAAAGCAGTAAAACATTTACAGTCTAAATAAATATCAAATGCTTCTGTATATATTACAATACAAAAGGCAAAAGAATATACTTTTCTTCAAAATTTCTCATGCAAGCCACAATCTTACAAAAATCTTTTAAAAAATATTGTCACTTTGTACAATGCATTCACTAATTTTCTTAAGATCCAAAGTGAAGATGCTCTTATGAGTCTAAATGCATTTATTTCCAAATATGTCCCTTTCTGCTTTTAACAACTAAGAATGCATATATAGAATGCATTCAAATGTGAAAATACAAAAGTTTTCTTACATTTAATTTCCATTTTTCAGAAACCCTTCCTTTTCAGACTTTCATTCAGTTAATTGCCACTTTTACAACTCATACATAATTATTGAAGTAATGTCTGGCATGATTATACTGGAGCCAAGAGCTTTGCTTTTGTTACTTGCATGCTAATATAAAAATGAAAAACAGCACTGTTGAACAATGTAGTTCATTTAATTAAACTAGCTAGTTCTATAAGGTGAGTTAACTTACTCCTCATCAAGGAAGTTTTCATATTAGAATTCTGAAAGGTATTGGAAGAAAAAAAAGTGTCATTATTTGATCTATTTAAGTTTTCTTCATTTATTTAAGCATTCGGAATTTTTGCATAATTAATATTAAATGTGAACACCAACAGCATGATACTGAACTTTGAAGAAGGATAAGCCATTCATGGAACTCCAGTTCTGCCACTAATGAAGGAAGCTGGGAGTTGAAGGTTAACAATTGAAATGGTATGTGAGACAAAGATCTTGAGAAATATCTAAGGCTGTAAAGGAGACAGTGGGAAAGTGGGAAATTTGTATACAAAATTTGCAAGATTCTGTTAATATAACCTTACAACAAAGTAGAATTAGTTCATCAGGTTGTGTTTCCTCTCTTGTCTACTTGCACTGACATCAATCTTGCAAGTCTCAAAAGTACAAATCTCCTACCATCCTCCTTTAAGCCTGAGACATTTTGGAAGGTCCTTTCTCGTTCTCCACTCATTACGCACCTATGTCCTCTCTTATCTGACCATTCCCCTAGGGATCATCCTTTCATCCATTCCTGAAGGAGTTTCTCATATATCATTACAACAATATCTTAAATTCCAGAAGCTGTTCATCTATGTAAGACTGGGTTGGATTCCATTTGTCAAGGAAATATATTATTTTAGCTTACCCAGATAAATGATTTCTTGTGGTCTTATTCAAGTATTCTAACATTATAAGAGGAATGGATTCTTGTGGTTTACAAACCTATGGTGCTTCTGTCCACAACTGAAACCTCTGTATCTAGGCTTATACCAAATTATACAAATTAGTTTTTTTAGAGAGAGTGAACTCCAACAGAATATTCTAGGTTAGAGATATATCTATTTTGACTGACCAAGAACTCCTCTATTTTGTTTCCATCTCCTATAATTTACTACTTACAGCCAACTCTGTTTTAAAGAGCTTCACTGGCTTTAATTTAAAAAGACCAATAAGTCAAGATGTTATCAGCAGAGTGATAGTACTGAAATCCAAAGCCTTTTGATTAATACCTGTTCTGACAGAAAGAATACGTGAATAGTATCAATGTAAATTGTAAATTTGGACTAGAAGACCTCCAAGGTCCCTTCCAGCTTTATTCTATTCTAAATTTCATAACATAATTATCCTTTTAAAATAGGCACAGTCCTACTTAGACACAGATATGAAATCAGCCAGATATTCAGCTGCATCATCAAATCATCCAGAAAACTCTGGTGTCAGTACAAGTCCTAACATCTTGCGTAGAGAAGAAATATGGCCGGAATAAATCTTTAGAAATTCAAAATGCTATGTTTTTAACAAGTTTCTCATCACCACCTCTTTGAAATCACACCTAGTTACAAATATGTTTTCACCATAAACCTTACTCACTGTTAAATTTTTAAATTTTTTATTTATTTTTTTTGGGGGGGGGGAAGCTGACACATCTCAAAGCAAAGTGCTATTTCCAGAAAAATCTTTCTTTAGGAGTCACCACCAATAAATACCATCAATATATATGGAATATTAAGATTTTTTTGCCCTAAAATGTATCACTGGATGCCTTCTTGCATTGAATCACATTGCTATTTTCATCAAAGTTGGAATTTTTTATTGCTCCTTTTGAAATTCTTCATTTTCCTTTTTTATTTTCATTGTTTCCTTTTGTTTTCTTCTGTAATGATTTGATTTTTATCAATAGTTTTGCTAGCCATCTTAATTCCAGTTCTTTTCTGAACAAGTACATAAAACATCACCCACCCCCTTTACAGCTCCTTGAAGCCACTTTCCTTTCATATTCCCATTGCATATAATCAACAATTACATCAAGAGAACTGCAAATCTGTTCTTGCTCTTTATTTTCTCAAGAGAAGTAAGTAATTATTTAAAACTACTGAGAAACTAACCAAGATCATTGATAGAAACATGGTCCCAGAATCTTGAAGTAAGGCTTAAGGCAAACAAAAAATCCATGCACCTTTAAAAGGAAATTAATTCCCAAGACTACAATATACCAAAATCAGAGAAAATTCTTGTATGTAGACTCTATACTTGTTTATGGCAAACTAACAATGTATATATACTCTGAAATATAAGAGATAAGCAACTCTATAGGAATATTATTTAAAATTACCAAATAAGCCATCATTCTAAGGACCTGAGATTCTGAACAATGTCTTTTCACAGCTTTCCTTCACAGGCTAATACTTTACCACACACTATAATTTCTAATTGTTTAGTAGGTATTCTCTGCCAATGCTAAGAATTATATTTAACATTGTCACAGCCTTAGGTGCTGCACACCTGTCGTTAAATCTTTTATTTCCAATGGCAGTAATCCAAAATGAATGCAGGATAATGCATATCCCTTACCTCATCAGATTTTCTAGCTTCAGCTTGTGCTCCACTGTCTTTTAGCTTGCGTGCCTTATCAAGCTGAGACTGAAGTTTTGCGGCTAAATCCTTCAAACAGAACAAATATTGCACAATGTAACTTTTTAAAAACATACAATGCATTTTATGCCAAAATATTCTATGAATAATTTTTCAAGTTTTACCTATAAAATAAATGCTGATGCTATGTAAACTGAAGTTTCATTAAAACTACTCAAAACTCTTGATTCCAGCTAATGTTTGTCAACAAGAAATCAAACATAATGAAATCAAGTGTAGCTTCTAAGGATACTAATAGAATATTTTCATAAATCTATTTTATTACTTTGAAACTATGATAATATTTGAACAGTATTGAACAATTAGATTTAAAGTGTGGAGCACAGTGGCTCTAGGACTCTAGGTTGACAATTTACAAGCCCATGTTCGAGACCCAAGCACTGCTGTGTAACAGGGTGAGCTCCCCTCATTCGCTCCAACTCCTGCCCACCTAGCAGTTTGAAAGTGTGTAAATGCAAGTAAACGAATAGGTACCACATCAGTGGGCTCATTAATGCAGACATGAAAGGAGCCCTCAACTGGGTGTCCCAAGGGAACAGTGATGTCATTGGCTAATCCTTTCCATCCAGAAGCACCTTGATGCTTCCAACACGAATATGACAACGTATCTTAAAAGTGCTGTATTGTATCTGTCTTTTAAGAAATCTAAATAAATCAATCACACACCTTGTTTCCCATCAATTCTGCTTTTACAATCCTGGCCCCCAGCTTGTTCATTTCTTCGTCACTGAGAATAAGAGGAGTCTCATCCTCTGAAACAGATCTGGTCAAATACAAACACAGGGCATTATGCATGGAGAAAAAGAGAATATGCCATTCACTGTCTCAGTTGGATAACTTAGCTGGGGAAAATTGGCTTATGATAATCCTATGGGGTTATCTTACCCCCCCCCCCGTCCATTCAAAAAATTCAGCCTAGGCCCTGAGTATTTTACATCAGACTACGTTCACTTTTAAATGTACGTTAAAAAAAACCTTTAGAATTTGTTAAGAACATTTGCTACATTACTTGAAATCTCAAATTAGTTAGTTTTCCTAGTTTTGATGCTAACTTTAAAAATTTACATGATCTCTGCCATAGACTCAAGAAATATGCAAACATGCTACATATTGTTGCAGTGCTCCATCTTCTTTATTCTACAAACTATATTCCATTGCAAAGATAGGCAAGCTTTATTTTCTAGATATCATTGAATACAAATGCTATCATTACCAGCTTGTGTGCACTAATCACAGATGAGGAAGTTGTAGCTTGACATCTGAATGACAGGAATTATACTTTACTTACATAATGTGGTCGTTCATTAGTTACTATATTGTATATTTTAATAAGAGACAGAGCAGCATTCAAGATTAGCATGAATTCATAATAAAATCTAAAACTTAAAGCCTACTAAACAAAATATTTTATATATTACTAAGAAGATCAAGAAAACCAAGCCATCTTGTCTTAAAAAGACAACTCTCATACTACATGATATAGTAACTAGAGTTTATATTTCCTTAACTGTGTAAACTATTTCCTTGCCTTTATTCATCCATAAATTATTATGGAATAATAATGTTCTTTATTCTTGTAGCATTATAAATCATATATAGGGGATATACATGTAGGATTAAGTATCTATACAAACTTCCAGTTCAGAACTTATTACAGGTAGTCCTCATTTAACAACCACAATTAGGAGTGGCAACTCCATCACTAAGTGATGCAGTCATTACGTGAGACATCACTGATTAACAATGGACTTACAATCTTATTTCCACTGCAGTTGTTAAACACCCATGATCATTAAAACAAGGCATTAGTCATTAATAAGGATGTAAGGAAACAAGCCAATTTTCTTAGAACTTAAAATTATGCTGGGCAGTAATTTCTTTGCCCTGACTTTAAGTAAAAAACAAAAATGGTAATCATTTTTTGAACATTCAAGTTGTCCATGGTTGCCATTTTATGAGAATGCCCATAGCACAATTGCAAACTTCCAAGCATATCTTAAGGTAGGTAGGTAGGTAGGTAGGTAGGTAGGTAGGTAGATAGATAGATAGATAGATAGATAGATAGATAGATAGATAGATAGATAGATAGATAGATAGATAGATAGATAGGCAGGCAGGCAGACAGGCAAGACAGACAGACAGAGAGACAGACAAAGCAGTAGTGCAACTATAAAACCATCTTCTACTTCCAAACAAGAAGATATCTAAATACCCAGAACATGATGGTTTACTCTCCACCATCTCCTTTTCTTCCACTGCAGTTTCTGAGATATGTTCCCCTTTCTCTTTTGGCTCTTCCTCCTTCCTGGTAACAGCCTTATTCATTTCAGATGATTTTTCATTTAGAATTGCTTTTCCAATTTCATCCTTGGGTTGTGCTTTGCGCCATCTTGGGGTCACATCAGCATCATCAAAAGGTTTCCGGAAACCACAGTTCATAAAACTAGAAGTCAATAATTGGGATGAAGTTCTCGCCCGTCTGCCTCCTTCATCACCCTCAATGCTTGGTTTCAGAAATGCAGCTTTCACAGAGCTTGAGAAAGGTTTCTCATAATGATTTAATTGATGAGGATCTTTTCTGGTTGTATAGGTCCAGTCTACTACTGTAGATTCTTTATTACTCGGCCTTGATTTTTTGGTTTCCATCCGTTCACTTCCTCTGTAATTTTTCGGGTCCTCAGAACATACTTTATTATACTCCTTTTTAAGTTGTCCTTTATGTGAAAAACTCTCTAGATTGTTTTCCTCCTGCTTCTCTCTGCCATTTCTCGAAGTACTTTTGCTTTCCACATATCTGCATTTTCGCCAGTCCCTTGTATCACTTTCTTTTTGGACTGCAGCTGTCTCAGCTTCTCTTAACTTGGACTGAAATAGCTCCACTGACTACAAGACAGATGAAAAAGCACATATTATTGTATAAAGAAAATACTATTAAGGTAAACACATGAAAGAAAAACCTGTAATGTTAACTTTGAAATGAACATCATTTGAAATCGCTGAGTTTCAGAAACCTGCTAATAGCTTATAAATCCCTTCAAGAAACTCAGGATTTCAATCACTCCTTTTACCTGTCAAATTACTAGTCCTTTGCAGATATGCCCTGTGAGCCTCATAGCTGAGCAGAGGGATTGGCTTACTTATCAATCAATTTAAGATCTGCTCAATCACTAAAGCAATGCTAGGTAACAAAAAAATAATTAATAACCATTGTTTAAAAATTGAAGAGAAAAACCCTAACAACAACATTAAACACCTTGTCATGGAAAGTACCAGCAACTATCCAATTAAATAGCCAATCTTAGCTGCAGGAACATGTCAATTGTGCCAAATCTTAAAAAAAACAGGCAGAAATATTTGGAGAGAAGCACATCTGACCTTACACTGCCTCAGTGATTGGGAGAAAAGCCAGATCTTCAAGGTATTTCAGAAAGGTACGGCCCCGTGGGATCTCAGGGGAAAGAATACAGGTGGTCCTTGAGTTACAGCCACAATATTTGTGTTGCTAAGTGAAACATTTGTTAAGTGAGTTTTGCCCTATTTTATGACTTTTCTTGCCACCGTTGTTAAGTGAATCACTGCAGTTGTTAAATCAGTAAGACGGTTGGTTGTTAAGTGAATTTGGCTTCTCCACTAACTTTGCTTGTCAGGTCGCAAAAGCCGATCACATGACCGCGGGACATTGCAACCGTCATAAATCTGAACCAACTGCTAAGCATCTGAATTTTGATCACGTGACCACGGGGATGCTGCAATGGTCATAAGTATGAAAAATGATCATGTCACTAAATGAACGGTCACTAAATGACCTGTTGTAAGTCAAGGACTAGCTGTATTAGGCATGAAGTACATTTTTTTTAAGGTCTTGTTCTTTGTGATTTGGGTATTTGTGACGCAGCACTGTGACCATCCCCCCAAAAATGAAGATCATTTTTATTAGTGTATATTTTATTTAAGATTTATTTATTTTATTTATTTTAATTCCATTTATATCCCGCCCTTCTCCGAAGACTCAGGGCGGCTTACAAGCTTAGCAGTAGCTAAGATGTTGATTTATGGAAGTTTCACTGAGGAGCTTCATTTTTTATCCTGCACAAATATTTTCACTATCATCCTTCCTCTACCTACCCCATATCTTTCAGCTACAATTTCTTCCAAGTCTCGTTTTTCTCTCTCAGACTGCTCCTTCATTCTCAGGTAGGATTTCTTTAGCCAGCTTAATCCACCATCTTCTACTGCTATTGCTATAGAATAATGATAGTAAATATATTATTTGCGAACTGCAATTTACTACAATTACCCTAACAACCTTAGTATACTAACTGCATATGCAACGTATGTTAGTCCAGTCAGGAATATTCTTAACAATGGTACATTTCTCCCATTTGTGTTCATGTTCTATCATGCATTTGAAAACCACAGTCCACCTAATAGTCTTTAAACATTAGTCTTCTCCTGAAGTTTATTATTTATTTATTTATTTATTTATTTATTTAATTTGTATACCGCCCTTCTCCCGAAGGACTCAGGGCGGTGAACAGGGCAATACATAATAAAACAGGATACAAAAATTAAAAATTATTAAAAGTAATTAAACAGAGTTGACAGAGAGACAGTGGAAGTAATGGATTCTATAGTTTCTCATTAATCACTCTTATAGCATATTCAATGGGTAACCACAGGGGGAAAAATATTCTGTTTTTTACTTGAATAACTAGGAACATATAATGGAAATATATGGGGGGAAATCAGCAAGAAAAGTAGTTGTAATAAAATAAATCTTAGGGTCATTTCATATTCCAATGAATTTTTATTTAGAAGCATATCGAAACAGATAAAATTCAACTCTTTGACACGTGCAATTTCAGTATTTCTTTCTTTCGGCATTTTGACACTTAAGTAACTTAAGTTGCAAACATTGTGAAGTTAGCCTTTTTTTTAATAAGTGCTGTTCCATCCTCCAACACTATTTGCCATTTAGCACACCAGAGAATTTGCATAATTTTATAAAGTTTGGGACACAAACAAGCACGCGTGCGCACACACACACACACACACACACACACACACACACACATCCCTTGTGTTTGCTCTTTCTATAAGGAGACCAAATAGCTAACACAGAAAGGAGAGACATGAAGAAGGGTTACATAAATAATATTCTGGGCCAATAGCATCCTTGATGTACTTCATTTAAAATGGGATTCACAAAGTTCAGCCCCTGAATATTTTAAAGCTGCAATTTGTATAATGGGACGAAACAGGCCAAATGAGATGACAACAGTTCATCATGTCTTAGTACAATCTGGCTTCTTTCTTTAATTAGTTCGTGATGGACTCTGCTACAGAAACTGAAGGACAAGCTCTTAAGATTACAAGAAAAAGAAAGAAGTTAAAATATTCTGCAAAGTTATGAGCTACAATTTTAATGACGGTGTCGTTACCAGCTAATATTAATTTTATTTTCTTTTAACATGAACATATTAATGAAGAATTGCCAGACAGAGAATGTTATAGAAAAAGAGACTGTCAAAATTCATATAAAGATATTACCTTTCACTGATGTCGATACTTCTGTTGGTAAGCCTGTACCACCATCTTTCCAATATGGGTTCAGCTCTCTTTCTGAAAGCAGCAACTATTTAGCAATTCAAAAAACCAAAATGTTACATGGTCAAGTGTTTGTGCCTCATCAAATTTACTTTACCTCCATGGTCATTCGAAACAAATCCCAGAGCTACGTGTTTTATCTTTTCTGTATTTACTTAATTTGGTAACATGGCGACCACTAACTAATTTTAACTGATAGTCACCATGGTACAAAAAAATGAAGTTGAGGCCCTAAAAATGAGTGCAGAGAAGAGCAACAAAGATGATAAGGGGTCTGGAGGCGAAACCATATGAAGCACGACTGAGCTAATAAACTATGTCTAGTTTAACAAGGAGAATGACTGGGGTGATGGGATCATAGTCTTCCAGAACCTGAGAGGCTGTCACAGAGAAGAAGGAGTCGATCTAGTATAGGTGGTACCTTGCTTAATTGTAGTAACTGTGAGAGGGATCTTGGAGTCCTAGTGGACAATCACTTAAATATGAGCCAGCAGTGTGCTGCAGCTGCCAAACAAGCCAACACAATGCTAGGCTGCACTAACAGAGGGATAGAATCAAGATCAGGTGAAGTGTTAATACCACTTTACAATGCCTTCGTAAGGCCACACTTGGAATATTGCATCCAGTTTTGGTCACCACAATGTAAAAAAGATGTTGAGACTCTAGAAAGAGTACAGAAAAGAGCAGCAAAGATGATTAGGGGGCTGGAGGCTAAAACATATAAGGAATGGCTGCTGGAATTGGGTATGTCTAGTTTAATGAAAAGAAGGGCGAGGTGTGACATGATAGCAGTGTTCCAATATCTCAGGGGTTGCCACAAAGAAGAGGGAACCAAGCTATTCTCCAAAACACCTGAAAGCAGGACAAGAAGCAACGGATGGGATGGAAACTAGTCAAGGAGAGAAGCAACCTAGAACTAAGGAGAAACTTCCTGACAGTTAGAACAATTAATCAGTGGAACAACCTGCCTCCAGAAGTTGTGAATGCTCCAACACTGGAAGTTTTTAAAAAGAGACTGGACAGCCATTTGTCTGAAATGATATAGGGCTTCCTGCCTGAGCAGGGTGTTAGACTAGATGATCTCCAAGGTCCCTTCCAACAACATCATCATCATTGTTGTTGTTGTTGTTGTTGTTATCCTGAGAGCAAAACAAGTAATGGATGAAAGATTATCAAAGAGAGATCCAAACTAGAAGTAAGGAGACATTTCCTGATAGTGAGAACAATTAATTAGTGGAACAGTTTACCTACAGACGTTGTGGGTGCTCTATCACTGGAGGTTTTCAAGAAAACACTGGACAGCCATTTGTCTGGAATGGTACAAGGTCTCCTGCTTGAGCAGGGATTGTACTAGAAAATCTCCAAGATTCCTTCCAATCCTGTTATTCTATGTTATATGTTCTAACGTGGTACAGTGGTTAAGTCACTATGGCACACAAACTCTGCTCACAGCCTAGAGTTTTATCCTGATGGGACTCAAGGTTAACTCAGCCATCCACCCTGACAAAGTCAGTAAATTGAGGAGCCAAATTGTTGGAGGCAATATGCAAATAATATTGATATTGTAAACCACCCACAGAGTGCTATAAAGCACAATTGGGCGGTACATAAGTCTAAATTGCTACTGCTATTGCTAATTTTGTACGTTAACGTTTTAAAAACTAAGATTGAAAAAGCACCCAAAAACTTTAACTTATTTCAGATAATAAATAATATATGACAAAAAAATTAGTTTGTCTACAATAGCAATAAGTCGATTATTAACAGAAAAGTATTATTTGTTATATATCTGTAGCCAGAAGGCATTCCACCTATTAATATAATGAATAATTAAAATACAGTTAAAAGTAAGAAATCAAAATTCAACACTAGCCTCAAAGCCAGCAATAAAATAATTCAGGCTTTTTAGTTTAAAACAAACAGGAAACCAATTGTTATTTGCCAAAGTAATCTAATTAAAATTCCGCGAAGGTCCATGCATTTTGTTTGCAAAGAAATTTATTTAATGTTACTTATATTAAAATCATTCTGTTTTTCTAATTCATATACATCATGAAAAGTATGGCTTCATTTGCTCCTAGGATTTTATTTTCATTTTTTGGCAAGAATCAACCAGACAATCAGAATGCTTATTACTGCTGGATGGAATGCCCTATGGCTACATATAAATAAAGATTGGGAATCCAAACTGGCTCTCAAGAGAATGTTCAAACTATCACACCATTGCACTCATTTCACATGTTAGTAAAGTTATGCTTAAAATCCTACAAGCTAGATTCCAGCAGTATGTGGAACGAGAACTACCAGAAGTACAGGCAGGATTTCAAAGAGGCAGAGAAACTAGAGATCAAATGGCCAACATACGCTGGATCATGGAAAAAGTTAGGGAGTTCCAGAAAAACATCTACTTCTGCTTCATTGACTATGCTAAAGCATTTGATTGTGTGGATCACAACAAACTGTGGCAAGTTCTTAAAGAAATGGGAGTACCAGACCATCTTATTTGTCTCTTTAGAAACCTATTTGCGGGTCAAGAAGCAACAGTGAGAACTGGACACGGAACCACCGATTGGTTCAAAATTGGGAAAGGAGTCCGGCAAGGCTGTATACTGTCGCCCTGCCTGTTTAACGTATATGCAGAGCACATCATGAGAAAGGCAGGGCTAGATGAATCAAAAGTTGGAATTAAGACTGCCAGAAGAAATATCAACAACCTAAGATAGGCAGATGACACCATTCTAATGGCAGAAAGTGAAGAAGAACTAAAGAGCCTCTTGTTGCGGGTGAAGAAGGAGAGTGCAAAAGTTGGGTCGAAACTTAACATTAAGAAAACCAAGATCATGGCATCCAGCCCTCTCAATTCCTGGCAAATAGATGGGGAAGAAATGTAGGTAGTGACAGATTTTATTTTCCTGGGCTCCAAGATCACTGCAGACGGGGAATGCAGCCAAGAAATTAAAGACGCTTACTCCTGGGGAGGAAAGCTATGGCAAATCTAGACTGCACACTAAAAAGCAGACACATCATCCTGCCAAGAGAAGTGCATATCAAGGCTAGGGTCTTCCCAGTTGCAGTGTATGGCTGTGACCATAAGAAAGGTTGAGCCTCAAAGAATTGAGGCCTTTGAACTATGGTGCTGGAGAAGACTCCTCCGAGTCCCTTGGACTGCAAGGCGATCAAACCGGTCAATCCTAGAGGAGATCGACCCTGACTGCTCTTTAGAAGGTCAGATCCTGAAGCTGAAACTCAAATACTTTGGCCACCTAATGAGAAGGAAGGACTCACTGGAGAAGAGCCTAATGCTGGGAAAGGTTGAAGGCAAGAGAAAAAGGGGACGACAGAGAATGAGGTGGCTGGATGGAGTCACTGAAGCAGTAGGCGTGAGCCTGAATGGACTCCATAAGATGGTAGTGGACAGGAAGGCCTGGAGGAACGTTGTCCATGGGGTCGCGATGGGTCGGACACGACTTCACAACAAACAACAACAACTGAAAAAATACACATTTTGGCTAGTTCCTTGCAATCTTTTAATCAATTAGTAACCAAACTTACCTGTTCATTTTCCTGGGCCTTTTGTTGCTTCAATAGTTTTTCTTTCCCCTTTTCAGCCTTCAGTGATGCTGCAGACAGTGTTTTTACAGACATAAAATCTAAAGTCATCCATTCATCCCTCTGTAAAAAAAGAAACACCTCTTTTTCTTATTAAAAGAGATCCAAATTCAGGAACAGATTATTTTGAGATAAGTAACAGAAAAAATGAATTACAGGCTGTGGAATAAGGAAAGTTGATAGGTATTTTGAAGAAATTTTAAGAAATTCATAAGCCTAGCCCATCCATCATTTTTTAAAATCCCATACATATGTTTAAAAGAATGCACTTTAACTAATGACAATAGATCGTGTTAGAATAGGAATATATGCAAATGTATATGAAAATTGGGAAATTATTTTTCTGTTAGGAGTCTCATATTTTGACAATTTTACAAGATGCTGGTGGTACACAATGTGTACCATTTCATTTATCTGTTTTATTCAATCAGGCATCATAGGTCAGGTGCATTATATACTTCTTACAACAGTTAAGTCCTCAAGCTGTCAAAATGTCACATAAACCATTAAGCTTAATTCAATAAATGTACACATGTGTTTGTGGCCCAGTTTGGATACTCTGAATAGGATTTGCATGTCATGGGCAATGTTGAAAGCCTTTCAAGAAAAACAATTTTTCCAGAACCACAGGATATAAAAATAATATGAACTGGGGATCTGCCATACAAAATAAACAGAGAACATATTCATGACCCAGTGGAAGAGAATAATTAACAGATCTGCTCCCTTTATTATAATTAATAATTCCCATTCCCCAAAGTATTAAAATAATTGGCATCTGCAACCCACAATAAACATTAAAGCATTATAATATCAGCAATTCATGCAATGCTTTGAAATGAACTCAACCTATTTACATTTTTGGCCAAGCAATACATGTACACTTGCCTTCGGTAATCCTGCAAGGGCAGTCAAGCACACAGGACTCAGCACTGACCCAGCAACTGTGAAAAATATTTCTTTTACAGGAAAAGAGTCACCCTTAAATTTTCCCAAAAGCCCTGTAGAAATGTTTTGTGAATGGTACTTTTTAAAGGGATAAGCTAATAAAGAAATGGTTGATAAGCATATTAATGTAGGCTTACATTAAATGATTTTACTGAAATTTTAAAATGTGTTACTAACCCCAAATAATTGTTGAAAAGGAGCCAGAAATAATATGTAGTTTTTAAAAATCTGCCTCTACACTGAATTGTTGAAGGTTTTCCCAAATGCTTCTGCCACTGCGGAAGAAGCTCAAATGGTACAATCCTCATCCTCACAGCACTTGCCCTGTTGTTTAATGTAAAAGGTTTGCTGTTTGCCCTTTTCAAGA
The DNA here is from genome assembly GCF_964194415.1 of Vipera berus. NCBI lineage: Eukaryota > Metazoa > Chordata > Lepidosauria > Squamata > Viperidae > Vipera > Vipera berus. Next base: position 19,113,266 of record NC_138206.1, read on the forward strand.
CTGAAAAGAATTTTTGCATAATGCTATCCTCATACCCCCAGAGATTAATGTGGTTTTATTGCACATTTCAGATTTAACTGTTTTACTTTCTTTAGGAAAACATTTACTAACAGATGATCTCTCTCTCTCTCTCTCTCTCTCTCTCTCTCTCTCTCTCTGTGTGTGTGTGTGTGTGCGTGTGTGTGTGTGTAGAGAGAGAGAGAGAGAGAATGCATGTTGAAAAGTTTTAAAAAGTTCATTAGGTTCATCTTGATTTCTGTTAGCATTAACAGTGGGATAGGGAAAATCATATCTACGCTCTAAAAAAAAGGAATCACTGTGATAAAATCAGAGAATATTATCTGCTTCCTATTTCCTATATTTAAAAAACAACTAACTCATTCCAAACTTTGGTGAAACACTTGCTTTTCTTCATATAATAGTTTTCTTGTCATTTCTATCCAGACACTATCACATATACTTTCCACAATTTTTATCATCAGCAGCAGTCAAGAAACAAAACAAAACATTTTATTAATTACAAGAAATACAGGTAACCATCAGGTTCCAGTAACAATTGGGATGATGATTCAATTATACAGAGCTATGTCATGTGACTGCATTGCTTAGTGATGGCTATCCTAGCAGTCCTGATTGCCATTGTAATCCCAGGACTACACAAAGAGGCAAAAGTCCAAATAAGGACTACATGATGCCCCAACGAGGTGTGTAGATGGATTCAGTTACAATGGCAATTCATGTAGCATTGGAAGACAGGATCAAGTTAGGAGCATATCATCATGGAGAAAATGTATCTATATGGTCACTCTGATGGCACACAATTAATCTTTACCATCTAGGATCTGGGACTGCATGTAGTCAGAACTAGAAAAATCAAGGATGGAATTTTGTTTTATTGTGTTTTTAATTGGACTATTTATGGGATAATTTGATTTAATACCTTTTAATGTTTGTATTTTGTGTTTTTATCGTTGTTAGCCGCCCTGAGTCCTTTGGGAGATAGGGCGGCATACAAATCCCATAAATAAATAAATAAATTTCCTGGTGTTTCCTGCAGCACTTTTTTTTCCTCCAGAATACTGTGAACCACTTTCTACTTAGAAATTAGAACCTAGTAGTTGATGGAAATCTATCAACTATCCTTAGAACACTAGGATCTGCATTGTAGGTTTAAAAAAAATCACCACCCCAGGGGAAGTCTGAAACTTTCTGTCCCTGGACTGGTAATTTTTGTTTGCAATCATGCTGAACTTTCAACCACAATTGTGGAGGAAAAAAACCCAGAAATAATTGCCTGTGTCTTATTGATTTGTTTATTTTAATCAATTTATATGATCATCACTTGATCACAATGGCAACAAGCTAACATAAAGTTAAAAGCACAACTACAATCAATGGTAATACATATACATAGTGGCAACCAAGTGCAGAGGAATATATCAGTATCACAGCTGAAATTAACCTATCAACATCTGTACTCAGGAAAAGAGCCACGTTTTTAAAGCTTTCCAAAATCTCCGAAGGGATGGAGCCCACTGAATCTCGAGGCATGATCACACAAAAGTTGAATGATAAATCTTAAAATAGGATTAACGTTACTTAAAAAAAATCTTCCCAATCCAAGGAAAATCAAGAAATCCTGACCCTGCAACGTATGACATTTCCCTATTGATTCTAGACCTCTTTCCTCAAATGTTAAGCACAGTTCCCATCTACAAAAAGGTTGTTCCTAGATTAGGGGTGTCAAACTGCCGGCCCGCAGGCCGGACACGTCATCTGGAAGCCGCGCCCACCCCACTGCCGGCAATGGCAAAACCGTCCCGATACGTTGCGCGACGTCACATGACGTTGTGAGTTTGACATGTCTGTCCTAGATGCTTACCTGAATTGTAGGATTTTCTTCTGTTTCTTCTTTAGGTTGTTCTTCCTTCTTTAGCTTCCAAGATTGGTCAGTGCTAGAAGACTGTGCAACAGGCGCTTCTACCCAGTCTTCTGAAGAACCCTAAGAACATATTTTCAAAGAATCAAAGGTGTTTTAGAGGGTTGTAGAGGCCTTTAAAGCTCAATGAAACAATGTAAAAGTCATTTTAAAAACTATTTTCTTTTCTATACGAATAAGAGAGTGATCTTAGCTATCTAGAATGAGAGAATAAAGGGACTATTATAACATTCTAATAGTCTTATTGGCGACTGAAATTCTTTAAATGTATTTATAAGACTTGGCAATCAGATAAAAAATAAGTACAGCTGATATTTATTACAGTCACTTTTCGCCATTGAAAATAGGCTACCAATTTGTTCACCTGGGTCCTATTATTAACAACACAGCGCTACATAAAAGGACAGGTTGTAAACTCTCCAAAGACTTTTCAAAGAAATTACTTTTGCAGTCTTCCTGTTATAAATGACCACTTAAAATGCTAAAATAAAGCCAACACATTTTCACAGCTGGAACTCATGATTGACAGAACTTGTGGGAATGATGAGAAGAATCAACAATATAGCCTATGCATAATAACACAATTACAAGAAAAACCCAAACAAAATGCAGACAACTGTGTTGTTAACATTTGCTTCAAGTGAAATAATCGACCTTGATCATAGGCAGATCTATAGTTTAAGAAAAAGTATGCAGCCACCAGATATAAAACACTGCTTTGTATCAGACCGACTAATCCAGACATGTCAAACACAAGGCCCGGGGGCCAGATCCGGCCCGCAAAGTGGTTTCATGTGGCCCGCGAAGCCATCCTGGAAACAGTGAGGGAATGGCTCCCACTGCCTTGGCCCTGGCCCAGAGACCCTCCTTCTGCCAGAGACCCTCAGATCTGTCCCACTCCTGCCCAGGCCCCCATAGGCACCCTTGATGTGAACGATATAGAGCTGGCCACACCCACCCAGTAGGCCATACGCACTCTAGCCACGCCTATGCAGTAGGCCACACCCACCCTGGCCACATCCACCCAGCCCCCTGAGGGCAACTGCAATGCTGATGCGGCCCTCAATGAAATTGAGTTTGACACCCCTGGACTGAGCATCAGGGATTTGAAATCCAATACTATCCGGAGGTTACTATATTATAGAAGGCTGAGAGACTTTCTACCATTGGAGAATCTTAAGCTAAATCTACCATTGGAGAATCTTAAGCTAAAATTGTGCATAGCATATCTAGTAATAATATAGAATAGAGTCCAAATAACATTGCTGTCAAGTATTACAATGAACAGCATCAGTAGAAGCTATAACGAGACAAACAAGTACATATTTGTTGTGACTCAGGGCCAGCCTGTGGGCCCGGCTGCCGGCTCGGATGTATCGGATGACTCAGATGAGGGGGAGGAGGAGGGTGTGGGAGACGAACCGGCTGATGATGGCTTGCAGGCTTGGCAGAGCTCCCAGCCGGGGCCCTCTTCTCAGCTGCGTGAGCCCGATAGTGCGGAGGATGATGACCCACAGCTGGCCCTGTTCAAGGACGCCCGACGCAGGAGGCAGTCGAGCAGGAACAAACAAAGAAAGGCTGTGGGACTCCTCGGGAGGAGGCACAGGGAGACCACGCCCTGAACTCTAAATAAAAGGAGTGTTTGGGGAGGGGCTGGTTGCTGAAAGCAACCCTTCCGCTTGAGGATTCAAGTTCTTGTGTTTCTTGTTCTGTTGTTTTGCTTGTGAATTAAACTTGGCAGACGCTTTGCAGCCTCAGACGCTCTCCAGTCTCTACTGCTTGAACAGGGGTTTGCCTTATTACAAGGCCGGTAGTTGGCTGGTTCAGAACAATATTTAACTTTTCAAGCTTGCCAATATTGTGTATGCTGTGTCTAATGATGCATTATTAGCCATGCTGCATGTATATAGCACTATGAGAAAAGACCCAATAACTGAAATCTGGCTCTTTCTACAATGTGTGCTTTCTATTTCTTCCATATTACATCAGATGTATGCTTCAAAATGAATGTTCATTTCACTATCTGTTCAGCCTACTTTCTTAACAGAGGTGGAATTCCTAATGATCTATTTTGCATTTTGGATTTTAAAACTTACCGAGCTAGTATCAGATAAATCATCTTTTTTTTCTCTTTTAGTTGTTTTCTTCTTTTCTCTTTTATGTTTTTTTGAATGCTTCTTCTTCTTCTTTGTAACAGAATGTTCCTACAAAAAGCAACATTTGTATCAATCCGACAAGCCACATACCTAGAATGAGGAAATTACACGGTATTTTATCATTTTTAAATCACCGCCCTGCTAAAAACATCCCAGGATGCTTTGCTTAATGATTTCTTTTATTACATATCACACTCAAAGCTTCTTTATAGAAAGATACTTAGCACGCGTTAGAAACATACATATAAAAGATGTATTCTACAATAACAAATTTGATTTTACAAAACTACAATTATTATTGTTGCCAACCAAGTGAATTTTTATTTGACTAAGTATCATGTCTCTTCTTCGTTTGACATCACCATCGTTGATTCAGTGTACTGACCAATGGCCAAAGAGATACCACGAGCTCTATTACTGTAGATACCTTTTCTGTACATGAAACTAAGTGATAATCTGATTTGGCTGAGTATTGATTTACCCCATATTTTATACTCCATCACTGTGTTATATGCTCCCAACACCAGGAGACATAAAGTACCCAGGCTGATGCATCTGGACCAACTGTACTTTCCAAATACTCTTTATGGGTAGCCCCAAGTAGGCCTCATTGCAGTAGTCCAACTGGGTGGTGAGAAGAACATGAATTACAGTAACAAGGTTCTCTTCTCCCAGGTAGACCAAATGAAGCTGGGAATAGGGCCCGCTAGCCATGATTTCTACCTGCTGATCCAGGATGTTCCCAAAGTTCCCCTAGTCTCTGAAAGATAATTCTTGCCTATTAAGGAGTAACTTTGGTGGCATCTGCTCCTATACCTGTTTCAGCCTCTAAGCATCAGGAAAGGATGCCCAAACCATCTCCTTCATGACTCAACATAACATATCCAACTGGGTATCTTCAGCATATTAATGATATTAAACGCTGAACTATCAAGCAACCTCTCCAGACAGTTTACCAGTTTAGGCTCCCATTAGGAACCAGATTATGTAGTGCAGCGGCTCGCAACCTTTTTCTATACCCCGCACTCCTAGAACGTTTCTGATATATTCTCGCACCCCTTACAAAAGTTTGAAATAACGGCAACAAATTATGCATATACACTATAATTGGAATATCATCTCGCACCCCCAGGGAACCTGATGCAATGGTTAAAGCATCAAGCTAGAAACTGGAAGAGCGTGAGCTCTAGTTCCACCCTAAGCACAAAGCCATTTGGCTCATCTTGGGCCAGTCCCTCCCTCTCAGCCCTAGGAAGCAAGCAATGGCAAGCCATTTCTGAAATCTTGCTAAGAAAACTGCAGGGACTTGTCCAGGCAGTCACCAAGACAGCACCAGAAAAAAAACCTCTACATTCCGATGAACAGTTAGAATTTTATACTATGCAGCCAGTGACAAACTTCACTATATTTAGACATGACATCTGCTGCAGTATTGAATTTTGCGTATTTTTTCTGTTCTGCTCATTCTGCCCCATTTTAACTACTACACCAGATTTGTGCCATTGTAAAATATGTATTGTTATCACCCATACCATTATGATGGGATGAAAAGCTCCCGTCACACCCTTTGTAACTATAACCGATTATGCCCTATGTTATTTGAACTTCAGCTCTATTACTGTATATTAATGTTTGTTTAAGTAAAGTGTCATCTTCAGAACCAGTTATTTGGGAGATGAGGGGATTATATGTTCTCCTGAAGAGCAAATCAAGTACATCAAGAAATGCAGTGGGAAGGAGGTAATAATTGCTTGATAATGACCTTAGATAAAAGGAGAGGTCAAATAATTTCGCTTTGGCAAAATGTATCTCATCCTATTTCTTCCACCTCTGCAGGGTCTGTCACTGCCAAATACAGAGTTGAACTGTATGTTCTTATTATCAAGATTACTTTGGTCAAGTTGCTCCTGGCTGCAAATGTGCACTAGAACTAGGAATCACAACCATGAGTTATCTGGAGCCCTAGGGCAGGGCTTTTCAACTTTTTCACCCATTGTACCACTTTTAGGATATGGCAACATCTGAGTACCACCAGTCGCCTAGCAAGGTGTCAAAAACTAGATGACCAAAAAAAAAAAAAAAGGAAAAAAGTGATGAAGTACAGGTAATCCTCGACTTATAACACTTCGCTTAATGACTGTTTGAAGTTACAATGGCACTGAAAAAAATGCCCCCCAAGCCACAGCCATGCAAGATGCCTGCCTGCCCACCCGGCGGCGCTCTTCCTCCTGTCCAAGGTTTTCATTGTTGTGAGCATTTCTGTTGAAGATTGGCAGCAGGGGTGGGGGTGGGGGGGTGTTTGGTTTTTATTCCCCCCATCTGCTGGGTGGTTGCAGCAGGTTTGGGTCACTTCACATGACCCTGGGACACTGTGACCGTCATAAATATGAATCAGTTGCCAAGCATCTGAATGTAAATCACAAGACCCTCAAGATGCTGCAACATTCCAGCTGATCGGCACTTCTTCTGGGCTCAGCAGAAGTGCCAGGATCAGCACCGAGCTCCAGATGGAGCCTGGTGCTGATCCTGGCGCTTCCGCTGAGCCCTGACAGCCCTGCAGCTCCAGCTGTCTCTCGCTCAGGCTTGTGTGGTGCTACCACCGGTTCAGCTCATTCCCCTCCCCCGCTACCACTTTTCTAGGATGGTCGCGTACCACCTGCCAGGTGCCAATGTACCACAGGTGGTACCCGTACCAGTGGTTGAAAAGCCCTGCCCTTTCACTACCTGCAACAGGTTTTCTTTCGGGAAACCCTTCATTCCCTGCTCAGGACCCTTCAGCTGCATTTCTCCATTTTTCATTCCTTATTAGCACCAGCAGCCAGTGAATTGGGAAATGTTATGTAGCAATTTGAGACAATTATATAACATTTAGCTTAACACAGAAGGATTTGTGATAAAGACAAGGCATAAAGATAGTTTTCTACTCTTCTTTTTCAGATGAGTACTTATGAGAATTTTTCTTTATTACAGTGGCACTGTTCATTCTTTCCTCCACTACCCCTCTAGCTTCTCCCACTTTCTGCCTCTGAATGTATCTCTAGTTTTAGAGAATGACATTGAATAATTTATAGAGAGCTCTCTTTATACTATTTCCCCGTTCTCATTCTTTACCTTCCATTCTTTTTGTTGTCTGATATGGAAGGATTGATGAACTTGTTTTTTTTTTTTAAAAAAACCTCTGGATTCTTTTAAGTATGCTTGCAAAAAAGCAAGCACGGATTTTCCTCATTACTAGCTGTGGTGGCAATGCAGAAGACCACTATTTTGAGGAGTTTACTGACGTATTGATTTTTTTCCTTCATATTAAGGAAAGTCTAGCAGTTTAGAGCTCATTCTGAGCTAGCCTGCTTGTTTTTCACTCTTGCTTGCTGAATAAAAGGGAAGGGGGAAATCTTCATATAGTTTCAAAGCTGCAAAAGTCTCAGTCATTCAAGTCCCCTTCCAGAAGTCATGTGCCAGTCAGTCAAGGTCAAGTCTTGCAGTTTCCTGACCACAGCAGGGTGATGAAACGGGTTTTGAAGACTTTTTTTGGCGGCAGGGGGGAAGGGTTGCATTGTGTGGAGCTTCTATAATGACAGCATAAATGCCCCAAGGGAGGCCATTTTCTATACTACCTAATGCTAGGTACTATAGAAAATGGCCTCCCTTGGGGCAGCATTTGTGCTATCATTAATAAGGTGCTCCTGGCAGCTTATAAGTGGCAATTGGTTCTTTTAGATCCAAAGACAACGCCTCTCCTGCTTCTCCTGCCTCAGCGAAAGGCAGTCACTCAAAAAACCTGACCCACCCCATATATGGCTTTATAGGCCATTACCAGCACCTTGAATTGAAACTAGAAGCAAAGTAGCAATCAATGCTGCTCACAGAGCAGTTATAACATGTGCTGATCGAAGAACCCACATAATTGCCCACACCACTGCATTTTGAACCAGTTATAGATTCCAGATGCTCTTCAAGCCCAACCCCTCATAGTATTTTAACATTACAGTATAGCATTGCAGTAATCCATTCTGGAAGTGATCAGGCCACAAGTGACTGAAAGTGAATTCTCCTGATGCAGGAATGGAAACAACTGGAAATACAATCTGAAACTGTAGCCACAACTGCCACTCCTAGCCACTACTTGATTCATGTTCATAGGAACCTGGGCTCCCTAGCAGAGGAGATGCTATTGGTGTATGTCTTGGTTGTTCCATGTCTACATTATTTTAATAGTTTCTAATTTTCTCTCCTTCCTCTGAACTTATTCCAGAACAGTTTACCTTGGCTATTCCAATCTTTTCAATCTTATTCTCATATGTCAGTATAGCGCAGGGCTCTTCACTGGATCTTAACTGGTATGTGTATTTAAGAGAGATTGATCACAAATTTCCCAATATCCACCTATACTTTTGTTCATTTTTTTACATTCCTCTAATTCTCACTCTTCTTTCTCACTCCTAGGTGACTATGAGTGCCAGGCCTTTGCCAGTCATTCTTCTTCCTTTCATCTCTACAGAAAATTGGTAACTTTTAAAAAGGGTTTTAAAATATTTTTAATTTAATTAATGATTTAGAGGAGGGGGGTCTAATAGATGACTGTTGCAGATTAATACCTTTGGTAAATCATTAGGTACATATCCTCTGCAAAATCCCCAGCTCATTGTTTCAATTGGACTGTGTTGATCTTTTAGTGCTAATATTTGCTTACTAATCTTATTTGGATTATTTGTAATTATTGGTGGCAAGAGGTATTTTGTACACCTTCATAACATGTAATAATTATATTGTCATTATCTATGCTGAACATCAGTTCAACATTTCACAATTTATTTATTCCGTTTGCTTTTATGTTCCAGAATTTGTTTTTAAATTCATTCAAATTTCTTTTCAAAAACTATTTATTTTTTGCTAACCTAGCAGAAAATTGGTATCCTGGGACTTTGACTGAATTTGGCTTGTACTGCCTATTATCACATTTTGAAGCACTTGCCCCATTTTGCTTTTTCTATAAATTCATTAAGTTAAAACCTGAAATTTTACAGAGCATGTATTTAAACTACTTAACAGCCGGTTCTCTTAGATTCTTAAGTCTTACCTCAGAGGATTTTTTTTCCCTGATGGCAGAAAGATGATAAATGAAAAGCATTTTGATGATGGTACTAGCAATGCAGTCATTTCCTCATCATGTAATTTTGCATCTCTTTTTAATTGAATTAAGCAATATTTTGATATTATTTTAAAATGGCTGTTACCTGTTCAGCATAACTAGAATGGAAACAAGTGGGCAAAACTTTTGCTTATTCACAAATTAAAAATGATTGCAACAGCAATATCAGCAGTCTTTTAAAGCATGGCTTTCCCACAGCCATTAATATATTGCCCATTGCAGGTCTTACCTTTTTCATTTCTTCTAAACGCTCGTTCACATCAGTCAGCATCCAAGTATCTTCCCCACGCAATCGCTTCAGTTCCTTGCGTCTTTCATCTTTTTCATAATTAGCTTTTGCCTAAAGTGGAAAAAGGGACACGGATAATGCAGCAAATTGCAAATATGTATATAAAGTAATACTTAGCTCTTCAGTGAAATGCTCAATTTGGAATAAATCAGTGATGCTTCATTATATCTCAGAGATACTTGATTACACCAAATCAATGAAGCATAAGACTAGCTGGAGAGTTTTAAAAGAAAAAGAATTATTGTGAGCTTAATTTTGCTACTAAAAGCTGTTATAAGATCTAGAAAGTATAATACGCCTATGAATGCTTAAGGGGGAAAAAATTGAATTCCAAAACCTAAAGTAAATCATCCCATTTATCAAAGAATATTTTACTGAAATCTAAATCTTCACAAAGACTTACTCAAATATTGCATTATACTCAAACACACATACACACAAATATAACTGTGGAATTGCACTGCTTGGAATCCTAGACTGGCACATTTTTTTCCTTTTTCCTGTCTATTTATCTAATTATATGCATCCCTCCTAAATGATCTGCTATTGTTATTGTTTCCCATACCCATTGGGAACAATGTAATGACAATATCTTTACTACACTGTTCCAATTGCTTTAGCCTCACTAAAATATTTACGTTACCTAGATATGGCTTACCTAGTTTAAAATATGCTATTAGAATTTTTATTTTAGAATTTTTCCAAATGGATCTGTTTTATTCTCACTTTAAAATAATTTAATTATTTTTGCATAATGCAAAACACATGAAATGGATACTTCTCAAAGCCTTATCCATGTGCAGATATGTGCGTTGAAAAAAACCCAGTTTTATACATATCACGATATCAAGGTTTAGGACTAGAATAAATGCTACCCAAATATAGTTGTTCAAACAAACAGCTCTGGGCTACTGTCTTCTCTCCCCTCCCATAAAGCTAATTAGTAATAAAAAAAAGTATGGAGCCAGTTTAGTGTAGTATAGATTATTTGAAGTATCTTTATATCACAGGCAATGCCTTTACGTTCTACTGTTCCAGGCACATGAGGAATGTTTAATAAGATGCTCAAATATAAATATATTCACATATCAATAAGAACATTCAGAAGGAAGATATCCTGCTTCTTAAAATCTCATGCCCACACGCCAAGGGGCCAGTTTTCACTGAGTCAACAAATATAAACTCTTGAATTATCATTTTCAAAACTGCAACTTCAGCGTTCATTAACAGAAGGCTGTCCAGCACCAAGCCCACCTCTTACTAAAAAGCCACAATGGATTAGCCCTTTTATTATAAATTAGCCATAGTTCACATTTACTAGTTAGGAATCTATATATTAGTAGATGTCAGATCATACATTTGACAGCTTGACAGAATTATGTATTTGGATTTAGCAGCAGATCTCTGGATGATCTGCTAAAGAGAAAATCAGGGGAAAGTGTCCATTTCCCAAAACATCTTGCGTACAGGGATCCATTTGTGCTGTTCAGTTCTGGCACTCGAATCAAATATCTGGATATGAGGTTCTTTATTCATAAATGCGTATCTCAAATACCTTATTTTGCATTCAAAGGGACACAAATGTACCACCGCTCTGCATTTATTAACAGAGCTACATCTTTTTCTATGATTGTGTGATCCTAAGAAAAGATGATATTCCCATGGTCCTTTCAACTCTGAAATGCCTTTTTGGGAGAAAATTCACAAGTATCTTATACACTAGGCTCAGCTGAATGGGTGTTAGTATAGAGTTCTGCAAACTTAAAAGTCTGCCCAAAACTTCTAAAATATAGGTAATGTCTTTCACCTGACACTGAATAGGAAATTATATGTACCCATATATGTACCCATTCTTTTAAATACACCAACTCTGTTTGCAAAAAATCTCTAGAAAGAAAGAAAATCTCCCATTTTATTTTCTTACAATATTCTAATTATTCATCCATGTATGTTTTAAAAATAACATTGTTAAATATCACAATGTAAATGAACAGGGAAATACTTTAAATAGAGCCTTCTTGAATAGCGATTTAAATTGACATCTTATAATTAAGTCCAAGTAAGTCATAAAGATACAGTTCAAAATATATTTCTTATGAAAGTGACCAATAAATCTATAAAGATATTAAAACAAACACAAAAGAGATATGGCAAAATAACATTTTTTTCCTTTTCTACACACAATAATGTTTTAATATCACTTCAAAGTAAAACACCTCATTTACCAAAGTACTATAATCAAATATGATAGAATCAATTCAATTGTGAATCACAAGTTTCAGGAGCATTCAAATATAATTGATTGATGGGAATTTCCATGGTGGAGACTTTTATAGGACATAAGGTTCACAACCTTTCTGAACACTTTCAGAAATTGCTCATTAATTACTTCTAAGCTAATTACAGACCTTTGGAATACAAGTTTGAAAATGCTGAGTAAATCTGCTTTCAATCTTGAACCAAAGAAAATGTATTCATAAACTTAAGAATTTAAAGAATCTGAAATAAACAGCAAAAAAACTAAATAAGATTTTGATCTTATAAAGTTATAAACAAACTAGGGATCCAGCTAGAATTGGAATATTGAATTTTTTGTACATTTTGGAATGATAAAGTACAAACAACTTCTTATGAAAAATATATTGCTTTGGTTTTACAAGACAAAAGGAAGACAAGCAATTTCATGATTTCAAAATCTGGATACTAGAGGGAATTAAGTTTTTTCATCACAAGCATTTAAAAAGTTGCAAAACATTCCAACAATAAAAAAAAAACTGAAGGAGAATTTTGAAGAATGGGAATCAGAAAATAGGCACGGTATCAACAATGTCAGTAATGCTGTCTTATGTCCAAAAGATGTTATTGAACAAATAGCAGATGTACAACACATTTTATCTAACAAGATAAAATGGTATGAAAAGTGGGTTTACAACTGACAAGACAGTGACTTACAAAAAGATGTTTCACTTAATCTATAAAATAAACTGGATAAGGTTTTAAATTTTAAAAAGAAAATACAAATGATAAACCAAGAGAGTGACCTGAATATTTTTTGCTATGGAATTTTTCTATCGGATTGTTAAAGCTTTGGAGAATTCTGACAAAGTGATAAAGAAAAAATGAAGAGAAATCAAGGCCTGTGACAATATTGGAATGAACTACATATTAAGTTTATTAGCAGTAAAATAAATATAAAGTTGGTTTATTTGATCAAAGTAAAAACAAGGTATGTTAATTCTGGCAACCCTTTTGGACCTTCTAACCCCCCAACTGAAAATATGTTTTATAGATTTGAGTCTTCGGAGATGGGCGGGATATAAATGCAATTAAAATAAATAAAATAAAATAAAATATGGGATGAAGAGATAAACATTTGTACCCTTAGAAGAGGTGAAGAGTTATTAAATCTGTTTATACATGATAAAAGTTGGAAGTCACTTTATGTATTTCTTTTTTTCTTTATTATATTCTTACTTTTTCTTTTCTTTTTGTTACACTTTATATTCCTTTCTATTCTCTTTTTTTGTCTTAAACCACAAAGTTTAGTTTGTATTAGATTTTACTATTATAATCAAACTCCTTAATAAAAATTACATACACACATACATATATATAAAATCAATAAATCAATGACATAACTTTCTAGAAAATAAATATAAAATATAAAAAAATCTAAATGAAATAATTATTAAGTTATGCCATAGAAGGGATGACAGCTCCACAGATGCGCCTCTAACATCCCCTCAAGCACCACTACGTTTTTCAAAAAATATCCCAGAATTTGCAGTTCTCCTAAACTAGTTTCTATTTTGATGACTGTCACAAATCGGTGAGCAGAACATAAGTAAGCCTTGTCACTCTCCTTTTCACATATTTCAATACTACTCTTCATAAGGACAGAGACCCTGTTCTAAATAAATTTTCCATAATTCCCTCTGGCAGTCAGCACTGAGGGAATTTGTAAGTATAGTAACAAGACATCTTGTGCTGATTTAGCAATGTCCTTCAATGTTTGGCCCCATACACTCTTCCATTTATTGGATATGGTGGTTTCAACTTAAAAATTTAAACAGTTGTTGTTTTCTATCCTACCATAATAACCAAGCAGATAGGCATATATTTTATGTGATTGTAGGACTTTTTGCTGAAGATAGGCATCCTTTACTGAAATTGTGACATTCTGATGATACATGTCTCTATACATTATTCATAGAGTTTTCATTCCTGCCTAGCAACAGAGAATAATGAAACTCCAGATAATAAGACCTTGAAAAAGCTAACATCTGACATGCATAACTGCCTGTCTGCCATTTTGCACAAAGTAAATTCCCCCCCTGAAAAAGCCACACACACACCCCAAGTTCACAAACATTTGATTTCAGATACCATGATCTGCTCTCTTTTTAGCCATAATAGATATGTAAAATTAAGGGTAACAGAATTATGGATAAACAGTACTTAATTTCATTAGCTCCTACTTGCAGAATGACAAAAATGGGACAACACAAAACAAACACAAACTGATGACATACAATTCTTATTCTATTTCCATGCTTCAATGCTACCCAAATCATCCGATAAGTCTCTAAACCAAAACAGATTTAGGAATGAGCCATTTAACCCAGTTAAAACTACACAGTGAAATACCTAAGGCTGGAAGAATTATTGAATTTACAACAGTGAATAAACTTTCCTTATCTTTTTCAATAGACGCCAGGCTTAAAATTAACAAACAGGGCAAATGAATATATCCTATTACAATAACTACAACTATAAACATATTACATATAATAGGATTATGTTTTCTTAATAGCCTTGTTTTCATTTAATGCTATCTTGGGCAAATGAAATTCAATGCCTAATTTTAGATGTTGTTCACTTTTTCAGGAGCATAAATACTCGGCGTTCAAGGTTTGTACTCATTAATTTGTGAATACATATTTGAATTGCATAAGAAGATACACAAACACACAGGGCACAGAACCACCCTGAGTAGGAAGTGAATTATTTTAGAGTTTTGCTGTGAATCTATGTAACTTATTAATTGTTAAAAAGCTAGTAAACCATGAAGAACATACTTTTATTATTATTTACACATACATAATATTAACATCTACTTAATATTAACTTTAAAATATTAGCTAAAATTGGTATGGACCTTTTCATACAAGACTTGCTTGATGATAAATGGTAATAGTTCATGAAACAACTGCATCTATACAGTTCTGAACTACTCAGAGTTTATCCACCCAACATTACTCTTTCCCCAGGATTTGGTTCATGTTTTCAGAGAAAAGAAACTCCAATATTTCATTGGCTATATGGAAACAACCAGACTAGAGTAAAACATTTTCATTTTCCTTTCCTAAGTAAGCTTCAAGAACAAATTTATCAGGCAATGCCAGCAATTATTTCGAGGTTACATCTGGACTGATTTAGGGTTAATTTGAGATGATTCCATCATTTCTGGTTCATGTTGGATAATTGCTTCTTGATTCCAAAGCATAGTAAATATATGACTATTGATTGAAACACAAGTAATAAAGATTAACTCAACAAGATACAAATCCACCATAAGACAAAGATCAGCATTCTCCAAATGTGTGCTCTCTTCCCTCCAGCCAATATTTTAGAGTCACAACTGACATTATTCCCTATCAAGACATATTAATATTAATATTAAGACATCTGGAAATTCGAAGAATAGGGTAGCAGGTTGATAATTGGTATCTGAAGGATACCAGGCTGGAGAAAACTGGCATTTTAGAAGTGCATTTTATTTGTTTGTTTGTTTGAAATTTTTCTTTATTGACTCTCATTTAAGCAACTGTTAGAAAGCACCAATCACATTTTTAGCCACAGCACATCATTATATGGTTCTTTCTAATGAACCATCCATATCAAGCAGCCTTAGTATCTTTTTTTAAGTCAATTAATTTACTGCCATTGCTGAGAGCCTCTAACATCTCCAAGTCTAGTTCTGGTGATAGAACCTCAGTCTTCTAAGATATAGTAATAGTGTTGCCAATCCTATTAAGAATTATTTATTCATCCATATTATTCATTCCTGAGTACTGGAACAATATGTTTACATATATCTAGCATTATTGTACAAACATAAACAAAATTATTTAGAAACACAAGAATACTTGCTTACAATTATATGTTAGAATGGGATTACAAGAAATGTAGAGGAGTTCACTGTAGATTAGCACCTATGATATGGGTTAAGCCTCCAGCAAATGAAGCTAGATTCTTGGGACTTTGCAGACAAAATGTAACTTGTTTGACAAGAATACAGAAATGATTTCCCATTATTCTCTCTGTGAGTGTTTTTTGATCTTCCTATTCAATCTTACTGCCCTGGATCTTCTGCAGGGTTTCCTACTCAAGTTATGACCAGGTCATTTTATCAAAACTGGGGTGCTTAACAGCCCATCTACACTTACAATATTTCCCCACACCAACACTGGCCGTGCAAGATACTCTAAATAAATGTGGAGATGCCCCACACTTACTAGCACAGATGATGTTACTTAGTTGGATAATGAAACATTTGCAAGCAAACAATAAACGACAGAGAGCCAAGAACCTCACAGTTCAATTCTGGGCTACATATATTCTACCTGCTCTTATTCATTCTTTCACTTAACTGATCTCCAACGTATTTTGAAATTACTGTACTTCACTTTGACTGCTGCTAGTTTTAATTTCTCCTGCCTTACAGTGGTTTCTATTCTTTTTCAACAAACTGCATCCTTCAATCATTATACTCCTATATAATGTGACAGACCAAAATGGCAATTGGCTAAATCTAACTTACACGTGTTCTCTGGCTTTGTCTTTAATTGCTGTTCATATGATAAGATAAAAGGTTCAAACAACTGGTGCCCAAAAGGTTGGGGACCTCTGATCTAGTATATCCACAGATGACAAGACAACTTGAAACCAGGAGGACTGGGAGAAGATGTTTTCTCAAGGTAGCTCAACTGAATGTATGAATAAGTAGTGCTTTTTCACAGCCCAGATAGTTCCAATATGGAGCCTATCTTACATAAGTGTCCATTATTCCTATGAAATCATATTTCCATTTCTATAAAGATTCAAAATCATTTTACCTACTTACTGTATTCTGAATATGAGAGAAAAATGTAGGCTACAGACTTTACTAGCTATCATTTTTCCTGATTTTCATTATTAGCTTAGAAGGCCGCATTACTGTAATATTCTTGCTTTCTTTCACAACACATCCGTGTTTATCTGAGGTATTCGAAGTTTTTGCTTTATATAAATCTTTAATATTTCAGCCTTACAGTATTCTCGTCACACAAATGAAAATAGTTACTGGGGGGCCTTATCTAATCAAGCAGAATTCCAAGGTTCTCCCTGCAAAGTAACCATATTCCTGTATAATAAA
Source organism: Vipera berus (assembly GCF_964194415.1). Taxonomy (NCBI): domain Eukaryota; kingdom Metazoa; phylum Chordata; class Lepidosauria; order Squamata; family Viperidae; genus Vipera; species Vipera berus. Next base: position 19,130,216 of record NC_138206.1, read on the forward strand.
TTAAGTTTCAGGTTTTGTCATCACTGTTCAGTAAAGCTAAATTTTAAATAATGTTGATATGTAATGAGAAAGGTAGACTGTTTGGAAAACACACTGATACTTGAGAAAATAAAAGACAATAGGAAAAAAATGGTATCGGAAGACAAAACAGCTTAATAGTATTTCTGATATGAACCACTGTTCAGTCACTTCTGATTCTTTGTGATCAGATAACTGTTTACAAGGATTTTCTGTCCATAATTGTTTCAAGTTCTTATAATCTCAAGCTCATATCAGAAACACTATTAAGCTGTTTTGTCTTCCGATACCCTTTTTTTCTATTGTCTTTGATTCCCTCAAGTATCAGTGTGTTTTTCAAACCATCTTCATTACATATCATTATTTAAAATTTAGTTTTATTAATACATCCAGTGAACTGTCTAGTCTTCCCTCATATATTAAATTATTGATCCTTCAAGATATAATCAACAATTTTATTCAGTACCACAGTTCATTGACGTTATCACCTGCAAAGGGTAGGGTAGGGTCGGGTAGGGTAGGGTAGGGTAGGGTAGGATAGGATAGGATAGGATAGGATAGGATAGGATACTTTATTTTCACTTTAAATGTACACTAATCAGCATAAAAATGAAATTTCATTGCATTCAGCTCTCAAAAAATACCATTATGCATATACACACATACACACATATGACAGAGAGAAATATCACAGTCTAGTTCAAATGTAGACATCTACATGGCAAAAAAAAAGAATCCTGTTGAATCTACAAGACGGATGCCATAAGGAACAAAACTATTACAGAATGTAGTGGTTCTGCTATAAATACTTTGAAACCTCCTTCCAGAGGGGAGCAACAGAAACAGACTGTGAAGTGGATGTGTGGGGTCTCTAACAATGCTCTGAGCTCTAAGCACATAGCGCTTATAAGTAGTATCCTGAATAATGGGAAACGAGCTTCGTATAATCTTCTCAGCTAAACTTATCATTCTCTGTATGGACCTTCTCTCTGAGGCACTGCTACCACCAAACCGAAGAGTGATACAGTTTGTTAAAACATTCTCAATCCTGCCTCTGTAAAAGGTGGCCAGGACAGGAGAAAGATGTGTTTTCCTCATCCAACACAAGAAATACAAACGTAGGACTGCTAATTCTTTATCAACAATCTTAGTATAGTGGAAGTTCTGTGCAATTGATTCACAGAGATAATTATATGCATTAAAGAATGATACAGCAGCCTTCTCAGCTGTTAGCCTCTATGCTATGAAACATACTTTTCCCAGAGACATACTTGGCTCCATCCTTGCTTTCCACAAGATTCTAAAAAATAGATTTTTCCATCATATTTTTGGCCTGAGTTCATTGTCTGTAATCTTACTCTGGTTTAGAATCTTTATTTTTATACTATTTCATTGTCCTTATTTCTGCCTTTTGTGAACTGCCAGAATCCTTTGGGATTGGAGTGGTCTACATTAAATAAAACTACTACAATATTTTCACATCTCCCAAAGTAAGGACAGGAGCCATAAAATGACCCCAAAATGTTTCTAATTTGTAGAACTTTTCCCACACTATTGGTGGGAAACCAACACAAAAAAGGAATTTCTTTGCATAAATAGTAATATTTTGCCCAAAATGAGACAATTATACCCTTTGGCTGCCTGAATTAATTATTCCCAATTCCATGAATGCATTCTTCTTTTTAGTTTTTTACAGACCCTCAAACTAATTCTTGAGCTAAACAATATTTGTGGAATAATCCTAAAGTACATTTTCTTATAATATCCCATTTTTATTTTTAACTTGACACAGTTCTTGCAAACCAAGGTTGTAAAGTTTAAAACAGGTTCTGACTCCCCTAATTTTCAATCTTACCAAGAAACCTATAGCTTGTGAATAAATATGTTGCAGAAGTTTAATAAAGAAAGTTATAAATTCTGAATGCAATCATTTCTTTGGATCCTTTTCCACCTGAAGACTTGCAAATAACACATATCTACATGTACATCAAAAGACACTTCTTTCCCCTGACTCTAAGACCACCAAGGACCAAAAAACAAAATCATTTAGTGATTGATATTTCTTACCCAACCTTTTGTTCAAAAACTCAGGGCCTTATAATGCCCTCCTTCCACTTTCCTTCACAGCAATAACTCTGTAAGGTAGGTTGGGATAAGGCATATAATAACCATCTATGGCAGATGGTGGACTTATATCTAAGTCCCTTTGTTCCCTGTGCAAATTTCTCAGCCCATACTACTCTTTTGTCTTACATACAACTTAAAATGAATTATGAAATAAAAAGACTAGGAGAACAAAAAAGGTAAACATGATACTATGATAATCAATAAAGGAAAATATTTGTAGCTCAGGGTTGAAATGACAGGTCCTCAGTTCTCTCTGAGCTTGTTTTCTTGCAGATGTTTCATTACCCAAACTAGGTAACATCATCAGTACACTGAATAACAGAGTTGGAAAGGATCTTGGAGGTCTTCTAATCCAACCTTCTGCTCAAGCAGGAGACCCTTCTACAGCATTCCAGACAAGGGCTGTCCTTAAAAGCCTCTGAAGGCAAGCCATCCCACTGGTTAATTGTTTTCACTGTTAAGTAATTTCTCCATAGTTCTAGGTTGCTTCTCTCCTGGATTTGTTTCCATCCATTGCTTCCTATCCTGCCTTCAGGTGCTTTGGAGAATAGGTTGACTCTTCTTTGTGGCAGCCCCTCAAATCTTGGAGCCTAGTCCTTCTTTTCACTACACTAGACAAACCCAATTCCTGCAACCGTTCTTCGTATGTTTTAGCCTCCAGCCCCCTAATAATCTTTGTTGCTCTTTTCTACACTCTTTCAAGAGTCTCTACATGTTTTTTATAATATGGTGACCAAAACTGAATGCAGTATTCTAAGTGTGATCTTACCAAGGCTTTATAAAGCAATACTAGTACCTCACATGATCTTGATTCCATCCCTCTGTTAATGCAACTGAGGATTCTGTTGGCTTTTTTGGCGGCTGCCACACACTATTGGCTCATATTTAAGTGATTGTCCACTAAGACTCCAAGATACTTAGTTTGGGTAATGAAACATCTGCAGAAAACATGAAAACAACCAAACTCAGAGGGCACCAAGGAACTCTCACTATGATACCCACTCAGAATGATTCAATGATGCATTAATACTTTGCCTACAATTTAAAACTGACTTTTGTACAAGACTAATTCTCTCATTTCCAATGAAATCCCAACAATCCAGTGGACGAATTTAGTTGTAAATAAGACTAAGCAGGTATTCGCAGATCCAAAAATACTTCCTTATGGAAGATCCCTGAGAATCAAGTAACGGTGGAATTACTTTGATCACTTTACTCTGGGTACCACTCAGAGCAATTGGGTAGAGGGGGGGATCTATATTAATAAATGAAATGCTATTGCCCAGGGGGTTTCCCTACCCCTCCCCGACTCCAAAACTGCCAGTGACCGCAATTCATGGGAGCATCTTTCTAGGAGCAATACGAGTGATGGCTTCATTGGTAAAACTACATTTCCCATAATTTCCGGAAAACGTTCGGGGGGGGGAGATAAAGATACCCACTTATTACATCGGGCGCCTAATCTGGCATAACGGTTTGTTTTTATGGCGACGTCTCCAAGCCGAGAGCCGAGAGGTCTAGCCGGGAGGGCTCGGTCATGTCCTAAAGCAGGGGTCTTCAAACTTGGCCCTTTTATGACTTGTGGACTTCAACTCCCAGAATTCCTCAGCCAGCTTTGCTGGCTGAGGAATTCTGGGAGTTGAAGTCCACAAGTCATAAAAGGGCCAAGTTTGAAGACCCCTGTCCTAAAGAGACAGCAGGGAAGGCGAGTCCCAAATCTGGAGTTTGCTTTAAAGATCAGAAACCCACGACTCCCCCAAGGAAGCCAGCGAAAGCGGGGCGAAAAGCAGAGCCGGTGGGTCACCTGCTGCAGCAGCGCCTCGCGCTGGCGACGCTTCTCTTCCTTACGCGCCGCTAAGACCCGCTCGCTTTCAAATCCGGTCGCCATGATTGTTTCGGGGGAAGGAGCTGCTGCCGTAAAGGAAACAAGCTAGTACGCCTGCGCAACCCGGAGTCGTCAAGCTCTAGTCTAGAACTCATCATTGAATGCCTCCATTTCCGCGCATGCGTACTCGGAGTCTTCAAGACGTTAGGTAGTTGCTGATGCTTTTTCGCCTTCTTGGCAGCTGCGGAGAATGGAATTGTTGCTACGCTATTCTGAAGTCTCTCCCTCGGTTCATTTTTATTTCTGGTGGCTTGATGTATTGTGGGCGTCCATAATGTATTGTAGGAAGTATGGAAGTGGTTATCACTACCGTTCAGACAATATATGATATATGACTTAGTGGCAGCCTTTAAAGCTTTTGCTTTGTCCATAGAACTACACCTACAGTGTAAAGTAGGTGTAAAGTCCTGTAGACTCCGTTTCTAGAAAAAGTATTTGAGACTAATAGTTCTGATTAGTAGACCAATGTTTCTCAACTTCAGCAACCTTAAGATGTGTGGCCTCCAGCTCCCAGCCAGCATGCTGGAAGCACTATGAAACAGTATATAAGTAAGTTACTGGAACCTACACAAAGTTGCTGAAGTTAAACTAACAACATTTGCAATCTTGCACACTTTTCCTCTTTGGGGAAAAAATGGAATTAACACAACTGTTGTATAAACTTTTTAAAATTCAGTTGGAGTCCAGTTGGGAGATGTTTTTATAGATGTGAAGCAAAAACAGCTTGGTGCACAAATCAAGCAGTGTGGCAGAATTTATCTTCATCAAAAAGAAGGAAATAGGATTAAATTTTGATAAACAGTCTGGTTAGACAGAACAAATGAGGAAAGGCTATGAATATTAATTATGATTATGACAGGCTAACTAAAGCTTGGCACATCAACTGGCACAATCGTAATTCTGTGTGCTGTAATCTCAGTTTACCTGTTGGCATCACTCAGGAAGGGCTAGAGTAGAAACCTGGGTTCTACACTAGAGCTGTAACATTCATGAAAATAGCTCTTCCATACTATTCATATAAAGTATTCTCATAATGGCTGGATTTGTGTATTACATTACTCCATAACTGATTGGTTTGTTTGATTTGGGTTTGGGGCCAATTCAGCTATTGTGTTTTTCAGCCACTGATTATATGAACTATTCATTGTGATTTTTTCAATAATTTGTTGTGTGCATCACCCCATTGTGATTTACTGAATGTTGATTAAAAAATCCAGTCATAATAAGCTATGCAATTATTGCAATCTATTCACTGTTTTCTTAAAGTCATATATTAGTAAAAACAATGTTTAGGATCATCTAATGCAGATTTTGTTGTGTTGTTGTTAGCTGTGAAGTCGTGTCCGACCCATTGCGACCACATGGACAACATTTCTCCAGGCCTTCATGTCCTCTACCATATGCTGGAGTCCATTTATGCTCACGCCTACTGCTTCAGTGACTCCATCCAGCCACCTCATTCTCTGTCGTCCCCTTCTTTTCTTGCCCTCAACCTTTCCCAGCATTAGGCTCTTCTCCAGTGAGTCCTTCCTTCTCATTAGGTGGCCAAAGTATTTGAGTTTCAACTTCAGGATCTGGCCTTCTAAAGAGCAGTCAGGGTTGATCTCCTCTAGGACTGACCGGTTTGATCGCCTTGCAGTCCAAGGGACTCGCAGGAGTCTTCTCCAGCACCATAATTCAAAGGCTTCAATTCTTTGGCGCTCAGCCTTTTTTATGGTCCAACTTTCACTGCCATACATTACAACTGGGAAGACCATAGCCTTGACTATACACACTTTTGTTGACAGGGTGATGTCTCTGCTTTTTAGTGTGCTGTCTAGATTTGCCGTTGCTTTCCTCCCCAGGAGGAAGCGTCTTTTAATTTCTTGGCTACAGTCCCCATCTGCAGCCCAGGAAAATAAAATCTGTCACTACCTCCATTTCTTCCCCATCTATTTTGACCTACATATAGGTTTCTTAAGAGACAAACAAATAAGATGGTCTGGTACTCCCATCTCTTTAAGAACTTGCCACATTTTAAGCATAACTTTACTAGCATGAGAAATGAGTGCAATGGTGTGATAGTTTGAACATTCTTTTCTAAACTGATCTTTTCCAATACTGTGGCCACTGTTGAGTTTTCCAAATTTGCTGGCAAATTGAGTGTAGCACTTTTACTGCATTGTCTTTTAAGATTTTTAATAGCTCAGCTGGAATACTGTCACCTCCACTAGCTTTGTCGTTGCTCAGCTTTTCTAAGGCCCACTTCACTTCACATTCTAGGATGTCTGGCTCGAGGTCAGTGACTACCTCATTCTGGTTATCAGGGACATTAAGCTCGTTCTTGTATAGTTCTGTGTAATTTTGCCACCTCTTCTTAATCTCTTCTGCCTCTGTTAGGTCCCTGCCGTTTTGGTCCTTTATCATGCCCATTTTTGCATTAAACGTTCCCTTCATCTCTCCAATTTTCTTGAAAAGATCTCTGGTCCTCCCTATTCTATTGTTTTCTTCTGTTTCTTTGCACTGTTCATTTTAAGAAGGCATTCTTATCTCTTCTAGCTATTCTCTGGAATTCTCCATTCAATTGAGCGTATCTTTCTTTTTCTCCCTTGCCTTTCACTTCCTTCCTTTCCTCAGCTATTTGCAAAGCTTCCTCAGACAGCCATTTTGCTTTCTTGCATTTCTTTTTCTTTGGGATGGTTTTAGTTGCTGTCTCTTGTACAATGTTGCAAACCTCTGTCCATAGTTCTTCAGGCACCCTGTCTATCAAATCTAATTCCTTAAATCTATTTGTCACCTCTACTGTATATTCAACAGGGATATGATTTAATTCATACCTGAGTGGCCTAGCGCTTTTCCCTACTTTCTTCAGTTTAAGCCTAAACTTTGCAATGAGAAGCTCATGGTCTGAGCCACAGTCAGCTCCTGGTCTTGTTTTTACTGACTGTATAGAGGTTCTCCATCTTTGGTTGCAGAGCACATAGTCAGTCTGATTTCTGTGTTGACCATCTGGTGATGTCCATGTGTAGAGCCGTCTCTTGGGTTGTTGGAAAAGAGTGTTTGCTATGACCATCGTATTCTCTTGACAAAATTCTATCAACCTGTGCCCTGCTTCATTTTGTACTCCAAGGCCAACCTTGCCTGTTATTCCGGTTATCCTTTGGCTTCCTACTTTAGCATTCCAATCCCCCATGATGATAAGGACATCATTTTTGGGTGTTAGTTCTATAAGGTGCTGTAGTGCTTCATAGAACCGGTCAATTTCATCCTCTTCAGCACTGGTGGTTGGGGCATAGACCTGGACTACTGTAATATTGAATGGTTTGCCTTGGATTCGAACTGAGATCATTCTGTCATTTTGAGGATTGTATCCCAGTATTGCTTTTCCTACTCTTTTATTAACTATGAAGTAGTATACCTGATGGTCATCTGAATTAAATTCACCCATTCCTGTCCATTTTAGTTCGCTGATACCTAAGATGTCGATGTTCAGTCTTGTCATCTCTTGTTTGACCACGTCCAGGTTCCTATGGAGAAAAAATCTTTACAGCATCGGACTTTCCTTTCACCACCAGACACATCCACAGCTGAGCGTCCTTTCAGCTTTGGCCCAGTCGCTTCATTCTTTCTGGCGCTACTAGTACTAGCCCTCTGCTCTTCCCCAGTAGCATATTGGACACCTTCCGACCTGATCCAGCGTCATATCGTTTTGCCTTTGGTACTGTCCATAGGGTTTTCATGGCAAAGATACTGGAGTGGGTTGCCATTTCCTTCTCCAGTGGATCACATTTTGTCAGAACTCTCTGCTTTGACCTTTCCGTCTTGGGTGGCCCTGCACGGCATAGCTCATAGCTTCATTGAATTACACAAGCCCCTTCACCACGACAAGGCAGTAGTCCATGAAGGGGGAATGCAGATTAGAGATCTACATTAAGGGAATGTATGGAGAGGGAAATGCCAGATATTCAAACTGTGACAACAATAAAGAGAATTCCCAGGCATTCCTGGCCCACCTGTAAGAACTACCAACACAGTCTTAGAAAGGTCCAAGGAATACAAAAAAGGTTTTAATATATGCTTAATTGATTACAAAAAGCCCTTTAATTGTGTCAAACATATCAAATTATGTTTGATATGTTTAGGAAGATGGGAATCCCAGAATATTTTCCTGCTGTTATGTGAAACCTCTACACGGAACAGAAGTCATAGTGAAACAGAATGCCTCTGGATCACTGAAGGAGTGAAACAAGACTGTATAATCTCTCCTCAATTATTTATTCAGTCTATATGCTGAATATCTATTAAAGGAAACTGAATTGGAAGAAGACGAGCATGGTTTTAAAAATAAAGGAAGAGACATCAATAGCCTGCAATATGCTGATGACACTACTCTGATAGCTGAAAATGCAAATTATCTGCAAGCTTTAGTAATACAAGTCAGAGAGCACAGTGGAAGAAAAACCGAGACTAAAATATTAAGAAAAGCAAACTAATGACAACAGGTACAGCAACCAGCCTTAGAATTGACAGTGAATATATCAAAGTGGTAGATAGCTTCTGCTTTTTACGATCAACCATCAAATATAAAAAAACAAGCAGTCAAGAAATGTGTTGCATATTAATACTTGGTAGGGCAGCCATGGAAGCCTTGGGAAAGAGATTCAGATGCCTATCACAAAATTCTGAATAGCGTAAGCCATGGTTTTCCTGTGACACTCTAAAAAAATGAAAGTTGGATTTTGAAGACACAGGATAGGAAGAGCGTTGATGCTTTTAATTTTGGTATAGGAGAAGACTCCTGAGAATACCACAGGCAGCTGAGAAAGTAAACTAATGGGATCATCAGACAAATCAGCTGTCATTAGAGGTACAAAAGATCAAGCTCAAATTACTCTACTTTAGACATATTATGAGAAGACCCTAGCTCTAGGTACTGAGAAAGGGGACAGGGGAGAAGTGGATGACCAGCAGGAAGGGATAACGGGCAGTAGGAATCACTTTAAGGAACAGGAGGAAGAGACACAACTAAGACAATGATTAGATAAAAGAAATCCAATTGTACACTATTGGAAGTGCTGAAAGATCAGGTTAGGGGCAGACCTTTATGGAGAAATGGTTGCTAAGAGTTAACAATGATGCAATGGCACATAACAGATTAAATCAATATATAAATAAATAATGAATAAACCTCAAATAACTGCATTATTTGATTAATTAATCTTAAAATGAGATGCACAATTTTAAACATTGAATATGAATCTTGTATTTATATAGGCAGGTATCTATTTAGAATTACTATATTGGTAGCATTAAAAAGTGGGACAAATAGTGAATAAAATAATTATTAATTCTTCAAGATTCTCAGTTATTAATTTTTCATTTAATGTTGTATCTCACATTTTAAAATGCCATTGATCCACAAAAGAATCAAAGGACGTTTTCCAGCAAATAGCAAAAACTAAATTAATTTCTTGTGTTTTATAGCTGTTGAAGATCTTGAAAGACTAACAATAAAATTATAGTAGCATTAATTATTAAAGGCTGCTCTGTAATTTTCCAATTTCCCCAAAATACCTATAACCAAAATGAATATCTAAATGAGATTGCCACCAGAGATAATCATATATACCAATTTAATTACAATAGTACAATCTAGAGAGACTTTGATCAATATAATGCAGTTTTATAGTTATGTATAATTATGAATTATTTTTATAATTAATCCTTAATAAATTCAAACTTATTTCCTTTTATTACTTCTAAATTCAAAAAACAGATTTTTGCTATTAAGACATTAATATGTTAATATTACAGAGTTGTTGTTCTTAGTTGTGAAGTCGTGTCCGACCCATTGCGACCCCATGGACAACGTTCCTCCAGGCCTTCCTGTCTCTACCATCTTCTGGAGTCCATTTAAGCCCATGCCTACTGCTTCAGAGACTCCATCCAGCCACCTCATTCTCTGTCGTCCCCTTCTTCTATTGCCCTCAATCTTCCCCAGCATTAGGCTCTTCTCCAGTGAGTCCTTCCTTCTCATCAGGTGGCCAAAGTATTTGAGTTTCAACTTCAGGATCTGGCCTTCTAAAGAGCAGTCAAGGTTGATCTCCTCTAGAACTGACCCATTTGAACGCCTTGCAGTCCAAGGGACTCCCAGGTGACTTCTTCAGCACCACAGTTCAAAGGCCTCAATTCTTTGGCGCTCAACCTTTCTTATGGTCCAACTTTCACTGCCATACATTGGAACTGAGAAAACCATAGCCTTGACTATACACACTTTTGTTGGTAGTGTGATGCTTTTTAGTATGCTGTCTGCTTTTTAGTATGCTGTCTAGATTTGCCATAGCTTTCCTTCCATGAGCAAGCATCTTTTAATTTCTTGGCTGCGGTCCCCATCTGCGATGATCTTGGAGCCCAGAAAAATAAAATCTGTCACTACCTCCATTTCTTCCCCATCTATTTGCCAGGAATTATATGCTCTGCATATAAGCTAAATAGGCAGGTTGACAGGACTCCTTTCCCAATTTTGAACCAATCAGTGGTTCCGTGTCCAGTTCTCACTGTTGCTTCTTGACCCGCATATTTTCAGGAGACAAATAACATGGTCTGGTACTCCCATCTCTTTAAGAACTTGCCACAATTTGTTGTGATCCACACAATCAAAGCCTTTAGCATAGTCAATGAAGCAGAAGTAGATGTTTTTCTGGAACTCCCTAGCTTTCTCCATGATCCAGCATATGTTGGCAATTTGATCTCTAGTTCCTCTCTCTTTGAAATCCTGCCTGTACCTCTGGTAGTTCTCGATCCACATACTGCTGGAGTCTAGCTTGTAGGATTTTAAGCATAACTTTACTAGCATGTGAATTTTTTTTAATCCCATTTATATCCCGCCCTTCTCCGAAGACTCAGGGCGGCTTACAATCTAAAGCACAATGTGCTTAGCAATAGCCTTCATTCTATGTATATACCTGCTTATTAAGGCTTTCGGGGGGGCCCAAGCGGCATTTTTACAAAGTTAACTTATTGCCCCCAACAATCTAGGTCCTCATTTTACCTACCTCGGAAGGATGGAAGGCTGAGTCAACCTTGAGCCTGGTGGGATGCGAATCTGCACTAGTTGCAGGCAGCTGGTGTTACTTAAGGAGGCATTAGCCCACTGCTCCACCAAGTGCAATGGTGCGATAGTTTGAACATTCTTTGGCATTGCCTTTCTTTGGAATTGGAATGTAAACTGACCTTTTCCAATACTGTGGCCACTGTTGAGTTTTCCAAATTTGCTGGCAAATTGAGTGTAGCACTTTTGCTGCATTGTCTTTTAAGATTTTGAATAGCTCAGCTGGAATATTGTCACCTCCACTAGCTTTGTTGTTGCTCAGATTTCTTATGGCCCATTTCACTTCACATTCTAGGATGTCTGGCTCAAGGTCAGTGACCACCCAATCGTGGTTATATTACAGAGTACAGTAATACTATTGTCCTGAAAAATGAATGAAAAATTAAATCCCAATCCCAAACATTAGCTATATTTCCAATAAAGTATCTAATAAAGCAACTTTACCAATTTGCTGCCTTCTTTCATTTAATTCCACAGTTCCTCAATGAAGTTTAATCATTTCAAAGCAAAGATTCCCAAACCCATTATAGTAGCCATTTTTGACAGATAAATAGGTAAATATAATTTATTACAGCTAAATTAATGCCAAATTAATGCCAAAGACATTGATTAATGCCAAAGACATTGCCTCAAAATACTAATCAAAGAGAGAACCAATGTAGAAACGATAAATTTCCTGACCAAACAATTAATCAATGGAATGGTTTGCCTTCAGATGTTGTGGATGCTCCATCTCTGGAAGTTTTTAAGAGGAGATTGGACAACCATTTGTTTGAAATGGTATGAGCGTCTCCTGCTTTCAGGGAATTAGACTAAAAGACCTTCACGGTCCCTTCCAACTCTGTTATTCTGTTATCCCCCTCCACCAAAATTTAAACAGCTTTGCTATAAAGGGAATCAGGATTCTATCCAACCAGCCACGTTCTCCCGGAATATTCCATTCTATTCCATTCCAACCCAACTTATTCCATCCCATTAATAAGATTATTTTTTTTAATTTTTTCCTGTTGGAAGCAATGGAGAGTAATAGAGAGATATCAGATGGCTGAGTTATTTTTACTAAACAATTGCCCTGCCTCCTAAGAAAGGTGCAGTGAGGACACTGGCTCGTTTCCAGTGTCAAAAGAACATAAAAATACTTGAGATTTTGTATAAATAATGGGGAGGCATTACTTTGTCCTTTCCCTCAGTTATCAGTTCAAATTTCTGGGATCCTCTTGCACTTAGCAGAGTTTATGGGTTACTCAGTTTTTAAGTATCCATTTAAACCAAAGGGTTCAATTTACCATGATAATTTTGAAGGTGTTTTGGGAGAAGACAAGTGTCACAAGGAAATGTCAAGGAGGATACCAAGCTGAAATGTTATGAAACAAGTATGTATCTTTCAAGGAGATACACTTATAAACACTTATCTTTTCACAAGCAAGCAATAAAATCAAGAAAAGGCAAATTTCCAAACCTCATCTCTCAACTGTATAAGCTGAGATGCTAAGGAAGATATATTTTATCCATGTACATTCTGCAGAAGAAAATAAATGTGATATGACAGGGTCAATAATTCAAAACCAATTACAGCATGATGTGTACCCAAATACGGAATTTATTTCTACGTAGAGAGTATTTTTACAATATTTGCCCATATCAGCCTTCCATTTTGGAAATCATTTATAGTTCCTTGGGATTAATGGCTTCTTGGGCTGTCACAGATTTAGAATAGAGTCTCCTGTATTTGCGATGACAAATGAACCAGGCAAAGTGTCACTATTAACGAAAAAATCCATTTTCAAAAATGATATATTCTGTGGGTTCAGAATTTTTATCTTGAATTTTACACTAGAGAATTGAGGTGGATGCTCCTTCTGAGTACAGAATTTAAAACAGCACAGGACACATATCTCAATATGAGGTTTCATGTAAACACATTTTAAACACATTCCACAGTTTAATATAACCAACACAACCAAGGGCCTTTCTATTATCAGTAAAGCACATATTGATATTTTTGGTATTCTTTTGCTTATTCAGCACGCAATCGTCTTTCATGTTCCTCAGCTTTTTCTTAAGCCAGTTTGAACATCTGGCATCTATTTTTCCATGTAAGGCCCTAATCTGTGTTGTATTTCATTAAACTCCTTCCCTCTTTATTTGATATTCTTTGGATCAGTTTGCTACCTGTTCATAGGCATACTTTAGCATTCCAGTTTGAGAAGGGAACTTCTGAGTTTAGAGATCTTTTGAAAGACTTTTTCTATTTTTCCCATGGCTTGTTTCCATTTCAAAGTCTGTACAGATGTTGTCATATTACTAATTGTCTCTTCTAATAGTTCTCTGAAACTCTTTGTTAAGTTTTTTCCTAAGATTACTATTTACTTTAGCTTCTCTTCTTGGCAATTTTCACAATTTGTTTTGACCTCAATTTTTGTGATATTTGGCAGTCTCTTTCCATTTTCATTCTTTCATCCATTTCTTTCATTTCATTCCACAGTTCTTCAGGTTCTGTATCAACGAATTTAAAGGACTTCACAGCAATTCCTGATATTCTCCTTGAAAGTGATGGATACAGGTTGTCCTCACTCACCAACCACTTGTTCAGCAACTGGTCAAATTTACAATGGAGCTGCAAAAAGAAGATTTACAACTTGTCCGCAAAATTGTTGCTGTCGCAGTGTCTCTGGGGTCATGCAATTGCAATTCAGGTGCTTGGCAACTGGCACACATTTATGATGGTCATAGTGTCCTGCAATTACACCATCATTATTTCTGATCTTCACGGCCGCCTTCTGACAAGCAAATTCAATGAGGAAGCTGGTAGGAAGTTGCAAGTTGCAGTCATGTGGCCTTGCACTTAACCTGCAGTGATTTGCTGAACAACCACAGTCAGAACCGATGAACTGATGTCATGAGGCGTGGTCATGTGACTTTTCACTTCATAGCCGTGTTGTTTACTGACAGAGTTGTCCAGTCCCAATTGCAGTCAGTGAAGGCTACCTGTATATCATGGAAACTGACTGCCCTCTGCTGCTGCTATTTTAGCTTAACTTGGAAGTTGTGAATGAGCAATTTCTGTCCACAGTCAGAGTCAAACTTATGTCCTGGCCATACGTTAGATACTATAACTGAGCCCTTCTTTTAGCAATAATACAATTAATTTTATTAATTTTATTTCTATGTATTCTATCTGGTGATGCCCATACATACAGGCATAATTTGGTTTGTTAAAAGACCACATTACCTGTGAAGATATTTTTGCATGGGCAGAAATTAATAAATCATTTATTTATTTATTTTATTAGACTTATATACCGCCCTTCTCCCGTAGGACTCAGGGCAGTTCACAAGGTTTTTTAAAAACAATACAAGAAGTTACAAAAATTAAAAACAATTAAAATGATTACACTAACCTTGAACTAAAAACCCCAATTACAATTAAAATACAATTAAAACCCCAGTTAATACTCTCAGTCCAGGCCAGAAAGCTCGAAGAGCCAGGTCTTCAGGTCCCGGCGGAATGAGCGAAGGTCAGGGGCAGTCCTAAGCTCTACAGGCAGCTGGTTCCAAAGGGCCGGCGCAACCACAGAGAAGGCCCTCCCCCTGGGTATTGTCCGCCGGTATTTGCTTGGTTCATATGGGTTTCCTAATCCATATAATCCAATTAAATTCATTAACCTCTTTTTCTACATGGGTAGTTGAGACATAAGGTGAGACAGTTTTGGTGTAGGCTAGAAACAGGAGACCATGAGTTCTAGTCCTGACTTAAGACAAAATCAGCTGGGTAACCTTGGGGCAGGAATGGGACAACTTGCCATGGGACGACTCACTGGGGCCAACTTGCCACAGGACAACTCGTCACAGCCAACTTGCCATGAGACAATTCACTGTGGAACAGTTTAACAGTTCTATTTAATTATTTAAATAAAAAAAAATTATGTTTTGTCGACCACATTTCATTCTGTCCCTCCTTTTGCATCCTTTCTTTAATGATTCTTTTCCACAATTTCTTTGTTATTCTTTTGTCCAGCAACAAGTTGTCCTGTGGCAAGTTGGCCATGGCGAGTTGACCACAGCGAATTACCATAGACCCCCCCCCCTTAGGGTAGTACCTCTCTCTCAGTCTTAGGAAGGAGACAATGGGAAACTGCAGGGGCTAGTCCAGGCAGTTCCCAGTAATCAACAGTGACTTGAAGACAAGAAAACAACCTTGGATGATAATTGTATTAAAGAATATCCCAAAGTTTAACTGATATTATTCAATCACTGATTAAACTATAGTCAAGTGCTGTGGTTGCTATATCTTTCCGAACTATAAAAGCCACTCCTTAATAAACACTCTAATAGTCTGGCTGAAAGTGTGAAATCCCAATCCAATTCATCCACTGAGATTTAAATAAAACAAAATTAGGAAAGGAACTGTGGTTTAAGAAAAACCTGATCATGAATAACAATGGGATAATCACCCAAGGCATTTCTCAAACAAATGCTTCAGGAAGTGAGAAAGTCCTTATTTTTGTATTAGAAGAAATATACCCACTTAGAGAAAACATTTTAAAAACGAAGGCTAGAAAAGAAAAGAGCAATCTTCCACTTCTCTACTTTGAAAATCTTACCTAGGTTTAGCTTCATATTTACAAGCAGACAATGTTTTCTCTTTGTTCTATAATCTTCCCTGGTAGCTGGGGGAAATGATCATGTTAATAAAAGGCAATGGTCTCAGATGACATGAACTCCAGCAGGAAGGCATTAACCTTTGCTAAGTGAATCACCATTTCCCATTTAGCGGAGAGTTTTAATGTTCTCCCTGATAGAAACAGCATGAGCCACTGGCAATTTCCACAGTGAGCAACTACACACATTTTTTTTTAACATAAAAGACCATTGTAAAAGAAGATGGGATATTTAATGTCTGGGAGGGGAGGAGGGAAAAAAAAGCAAGATTTCACCAGTGTGGCCAAAGTGAAAAAACTTTTTAAAAAATGGGGGGGGGGAGCATTAAGAGAATGACAGGAAAAGTTGGGATTTAAAGAGTGAATTCTGGATGTCTCTGCATGAAGTCTCAGCCTGAATATTAATACTGTATTTCAGAATGTATTCAGAGTTGTATCTCATAAGGCAGGAGAGCAATATGGAGAGACAGGGGCAATCCCTGTGTTGAAAACCAGCTTCCTCTCATGCAGTTATATATATCCCCTTGTTTTAGCAAATCATTTCACAGTTGAGTACTCTTGATCTTTTTCAAGGATCACAGAGATAGAAGTGGGAATATTATACACTGTGATTAAAGTAACAGTCTTGGGCCTGTGAGACATTGTGCAATAATAGCATAAAGGTGAAAAATTGAAAATGTATATCTATTCACTAATGCTTATAAAGAGTTCCCTGAATTATGATTTTAGCTGCCACAGCTGCTTTCAGTCATCTAGGTGAGATGCATTCATTTGATAGGCAGATAGCACTTCCAAAGGGGGATCTTGTAAATAATGATTATAAAAAAAACTTAGGACAGGAACATGACAGTACTACTAACCATTCATTCATTCATTCAAACTTTTTGGTCACACAACTCCAATGGACTCTATGTGGCCAAATAGCCTATTCTTTCAGTTCAGCAAGATAGGGATCAGTCTAATCTCAGATGCTCAGTTGTTACAGAAGATGGGTGCTGCCACTGAAAGGCATTCATTCATTCACTCGGTTTTATTCTGCCTGACTCTCATTGATTCTGGGCAACATACAATAAAATAGAAAACCAATAGCAACAAGTATCAAAGCCAACTTGAAGCATACTCCTTCTTGCAGGTCGAGTAGGATGGATAGAGAGAATCAGAGAGAGATGGACTTTGAAGTATCTTGGCCCCGTGCCCTGAAGGGCTTTGTAATGAACAGCTAACACCTTGAATATTAACCATAATAATTTGCTCATACCCAATATTCTCACCCCAGAATCTGCCAACTTGTTCTTCCAGTGATTTTTGTGCAACAGTATCTTCTGAAGAACACCTTCATATTAGAGTCCTACAGGTCCAAAAAGCCCAGGCTGACCCATGAATGGTAAGTAAAATTGGGCCCCACTGCTCCTACCCCCACCTCAGATTGGAAATCCCACTAACTGGTGTGTAGGAATACCTGATTAAAAAATTTAAAAAAAATCTAAATCAAAAAAAGACTGAAAAATAGAGGAATCCACAGTTATGTTTGTAAGAAGATGGCAGTCTGGCATAGACGGAGTTTTGTATGATATATAAATAATGTCATTTTAGGGGCTCCAACCACTTTCTCTTAATATGATTGGGTATAGTATAGTTATGTTTATTTCTGTTTGTCACTCAAAATTCCTTAGATGCAGAACGTCAGCAGCAACATAAATTTGTTAAATAAGAGAAAGAAAACTGAGCCAAGTTGTTTGAGAATTGGATGGTGCCTTGGTTAGGATCTGGACTTAACAGAAATAACCGAATGCAGAGTTGGAAGGGACCTTTGAGGTTTTCTAGTCCAACCCCCTGCTTAGGCAGAGAACCCTACACCATTTCAGACAAAAGGTTGTCCAATCTTTTCTTAAAAATCTCCAGTGTTGGAGTACTCACAACTTCTGGAGGCAAATTGTTCCACTGACTAATTGTTCTATCTGTCAGGAAAATTGTAGGATGGAGATGGTGAAAAATAATGCTAGCTCCAGGTGTAGAAAAGTTAACAAAATCCTGTATCTGCATACTACCACAATAAGACCTATTGGTATGCACACATTAATATCCCTCCCCCCTTTTCATATTGCTATTTTTAAGAATCATTTTGCTATAGATATTCTCTAGATATTTTTCAAGCCTGCCATTACATATTAATGTGACAAGTGCTAGAAAATTACAGTGAGTAATTTCCAGTTTAGTTTTAACCCCGGCTCATACCCAGTCAATTCCAGATCAGAGCAAGCAGAAACAACACTCAATTACGCCAGCAAAAAAGAGGCATATAGCTTAAAGTTTCTTTAATAAACATCAGCAAACATCAAAATATTTAATCGGTAGAACAAAGAAAGCAAAAAGCGAGCAGACACTAAGAAATAGAGAAATGAATAGCCAGAGGACTTAATATCAACAATCCAAATATTATATCTATAACAACAAACATCATAGTACTTCCCAGGGTTACTGGAAATATACTGTGTGTATTTGCCATGGATAGTCCTGAAGTTTGGTTATTCCAACTTTTGTGTACATACTGTAGCAGCAAAAGAGAGATGAAAGTAAGGACTCCTCTATAAAAGAAACAATTTGATGGACATGGATGATATAAGGTAAAGGTAAAGGTTCCCCCGCACATGTGTGCTAGTCGTTTCCAACTCTAGGGGTCGGTGCTCATCTCCGTTTCAAAGCCGAAGAGCCAACGCTTGCCCGAGGACGTCTCTGTGGTCATGTGGCCAGCATGTCTAGATGCCAAAGGCACATGGAACACTGTTACCTTCCCACTGTAGTGGTCCCTATTTTTCTACTTGCATTTTTACGTGCTTTCGAACTGCTAGGTTGGCAGAAGCTGGGACGAGTAACAGGTGCTCGCTCTGCTACGCAGCACTTGGGATTCGACCCGCCAAACTGCTGACCTTCTGATCGACAAGCTCAGCATCCTAACCCACTGAGCCACCGCGTCCCTCTATGGATGATATACCCAACATCAAAAAAACCCAGTATAGTCATTGTATTTACTGCAGAATCTAAAATCTAAGACTTATCTTAGACATCCCTTCTCAAAATCACAACTCCGATTATCTTTCCCTATTGGTTTAGTGTCTGAGGAAGTTGAAGTTCTCAAAAGCGCAAGATTCTCATATTTCTCACTATTGTATGTATTAATAAGGTTATTGTCAAGCGTGTTTACTATAGTATTAAGAACTGTACCAAAGGGAAATTATTGTCAGCTGAAGTTTGTTCCATCTTTGTAGTTGTGTGAGATGTAAAAACAACAACAACAAAAACCTCAACCCAGCAGCACGGTTGCCTTTGTGTACAATCTTTGAATTCAGCTTACATTATGTCAAGAGCTGACAAATGGCAAGATGGACCCTCAGATCCCTATTTCTAAGGCTGGCTATTTTTTTTCACCATCAGGAAAATGCATAAATCCTAAAAACAGTAGATGTAAGTGGACACCATATTTAAAATCTCCTGGAGAAGTTAGTGGAGAACATCCTTCCTTTTATGAGTCACAACATTTGGGGAAAATATCTGTGCTTTTCAGATACATTGATATACATAAGAAAGTGAGGCCAACATCTTCACAATTCAAAGACTTCATATGTACAACACTTTCACTAGAACATTTAA
Organism: Vipera berus; assembly: GCF_964194415.1. Classification (NCBI taxonomy): domain Eukaryota; kingdom Metazoa; phylum Chordata; class Lepidosauria; order Squamata; family Viperidae; genus Vipera; species Vipera berus. Next base: position 19,149,645 of record NC_138206.1, read on the forward strand.
ACAGATGGATTAAAACTTCACACTCCAGATGGCTTCAGGCATAGCCAATCATTACTAGGGAACAATGTTAACAGCTCTGATTAAGGTCAGAACCTTAATTTTTTAAAAAAGATAGCCTTTATTACAGAAAAATATTTTATAGGAAAAATTAAAGTTAAATATCTCCCCATAATCTACCTGGAATACTTCTCTACCATAGTTTTATAAGTGATTTTTTTCTCTCTCTCTCTTAGATTTCCTGTTTTAATTACAATCTCTTAAGGGTTTCATCCAGTGCACACTTACCTGAGATTCATTGATAAAGCAGAATATTCCAAAATGAATCTCTGGTTAGAAAGAATCAGGGAAGTGATGAGGAAGATCTGTGCTATGATCTGCCTTCAGATTACTAAGCTAGAAAGACAACACAAGGCAGTTTCCATCAGCACCTTATACCTGCGTACCTAAGGAAAATATGTACTTGTCTTAGAAGATGCTATCTCTTGGAAGACTGGAGTCAGCTAGTAGTGATAGTTTACATCTTCATTAGTATCTGTCAGACATCCTAATCTGGGCTCAGCCATAAATTGCTGTTTCCACAACTTAGCTAGATTCCTTGGCTAGACTTGTCTGAAAAGTCTCATATGGGGTTCTGATAATTTAAGATCTTTATTGTAGAGAAGAACAAAATCTTATAAACCAATTGTTTGCCTATTGCTAATGCAAAAACATCAATAATTTAAATTCCAGCGTGTTTAAATTCAAGGTTCTTTCTCCTACCCATATTGGTAGGGCACTTGGCAGCCTTGAAGCTGAGTGGGATTCGTTTTGTAATGGACATCCTTGATTTAGAGACTGCTGAATCCACCTCTACCATATAGGTGGTTAGGAACAGCTATATTATATGGCATGCTTTTGAGTGTGAAAATATTTCTACATTTGTTCTGAGCAGATTTTTTTTAAAAAAAATGTTTTATTCATTCTTATTTAAGCAAGGTTTCATACCATGCTCCAGGAAAAGCCAAATCATCCATCAGTGTGATAATTCAATGCGTAGACTGATTCATTTATCTGGAATTATCCCATTAACAAGACCATTATTTCATTAACAAGAGCAATCATTTATTTTTGTTGCACAGATGATCAAATCATACTGTTAATTAATATACGGCTCCTGGCCGTAGATGGCACATGCAGCTTCTCATTTATTTCAAGAAAGAATGTGATATTATACATAAATGCAATCCCACATTTTTTATGTCTAGCTTTCATTAGAAAAGGTTATTTCTTGGATCTGAACAACTCCAAATGTTTGTGAGTAAATCCCCCTAAAAATATGGCTCTGAATCCTGATTTTTCTCAGCAGTAGTTGCTCTCTGGGACAGGGGTCTCCAACCCCCCATCCATTGACTGGCACTGGTCCACAGCGTACCAGAAACCGGGCTGCGCAAACAAGCGAAGCCCCGTCCACGGGATGCAGACAGCACACGAAACCACCACCCCTGCAATCTGCAGAAAAACCTCTTTCCATGGAACCAGTCCCTGGTACCCAAAAGGCTGCTGTAAGATATACCCCCCAAAGTAGTGAATAGAACCATTTTTGCCACAATTGTTAAGCAAATCACTGCAGTTGTTAAGTGAATCATGCAGTCATTAAGCAATTCTGTTTCCCTCTCTTGACTTTGCTTGTTGGAATCCAGCTAGGAAGCTTACAAATGGTGATCACATGACCCCAGGACAGTGCAACTGTCATAAATACATGCCAGTTGCCAAGTGCCCAAATCTTTATCACGTGTCCATGGGAATACTGCAATGATGATAGGTGTGAAAACCAGTCATAAGTCACTATTTTCAGTGCCATTGTAAATTCAAACTAAACTAGTGGTTGTAAGTCAAGGACTGTCTGTCAATACCTTTAAGAAGTCCATGAATGCAATAGCAATTTCCCTTTCCTTCATTCTATATTTTTCTACCAGGCCATCCATGAGCTGCAGGAAACATTCCATTGGAACAGACAATTGGGTCCCAGAGTTTGAGCACTCTGGAATATATTGCTTTACCACTAAATTACATTTCTTTTCTTGACTTCATGATTATAAAATATTTATAATTTATTTTATTTATTAAATTAAGAGTTCCTTAGATTTTATGTAACAGAACACAGCAAAGAGGGAAAAGAAGAAATATTAAAAAATAAAAAGAGAAAATGCAATTAATAGCTAAATTGTATGCATAAAGACTTCTTGTGCAAATCTAGATGCATATGCTAGATAGATGATGATGATAGATAAATAGATAGATAGATAGATAGATAGATAGACATAGAGAGACAGAGATAGAGATAGATAGATAGATAGATAGATAGATGATAGATAGATAGATAGATGATAGATGATAGATAATGTACATGTAGTTTGCACAAAATTGTACTGAATATTAATAATAATAATAATAATTTTATTTGTATACCGCCCTTCTCCCGAAGGACTCAGGGCGGTGAACGGCGCAAACATATAAAAATACAAAGATACAAAAGTTAAAAAAGAATTAAACACAATGCCCAAGCTAAAACAATAAATAAATATATTAAAAACAACAATAAAATCCCAACCCATCCCCCATCACGCCAGGCCGGCTTGTTCGAACAAATAAGTCTTCAGATCACGTCGGAAGGAGCGAAGGTCGGGCGCCATCCGGAGCTCAACCGGCAACCGATTCCATAAATCCGGGGCACCCACAGAGAAGGACCTCCCCCTGGGGGCCACCAGACGACATTCTCTGACCGGTGGCACCCTGAGGAGGCCCTCTCTGTGGGAACGCACAGGGCGAAGGGAAGTTGATGCCGGCAGCAGTTGACATTATTATCATTTGGCCGTTGTTAAGTTTAAAATGTCATTATATCATGTGTCATCATAAACACATTACAAAAAAATCCTTCAATAAATTTGAATTTTGATATTCAACACTTAACAACCCCATATGGATATTTTCTCCATGACCATTTATCCCTCATTTGGTCTTTCAGGACTTCCAGTAGTGTACCATCACCACTATAACTGAGTCCGTCTACCTTGCTGCTGATCCTGTCCTTCTTCTTTTTCCTTCCATGTTTCCCAGCATTAGAGTCTTCTCTGGAGAATTGGGTCTTTGTATAATGTGTCTGAAGTAGAATAATTTGAGTCTGGTCATTTGTGCCCCAAGTGGGACTTCTGGGTTGATTTGTTTGATGATTCATTGCTTTCTTTCTTGGTTGTCTACAAAGCTGGCTCAAGAATCTTCTTCAACAACCAAGTTTATTTGAATTTAGTTTATTCAGATGCTGTCTTTGCTGCTGCATAGTTTAAATTTCAATCAAAATGCTATTTTATCTAAATAAGAGATTTTGCATGCCAATTAACACATGTTGCTTTTCAAAGTAAGATGGGTAGCCTATAAATTTAATTAATTAAAGAAGTATGGAAGAGCCACTTTTGTTTTCTTGCTTTTGATAGTAGTCTTGCCAATTTTTCAACAAAGCTCTATAGATATGGCAATAATAGGAACAGCTGTCAGACAATAAAAAAAGCCTAAATATTGTAATTCAATTAAAAACTACTTGTTGCTTTAGCTCCTTTTATCTTGTTTTGCTCCAGGAAGCTGTCCATTGTAACAAAACAGCATTTGGGAAGTATCAGTTTAAGACCAATAAGCAAAAATATGAGAAATTCTGAAAAAAAATAATGATAATATATAAAGATGCATGCATTAAAGGACAATAAATGAAACATTGCAATATAATTGACTGTGGTAATTAAATCAGAATAAATGGTGAAAAGTAATCAAAGCATGATTAATGGCAAAAAATCAGAGTAATTCAAATGAAGAAACAGTAAACTTCAACTCTACTTAGCATACTAAATATATGGAAAATATCATATTTAAGCAGAAAAAATATGAGGAAACTCAACATCCTTAAATGGTTTTCAGGTTCAGATGAAAAAGCCCAGAATGCTGAGAAATGTTTGAGAATGTGAAGAAGACATTAAAAAGAAAAGGTTTTCTGCGTACTAATTTGGAAAATAAAGTAAAAATAACTAAAGCAAACTTATTGTCAGTTTGTATATATTGATTATTTCTGATGCATGAGATAACAGTAGTTCATGCAATTTTCAAAGTTATTGAAACTAGATCAAATCGCAGCTGAATCACTGCATTCTGTTAAAATAAACAGGTTTCTCTGTATCAAAGCAGCACATTCCTACATAGCTATATAAGAAAAATAATTATACCTGAACAAGTCCAAGAATTAAATGCATTTAAGCAGCAGCAAAAGGCGATTTAGTATAGTGTAACCAATATTTGACTGAAGACAATGAGTTCTAGTTCTGCCTTAGACATGGATGACTTTATCTCAGGCCAGTCACTTTATCTCAGCTCTAGGAAGGAGGCAATGGCAACCAGTTTTGAAACCTTGCCAACAAAACTGCAGGGATTTCTCAATGCTGTCCCCAATAATTGTACAAAATTGAAAAGAAGGGGGGGTAAGCAACAATACTGTAAATTCTTAATTTTATTTCTATATGTGAATATCATAACTTCTAATAAGCTCTAACAAGTTCTGTATTCAAACAGGGATGCCATAAAAGCAAAAGTAATTTCATGGTTTTATTTGCCCTTTTTTATGAGGAAGTGCAGATGCATTATCCTCACTCTTGCAATTTTCATGCATCTTCTAGCACTAAATTTTGTGATTTATTGTCCACCTTTCATAAATGAAATTCATGTCCTGTCTGGGCAAAAAGCACAAATAAATATCTAAGACATGCATTTAAAATAAGAAAGTCTACTAAAAGGAAAATTAAAAATTAAAATGAACCATTAACCAATTTTAAAAATCAGAGTTAAAACCAGCCTGGTGCAACAAGAAGTGAAGTCTCCGATGTTCTACAGAGGGGTTTTGTTTGTTTGTTTTAGCCTTTTGAAATATCAGAAATTCGTAGCCTGGTTTGGGGGGACTAACATGAGAAATGGGCTCCTCCCTGACTATCCAATTGTCTCTGCCCATCCCAACTTGGTGGGCCAGCTCTGGGTCCCTTAAATTAAACAATGCAATCTCCTGGAATCTGGAAACATACCTTCTTTGTCTCCTTTTCTGTAAGCAGTCCTGTCCTCCCCAGCCTCCTTCCCCTCCCCCTTCGATATTTGACCATCATAGGTTAACAACAGCAGCTTGAACTGAACTCAGAAAAATCTTGATAACTAACATAGTATCCGTCTATAACCTTCACCAGCTAACAATGTACCAAGTAAAGTTTTGGAGTGGTCTTCAGAGCAGCCCCAAGTAGAATGCTTTACAGTAGTGATCTAATCTATAACATGGACACGAGTATCTATTGTCTCCAGCAGCACACGAATCAAAGCTGAGCAAAGCTTCCCCTAGCCACTGATTGTACTGGTTTTTTCAGAAGAAGCTAATAATAATAATAATAATAATAATAATAATAATAATAATAATAATAATAATAATAATAATAATAATAATAATAATAATAATAATAATAATAATAATAATAATAATAATAAAGTTATGGATGTGCTGCTTCAACAGGATGTTGTAATAGTATGTGGGAATGGCTTTGGGAAACAGGAGGAAGAACTACTGTCAAGACAAAGATCTGTTAAATGAAATTTGAGTCCAGAGAAGGAAGAGTGGCAAAAGCATTTCAGAAACTCTCTAGCTTTAGGGAAAATAAAATGAGGGATGGGATTGGTCCTTTCAGACTTCCATGATTCTGTAACTTTACAACAATGGTAATGGTCCTGGGTGTGCTTATCTGGACTACATGGCAATGCAACTCCACCTGGAATTACTTCTGCTTACATTGCCCTTTTTGCCACTATGTAGGTTCATAGTGTAAGGGACGCAGTGGCTCAGTGGGTTAGGATGCTGAGCTTGTTGATCAGAAGGTCGGCAGTTTGGCAGGTCGAATCCCGAGTGCCGCGTAGCAGAGTGAGCGCCTGTTACTCGTCCCAGCTTCTGCCAACCTAGCAGTTCGAAAGCACATAAAAATGCAAGTAGAAAAATAGGGACCACTACGGTGGGAAGGTAACAGCGTTCCGTGCGGCTTTGGCGTCTAGTCATGCCAGCCACATGACCACAGAGATGTCCTCGGACAAACGCTGGCTCTTCGGCTTTGAAACGGAGATGAGCACCGGCCCCTAGAGTCGGAAACGACTAGCACACGTATGCGGGGGAACCTTTACTTTTTACCTTTTTAGGTTCATAGTAGTGATTGACCACATTCATCATTCATCCTCTACTACCAGGGCTCTAGATTATCACTTCTCCTATTTCATCTGCTGGGCCTGTTTAGATCTTTGGTTAGAGATATATCACTTGGGTTCTGTCACTTGCAATGCCCTTATTTCCTCTGCATTTCAGAGGCAAAAATGAATGAGGTTGGTAGCTGACATCCTTGTGAAATTACTAAGAAAATCCCCAAGAACCTTTTGGAACCCAGGCAGATCCATAAGAGACCCTCAAGTTTTTCGCTCTAGAAAAGATTAGTTGTAGTGACCAGAAATTATCTGACGTTGAGACAGGACTAACAGCCCTATCCTCCACCTTCTAATCATGCTCCATCTGCTCTAAAGTAGTGATCAGTATGGGCTGGGCTAGATATCAACAGAGACAAACAGATAGTTGCTATGAATCCATGAACTTCTGAGTCACTTTATCTCCCTCTATTAGGGCATGGAGATAGAAATCCCCCCCCAGCACTGACATTCTGGAGTGTACAATAGTATTAAATCTTGTCAATATTTAAGTAAGATTTGGCATGCCTAACACTGAAAAATAAAAGGCCTAAGTAAAGAACTTCAGCTGTTGATTTTGATAGATCAAAAGGCTGTGTTAAAAGCACAACAGATCTGGACTCCTTTTGTCCATTCTTCTTGGATATTCACTTCATTTAAATGTAGCTCATACATAGCTTTTAATTGTTATCATGAATTAATGGGATATTTTATGTCACTGACAAACAGGATGTATTAAAACCCCATTTTTCAGATTTGTGCAAACATATATCTATATTTTCTAAATCAGTGCTCAATGCACCTTTTCAGTCCCCAGCTACAACCTTTACAGACATTTTCAACTGTCGACTTGAGCGATCTCTTATTTGCCCATGCCAGGCAGAGTGATGGCTGTGCTTCTGTGCTATATTTAATATCTACCTATGGCCATTTATTTTAATTGCACTCATCGTACTTCCCATTCCACTGGGCTGACTGCAATTAATTGGCTACCATTTGTCTCAGCTTCCCACTGTCGTGCTCATTTATCTGATGCCATTGAACCCCTGCTGCAGTTGCATTAACCCAATTCTTTCACTTTATATCTTGTCCTGGCCCTCCAACTTTTCAACTAGTTAGTATGTTGTCTCATTACCTGCAGCTGTCTTTTCGACCTTCACCAGACATTGTCCTCAGCCAGTCTGCTCTGCACACATGGTTACACTTCTCAAACAGGTTTCCCTTTCATTTCCAACTTCTTCTGAATCTCAATACAATGCAAGACTGGCATAATTAAAGGAAACAGACTTAGGTCTCAGCTAATTAAGTTGATCCTCTCTCCTGCAAGAAAGGAACAAAGACTGGGGGAGTTGGATTGGGAGCTAGTACTTATTCATATTAAGGGACGAGGTGGCTCAGTGTATTAGGACGCTGAGCTTGTTGATCAGAAGGTCGGCAGTTTGGCGGGTCGAATCCCGAGTGCCACGTAACAGAGTGAGCACCTGTTACTCGTCCCAGCCTTCTGCCAACCTAGCAGTTCAAAAGCACATTAAAATGCAAGTAGAAAAATAGGGACCACTACGGTGGGAAGGTAACAGCGTTCCGTGCGCCTTTGGCGTCTAGTCATGCCGGCCACATGACCACGGAGTCGTCCTCAGACAAGCGCTGGCTCTTCGGCTTTGAAACGGAGATGAGCACCGGCCCCTAGAGTTGGAAACGACTAGCACGCAAGTGCGGGGGAACCTTTACCTTTTACCTTTATTTATTCATATTAGTATATTCATATCAAGAGTTCAGAACAGCAACCAAACCCCATCCCCACTCCTATTAAAACTAATGGTGCCTCTTTGCTAAATTGCATTTACCTCATATTACTCCTGTGTCAGAACCCCTTAAAGTTACAGAATTCTTGGTTTCTACATCTAAAAACTCAACAAATTTTAAATGTAGAATAATGGGATTTCCAAGTAAATGTGTTCAGAAGCTGGATGTAATTTCTATTTTAAATGCTGTGAAAGAAGGAGGTACTGTAATGTTTACAGATATGCAGTTTCTCATGTTGAATTATTTGGGTTAATTTCAAGTAGTTCCAAAAAAACCCACCAAAAAAACCACCCTTCTGAAGGCCTGGAACATGTGTTATTTTTGTAACTTATTTATTCCATTTTTGTAGTTACCCTGCATTTTCCTTGTTTTTATTTTTGTCTCACCTTTATTATATAAATAATTCAAGATGGCAAAGATATCTAACTTACCTTCTTCCTCCTATTTTCCTCACTACAAGAACCCTGTGAGATAGGTTGGGCAGAGAGAAAAAAAAAGAAAAAGTGACTGACTCAAAGCCACCCAGCTAGCTTTTATGTCTGAGGCAAGTCTTGAACTCAGGTTTTCCTGCTTTCTAGCCTGGAGCCTTAACCACTACCAAATTGGCTCTCTTGCTTTCTGCTCCTTCTTGGAAATTTTGCTGAACCCCATTCTAAGTTGGGTTGATTATTATTATATTTGTTATATTAATGCTAAACATAGTTTTGTTGAACACAGAACTTGAAAAAAATTTTTTAACTTTGATCTTATACTGTATTTGTTGACAGTGGCAAGAAACCTATATGTGAAAACATGGAAAGACACACTAATTCCCACAATGGAAGAATGGGGATTAAAGGCGATAAGAGTTAACAGAATTGGCAACATTGATTGTTTTAATTAAAAGAAAAGACCTTATCTAGTTTTGTAGATGAGCAAAGATGGAAAGACACAGTAATATCCACAGTGGAAGATGTGGAGATGCCAAAATTGTTTTAATTAAAGCAAAAAAAAACATATCTAGTTTTGTTTCTATTTGGAAATTACTTCTGCTCGAGATGGAAAAAAAATGAAATGTTGATTTTAGGTTTTGATGATCAGAATGATTTTGTAATTATAGAATTGTGAAATTAAAGCAAAAGGTTGATGTATTTTTATTTTTATTTAATTTTTTGCCATCTACAGCACTAAAGAAAGCCAGAAGTCATTATTTTTCTCTCCCTTTGCACTTTTCTCTTTCCTTTTCTTATTTTCCTGACTTCGCTTTCTTCTTTACTTTTATCTTGTAATGAAACTTAATAATGGTCACATGGCAGATCGACTGCTTCTCTTTCTGAAAGGCAATCTCTGGATATCGGGTGCCATTGGGGGAACAATTGCAATTCTCAAATTGTGACAATTGTGGCTGCTTTCAAAATGGCACCCACTTCCAGGACGGCACCCACAGCTTCTGTATAGGAAGGCTGCATGGCACATTGGCTGCTTCTCCTTGGGAAAGGCAATCTTTGAAAAAAGATTAGTAAAGAGCAAGGTGTGATGGGGGGGGAAAGAGCCCAAAGGGTGGTAGGTTGTGCAAGGGGTGCCTTGGGGTGGGGACAGGCCTCATATGAGCTGGGGAAGTGTCACAGTGCTGACTGCAACAGGCCTCCCAATGCCTTTTCTACCCCAAGACACGTCATGCTCCACTTAACAACTGCAACAGGGAGAGCTAGGATTGTGGTCATTAAGCAAAGTGATCACATGGGCATTAACGACCACTACAATCTATGACTATCATTCCAGGCAAGGACTATTTGCATTATCTTGCAGGGATCCAATAATATAATTTACTTCATTGCAGTCTGGTTCTGGATCTAATATAATTGACTGATTCATTGAACAGTAACATGGTATTGTTTTTTATTATTTCCATGGAAGCTAATGGAGCTAAGATTGTTGAAACTTATTACATTATATTCACTTCTGTTTATTATTTGGATATGATAGGATACTTAGTTAACCGTATTTTGCCCGTTAGATTTAGCTTGTTGGACTAGATTCATTTACTATGAATTGTGTTGAGGCCTAATTAGATTTTAATTCTGTATACTTTATTTTGCAAATGATATATTATGCATCTTGTAATATATTTTACTACAAGTTACTTTTTGGTAATAAAGATGCTACTATTATTTTTTGAGTGGTGTTTTCTCTCCCACCTCCCCCCAATATTAAATGGTGCATACCATACTCCTATTTATGCAAGCTTTTTTTGCTTTTGTACAGAGTACTGTACAAAAATTGTCATGTCTGTTTTGTAACTTTCAATTGGACAAAATTAGAAGGTATAGATCAATAATTATTGAACTGAGGTAACTCAAAAAGACTAACTTTCTGAATGCCGGGACTTATTACTGTTAAGGGAATGAAATTTGGGGAAGTTGTGGCTGCTTCAGCACCAACTTACTCAACTACAATTATGTGATCTTCATTTCCAATGTTCCCTGATACCTTCCTGGTCACTTGTGCAATTATTTTTTTTTGCCTGCTGGAAGAAGGGAAGGGAAGGGAAAGGAAGGGAAGGGAAGGTCCATGTTACCTGCCAGCTTCCCACAAGAAACTCAAAAGAAAGGAAATTGGAAGTCGATCCAATTGCCTTTTTGCCTGCCATAGTTACTCTATTTCTCTGTTTAGTTAAGGAAATGTCTCTGAAACAATGACCCAATGGTCACAGGTTGTCTATTATCAATTAAAAATGAAGTCTTAATGGAAACATAAAGCTGACGAATAGAAACTGTATTCTGAAACTTTAAATTTTGATACTCTGTATCTTTATATACCTTTTTGGTATCTCTACACAGAATCATTTTTAATAATGAAAATTAGTGGAATATTCGCTAGAAAATATTATGCATCAGTCCCTTTCTCTCTCTCCCTCACTGTATATTAATTTGATTTCTATGCCAATGATGTTTGTATCTTATAGAATCACCAACCAAGTATAAGTGCAGGGCTGTATATAATTAAAAGATTCACAGGTCCTTTTTGCAAATACTTTCAGAATTTATGACCAAATTTAATGATGTGGGAGATTGCTAAGTACATGGGAATGTGCCAGTTGGCCTCTTATTTCCCTTTTTCTGCAGTTGTGGTGAAGGAGACAATGGGCAAGCTTGCTAGAACAATAATAGAGTGCTGGCACTGCCTTGAACCAAAGATTCTATATTACCTTTCAAAATGTCCCTTTGTTGCCTCTCCTACTCTGAAACCATTCCAGGCCTTCTCTTCTGTTCCTGCATTAATTTCAAATACATTTCATTGCTTCATTATATTGACCACATGCTCTGTCCTTCTTTGATCAAATCCTTAAGATGGTCTGAGGTATTCCTACGATATTTGTTTTGGCTTGCCCCAGGTGCACAGGACTAGAATTCACTGTAACCCGTTAGTTTTGCTAAATAAAATAGTTGTTTATATCCTTCCATAGGTTTGACATTTCTCAAGAAATTATTGTTCCTCTGCATTTGGGAGCATCAAATCGGAAACTTTCAAAATTTGATCACATCTCTTTGAACCAACAGATCTGTAATTTGCAAGGATGATCATGAAATCATAAAGGATCATCATAAAATTTCATAAATCGGGGGGAAAAACAAGGCACTCTCTCCTTGGAGGATGTAGAAGTGATATTTATTTATTTTTTTAAAAATATAAACACAACACCAAAAGCCAAATGCCAAGGTAGCCAATCATGTTTTAGAAATAATTGTATCCATAAATCCATCAAAGACACAGCTGCCTCCATGGAACTGTGAGGGTGTCACTGCTTTTCAAGAACCACACACCAGTTTCCTTGGTCATAATAACTTTCTTGCACCTTTATGCAATCTAGTTGTTTACACAGCTGTTCCAGTTCACCTTCACAGAAGACGTGGTAATAGCGGTGAAAAACAGGGTTGGGTTCTGGAACATGTGTAGAGCCATCCAGAGGCTGACAAAGCTTGGCATGTCTCGTCTTTTTCTTTATTCCATCTTTCAGATGCCAAGGGACCAAGACATCTTGGGATTCAAAGGAAGTTCTGTTTGTATGAATTGGCAAGCTGGCAGGAACCACCTGGTTTGGACTGTTGCTCATCCCCTTAGGTTGATTACAGTCCTTGATGGGCTGTGCTAAACCTTGGCATTCGGTGCTGCCTGTTTTATTTAGTGTGTCGCTGACAGCTTTGCCAAGACTTTTATCACTAGCTTTTTTCCCTTTCAGATACTTCGACTTCCGCTCCTTGTATTCCTGTTCCATTGCCCAAACGTAAACAAGTGCTTTCCCACCTGGTCTCAGCAACCGAGTTAGTTCACAAAGCACAGCCAGCCTCCTCTCCTACTCAAGGGGGAGAAACACAGTCAGTCATTCTAAGGGTAAAAGGGAACAAACTAAAAATTGTACTTCAGAACAAAACAAAATACAAAACAGAGCTCAGTGAATTAGAAACACTGTACTATTCTTTAGTCTGTACATTTCTACTTTTTTTAAATTATACATCTTTCAGGCCTTTCAGAATTATATATCAATGAAATTAACATAATTAATATACAATGATTTTTTTCTTAAAAAAACAGCAAACAATAAAATAGCTAAATATGCAGAACAAGTAACTGCTACCATAACATCTGAGCACTTTGTTGAAAGAAAGAACTAAGAACCACTGTAATTATGGGTAGTCCTCGATTTACAAACAGTTGTTGCTTAGTGACTATTTGAAGTTACGATAGACTTAGGACCCACATTCAAAGCTCTGACAGCTGCCCATGCCCTGGTGCTCAGCAACCGCCCGCATCAACCGCCGTTTGCAGCATCCTGCAGCCAAGGGGCTACAATTTATGTTTTTGTTGGAAAGCACATTTATTTCCAGTTTCTAGAAAAAAAACACCCATAGCGAATAATAGTTCGCTTAACGACTGTGGCATTTGCTTTACAAATGCTGCAAAAAAGATCATAAAACCAGGAGCGGTCACATGAAGATTCATTTAATGACTGACACAACTTATGACCATAATGGCAAGCTTAATTACCAATGTAAGTCGAGGAGTACCTGTAGAACATAACAAAATAGATCTCTCACAGTAAGGAAGCCCACATGAACTTCCTTAACTGTATTAGAAATGTTAACAGGGCACGTAACTGAATTTCCTTTGAAAGGGAAGTAACGGCAGGTCTAATTAGGCAAAAGAGGTCTTCCAGCAGCTAAGCTTAAATCCTTTATCCTCTGTTCTGACACTTTTTTTAAAAAAACCTATTGGTTGTGTTGTAACTTAGCAAAACTGAGAACCACTGGATGCAAGTTCTATGATTTGTTCACATCCAGAATAGAAAAGGTTAATGCCACGTTGGTGAAATCCTAGCTTACGAAAGCTAACGTGGAGAGCAAAGTCTTGCAAAAAAGATTCAGAAGATTCAGAAGAATCTCTCATCACAAGGCAACACTGGATTCATAATTTGTTTCAATAGACCCATCTCCAGTGAAGTTGAATCAGGATCACTGCTAAGTGGTCCAATATGTGCTTTGTGTAAAAAGTTTCAGATTTCACAGCAGCATCTTCAGAAAACAAAAACTTAAGATAATATGCCAGGGAATATGAAGAACCACTGCCAATCAGGAGAGACCGAATTGAAGAATTTGTATTGCAGGCTGTTTGGGGCGTTAAGAAATTTAGAAAAGTTGAGCGGGACAGGAATTTCACAGGATGGGAAGGTACTCCAGAATTTCTTTTCCATTTACTTTCTTGCCCCCGCTCCCACCCCAGAAAATAGTTATAGATAGAAAAAATAAGCACAGTAAGCCTTAATTCAACGGTGCCACTAATTGTGATGTGAAAATCAAAGAAGCAATCTGGAAGTTCTTTAGGAGTTGCAAAAATAGAACTGACAATCAAAGCTAACTAATCCCTGGAATGAAAACAACAGCAACAACAACAGCCATGAAACAGAAGGACAAACTATATTACAATCTTTCCACTTTTAGGCAGTTTTAACCTACCAGTGTTGAAAAATGATGGATGACCGCAATGGATATGCAGGCATCACACGAACCGCTCCGTATTGGCACAGTGAGCGCATCGCATACAAAAGCCTGAAATTCCTTCTCTCCACAGATGTCTACTAGAGTCTTACTACGGTCACAGCCAAACTGTTAAATAAAAAAAGTGTGAGAAACCAAGAATGAACATTAAAATTATGCGGCTTTTCATAAATAAGCAACAGTCAGAGACCCAGTTTTCTAGATCCAATATTGAAATGTTGATTAATTTTTATCTCTTTAGGGAAGAACCAAAATAATGATCTAAGTGCTGAATTAACAACATACACGCATACGTCTTCAGTGAAAGGAACGGTAACAGCTGGCTGCCCAGATGTGAAGGACTGTAAACTCCAAATTGCACCTGCAGGCATCAGAGCTTTTAAGTTTCTCTCTTTTATGCTGTTCTTTTAACACAAACCACTGCCTTGATTTATAAACCTCCTTTTTTACCCCACCAAGACTTATGGGATAGTTCAATATTAGCTGCATTTTATAGAAGGTGAGCTTGCCAACTCTGTCTAAATGGTATCAAAAAAAACCCTATTGCTTGATCCCTCAGTACTATTAAGAATCAGTTCTCTTTCACATTCCTGCCATCAAGACACCCCATCTGGGATCCAACTGACCTAAACGAATAGGGTTTACACTTTAATTCCACTTTCCATTATTTATTTAATAATATTTATTTATTTAATAATATTTCTATACCGCCCTTCTCCCGAAGGACTCAGGGCGGTGAACAGGGCAAGAATAAAAATACAAATTACAAAAGTTAAAACTAGATTAAATAAATGCCCACATACTAAAATACATCTATAAAACCTAGTAAAATAACAATAGCAAACCCCCCCCCCAATCCCCTCATCAGGCCAGGCCAGCTTGTTCAAAAAAGTATGTTTTTAGCTCGCGGCGAAAGGAGCGAAGGTCAGGCGCCGTCCGGAGCTCAACCGGTAGCTGGTTCCATAGCTCCGGGGCGCCCACAGAGAAGGCCCTCCCCCTGGGGGCCACCAGTCGACATTCTCTGACCGGTGGCACCCTGAGGAGGCCCTCTCTGTGGGAACGCACAGGGCGGAGGGAAGTTGATGCCGGCAGCAGGTGTTCCCTCAGGTACTCCGGACCCCTGCCATGTAGGGCTTTGAATACCATTACTTTGAATACCATTACATTATCATCTGATATGCACAGAAGCAACAGCAAATGGATCCTGACTGATCCGGTGCTCCATGTTTCCCCCAGGAAAAGATAGTATTTGTCACATCTTCCATCTATTGCATTGCCACTGTACATCCTGTCAATTTGCCAAATAAAAAAAAGTGGGGGGGAAGGACAGCTACCTCTGCTCCTTTTAATTTTCTTTTTCTCCAACTAGACAATTCACTTAGGAATGCTTGCAGCAATATTAGCCCTGACCTTGTATATTTGAAATACATTCTGCTGCCCCACGTCTCTTCCATAAGACACTCAAAACAGCTTGGAATAAAAATCAATGCATGTACGGTTATTAAGTGGAAGACATCAGAACTACAATGAATACAAGGCTAGGCTGAACGCGAAAGTCTAGGTTGAGCATAGTTCCACCCACCATCTTATCCAATTTCCACTGCAGATGGCCTTAATGCATTTTTCATGAGAACAGTATCGAGGTTACCTTTTCACTGGTGCCACTTAGCTGCTCTTACTGCCTACCTTCTAATGTTACTTTTGACAAGACTATTTGATAACTGAATATATAATAATTAGCTACCAGCCAAGTGATAGGAGACAAGTTCAGATAGAGACTATTTGTCACTGGCAATGTATCTGTATACAGATCTTCTTTGCTGACAACCACAAGTTCCTTCAGACTGTCCTCATGGGTAGGGTGGTATTCAGGTTTATGAGGAATATAAACCATGGTTCCTAGAATTACTAATTACTAGAATTACAATTTTTGGCAGTAATTGTAAATACTGAAGAACTCCTACCCCTAATAAACTTTATCCACATTTTGGAACGAGGTAGTCTCAACAGGCAGAGCAGTCCATCTATAGAAGACACTGAGACATTTTCTTTTGGTCTGAAATCAGAGGGTTTTTTTTAAAAAAAAATAATCTGTGGCATGAAAAGGGCATTTATACTGTTGCTGTTAGACAGCTATATAGTTGCATCCCTCCCTTTTTTTCCCAATCAGTAAGAAGTTCAGAGACAGTCCGGATTGGGTTTATTAATTTACTACCAACTGTATAATAATAATAAACCTTTATTGTCAAAGTACATGTGTACATTGAGATTAGCTGAGCCTCCCCCCGTGCTCTCTCCCCCCTACACACAGTGACAACAAACCCTCCATCCCACCACACTATGTGAACCAACTACACCACACACCAGCCTCCCAAGTCAATTCTGCATAAGATTATGTCCCATTTAAAAGCCTAACAGCCCACGGATAAAAGCTATTTTTCAGCCTGTTGGTACGGCTGGCTATATTCCTATATCTCCTACCGGATGGTAGGAGAGTAAAGAGATACCGTCCAGGGTGTGAGTCATCCCTGAGAATCTTCCTCACTCTTCCAAGGCAACGAGCCGTGGCGATGTCATCCAGTGGTGTCAGGGAACAGCCCACAATGTCTTGTGCTGTGCTCACTGCCCTCTGTAATACTTTCCTATCCGTGGCTGTCAGACCAGCATACCAAACCACAATACCATACGAGAGGACGCTCTCTATGGTAGACCGGTAAAAGAGGGTGATTAGCTGTTGTTCTACCCTGTTCTTCCGCAAGACCCTAAGAAAGTGAAGCCTCTGTTGGGCCTTTCTAGCCACCTGAGTTGTGTTAACTTTCCAGGTCAGATCTTCACAGAGGTAGACTCCCAGAAATTTAAAGGAGGAAACTCTTTCTACACAGTCCTCCCCGATGTAAAGTGGGGCAGGTTCCTCCTTTTTTCTCCGGAAGTCTATGTATGTTTCCTATCACAGCCCAGTTCAAATAGCATGGAAACACACAGCAGGAGAGATCAATTTAATTTTCAACCTCAACAAAAGGAGCACTGTAGCACTCTCATTTGACCTTCAGATCGCATCAAATGACTTTGTGGAAATCCAGCAGGATTGTGGCAGAAGCACTTCTACTGTATTGCTACTATCAACTTGACAGCAGCAGCTACAAATTGAAGGAGATTTGAAAAAGAAACCCCAGACTGAATCCCAAGTAGTTTTTCCATTGGTGCAAGAAACAAACAAGCTTGATATTTCTGCCCCACACTTACAGCTTAAAACTCTAGTCTGGTCCTCAGGGATACCTCCTGCAATGCCTGCTGGGTGCCATGCACGATCTGGTTTTATTACTTTTTAGTTTCTTTTTTGAAAAATGACAGAAAGCTAACGTTGTGCAAAGCAAGCTGTCAGGCTCAAGCATTACCTTTATTTCAGATAATGTTCATTCTACATGGACCCATAAAAGCTGGAAAGGGAGACTGGATAAATTTTGCCCTTGGATAAAATAGGTATTTTGTGACTAAGCATATCCCCTATGGTAGCCTATTGTGAAAATGCATATATAACATGATCTCAAAATTTAGGAACATCCACTAAATTCTCCATCAGTTGTGACTCCTGGTTTATACTCTCCTGCAATATATCACGCTATTTCCAAGAATCCCACAAGGCTTTCTGAACAGAAAGGTAACATATAAATATGCACACCTACACACCTTACAAGGATGTTTCAGAGGTTGCCAAGGTGAGCGGGTAAAGCCCAATTTTATGAGTGAAATACTTTTCTATTCATAGATTATAAAAAATTATGGCTATTCATAATCATCATGGCAATCCAGGAATCGGTCTGCTTACAGGCAAAATATGATATTTGCAAAGAAGAAATAAATTACATATAAAAAGTTTATTACAGTAAAAAACCCAACATCAGAGGGAATCATGCAAATCTGTACCATGGCTTGCTTGCTATGAATATGAATGTTGATCTACAAGACTAATTTTAGTTGATGGATTAGCTACTAGAAAACAATAAAAAGAGAATGCAAAAGCTATAAACTAGGTTTGATTCGTGCACTTGCATATATCAAATGAAAATAATGGCGTGTAAAGTCAAAAGATGGAGCATAAAAAAACCAATAAATAGTTTCCTTTGGTAACTCTAACAATTTACTCATTTGTGTTAACATAAATGGAATTTTTAAACAACAGGTTATTTATTTTAGTGTTTCCAGCCAAGACAGACGAAATTCTCAATTTAGTCAGTTTTAGCTGCCAGTTACAAAGTGGTTTATTGACAGAATATATGCCAGATCTAATTCTCAAAGCAAATTTGCTCCATTTCATTAAAGGGAAAGAGCTTTAAGGAAAAAAATATATCCCGCATTTCAGTTTTGTTGGATTAGGATAAATGTAAAGTGTACACCAATTGCACATAGTGCTATTCATATTATAGATTTGCCGTAACTGGGAAATCTTTATTGCTAATGGTGCCAATTTCATTACTGGGTATGATCATAAAGACTTTGATTTTAATTAAGAACATTACAGCACCAGAGCCCACCATCTGCAGAACAGATTGCTCTCCAAACAAACAAATTGGTCCATTCTGGTGTTTACAAGGACTAAAAAAGAATTTTTCATGACTCGGTGAAAAAAAGAATGTTAAAACAGTGATGAAAACAATTTCTAACAAAGAGCCCTGTTAGATACTTTAAAGCTGGGAGAAAGGGATGGAATTTGGACCTTCATACGAACATCTCAGCAACTAAATAGAGACTCAAGAGGCAAACTTGGTTCTCTTGTAAAGAGACAACATTCCAGTCACTGCAATCACTTTCTGTTGTCCCAAGAACAGTAAAAATGGACAGAGAAGCAGGAATTCAATCAGACAACCCTGAAACGACCTTGAAAGAGACAACAACACCCTACTGTGATAAAATGTAATGAGTAACAGCTTAGCTAACCAAGAGGAATAAAGCATATGACAGCCAGAATATGAAGTCCTAATTTGCATCTAAATTATATCACATAATTGCAAAGTCAGGCTTAGTTGTAACGTCCTATGTAGCAAAGTGAATCCGTTGCAAAAAGATTAGATCTTGCAATAAAATAAAAATACTTCAGAGCATCAAGTATTTCAAGTGTGATTAAAAATACAAAGGATATGGCAGCTCCAGAGAAAATTTCCCTTTAGTATAAATGTGATGAACACTGGATGCATGTCCATGGAAACTGGAAAGAGATAATTACTGCAAACTTGCATTTTATCATTTCTCAACTAGTGCTGTGATCCCATTCAGATTATCAGAGGTTATTTTAACATTTTTCTAACTAATTAACTTTCTTCCTCTCTCGACATGCTTCTGTGATCAGGATTGATTCAGAGACGAACTTCAGCCCAGCAACCGATTTGGAATGCCAAGGCTGAACTTTGGGGCATGTGCAATAATGCAGATGAATACCGATGAGCTTTTTCCAACAGTGGTACAATCACCCGGCTTGCCAACAAGATCTTCTGCATTCAATGTGCTATTTGTATTCATACCCTTGATGTATGGCAAAGACAGAAGGGACAGATGCAACCTTGAACCAGCCCATTTGAACAAATGAGAACAAAAAAGCAGAAGTCCATAGAATGCAAAAGCACTTCGGCTATGAGATTACGGAAGATGCAGGACAGATAACAGTGCCACTTGTAACGGGGACAGATGAAACCAGCAGCTGAAAAAGGTCACACTGCAACTGATGAAAGAATAGTAGAGAATTTCATTTTTTAAACAAGGAGGTATAGACCTCCCCCCAAGCAGGGAAAAATGAGAAACTTTTTAGCACAACCTCTGCGGGGGAATTCAGTGTGGATAATCCTCGATTTAAACCAGTCACTTAGCGACCATTCAAATTTACAACAGACCCTCCTGAAAAAGCCACTTATGACCTGGTTCTGAAGTTCCAACAGCCAGCCCCCTAGTCATGTGAACACATTTGGGGTGCTCAGCAACCAGCCCACACTTACCCGTTTGCAGCGCCTTGCAGTCCCATGATTGCAATTTATGACATTTCCCCCAGAAACCAGCACTTACTTCCACTTTGCAACAAAAACCCACCCACAGTAAACAATGGGTTCACCTAATGACTGATGCATTTCCTTAACAACCGCTGCAAGAAAAGGTTTTAAATTGTGTGTGTGTTCTTTTTCGATCATGGCAAAAATATCAACTACATAGTGTGAAATTTGGAGATGTGTCTTTAGGAGTACTCTTGCTTCCAGATGTTGCATTACTGTCCATGCTAAGAATCCTGAGATAGACTGGTGTTTCTCTGATATGTTTTCATTTATACATTGATATTTTGGGCTGGCTACTGATATTAGTAATACTGTTGCTTCATTGTCATCTTATTATTATTTTATGACTAACATTTGAATCTTGTTCATGTACAGGTAGTCCTCAACGTACAACCACAATTGAGCCTAAAATTTTTGTTGTTAAGTGAGGCATTTGTTAAGTGAGTTTTGCCCCATTTTACAACTTTTCCTGCCACAATTGTTAAGTGAATCACTGCAGTTGATAAGTTAGTAACCTGGTTGCTAAATAAATCTGGCTTCCCCATTGACTTTGCTTGTCAGGTCACAAAAGGTGATCACATGACCTTGAGACACAGCAAAGGCCGTAAATATGAACCGGTTGCCAAGAATCTGAATTTTGATCCCATGATCAGGAGGATGCTGCAAAAGTCGTAACTATGAAACATGGTCATAAGTCACATTTTTCGGTGCTATTGTAACTTTGAACAGTCAATAAATGAATTGTTGTAAGTCGAGGACTACCTGTGTTTTATCTATACAGAAGTTGGCTCTAAAATGACCATCCAAAACCACAAGAAGTTGGCTCTAAAATGACCATCCAAAACCACAACATTAAAATACAATCTTGAGGAGAAAGTGATTTCTAGTTTACCTCTCAGATGATGGAAGCAGCATTTACTAAATAGCGGTAAAGAGCCATTTTCAATCGCTTTCCAGGTGATGAATCTCATCAATAAAGAGATAGTTTCAGAACTCATGCCCCTACATGATAACAACTACTAAAAATAATCTAATGAATTTGAGATGAAAAATTAATGAAAAAGCCCTTTTCCTTAGATTTCAATAAAATAGAGAATAGAATATATAAAAGAATAGCTCCTGCCCCATTTTTGGTTTCCATATCAAGTGACTACATTTCTTTAGACCAGAAAAGAAAGAAGTCAAAATGTTACGGTTTCATCCTAGACAGTAGCCATATTTCAGCAGTAGCCCCATTTATTTCTATTATCGAAGTAGCAATTAAGATAGAAAATGCAGAAGAGAGTAATTGTAAGGGGGCATGCAACCCAGGAGAGATTAATTACTTATCCAAGTTCAGGGAACAAAAAGGAACATGAGATGCTGTGGGCATTTAGCTTTACTTCATAATAACTAACTCCATCAGGTAGAATTAAATCATTTAAGTCCATTGAAATCTGATTGATGTAATGTATCAGAAAACTAATGAAGAGAGAACTACATCTAATTTTGAAATGAAATTACGTGGCTCCCCAGAGAAATATCTCAGCTATAACTAATAGCATGAGAGTCTTGAGAAAGCAAATTAAATTCTGGCAAACGCATACAAACACAGCAAGAAGGATGACAACATGCAGAGGAAGAGAGAGAGAGAGAGTAATTCCCTTGGTCTACTTGTTCTGAATCAGGCCTTTAACATTTGCTTCACGTAAAGCTTTGTTTTCCCCATAGAGAAAGCTGTATCACCTTTTGGGGGAAAAGATGCTATGTTGAAAATGAGAAGCCTATCTCTCGCTGGCAGATGTGTTTCCAGCAACTTGCATTATACTTTTAAGCTTTTGCTGTTTGCTGCTTCTAGTCTTTAATCTCCGAGATACTTTAGCTTCTTGACTGCTAATAAAATCTGAGTATCCAAGCTTCCCACAAGCAAGCCCTTGGTATTCTGTGGAGCAGAGATGAAATCCATCAGCGGTTTTTACTACAAATGGCTGCCTTGAATGCCTCCAAGGCATTTCGAAACAACTACTGATGGGGCGGGGAGGAGGGGATCCAGGTTCATTTCATCAAATCTGAAAAGTGAGGTATTTCAAGGTGCTTAGAAGGGCATTACAAAAGTGTTGGGCACCTGACAAGGCTCCTGTTATGGACGTAAGGGTATTTTCCCCCTTCTTCTGCTGTCTCCTGTTCACTTGCATCTGCCGTCTGCAGAGGAGCAAGGAGGAGCTATAACTGCCTTGACTTTTCCTACTGCAAAGCAATTCAAAATCAACTCGGAGGAAAGGATCGCTGAACCTTCAAGTAGCAACAAAGAGAGATGATGGTGGTGAATCAGCTCATGGACAGGGAACTGAGAGTCTTGCTGAAGGACCTCTACAGTATGTTGACGACACAGAGCTAATTCACATATTGCACTAAGCCATGGTTTCTCAAATAAACCGTAATGGGCTGGGGTGATTTCACATGCCTTACAGATTCATTCTGTACATGGTGGATATTTATGTTAAGGGTTTTCAAACATTTCTAGACCACGTAACTTCTTCGTTAGGGGGAAAAAAATAGAACTCCTGATAAAGAGACACAGCCTACAGCAGTATTTCTAGACCTTGAATGTGTGGACTTCCACTCCCAGAATTTGAGAGTTGAAGTCCATGCGATTAGGGGACTGGAGGGTAAAAAATATGAAGAACAGATGCAGGAATTGGGTTTGTCTAGTCTAGTGAAAAGAAGGACTAGGAGTGACATGATAGCAGTGTTCCAATATCTTAAGGGGCTGCCACAAAGAAGAGGGGACCAACCTATTCTATGAAGCACTAGAAAGCAAGACAAGAAGCAATGGATGGAAACTAATCAAGAAGAGAAGCAACCTAGAAATAAGGAGAAATTTCCTGACAGAACAATTAATCAGTGGAATGATTTGCCTCCAGAAATTGTGGGTGCTCCATGACTCCTTTTTTCCTTTCTTTCACTTTTTCTCTATATTGATATTATAAAAATGTTGGAGTCTTTCAGAGTAAAGGTTTATTATCGTCATCATCATCATCCATGGCAGATACATTTATCTCATTTCCATTCATTTACAAAATGTAAGTTGCTATTAAAATCTCTGCTATTACAATGCATCTGCTTTCAGCAATTTATTTTAAATCATGAGGAAACTATTGAATTATGAATAGGCATATTTATATCTGAAAGATGTAGCTTGGAAATAATTATTAGTTACATTGCAGACTCCAATTTTTTTTATTGAAAAGTTTTACAGTACATTTTATCTTTAACAATCCCCCCTCCCCCCACCCCTACCTAACCCTCCCTATCCCTCCCCCCCATTCCCCCCCTCCCCCCCGACTTCCCAGAGCTAAGTACTAGGTATAAAAACAAAGAACAATCATAAACATCCATATGCTAACAACAATAAACTATTAATTCTATCGCCCTCTAGCTCATATAAAATGACTACAAGCAATACTAATATTACATATAAAAAGAAAAAAAAAGAAAAAAGAAAAGAAAACTTATTCAAATGCTAAATGAAACTTTTTAGTCCCATATTTGTTCTGGATATAATCAATCCACTTTTTCCACTCCATAATATAACGTTCTTGCGAATGATCTTTCAAGTAAGCCGAAATCTTTGCCATTTCCGCCAGGTCAGAAACCTTTAGAGTCCATTCTTCTATAGTCGGCAGTTCCTCCTTTTTCCAATATTGACCTATTAAGAGTCTTGCTGCTGTAATTAAGTTCAACATCAACTTAATGTCCACAACAGTAGCATCTGTAATTATGCCCAGCAAAAACAATTGCGGACAAAACTTTATCCTTTGCTTAAAGATCTTCTGCATATTCCACCAAATTTTTATCCAAAAAGCCTTAACCTTTTTGCAGGTCCACCATATATGAAAATACGTTGCATCTTCGCCACCACACCTCCAACATTTAGGTTGATAATTCGGATACATACTTGCAAGCTTTTTAGGATCTAAATGCCATCTATAAAACATTTTATAAAAGTTCTCTCTTAGGTTTTGGGCTTGTGTAAATTTTACGTTCCTCACCCAGATCTTTTCCCACGTGTCCATTGTAATAACTTCTTGAATATTCTGGGCCCATTTTATCATACAGTCTTTAACAAGTTCTGTTTCTGAGTCAATATCTATCAATGCAAGATAAATCCGTTTGATATGTGCTGGACCCTGGTTTCTAATTTGCTTTATCAAATTTTCATCAGTCATTGAGAAACCAATTTTCTGATCTTCTTTCCACCTGGCACGTAATTGAGTATATTGGAACCAAGTTTGAACGATCTTCTCATCTCGCAAGAGATTGTACGGCTTCAAACACCAGACGTTCCTTTCCAAGCTTAAGATCTCCTTATACGTAGTCACATCATGTTTGAAGCCAACATTTATGTTTTCTATTGCATGTTTCGGGATTGCCCACAACGGCATCTTGTAGTCCAACTTATGTCTATACTTCTTCCAAACTCTCAACAATGCCTGTCTTAAAATATGCACTTTAAACACATTATCTACCTTCTTATCATACAACAAATATGCATGCCAGCCAAATAACAAGTCGTGGCCCTCAAGATTTAATAATCTCCCTTGTGTCAAATTAATCCAGTCACTTATTCCTGACAACGCAGCAGCTTCATAATATAATTTAAGATTAGGCATTTTAAGACCACCTCTTTCACGAGTATCCTGCATAATCTTAAGTTTAACTCGTGGCCTTTTCCCTGCCCACACAAATTTATTGATACCCCGTTGCCATTCTTCCAAATTAGAGTCTTTTTTAAGGACCGGTATCATTTGGAATAAAAATAAAAATTTAGGCAGGACATTCATTTTCACTGCTGCAATTCTTCCCAGAAAAGACAATTGCAGTTTTTCCCAGCTCTCCAATTCTTTTTGAATTTTTCCCCATAACTTTTCATAATTATTTTTATATAACTTTGCATTGGAGGGTGACAAATACACCCCCAAATATTTAACCCTTTTAACAATCTCAAATCCAGTTAATCCTTCTAAAAGGGCCTTTTGCGGTGCTGTCATATTTTTGGCCAAAATTTTTGTTTTTTTGTACATTAACCTTAAATCCAGAAACCTTCCCATATTGCATTATTATCTCCATCAGGTCCACAACAGAGTTTTCTGGCTGGGTCACTGTAACAACCAGATCGTCTGCAAACGCCCTCAATCTATAATCCTGATCTCTAATTTGAATACCCTTAATTTTTTCCGAGTTCCGTATTTTTATCAATAATATCTCCAATGTTAAAACAAATAATAAAGGTGATAACGGACACCCTTGTCTTGTGCCCTTCTCAATATTGCATACTTCAGTCAGGCTATTGTTAACTATTATTCGGGCAGTTTGTTTTTGATATAATGCCCTAATTGGTTGTAAAAATTTATCCCCAAAATTCATTTTATCTAAAACTTTCATCAGAAATTGCCAATCCAATTGATCAAAAGCTTTTTCAGCATCTAAAAAAATTAGCGCCGCAGGGATCTGGTTGTTCCTTTCCAAAAACTCCACCACATCAACTATATGCCTCACATTATTTTTCATTTGTCTACCACTAATAAACCCAGTTTGATCCCCATGAATCATCTGTTGCAAAACCCTCATCAATCTGTTAGCTAACACCTTAGCAAATATCTTGTAGTCTGTATTTAAAAGTGATATTGGTCTGTAGTTTTTTACTTGAGTAGCATCTTGATCTTCCTTCGGAATCAAAGAAATAAAAGCAGTTCTCCAAGACGGAGGCACCCTTCCCCCCCTCTGAATTATCTGAAACAATTCCCTTAATGGCTTTATCAGCTCCAATTGTAAATTTTTGTAGTAGACCGCAGTCAGACCATCCGTACCTGGCGCTTTATCCACCTTCAATTCCTTAATTGCTATAAGAATTTCTTCTTCTGTTATCAATTGATTAATCTCCTCCTTTTGTTCTTGTGTAAGAACCGGGATGCTAGCATTCTTCAAATATACATCAATATCTGTTTCATTAATCTTCTCCTTAACATATAATTTAGAATAAAAATCCACAAAGGCTTCCTTAATAAGATCCTGTTGAAACACAACCTTTCCTTTGTATTCAATTTTATCTATATTAGAAGCCCTTTGTTTTTTCCTTAACCTGTAGGCTAACCACCTACCTGGTTTATTGGCATTACAAAAAGTATTATGCCTAGCAAACCGTAGGTTAGTTGCCACCTGATCAGCCATCAACTTATCAAATTGTCCTCTTAACAGGTTAATGACCTCCTTAATCTTCGCATCCGATGGATTCAAAATTAGGGCCTTTTCTTTTTCCCTGATTTCATTCTCCAGTTCTTTCCTTCTAACTTCCAAATTACGTCTATATTTATTATTCATATATATTAACACCCCTCTCATATAGGCTTTGCTAGCATCCCAAACCATGTCCATAGAGGTATCCTTGTTCATATTAATTTCAAAAAAATCCTTCATCTGCTTTTTACATTCTTCCACATTTCTCTGGTTTCTAAACAAATTCTCATTTACGCGCCAGGAGCGCCTATCTCTATTGTCCTTGTTGATCTCTAACCAAACTGGACTATGATCAGATATAGTTCTTGCACAAATCTTTATCTTCTTAGTCCTAGAAAAAAAATCATTAGTCAGTAATATAAAATCAATCCTAGAAAAAGATTGATGTCTATCAGAAAAAAAAGTATAATCCTTTTCATGTAAGTGTGTATCTCGCCAAATGTCTCGCAATTCCAGGTCGTCCTTCATTTCAAAAAAAGATTTAGGCAATCTAGCATGACTCGGGGCACGCTTAAAGAAACCAGCTTTATCCAGCTGTACATCCAGGACACCATTCCAATCTCCCATAAAAATAAAAGATTTATAATCCAACTGGGTAATCTTTGTATGTAGTAAACTAAAAAAATCAGTTTGTTGTTGATTAGGAGCATACAGTCCAACTAAAAGCGTTTTTTTGGCTTCTAACAGCAAATCTATCATAACATATCTTCCTTGCTTGTCTACTTCAATTAGTTCCGCTGTCAGAGTACTCTTGACATAGATAACCACTCCATTTTTCTTATTCATTGCAGAAGCAATAAATTGCGTGCCCAGCCTTGAGTTCAACAAATACTTTTGGTCCATAACCCTAATATGCGTTTCTTGCAAACAAATAACATCAGTCTTAAATTGTTTTAAATATTGAAAAACTTTCTTTCTCTTCTGTGGTGAATTTAATCCATTAACATTCCAGGTTAGGAACTTAGTCGCCATTCTTGGCATCCCGAAGCTTCTGGAACACGTCTGCCATGACCCCTTTAACTTCCTTAGGCCGCGCCCCTCCCACAGCTTCACTGTAAGTACGCTTTGGAGGTTCCATAACTTTCTGCTGATCTTGCTCTTGCTCTTGTCTCACTCGTCTTGAGGCGGCACGCGTTATCCTCTGCTCTCCAACAGCTGCCGATAAAACTGTAATTTGATCCCCTCCAGCGCCATTCTCCTCTATCTGTATTCCTTCAGCATCTTGAGGCTTTCCCTCGCCATTTCCCTTTACAGATTCCAGAAGTGGTAGAGGGGTTGCTTTTAAAACTTTACTGTAAAAATCACGTGCCTGAGTCACTGTAACCAGACGATGTCTTTTACCTTCGTGCATCACCACCATGCCGACTGGAATCTCCCATCTAAACTTGATGTCACATTTCTTAAGTTCCTGTGCTAGAAAGGCAAAATCTTTCCTTCTCCTTAAAATCTTGGGAGGAATCTCTTTTAAGACCAAAACTTCTTGCTCAGCAACCACAAACTTAGTATCATAAGCAACTTGAATAACTTCATCCCTAATTGCTCTCTTTGTAAAGTAAACCACCACATCTCTAGGTAGCTTCCTCTGCCTTGCAATCCATGAGTTCACACGAAAGATTTTATCTATACTTCCCTCAATTTCAGCTGCTGACTGGCCCAGTACCACTTCCAAAGCCTCGGAGACCAGCTGCTTTAAATCTTCTTTAGGATTCTCTTTTAAGCCCCTGATTCTGATAGCAAACTCCATCTGATGGTACTGGACGAGGCTCAAGCCTCCATCCATTTTATCCCTTATATTTTCATTCTCTAGTACTTTTACTTCTAATATAGAATTCTTTTGACTAAGATCCTCCACTTTTTCATCCAAGCGTTGCACACATACAACCACACCTTCAATTGTAGACAAGATGTCTGCCCTCATTGCTCTAAACTTCTCTTCCATCTTCTCCTCCAGTTTCTCCTCCAGCTTTTCCATCATATCTGACATTAATTGTGAATGCTTTTCGAAGGCATCCTGTAAATCCTTAAGCGTCAATGCCGGAGCAGGTGCAGGAGGGAGCAAAGCTTGCAACGAAGTCTGTTGCACCGGGGAAGCCCCCGCACTCCGAAGAACTTTGGAGGCTTTCGTCACCATCTTCCCCCACTTTCACTTGTTGCGCACTTTCACTTTAAGGCCATAAAATCCATTGAGCTAGAGAGTAAAGATAAAAGTCCACTTCACCTTGACCTCCTGTACCGCTCTGCCTGCGTCTTCATACTCAAGAGTCTTTCCTTCTGGCAGGGGTGGTTGCTAACGCTTGGCTCTGCTCCAAAAATCACGGAGCAGAGACGCTGCGCAGCCCGGAGCAAACCCAGGCTTCGGGGGGGCTCGATCCTTCAGCCGCCCAAACTTAAAGCTCAGGCGGCCCCGGAGAGCTCAACCCCTACCTGGGGCCTCACCCCCTCCTCTTCTCTCGGGGAGGGGGCTTCCGAATCACCAAAACAGCTGATCGACGCTGTTTTCAGTGATTCAACAAAGCTGCGGAGCGGACAGCCCGGAGATGGCTGTCTTCAGCGTCGCATCACCACCGGAAGCCCAGACTCCAATTTTTGAGCAAAACATACTGGATTGAAAAATCAGAGAATCTTAATGATAGATTCCCACAAAAAGAAAGTTAAAAGATGTAATATACCCTTGATTCCTTCAAAAATAAGTTGATATTAAGATTGGCCATTTTTTTTCTTTGGGAAGTTGTAAACCTGGTTTTCACTTGTTGGAATCTGTCTTTGACAATACCTATACATGAGAATTGACAACTAATGTACTCATTTTAAAAATATTCTATCCTTTTTGATGATCTTCATCTAATAAGATTTTAGAACATCTGCCTTTTTGTTCTTATAAGATTTCAGCCTACACATTAATTTGATTTTGATTTTTGGCTACTGCAATATCATGCAATGATGCCTACTACCTACAAATGTTGGGGATGTTGATTGGTTTTATGACTGAATGTAAGATTTGCTACAAAGAAATACCACAATACCTCAGGCTGCAGGCATCCATAACACGCCACAATAATATTAAAATATTGTGAGCATCGGGACAGTGCTACATAAATTATGCAATTGTGCAGCTGCATCATGACATCAAAAACAGGTAACTTGTGTTGCTTGCATGATAATGTAAATTTCTCCCCCCACTCATCACAGTGGATGCCTATGATTAGAGTGGAGTTATCTACTGAAAAGATAAGAAAAATATGAGAAGTTAACCTGAGATCCTTTGACACACTTACTATAGAAATTAAAACATTCTCCCACTGTCTACAAAATATAAAAATCTGTAATTATTCCATTCATTTCTTGGCATCGCCAAATCAAATTGATTTATTGAGAATAAATATCTATAGAAACTAATAATAAGGGTTTTTTCTAGTTTCAAGGATTTAACAAACATTAACAAAATTTAACAAAGAAAACAAGTTTAGTTTCGAGGATTCCACAAAGAAGAGGGGGTCGACCTATTTTCCAAAGCACCAGAAGGCAAGACAAGAAACAATGGATGGAAACTAATGAAGGAGAGAAGCAACCTGGAATTAAGGAGAAACTTCCTAACCATGAGAACAATTAACCAGTGAAACAGCTGGCCTTCAGAAGTTGTAGGTGCTCCATCACTGGAGGTTTTTAAGACGAGCTTGAAAAGCCACTTGTCTGGAATGGTGTGGGATCTCCTGCTTGTGTAGGGGGTTGGATCATTAGAGCACCTCCGGGGTCCCTTCATACTCTGTTATTCTGTTAAAGATCCAGGAGTTGAATAAAATAATGCAGTTCTTGAATTTGGACTTGGAAGGGGGAACATCTACCTTCATGTAGATGGTCACCTGATCAACATTGTCAACTGCACAAGTAGAGATTCCTAGCAATGTAGTTCAAACCAGCTAGCTGATCATTTGAGACTCCAGAATACTGATTTCCCGCTTCCAGTAAAAGTAGGAAAACATTTAAAGAGGGAGAGGGAAAGATTATTTCTGCACTGTACATATCCATGTTCATGTATGATATATAGGGGTATATGTTCAGGAGGGTGCACCTATGTTTCAGGCTATGACCTCTGATTCAGCCATGAGCATAAGAGTCAAAACTAAAGCTTGCCATCATCCATAGACTATAATGTGTAACAGGTTTTATAATAATACAGCCAGTTGTTTGTTATAGTCACAATATGTGATGAGAGAACAATGCTTGACTGACAATAAAATTCAGTGTATATTCACTAAAAAATACCA
Source organism: Vipera berus (assembly GCF_964194415.1). Classification (NCBI taxonomy): domain Eukaryota; kingdom Metazoa; phylum Chordata; class Lepidosauria; order Squamata; family Viperidae; genus Vipera; species Vipera berus. The sequence goes on from NC_138206.1 coordinate 19,180,329, forward strand.
TTTGCTGTGCTTGACAGAATCTACAGTCAGGTAAAGCACCCACTGGATTGTAGCTTAAAATTCCTGATGGATTTTACCTCAAACAATGCAAGCAATCTAGATTTATTATTCATTAGACAAAAATAATCCCATTTCCTAAATTTACCTTCAAAGAAAATAGATTAGACAGAGGGAAAACAAGATAGATTCTCATGCAATAAGATTTTTCTTCTAAGAAAGTCCCTAAACCACTTCAACATGGCCATTCTCAAGAAAAATAGCTTAAAAAGCCACATTTCCTCTTGGAACAGCTGTATTAAAAGTCAACAAATTCTTTCATTCTTGTACCCATGGATTATATGGAGCCAAAGGACATTTATCACACTACATTAATCACCAAGCAAGACTGTGCTATATTCACAACTGCTTTATGGGCTGATAGTGTAAACTCTCTCCTATATCCCTCACTCTTTGTATCTCCTACATTTTATTTCTCTCAAAACTTATTTTCACATCTCCTGTCACCCCATATTATGGACAATATTCCATGCTACTGCTAATGTAGATGATGGTCCAAGAAATCGTGGTGGATATAATTCTAACAAACAAAAAACCCAAACAATTCTAATTTGGTAACCATGATAAGTCTGAAACCGCAAAAGCAAAATAATTATTGTGCATTTTTAATTACATTTCAAGGTATCAGGGGTTTCTCATTTGTTTAAAGTCAGTAGAACCTGATGATCAGAAAATGTTCAGCTGCAATAAGAAGTCCTTTATAACTCTTTCTATCTGAACAGATCCAATAATCATCTGAAATTGGCAGAGGCTTTATGGAAAATGACTTAGGAGTGTTGCAACCTGCAGTTCAGTGAAACAATTATTCAGCTCTAGCAGCCCCTAACTGAAAGTAATTTCATCTAGCTCCAAAAATGCTATCCAGTTTTAATTAATTCACATTAATTAATTTTATATACCACTGAGAACAATGTAATTTCCTGATTATACCCACCGTATGGACCTAACCTCTTACACCTAGATGGTAATGACTTGAACATATGACCCCACCATCAATATTTGGTTTGGGCAATGTGGTAACGAACAACTAAAACCTCTTAAATTGACCTGATAGGCAGGATAAACTTATAGAGAAGCCAAGGAGGACAATACATTTGCTTTACAGATTACTATCCATCAGCCCTAAGAGTTTGAACAGCAATTGTAAAAAAATAATTAGTCTGAAGCTAAGCAAATTCTCCTGTGATTTTAGCTTGAAGACCTATTGCTTCACTGTCTGTGCTCTCATGTTTTCCTGATTTTTTTTTGGATATGATTACATGATGCTTCCAGCAGACATTATTTGATATTACAACTAATGTGAATCTGAACAGTAAGCCAGACTGTGGTTTGATTTATTGTATTATCTATTCTTTTTGCAGTGGCCTGATTTATTCTATGAAAATGAAAGTTAGCAGTTTCAGACACACTCAAGGGGAAAATGTGAAAGTCACAGAAAGAAAACAAATGGGATTAATAAATATAGTCAGAAGATTCCTTGTGAGGAACTATGCAATCTAATATTAAGAAAAGGCCTAAAATCCATCCAGGACTATGTATGGTTAGATTTAAAAGCATACATTAGGTATGTATCAGTCAAGATGGCCAGATCAGAAAATAAACACTGTAAGAACTATGGAAGGGACGTGGTGGCTCAGTGGGTTAGGACGCTGAGCTTGTTGATCAGAAGGTCGGCAGTTTCACGGGTCGAATCCCGAGTGCCGCGTAACAGAGTGAGTGCCTGTTACTCGTCCCAGCTTCTGCCAACCTAGCAGTTCGAAAGCACGTAAAAATGCAAGTAGAAAAATAGGGACCACTACGGTGGGAAGGTAACAGCGTTCCGTGTGCCTCTGGTGTCTAGTCATGCCGGCCACATGACCACGGAGACGTCCTCGGACAAGCGCTGGCTCTTTGGCTTTGAAACGGAGATGAGCACCGGCCCCTAGAGTTGGAAACGACTAGCACGTATGTGCGGGGGAACCTTTACCTTTACCTTTAAGAACTATGGAATTCCACTTTATTGTTAAAGCGTATAATAATATAAGGTTAAAGGCCTGGCAGAGGTTATATTTTCCTGATCTTGTACCGAAGAGAGTCAAGGCTGGTCGATATTCAGCTTCTTTTTCATTCCCCCTTACCTTTTGGGGCTAAGCTATGGCTATTTAATAGTTGCTGATACCTTCTTCAAGGCCAACTCAGTAGAGTTAGTCCAACAATTAAGCTCAAAATTTCTGTAGGTGACAACAGGGATGTTGCAACAATCATAAGTGTCCAAAAATTTCAGAAGTCACTTTTTTTGAATGGTCACTAAACAAATGGTTGTGAATTGAGAACTTCTTGTCCTCCTCTACAGCCTGCCTGAATAAAAAGATTTGGGGGATTTTTTCATATATCTAACTTAGCCAAAACTATTTTGCAGTTGGGTTAGTTTAAGCACTGAAACAACTTGTGAGGTTTCTCTGAAGATTCATTCAGTTTAGATGTGATTTGATTATTTGTGGATTGCACTATAATTTTCATCTGCTTCTTGCCTCTAAAGCAAAAAAGTAAACTGCCATGATTTGATGGGATGGCCGTAAGGACTCCAACAATTAAAAGTGACTACCTGCTCTAAATTTAAAATGGCATATAATCATAATAGTAAAGTTGGAAGGGACCTTGGAGGTCATCTAGTCCAACCCCCTGCTCAGGCAGGAATGTAGCACATAAACAAACACATTCTGGTAGAGAGAAGTTCCGAAAACTCGGAAGACTAAACCTCTGGATCCTGCCACATTATCCTGGGACACGTATATTTGCCTTCATTCACATACACAAAACTTACAGAAATGCAAACAATATATCATCTTACCATATACAAGTCTTTGCAGATGCCTAAGTACTTTCCATTGCCACATCCAACATCAGCCACAATAGCCCCACGTGGCAAACCTTTAAGGAACTCAAGCACTTGCGGCCATGGACTATGCCTGGTGTTGCTGAAATGTCTGGCAATATCTTCATACACTTCATGGACATACTTCTGCTCTAGCACAGAGGCATCTTTGTCGCTGTTGTGAAATGAGGCTACCCTCTCTTTATGCCGACTGTCGCATACAGAAGGAAATGCTAGGGGAAGGGGATTGGGAGAAGAAAGGTAGAAGACATGTTTATTTTTAATATGCTAGGTTTAGACCCAGAACAATCTTTTCATTTTATTTTATTTTATTGCCTTAATGGAGAGAATACAGACAGTTGCAAATTGAACTGTAAATTTCAAACTTAATTTTTTTTGCAAATTTAATTACAGATAGTCCTTGGTTAACAACAGCCATTGGGACCGTGATTTCTGTTGCTAAGTGATGCATTTGTGAAGCGTGACATCACATGATCGTGCTGCTTTGCAAAGAAATTAAGGCACTGCTGACATTAAATGACTCCTGCACCGTTGTTAAGTGACGGCAGTCATGTGGTTGCTATTTGCAAAGTCCTGCAGGGTTCCCCATTGTCTTTGCTTGTAGGAAGTCAGAAAAGACGTCCTAAATGGTGATCGCATGACTACACAACATTGCAACCAATATATGTACAAGTACCAGTTGTAACTACCAATTGTTCAGTACCACACTAAATGTGAACAGTTGTTAAGGGAGGTTCACCCATAGTTCAATAATAAGAATGTCTGTTGCTTAAGAGCAGACCTCCTCCTAAATTAGAATATTTGCTAAGTTCAAAAGGTATTCATCAATAACTGGGACATTATGAAAGAGGATTAGAGTAAGCAACAAGTCTGGAGATATCTCTCTTGGCAACTAACAAACTTCCTGTCCCACCTAATACTTTTTTATAAGTTAAACACAATATGTATCATTTTAGCCAATTGGCCAAAGCCTTTTTATTTGCCTCTGAACCTCAAATAGATGTCTTAGGCATTCTTAAAAACTGAAAATATTGCAGGACATACAAATTTAGGAGACAAAGAGGAAATTAAAGAATAATCTTGCCAGCTTGTCATTCTGGGCAAGTGGCAATGCAACTGACCACACCTTTTAGGGAAATTCCCTACAGTACGCTCCCAAAATTGGCAATATGCTTAGCCCTGCTATAAAAGTAAATAAGCAATTTACTGTGAATTAGCTGCTATGAAAATCATATTCCAGGAATGATATGCAGTAAATGGTATGACCAGGATCCAATCTACCCCAAGCGTTTCTCTATTAATAAAATAAAAAAGTCAGGCTGGTGGCTGGTGACATTCACACATTTATGCGGCCAGCAACATGGATGAAGCTTGTCATTATGTCCCTCTAGGATATTTTTCAACTTCCCAGTCTAGACTACAACTCTAGTATCTTTTGTTGCTTCCCTGCCCAAGGATTAAACAGATCCAATATTTAGCTTGTTTTGAGAATGGCGAAAGTTAGTTTGGTGCTGCCATCTACTGGACACTTGTATGTTGGAGCTACCTTCTCTTCTACTTCCAGGTCCCTGTTAATCCTCTAGCGGCTTAGAACCTTCTGGAATGGCCTTTCTGGAGACATCAAAGGGTTTCTTTTGAAGAGAAGCCCCTTCTCTGAGAGTTCAAAGAGTCCCCTCTGTCTGCCTATTCATTTTCGCTGTTTCCTAGCACTTATAAATGTCAATTTTAATCATAGTTTCGTTACCGATGCACACATATATATTTTTAAAAAGAAAGTTAATTAGAAAAAAATGGTCAATGAGATGAGGGGATTATTTATTTCTTGCATTTCATCCAAGATTTTCAGAGCTTTTCAGATTTTCAGAAGGAAGAGAGAAAGGCACAATGAAGGCAAACAATATTTTTCTTTGCTTTTTGTAACCTGGTATTAAACAAGTCATGTTAGGATTGTAATACCGTATTTTCCGGCGTATAAGACGACCCGGCGTATAAGACGACCCCCGACTTTTAAGAAGATTTTCAAGGTTTTTCGTCTTATACGCCGGAAAATACTTACATGCCCTGCCCTCCCTGTCCGTCGCAGAGGAGGCGAAGGCCCGACTGCTCCCGCTGCTCCCGTGCTTCTGCCAGCCCCCGAGGCGCAGCGTTTCCTGGGCGGCAGGCAGCGCCGGAGAGCAGCCGCCACCCCGCCATGGCCGGCGCCCCTCCTGCTTCCCCCCCCAGGCCTTGAAGTTAAACTTCTCCCATTGGGCGCAGGGCGGGGCAGCTCCGCCCGCAGCCTCTTTTTTAGAACTCGTGCCGCTTCCCTCTCACCGTCGGCCGAGGCGCGCTCGGCCTGGGCTCCCGGTCCCTCTTCCCGGCTGGCTTCCCGCCCTGCCCCTCATGGAGCTGGACTGGGCGTGCAGCCTCTCAGTGTGGCTGCTTTTCCTGGGCAGCCTGGCGGTGCGGCTCCTGCGCTCGGACCTGTTGCTGAGCTGGCGGCTGCTGCTGCGCGTGGGGCTGCTGGCCGTCCTGCAGGTGCAGGGCCAGGCCGTCCTGCCGCTGCCCCTCAGCGCCGCACTCACGGCGGCTGCCTGCTGGCTCGTTTCAGCCAGCACCGCCCGGCGGAAGCGCATCCCCGAGGGGGGAGAGCGGTGCTGGTGACAGGTGAGTCCGGCGGGTGCGAGGCCCTCCCCTCGGGCCAAGAGCCAACAGGCAGCGCCGCCTTCGTGTGGGGAGAACCGCCCGACGCTCCCACCCAGCCGTGTCCCGGAGCCGCGCCGGAAATAGCTCAGTTGCGCGGGGCAGCCTGGCCCGGGCGGGGTCCTGGAGAGCCAAGGGCCCCGGGCCCGCTCCATCCTCCCCGTGTCAGGACCGAGCCGGGTCTCCGTGCTCGCCGGAACCAAGAGGAGGATGCTGGCGGCGGGCGGGCGCTCCCTCCCCGATCCGCCGGGGAGCGTCTCCCAAAGTGCATCTTCTGGCGGCCGGGAGTCCATCGGCCTGGTCGCTGGCGACCTGGCCCGTGGCTAGGGCCGGGGCCCAGGAACCGGTAGCCGGGTGCGGGTGGGGGGAAGGAAAGCCGGGCGTGGGCTTCTGCGGATGGTTGCGAGGCCGGATGCAGGCGTCTGCCGGGAGAGATAGCGGGTAGCAGGGCACGCTCTGCTTATGCTCAGATGCCGCTTGGGTGAGGAGGAGGGGCTTCCTGCCGCTCCCGGGGTCTGGCGTTTGCAAGGGGGAGGGGAAGGGGCTTAGAGGCTCTTGGGGGTGGGAAGGGAGAGTCACGATGGAGGGGGGACTGGACTAAGGAGGCTTGAAGTTGCTTTGCAAGAACGGGGACACTCGACTGATTTATGGTTTTTTTCCGGCGTATAAGACGACCCGGCGTATAAGACGACCCCCCAACTTTTGAGGTGATTTTCATGGGTTAAAAAGTCATCTTATACGCCGGAAAATACGGTACTCAGAATTTCTAGTCAGCTTATACAAGGCCAAACAACAGAAAAAGAATTGTGTGTGGGGGGGGAACCTGACCTTTATTGTGTAGGCCAGGCATGTCAAACTTGCGACGTCACGTGACGTCGTGTGACGTATCGGAACTTTTTCCCATTGCCGAAAATGGGATGGGTGCGGTTTCTCCATGACGCTCCAGCCCGCGGGCAGGCAGTTTGACACCCCTGGTGTAGGCTAATAATTATGTATAATGACTCCACAATGACACCAGCCTTAATGGCCCAGACTCTATACAGTGTATTTCAACATAACTCATTCATTTCTATACAAAATTTTTCATCAGTTTATTTCCGTGATGGTACATTAGGCTACTAAGAAATCTGCCTGTGAATCTCATGTACATGATTTGAAAGAGGAAAACAAAGCTATTATCCCGAGACTCTTGTTACAAGTGACTATGGTAAACAGACTGTTTTTTTAAACATTCATATAGCATCAATTTAACTTCTATTATAGGAAGTTAATATGCTGGAAAGCAAAGCCTACAGCCTCATCTACATTTCTTGGAAGATAGAAAGAATGGACAGTTGGCCTTTTAGCTTTGTTGGAAATGTGCCATCTGCACAGAAAAAGGGCAGTGGAAACCTTCTGGGGGTGATGCTTGGTAATTTACCTCAAGGCAGCTGCTCATCATAGAACAGGAGTCTCCAAACTTGGCAACTTTAAGACTTGTGAACTTTGCCTCCCATAATCCCTTAGCTGGGGAATTCTGGGAGTTGAAGTCCATAATCTTAAAGCAAGTTTGGAGATCCCTCCCCAAGACCCTTTCTCTGAGAACATTTACAACAGCGTTTCTCAACCTTGGCAAAGTTTCTCAGTCCTCGAGTTATGACCATAATGGTGCCTGTCCATTTCGAAGTCATAACCCACTGTTTGCTATGGCATGGCTTTGCCAAAAAATAGAAGTAAGTGCCAGTTTTCAGCAAAACCATAGTAAAGTGTGGTCATGTGGCCTTGGGATGCTGCAAACAGCCAAAAATGAGGCCACATTGCAGTCACTAAATCATAGGGATGGGGAGCAACCATTTGAACTTCAGATCTGGGTCCTAAGTCCCCCTTTATCAAATAGGTTGTAACTTTGTTAAGCGACCTGTCATAAATTGAGAACTTCCTATATATTCACAATATGTTAGAGAGATTAAGATGCTGAAACCAAGATTATGTGTTCTAATTCACTCTTAGGTATGGAACCTGGCTGTAAGTTTGGGCCAGGCACTCTCTCTCAGACCAACTCATCTCATAAAGTTGCTGTTATGAGGAAAATACAGTGACTTATGAACACCACCTGGAGTTGTAAAAAAAAACAAAAAACAAGATATACCTTTAATAATAAAGGTTGATAGGGCTCGCAACTTGGGCGTCCTCCTGGATTCACGGCTCAGTTTAGAAGATCATATAGGAGCCGTGACCAGGGGGGCTTTTGGCCAGGTTCGCCTGGTGCGCCAGTTGCGACCCTATCTGGACCGAGATGCCCTACGCACAGTCACTCATGCGCTCGTGACCTCCCGTTTAGACTACTGCAACGCTCTCTACATGGGGCTGCCCTTGAGGACCACTCGGAGGCTTCAGCTCGTGCACAATGTGGCCGTGCGAGTTGTGATGGGGGCTTCCCGATACTCCCATGTAACACCTCTACTCCGCAAGCTGCATTGGCTTCCGGTTGCCCTTCGGGTGAAATTCAAGGTGCTGGTGATGACCTATAAAGCCCTTAATGGCTTGGGTCTGGGTTATCTGAGGGAACACCTGCTGCCGGCATCAAGCTCCCTTCGTCCCGTGCGCTCCCACAGGGAGGGCATTCTCAGGATACCGCCGGTTAGGGAATGCCGGTGGGTTATTCCTAGGGGAAGAGCGTTCTCTGTGGGCGCGCCTGCCCTCTGGAATGATTTACCCGTGGAACTTAGGACCGCCCCCGATCTGCGTTCGTTTCGCCGGGACCTGAAAACCTGGTTTTTCGATCTATCAGGCCTGGACTGAAGGGGTTTTAGCTTTTTAAATGTTTTAATTGGGCTTAATTAATTTAATGTATTTTAATTCTATATTGTTTTTATATTGTATTTTATTCTGCCCTGTAAACCGCCCTGAGTCCTTCGGGAATAGGGCGGTATAGAAATTTAATTAAATAAATAAATAAATAAATAAATAAATAAATAAATAAATAAATAAATAAATAAATAAAATAAGTAAAACTCTCATAACTCCAAATGAGTCCATCAGGACAATGAGGGTAGGGACCCCCGAGCTAAGAACTAATAACACAGAAAAGTAGATTTTTAGTTTTTCAGAATTTTAGAGCTCTTGGCCTTTTGTAGGGTATTAAAGTTCTGGATGTTCTCTCATGCATTTCAGCTGCTGGAATCTTAAACCAGTTTTGTGAGTAGATTTGTCTTGTTCTTATACCCACTGATTGAAAAGGGAATGACTTTTAGGCCCTGGGTCTGTATTTTATTATTACTATTTTGGGTAATTATTAATTGTCTTAATTATTAATTGTCTTCAAGCGGTTGCCTGTTCCCGCCGTGGCTCTTCTTGCTCCCCCGGGGGCATAGGATTGCAGGACCCTGGGCTCAGGTTGGTTTATTTCAACGCCAGGTCCGTGGTGAACAAGGCTCCCCTCATACATGATCTTACTGAGGAAGAGAACGCAGACCTGGCCTGCATCATGGAGACCTGGTTGGGCCAAGAGGGAGGGGTCCCCCTCTCAGAACTATGCCCACCGGGCTTCCGGGTGCTTCACCAGCCGCGGGCCCAGGGCAGGGGTGAGGGGGTGGCGGTTATTATTAGGGAGAGTCTTTGTCTGCGAGTGGCCACTGTCCCTCAGATAGGCAGGTGTGAGTCTCTCCTTTTGCAGTGGGGTCCTGGAGTTCAGTTGGGCCTATTGATTACGTACCTGTCTCCCAGCTGTGTTTCATCGGCCCTGCCCAAGCTCCTCGACGTCTTGCCCAGGTTGGCGATTAAGTTCCCCAGGCTTATAGTTCTGGGGGATTTCAATCTGCCTTCTGCAGGTGAGGCGTCTGAGTTGGCTCGGGAGTTCATGGCTTCCATGACAGCCACGGACCTGACTCAAGTAATTCAAGACCCGACTCATAATGGAGGGCACACACTCGACCTGGTTTTTATCTCTGGACAGTGGATTAATGATCTGGGTAGGGGGGATTTAACCATCCAACCCCTGTCATAGTCCAATCATTTTCTTCTCCGGCTAGACTTTCAGTACGCCACCCCCCGCCGCTGGGAGGCGAAACCGACCAGGTGGTTCCGCCCCAGGAACCTGATGGACCCTGAGAGGTTCCAGACGGAGCTTGGAACATTTCCTGCTTCCCTTGCCCACGGCTTTGCCGAGGCCCTAGTAGAAGCCTGGGAGAGGGCGGCTGCTGGGGCCTTGAATCGAGTTGTACCTTTGCGGCCTCTGACCCGGCGCAGATCCCAGGTGGCCCCCTGGTTCACTGAGGGTCTCCAAGAGATGAAGCGCCGGAAAAGACGCCTAGAGAGCTGTTGGAAGTCCAGCAGATCCGAATCTGACCGAACACAGCTAAGAACTTATCTTAAGTCTTACCTAGTGGCGATGTAAGCGGCAAAGCGTGTTTACTTTTCCGCTCTCATTGCGTCCGCAGATAGCTGCCCTGTTTAGAGTGACCCGCTCACTGCTTAATCAGCAACCGAGGGATGACCCCTTGCAGGGTAGGACTGAGGAATTTGTACAGTATCTGCAGGACAAAATCGCTCAGATCCGGACTGGTTTGGACTCCGACTGGGTGGAATCCAGCGGAGTGGAGAGGACAGGTCTTGGTTATACCATTTAGGGTGAGTTTGACCCTGTGTCTTTGGATGATGTGGACAGGATTATGCGTAGACTGAGCACTACAACTTGTCTATTGGACCCATGTCCCTCCTGGCTGGTTTCGGCCGCCGGGGAGGTGACGGGGGCTGGCTCCAGGCAGTTGTCAACGCTTCATTGATGGAGGGTGTCTTCCCCTTCGCCTTAAAAAAAGCGGTGGTGAGGCCCCTTCTCAAGAAGCCTTGCCTGGACCCGGCCTCCTTGAATAACTATCGTCCTGTCTCCAACCTTCGCTTTGTAGCAAAGGTTGTTGAGAGTGTTGTGGCGCGTCAGCTCCCGCAATTCCTGGATGAAGCGGACTATCTGGACCCACACCAGTCTGGTTTCAGGCCCGGTTACAGCACGGAAACGGCATTGGTCGCACTGGTAGATGATCTCTGGCAGGCCCGGGACAGGGGTTTGTTCCTCTGTCCTGGTCCTACTTGACCTCTTAGCGGCTTTTGATACCATCGACCATGGTATCCTGCTGCAACGGCTTGAGGGGTTAGGAGTGGGAGGCACTGTTCTATGGTGGTTCTCCTCCTACCTCTCGGGCTGCTCGCAGTTTGTATTGGCAGGGGGGCAGAGATCTACCCCAAGGCCCCTCACTTGTGGGGTGCCTCAGGGGTCAGTTCTCTCCCCCCCTCCTGTTTAACATCTATATGAAGCTGCTGGGTGAGATCATTCGTGGCTTTGGGGTGAGGTATCACCAATATGCGGATGATACCCAGTTGTACACCTCCACCCCGAGCCAACTCAGTGATGCCCTTGACGTGATGTCCCGGTGCCTGGAGGCGGTGCAGGTCTGGATGGGAAGGAACAGGCTCAGGCTGAACCCCTCCAAGACCAAGTGGCTGTGGATACCGGCATCTCGTATTGTCCAACATGTTCCATCTCTTTTGATGGGGGGGAGGTATTGCTCCCCTCAGAAAGGGCCTGCAACTTGGGTGTCCTCCTGGATTCACGGCTTAACTTGGAGGATCATCTAACTGCTGTGACCAGGGGGGCCTTCACACAGGTTCGCCTGGTGCGCCAGTTGTGCCCCTTTTTGGACCAAGATGCCCTATGCACGGTCACCCACGCCCTTGTCACTTCTCGCCTGGATTATTGCAATGCTCTCTACATGGGGCTGCCCTTGAAGTGCACCCGGAGGCTTCAGATGGTGCAAAATGCAGCCGTGCGGGTGCTTATGGGAGTTTCTCGATACTCCCATGTTACACCACTCCTGCGCGAGCTGCATTGGCTTCCGGTTGCCCTCCGGTTGCGATTCAAGGTGCTGGTAATTACCTTTAAAGCCCTACATGGCTTAGGCCCGGGGTAATTGCGAGACCACCTGCTGCCATTGTCAACCTCCCATCGCCCGGTTCGCTCCCACAGAGTTGGCCTCCTCAGGGCTCCGTCGGCTAAGCAATGCTGGCTGGTGACCCCCAGGGGGAGAGCCTTCTCTGTGGGCGCACCGACCCTCTGGAATGAGTTGCCTCCGGAGCTGCGGATGGCCCCTGAACTTCGGTCCTTCCGCCGTGACCTGAAGACATGGATGCTCCAACAATCGGGCCTGGACTGACTATAGTTTTAAATTTGGTTTTATTGGGTTAATTGTTATGTATTTATTATATTTATCGTTTAATTCTTTTTTAAATTTTGTATTTTATGTTTTTTAACTTTTTATTGTTGTGAGCCATCCTGAGTCCTTAGGGAGAAGGGCGGCATATAAATTTAATAAATTCAATTCAATTCAATAATTATGTTGTTGTTTTATGTTAACCCTCTGTGGCCTGTCTAGAGTCACCTCTGAGGTGGATGACTATATAAGTAGCATACCTGTCTCTACTAAAGTAGAGTGAGGCTATGATGTAACTCACAAATAACCAGACTAATTTTAATTCAATATCGATTCTATGAGTAGCGTTGGGTGGAATTTTTTAAAATAAAATTCTGCAATAGGAACATATAATTATCATTTTCAAAAGATAAAATGATTACTGAAAATCCCACTGTTTTAAAAAAAGATTCCCAATGAAAGAGGCATGTAGCACGGTACTTACAGCAGCAACAAGGACTTCTCCTTATTTTCCGAAAAGTGAAAGATATTCTCTTTCCCCTTTTGTTTAAGGTTAACTTTCTGATGTCAGCAGTGATGCTTCCAATATTCTCTCCTTCTGATGCTTGAACAATGTCAAATTTCCTTGGTGTAATGCTTTAAAATAAAACAGAGATCAAGATTTTATTTTTATATTTCTTAAATGTCACATTTTGGCACACGTGTTTCAAGCTAGATTTTAAAAAGTCTGTGAAATATTGAAGAATTATATGAATATCCAAAACAATTTCAGCAAAGACAGAATCTTTTCTATCTGCCTCTAAATTCTTCCTCCCAATTAATTCAGGTGGTGACTGTCAAAGGAGAGTAACCCAAACAAGGGTAATGACAAAGAGGGAAGGTTAAATAGTACTCCATAACAAAATCTTTGATCCCATTTGTATTCAGAAGTAGCAAAAAAAATGCCCTTATAATACCATAAAAAGGACAAAATGGGGAATATTTAGACTTCAGAGCTTGATGTTAAATAGAAGAAAAGTATTACAACAAAAGGAATGTGCAAAACTCTACATTAAATTCAAGAAAAAAATTCTGAAGAACTTCATAATCTGTTTCTGAATCTATGAGTTTTCCATATCCTGTATAACAATAAAACATTTAACCCAAATAAAATAAATAATATGTTAATTAAAAATATACAATAAGTATTAACAAAGATATGTATAGGATATGGAAAGAGCTGAACATAAACAAAGGAGAATACAAAATCGTATCCAGAAATGGTATGAAGTCTGGGAGGGGAAAAAATTAAAGCTCTGAAAAAGTTAAGGCTTGCAAGAGATACCAAAATCAATAAAGATGTATTATTTGGGAATATTAGAATCAGAAAGAAAACTAAAAAGAGTACAGGACCACTGCAAGGAGAAAATGGTGAAATGGTAATAGTTGGTGATAACAAGGCTGAACTTCTTAACTCATTTAACTCATTTTATCCTTGTTTTAACTGCCACCTTTTATTGAAATATAATATTTTATATTCTAATGTTTTTTATTGTGTGCCACCAAGACTTGCTCTGTGACTGAGATGGGCAGTCTCTGAATTTCATATATAAATAAAAATATTTTCCACCTGTCTTCTCAAGAGAAAAATGGAGCTCTACCAGTTCAGGGTGATGCCACTGAAGGAAGGAACTATGCCTTATGATTGGTAAGGAAAAGATAAGAGAAATTAGCTAACTGAAATTAATTTAAGTAGGACTAGAAGGAATACATCCTAAGATATTGAAGGATATGATCACAGAATCACTTTTTAAATCCCAATCTTTGAAATCCTCCTGAAAGATTGGGAAGGTCCCAAAAGAAAGGAAGCAAATGTCATTTCCCATCTTCAAAAAGGTGAAGCAGGAAGATCTGGGAAACAACAGTTGTGTTACTTTTATATCTATATTAGGCAAGATCTTAAAAAAACATTATCAAGCAGCACACCTATGAAGATTTGGATAAGCATGCTTTAATTAACAGGGGTAACGATGGGTTTTGTAGCAAACAAATCATTCTGGACTAAGCTTACCTCCTTTAATAGAGATCCTAGCTTAGGAGAAGGGGAAGACTGAGACTAATGTATCACACAGCCTTTGACAGAGTGCTTCATGATACTCTCCATTATATGGTAAAATATGGGCTAAATGATATTACTGCTGGATGGACTCATACAGGATGTTATGATGTTATATATTATGCATAGAATTGTATATATTATACCAGGGGTCTTCAAACGTGGTCCTTTTATGACTTGTGGACTTCAGCTCCCAGAATTCCTCAGCCAGGAAGTTGAAGTCCACAAGTCATAAAAGGGCCAAGTTTGAAGACCTCTTATTATACAATACCTATTCTGCCACCTGAAGAGAGTAAAAAAAATCAGATACTGTACATTTCAGGAAAGATAATTCAGGGCTTTAATTGCAAAGGAATCTTACATTTTGTAAGACATGGCAGATGGATCATTCTAAATGGGTTTTCTTTAAGTAGTCTGCTAAGACTAATATTAACCTCAAAGGAAAGTGATCTGGACATGATGAGGAGTCACAGAAAGCCCAAACACATACTTTTTTCTCTGCCCTTTCAATAGGTCCAACATATACACAACAACGGAGACACGGTGGCTCAGCGGGTTAGGACGCTGAGCTTGTCGATCAGAAGGTCGGCAGTTTGGCGGGTCGAATGCCAAGTGCCGCGCAACAGAGTGAGCGCCTGTTACTCATCCCAGCGTCTGCCAACCTAGCAGTTCGAAAGCACGTAAAAATGCAAGTAGAAAAATAGGGACCACCATGGTGGGAAGGTAACAGCATTCCGTGCGCCTTTGGTGTCTAGTCATGCCGGCCACATGACCATGGAGACGTCCTTGGACAAGCGCTGGCTCTTCGGCTTTGAAACAGAGATGAGCACCGGCCCCTAGAGTCGGAAACGATTAGCACGCATGTGTGGGGGAACCTTTACCTTTACCTAACAACATTGTAGTTGCATGGTGGTTAAAGTGTAGCATTCTGCCTACAGCCTGGAGTTCAATCCTGATGGGGCTCAAGATTGACTTCCGGTCCTGCGCAGTAGCACAGCAGTTGAGGAGTTCAGGGCTCCATGCCCTTTTGGCTGAATTTCTTCCTGTTAAGGGACCCTAAACCGGTGCTGACATCTAGTGGTGGATGAAGACTCTGACAGCTATGGTTTTCATAATTTCTACTTGTGACCTTCAAAGCTCTAACAATAGAGAACAGCTGTGACAAAAAAGAAAACAATCTGGGCTGCAGACAAAGAGGGACTTATAAACTTTAGGGAACAAAAAAAACTTTTTTGAACTTTCTGGATTACAAGTATCTACTTAACTCTGACTATTTGCAGAGAAAAGAAAACTTGGATTCTTGGTCATCATAGAAAATCAGAGACTTATAGAAAGAACTTATCAAGAAAAAATAAATAACTTTCAAGAGGAGACATATGATAAGTTGCAACTAATTCAAACAACGATTTCAAACCACAAAGAAACTTTATGGATGTTTTTTAAACATCCCGATGAATGTGCAACAGAAGTTATGCTGCCTCAATATAGTTTGCTAGTGATGTATGAAGAATCCAGATACCTAAAGGTTTTAGCTTTGGATCTGTATGTGTGTGTACTTGTTTAGTCATGTCCTTGATTGTCAGACGTGTGTATTATTTGAAAGAGAGAGAGAGAGAGAGAGAGAGAGAGAGAGAGAGAGAGAGAGAGAGAGGGAGGGAGGGAGAGAGAGAGAGAGAGAGAGAGAGAGAGAGAGAGATCCTTTACTGAAGGAATTTCAGGCATAGGCTGGTCTCAGGGCCCATCCACAGGTGAGCAAGTTTAAATGGAGGTCCTTGGAGACTTCAACATTGACACTATGTCATGTCTGCCATCTTTGGCTTGGCGCCTTGCTGGCATCCTGCTATCAATCTTTCTAACCATATTCAAACAGGTGTTTCTTTTTTAAATATTCTCTCTGATAGGTCCCATCATCTATTTTCTTAATTTTCACTTTAGCCTTTTTCTTTTGCCCAGTACCTTTCTTAATATGGCAGATGAATGAATGCTGAATCAAAGAATCTTTCCATATACTTGTAAGTGTTACTATAGATATAAAAGGTAAGTCAAGTACAAGCATTTGCCCATTCGTGTTGTTGAAAATCTTTTTCTCTGTTTCTCTTATCATTTTTTGTCTCTTCAGTTCTAGTGTTTTTTCCGACATCTCTGCAGTCCATTTTGTCCAATCTTTTTTTTTTATCCTCAAATTTGTTTTGTGGTGCACGTTCATCGGGATGTTTAAAAAGACAGGAGAGCAGTGCTTTTCTATTACCGTAAATGCAAAACACTTGCAAAGGCATTCCTGCTAGTACCGTTCTTGTCCCTACAGGAGCAGATCCAGAGTCAAAAGAAGAATCAAAAGAGCCAGCATGAAGGAAGGAAAAAAAGGTAGGCAAGCAGAAAAGTTAGACGTCTCTGGGACCAGAAGAACAAGTTCTATATTGCAGTACCCTCCCCAGTGGGGTTTCTCATAAGTAAAGCAATTCTGAGAGCACACAACAAATCAAAGGTCAATCTAATTGTCCAAGTGTTGCTTTTCTTCCTTACAACAGTGGAGTGTTGTGTTGCTATATGCTCAGACAAGATTCAGATGGGGGTTTTTTTTGTTACTTAAATCTTAGATTTATTGCTTTTAGATTTTTTTTTTGCCATTTTTCTCTCTTTGATCCTGTTTACCACAGAGCTTGTTTCTCTTTCTTGTATAGCTTTTTAATATAGCAAGTTGGGTATTTTTTCAAATAATAATAGTTCTTTAATATAATAAAAATAAAAAAGCTTGCCTCATAGGAATATGTCCACGTGCATATATATATATATACACGCTGAATAGCAAATAATGCATGAGCTTAAGAGAGGATCATGAACAGAAGACAATCTTGAAAGGACAGTACAAAGATGATGAGGTGGCAGAAACCAAGCGGCAAAAGGCTATTTCCAAAGCATCTCTTTTATATTAAAGATGGCAGGAAAGAGGGAATACTGAATAATACTGAAGGAGCTTAGAATAATCCGGCTTGATAATCAGCTACCTCAGAGTGGAACCTGCCTCTGGGAACTAGCCTGGTCTTGCACGGACCAGCTTGTATTGAAAAACCCTCACAATTCCAACCTTCAAGGTCATCAGCATTTCATTTCCAACAAGAAAAGCTTTCTGCCCGTTATTGACATCTATGCTGGAGACCTGAGTTTATTCTTGTCAATTGAGCTATAACAAGACAAAAAATATTACTGGAGAGCAAATAACGAGTGGCTGTGACTGGCGAGCAAAGAAAAACCAAACACAAATACACTTGTGTACACATTTCATAAATGTCAGAAGCATAATCTTTGCTTTTCGCAAAATGGGTGTAAACTGACCAAACTGATGAACATTTTGTGTGCGTTACAGGCAGTCCTCGATTTACAATCACAACTGAGACCAGAATTTCTGTTGTTAAGCAAGGTGGTTGTTAAGTGAATTGCACCCCTTTTATGACCTTTTTTTGCCATGACTGTTAAGAAAATGACTGCAGTTGTTAAGTGAATCACGTAGTCTTTAAGTGAATCTGGCTTTCCTCACTGACTTTTCTTGTAGGAAGTCAGTGGGAAAAGTTGTAAATGATGGTCACATGAACCCAGGATGTTGCAACCATCTGAAAGAAAAGCAACCTATTTTTTTAACATGTGACTGTTAACATATTGGTTATAAGTACGAGGTTGGTTGTCAATCACATTTTTCAGTGCCGCTGTAACTCTGAACAGCCACTAAATGAATTGTAAGCTGAGCATTACCTGTACTAGATTGCAGTCAGATTTAGTACATTCTTAGATCTTATTAAGCCACAAAGTGGCATGTTTTAATTTGACATGATGCATGGATTAAAATAGAAATGGAAGCCCTGGTTTGTTAGTTCACAAAACACAGCTTATTTTTAAAAGCAGTTTACCAGAATCATAATTTCTAGCCTGCTTTTATGTTTCACTCTTTTCTGGATACAAGCTGACAAAAACAAAGAAACAAACCCAAAACTCAAGAACTGACCAAATCATCTGTGCTTACTTTCTTCATTTGCAATGTCTATTTCAAAATCTCCTGGTCCATTGTTACATATGAATACAGCATGGCCTGCTTTATTCCTTTAGCCCACTATTCTTAAGCTGGTATCTTAAAATGTTGGAATTACACTCTAAATTCCCAGCTAGCATGCTATTTACAATAAACTGAGGGAAGCTGCTTTAATTGTATCGGTTTCCTACTTCTTAAGGTTTTTAGGAACTGCTAACATATCCTGCTCTTTTTGATGCCCTCTGCAATCCAGGTGTTCTACTGATTAACAGGTTCAGTTGAGTTGAAGGAGATTCAAATTCAAATCATTCATCTGCCATAAAGCTTTGCAGATGATTAAAATCATGAGCTCACAGAGTTGATGTGAAAATGAAATGTACATCTGGAGAAGCTCCTTGAATGAAGGGTAGGGTTAAGAAATGTCATAAATCATAAATACCTGCACCTTCACCCATGTGGTATCACTGTTTGCTTTCTTCTGCGACAAATAAGTCCTGTAAAAGGTAAAGGTAAAGGTTCCCCTGCACATGCGTGCTAGTCGTTTCCGACTCTAGGGGCCGGTGCTCATCTCCGTTTCAAAGCCGAAGAGCCAGCGCTTGTCCGAGGACGTCTCCGTGGTCATGTGGCCGGCATGACTAGACGCCAAAGGGGCACGGAACGCTGTTACCTTCCCACCGTAGTGGTCCCTATTTTTCTGCTTGCATTTTTACGTGCTTTCGAACTGCTAGGTTGGCAGAAGCAGGGATGAGTAACAGGCGCTCACTCTGTTACGCAGCACTCGGGATTCGACCCGCCAAACTGCCGACCTTTTGATCGACAAGCTCAGTGTCCTAACCCACTGAGCCACCGCGTCCCTTCAATAAGTCCTGTACAAAAACTTTAATTCTTTAGTTGTCAATTGAACAGAAAACTGAGCTTAATATGTATAACACCTCTTCCTTCATTAATTGCTCTCCCAGTCAATCAAAATTCAGATGATAGGTACCTTAAGGTGATGAGTTGTCTCTTATGCATATTACTAACAGGTTAAACAGGCTATTTGCATTACTAACTGCTAACAAAAATTAAAGGCTCGCTATAATATACTGACAATTTATAATTTGACTGCAAGGAAATACCAGCTCTTACCCATGGGTCCAGAGGTATCTGGATTCTCCAGACATCACTAGCAAACTACGCTGAGGCACCAACACTGCAACTGTGTGTCCATCAGGATGTTTAAAATCCATAACAATCTGCAGAAAAGGAATGGAATCCAGAGTTATTTCTTGCCATGGAAAGTTGTCAAGATGTGTACTTGCAAGATGCAAGGTTTACCATTCAGATCACTTGGTGAGAGACACACTAGTGCCCTTTCTGCTTCATATCATAAGTAAATAGCCCTGAGAGACACATTGGTATCCACAGGAGCAGGGATCACAATATCCATGCACTGGTTCAAAAGGGAAGAAGATAGTCAGGAACTACTGTCCATGGTCACAGAAACGAGGACCAAAAGTAACAGGTTTAAACTGCAACAGCCTGTATTTTATTTAAATTTAAGCAAAAGATTTATTATATAAAATCTGCATAACTGTTAAACTACAACAATGGAATAGTCTATTTTAGGACATTGTAGGTTCTCCATCATTGGAGGCTTTGAAGAAGATAGAAAGCCATCCCTCATGGATGGTGTAACTGGTTTCCTGCACACTGCAAAGGGTTAAACTGGATTATTCTTGTGATCCTTTCCAACTTTACAAGCCTAGAATTCAAAGCTTTCACAGTGAGACCTCAAGTTGTGGCTCTTGAGCCAAAACTTTTTTTCCCTGTTTTCTTTAATCCCACCTCCATCCCCCTTTTAAACATGTTTTTAAATATCAGCTTGAAAATCAGCATTTACAGCTTCTACATTCATCTTCAAACGACGTCTGCCATCATTCATCATCATCATCATCTTGCCTCAATAGGGAAAAGTCCTGGTCCCATTTCCTATTAAAAATCAGGTGCCAAAGGAGAAAGAGATGACCTTGTTGTGCCTTTTTTAATATTTCCACTTCTTTGTTTCATTCCTTTGCACACCCATAGATTCAAAAGAAAAGAAAGAGGCATGCTAGATGCCTGGCCCTCTTTTTAATTTACCAAAGGCTCCCAATCAATAGCGCTACTTCTGCCACTGCTGAATCAATTCATCTCATGACAGGCTCCCTCCACTGGAGCTATTTCCAATTACTACTTTTGTTCTTATCCATTTTCTTTATTCCCAGAGGTGGCAAAGTCAATAAAGATCAAATTTCTACCTTGCTTATAATTCATCATCAGGGACTGCAGTCAATAATAATAATTCTTTTTTAAAAAGAAAAACAAACAGGGGGGAAAAGAAAGAAGTTTGATGTGTTACTCTCACACAATCCTTTGCCATCTTGTTTTTTTTTCCCTGCAACTTTAAGTAGGGGGAAGAACACACATGAAGCTAATAATATCGCTCTGCGGGGAAAACATGACGCTGGAGCTGATGTTTGTGACGAGGGACTGTGTGATGGGTCTTTCAGAAATGCTCAGACAGCTAAGCCACCGCTTGCATTTTGAATGCTGCTCCTGCTGCGTGAGACACAGCCCAAATAATGCAAGCAAACTGTGAGCATCTGTTGGGGGAGGTGGGAGGGACACTTTACAAACAAGAACAGAGGGAACAAGAGATATTTCTTAAAGGTATGAAAGCTAGGCAAGGCTGCTTGCTCAGAGATGAAATTAGATTTGGTGAGCCACAGAAGAGACAGCAGAGAAATAATTGTTGAAGAGGCTATAAAGACGCTATATAAAGTGAGTCATTGTTTAATGATGTTCACAGTCACTGCAATATTAGCATAGAGAATAAGCAATACAAGGCCCTTAAAACAAGTATGAAAAACTTGCAAAAGAAAACCATTTAAATTGTGGGAAGCACTGCAACGTCCCATCATCCAGATCGTGCTCAAACGCTTCTAAATTCCTGCAACAACCAAGTCTATAGAAAACCACAGGAAGACCTCAATACAGTAATGCTCAATTGAATTTTTCAAGTGCAGAACTAGAGCCTGATTCTCATCCCCACCCTACACACAATACATCCATGTATGCACACTTCTTTTTTAAAAAAAAATCCCATTTATATCCCGCCCTTCTCCGAAGACTCAGGGCGGCTTACAATCTAAGCACAAATCAATGTGCTTAGCAATAGCCTTCATTCTATGTATATGCCTGCTTATTAGGGCTTTCGCTCCCCCCCCCATAGCGGCATTATTACAAAGTCAGCTCATTGCCCCCAACAATCTGGGTCCTCATTTTACCTACCTCGGAAGGATGGAAGGCTGAGTCAACCTTGAGCCTGGTGGGACTCAAACCTGCACTAATTGCAGGCAGCTGGTGTTACTTAAGGAGGCATTAGCCCACTGCTCCACCAAGGCTCTTCTTCCTCCCTACACAATCACTGATAGAAAAAAATAAGACTAGGAATACTAACAATGCAGTATAGCAACTAAAGTGTTGAACTAGGATTGGGGATGCCCAGGTTCAAGTCCATAATAAGCCTTTAAAAACTCACTAGATGACTTTGGGCCAGTTATTCTCTCTCCTATCACAGGATAGGAGAATTATGTAAACCACTTTAAACTCTGAAAGAAAGGCCAGGAATAAATCTAACAGATAAATAACACTAAATGATATGACAGGCTAAATGTAACTTAAATAGTTTTAGTTAATGATTAGTTTAGTTAGATGCGATGCTCTTTCAAATTTTTATCTGTTTGGTAGTTTACGGTATATAGTATTTGTTCATCCAACTGCAACTTGAAGATTTATTTTAAAAAAACACACAATGACAAGTTTTAATACAGAAATACAGGCTGCCTCATGCAGGAAGTATTCAGTTATGACAATAATGAGAAACTTTGCAACCAATCCTCATATTTATGACTTTTGCAAATATACAACAGAAAACCGAAGATCATAAGCATAATCATGGTTTTACTTAGCAAGCACTTCACTTAATGACCATTCCTAAGTATGGTCAGTAAATGAGAATTACACCTGCCTCTGAAATACAGCAGCATATATTTCCAACCATGTTGAATCAGGAAATATATATAAGTCTTAAAATAGCTTTTACACAGTTTAAAACACACACAAACCCAGAAAATATGTAAATCTTTCCCATTTTCTATCATTGCTTATTATTGCCTTTAGATTGTTCTCAAAAGAGCTAACTATCCAAAAGTTCTCCAATTCTCTTTCATTACCATATCTTTCCAACTGTATGTAATCATTTTGTCATAATGCTATTCTAATTTACATTTTGTCCTCAGGAACTAGCGGCAACCCAGAGAGAGAACACTTATCACAATGAGCTTAAAATAGAGGATGGAAGCATTTTCCAAGAAAAATCCCCAAATCTTTGTAATATATAAAATGGTAGACTCATATAGCAATCAAATAATTCAACCATAGTCTAATATAGGTAGTTTCTATAGAGATGTACCTGCTCCTGGAAATTGCACTACATATTCATCTTGATCAAGAGAAAAATATAATCCAGTTTATATTTTCCCATTAACTTTGTTTTAAGTGTTGTGCTAAGGACCTGGGGGTCTAGGTTTAAAGTAAAAGACTCAGTAGGCCAAAAAATGTTCTTGAGGGTGTAAGTTCAATAGACAGGTATAGCATGATGTTTCTGAGATCCAGCAGAGTGAAGTGGAGTGGATATGGAACTGGATATGAATTGGGGGATTGGATATGAATTGCAAGATTCCATTGGACCATCTATCTTACAAAGTGATTCTGGGCTTATCACAATCCAACCTAAAGGAGGACATTTGGCATGCTTGTATTACCTACTTGAGTGTTTCCTTGTGCTCAAAAGAAAAGGTGGGTATAAATGCAATAAATCAGATAATTAGGATTACAAGTTCCAAGGCATAAGAGAAATCATCTTAGGTAGAAAGATCTAATCAAATGCCTTTCACAGTAACACGGTCATTCTAGGGACTGTTCCATACAGTAATTATGTATTTTTGAAGCATTATCGCTTTCCTTCTGATTAAATAATAGTTCCCAATTGGAAGGATAAAATTATATCTGCCAGTGGAATGTAATCCTCCACATGACTTCAATACAGTTTACTATTTTATCCATTGTCCAAAATTTCCATTATGCCAGGCTAAGAGCTATTCCTTCTTCCCTTCCCAACCTATTTAGAATGAGTTTAGTTTCCCTACAATGCAAAATATTTGTTATTGCAAGCGTATTGCCAAGAACTTTCAGTTCCTGGGGCAGAGAACTTAATGGTGTTCATTGTCTCTTGATCTTTCAGGCTGATTGGTATATCAGGAACTTAATCCCTCTAGGAAAAGTAATGCAGGCCGTGGGCACCTTTTATGATTACAAGACCAATGATTCACTTAGGCTTCCAGCATAGTCTGGTTTATTAGATTTCACTAACTGCCCATGCTCTGCTCCAGATAAAAGACTCTCATAGTTGCCTAACTCACTTTATTTCTACAAGCAAGAACTATTTAATGCAGTTTAGTCTCTTTTTTGGGCTGATGTCTTTTTAAAGCTTTAACAACACTGGAACACATATTGAGTTGTAAATTAAGCAGAGAGATAGGAAACCTCTCTCTTGACCTGATATTTTAAAGGTTTCAACAAATCTGTACAGGAACAATAACTCCTACCCCTTCCTATCAGCATGACTAGAATACAATCCAAAAAGCAACAATAAAGCTATTCCTGTTTATAATCTCACAACACTCCTTTATGATTTATGAAACTGAAATTGCTAAACCTCTAGAAATAAATTTATTTAATTATTACTCTACCTGGGTAAAAAAAATCAAATTAAACTTACAATTCTGAAAAATTTAAAAGAGTTTCACACAAAAATGGAACAGACCTCTTGATTATTGTCGTAAGAGCAGGATTAAAAAGAGTGTACAAACTGCAGGGAAGCAAATTTTGATTAAATATTAGATGAATCATAGAATCAGAAAATCAGGAGGGATTATACAGACCACCCACCCACCTGCTCAGTGCAAGAATCCAAATTAAAGCATATCCAACATCAACCAGCTTCTAATGGAAGTTCACCAATTCTTTTGATAATTGATTTTATTTAATAACTACTTAATCCCCACAGCAGCGTTTGGTGGTACATATAACAGAAACAGCTCAAAAAGCTACAAGAGAGAAATAATCCTACCATAGCTCTTGAAATATTAATTAACCACCCTGGCAGCAACAATTAGTTCCACCATTCAATAGATCTTACTATTAGGAAGTTTCCAGCAACTTAAGGTCTTTATTCTATCTATATCCTGCACTCCAGGGTAATAAATAACAGGTTTTAACCTTCTCTGTAGCACTCTATCAGTGCTACCATATTGCTCTTCAGTTGCCTTTTCTCAAGGATAAACATATCAAATACCACTTAGTCCCTATACATAAGACTTCATTTCCACATTCCTTATCATGCCATGTTTGAAACAATCTGTTTTTGCTCTTAAAGTATGATAATACACTGAAATGTGTTGAGCACCTTGGGGCAAAGTTTTGTAATGCAAAGAAAAGTACACTGTAATGACTCTACTTCTTATTAATGCCAACATTGTGTTTTGCTGCTGTCCAGTCTTTTGAATCCATTGTGTTTTGCTGCTGTCCAGTAGAGTCAAATGGTACCCACCATTGATTGTAACGATCATGAAGGTACAAAGTGATCTCTGCAACTTCAGACAATAGTCTTTGTAAGGTAAAATGAGTTCTGGAACTGTGCATTGTGTTCACCTACGTATATATAACCTTGTTTCCTTTCTCAATTAATACAAGTAAAAGTGATGGCATATAGAAAAACAAGAAAATACAATAGCAGTTTTTCAGGTAGAGAAGTACTTCAAAGAAAGTAGAACAGTTAGATGCATATACAAATATGTTGATGCGCTAGAGTAATAGGCATACAATTTTAAAAAAATTGTGGGACTCTCTATCATGCAGCAATAGGAATAGCCAGTTTGGGGGGCTGAGATATTAACAAGGTTTATTTTGCATCCAGAAGAGAGACTACCAGTGAACTGCAATAATTGGTGGGTTTCTGACTGCACTGTTTGAAAGACCAACTGTGCCTCCTACTGGCATTTTTATACCACAGCTTCATCTACAGGCAGAAAACTTTGTGACTGAGACTTGCAAGCTTTAAAATAGACTCCTATAACAAAAGGGTAATGACATCAGAGGCTAAATGAAATTACTCCCCCTTTATTGAACTCCTGAGTAGATCTATTACTGAAATGCAACAATTCCTTGCTAAAGCACCACAGTTCACCTTGGCAGCTGTTAATTAATGACAAGCACCAGCAGTCTCATTTCATGCTCCATGTATTGATCTTCCAAAAATAGATGGCAAAAAGGGATTGTAATTAAAAATGTATTAAAATTATTTTTGATTTTTTTTAAAAAAAAATCCCCTTCATTTGCAAAAACAGTTTACACAACTGAAGAGGCATTGGTATAGAACTTTTGGGACTGGAAGGACAAAGAAATGAAAATGTTATCTATTAGAAATAAGATTATCAGATATCAGAACTTTAGGCTTTTATTTTAAGAATAAAGCAAACACAGAAGTAATGTGGAAAGAGATAATGAGAGCAATTTAAAATGTCAAATGAAACCAAAGGAAGAAAAGAGTGAGGCCAATTAAATGTTAATTGGTGAAGTATTAGACCAACACGGTGGGTCTTTCAGTTGGTGCTAAAAAAACTCCCATCAGCAGTACCAACAGTAAAAGATGTGAGAAGCTGGAGGTTAGCAACATCTGCAGGTCACAGATTCCCCACCCAAGTTAGAAGTACTTTTAGAAATCATTCGGAGGAACAAAATGGAGGTAACAAATAAAGGTAACCCTCAGTCAAACACATGTCTTGGATGAACAGGAGGAGAAATCACACTATGGTTGCTAGGAAACATTTGATACCCATCTTTACTATAGAATCCAGTAGTTGCCTAGCAACTGATACCTGATTTTCTTCTACCCCAGGATAGATCTCAGTCAAAAGAAGATAGAGTTCCTCATACAAACCCACCACAAGAGATAAAGTGACAAGTATGAATGAAGATGTAGTCAATTCTTCTAATATCATTATCTTTGGAAAACTAGAAATGTTTTCTGCTCCTTTTCCCCAACACTGGCAGCAGAAAAGCTTGCAATTAACATATGATGTATATTCATTATATACAGTTAGCGTCACCGAAGGTGAAGCCACGCACAGGATGAATGTTAATAAAACCCCCTATTTTTAAGAATGAATCAACAATATGACTAACAGCGGTGTAGTAAGTGGAAGTGGACAACAGAAATAAATCCACAGTGAGTGAAAGGCAACATTGTGTTAAGCTAATAAGTCAATTAATCTGTGAATGCTTACTTAACATTTATTCAGCTTGGAGGCAGGGAGGAAAAGAAAAGGACAAAATGGTCTCTCGGTTCCAGAAGGTCACCCATTGTTGAAATATTTCAAGGTTATTTTTTTTTTAAAAAATGGGCTTCATATTTGATATTCTGGTTTGGGACATGAATAAAAAGTAGACTTTCTAATTACAGCATGCTAAAAGATTCAATGAATTCAGTGAGTCATGTTGCCTTGATCTGAGAGTTTGTACAATAATTCTGGCCTTCTGGAAAATGTGCAATTGGAAACATGCAAAGAGCAATCTATGGATTTCCCAAAAAAAACAAACAGAATACAATCCACCAAACCGTTTGTAGATTTGTTTCTGCCCATTTCAGCAAGAAATAAAACAACAGAAAACTACTTTTTACCTACACTGTAGTAAAAATAGTTAAAATATATAGCAAAATAAAATGGAAATTTTGGAAGAAAAATAAAAGTATTTTCAGTCTCTTTCTTAGGCTTAATTAATTCTACAATTCTGTGGCATCATGGAAATAAGGAAGAAACCAGTAACTATATAAATATTTCTCAACCTCAGGAAGTTTAAGATGGTTGGACTCCTGCTTGTGGGGTAGGGAATTCTGGGAGCTGAAATCCACCCATCTTGAAGCTCCTAAGTGGTTGTCTAACTTTCACTTGGGCATATCCAATGAAAAGAAACCCATTACATTTCTCGGTAGTTGATGCTATGAATGAATTGTTCTATTAGAAAAAAAATACTATAACCTGCCTTCCTACAACTTAAATGCATTATTTCGCATCTTGCTTTGTGGTACATGGAATGACAAATCTTGACGTTATTTTATGCGATATAAAAGAGTTGTCGACCTGAAAGAGTTACCAACTCTTACCAAAGGGATGTGCATCTTTTTTCTGGACACAGAGATGCATCCAGCACTGAGTACGTGTCTGGAGCTATCCTCTCTGGCTGAACAATTAGCAGAATTTAACATTAACTTAACATACTTTTAAAAGCAATTAAAATTAAATGTGGCTAATGCGGTTACTCTCATGCATGTAAATTGTCATTTTCTTCTGCTGCTGTATTAAAATTACAATTTGGTAACACATTTGAAGAGGTTTTCAAACACTGTGTTATTCAAGCAAGGTTTCCAGGGGCTTCATATGTTCCATGGACTCTATGTGCTGCCATGGAAAAAATATTTCATGCAACTAATCTTGAATCTCATCTTCAAAGCTAGTTTCATCGACTGCTGAGTAGGGCTATGCGCTCTGCTCTGAAAACTATGCGCTCTGCTCTGAACGGGCTTATTCTTTTTCATGCAGCCTATATGAGGTTAGCAGGAACCATGCAAGAACTCTTAATCAGCATGTTCTAATCCCTTTACAAAAGATGTCACACTGAAAATAATTTGGACAAGGGCACTTAAACCCCTGCTCATCACTGACAAACCCAATTCCCCGAGGATAATAATCAACCTGAAATGCCAGAGCAGTCTTCCTAAGAACAGACTGTGGCTTGAAGAGGTTATTTGATTTGACAGGCCAATGAATTTATAAAGGCTTTCCTAAAGGCAAATGGTCTGAAAACCACTAATTTAAAGCTGAATGTTTCTTTTTAAATGCTATTCTCTTTCCACCTGTATTGCTTTTCCTGATGGTGCCATAATGACCAGCTAGACAAGTCTAGCTATAATATGCTACTTTCCTAAAGACTTCTTCAAAGTTATTGAACTACTCTCATGTTCCTTTTCTCTGACATGGGGATAAAATAGTGCTTTTTACCACCTTTTAATGGAAGGGCTTGTTTACTATCACAGAGGGAAGTCAGGTTAAAAACCTGAACTGCATCCAAAGCAGATGGATCAACAGTCTAACCTGGTCTAAGGTTGCTTTCTATTCAACCTTGCACATATAGGCCAAAATTAAGAGTTGAATACAGCGTTAAGCCATTTTATTTAAACTCAATTTAAATCATCAGTTACAGATAGTCCTCAAGTCACAACCATTCATTTAGTGACCAAAGTTATAATGGCACTGAAAAAAGTTACTTTTTCACACTTAACAACCATATTTATGACCAGGTTGCACCTGGAAGTAAATAGGAAACCAGTGCAGCTACTCCAGAAGAGGTGACACATGCACAGATCCAGGTTTGCGCAGAACTGTGAGCCACTGTATTTTGGACCAATTGAAGCTCCCAGATATCCTTCAAGGGCAGCCCCACATTTCATTAATTCAACTGGGAGATGACCAGGGTATAGTGACTGGGAGAAGGGCTCCTTGGTCTAGGAATGGGTGTAGTTAGTGCACAACACACAGTTGTACGAAGTTCCTCTTCAAGCAGGAGTTGTAAGTCCAGCAGAACCTTTTTTTTTAATCTTAATTTTAACTGGGTTTTAATTTTCTCAGGGTTCTATTTAATCTTTTTTAATTTGTTTTAACGTTTGTATTGACTTTCTTTTAAATGCCCTGTAAACCGCCCTGAGTCCTTCGGGAAAGGGCGGTATATAAATCTAAATAAATAAATAAATAAATAAATAAATAAATAAATAAATAAATAAATAAATAAATAAATAAATAAATAAATAAATAAATAATGCACCTGATCTATCTGGGGCAATGTAACCCCATCCATGACCAGAGATGGTAATTCCTCAAGAACTAAAGAGCCACACAACTAAAGCTACTCCCATCTTGCTAGGATTCAGTTTTTAAACTGATGTTCCACGTCCTGATCTCAACTGCCTCCAAACACTGGGAAAGCGCAGTCACGTCACTGCTTAATTCAGAGATGTATAGCTGAATACCATTGGCATACTGATGCTATATCATCCAGTGGTGATGGATGATCTCACCCAGCAATTTCAGGTATCTGTTAAAACAGGAGCAGAGAGAGCACCAATTCCTGTGGAACCCCACAAAGCAAGGGCCGAGGACTGGACCTCTCGCTCCTGATCACCACTGAAAAAGAGGTAAATTAGACAACAATATGCCCTTCACTCCCAACTCCCAAAGCTAATTAATCCATGGTTGATGGTATCAAAAGCTGTTGAAAGGTCAAACAGACCATGAATAGCATAAACCACCCTACTCCTCTCTCAATCCCGCCAGAGATCAGAAAGCATGAGCAATGCCATTTCTATCAGATATCAAGACCTGAAACCCAATTGAAAGGGATCTAGATAATCCATTTCCTCCTTTGAAGCTATAGTGTGACTACCTTCTCAACAACCTTTCCCAAAAAGGGTAGGTTGGAGACAGGATGAAGTGGAACTTGACAGACTTACTCTACTTAAAGTCTATGCTTGGCTGCAATGTACCTCATCTTTGAAATACTCAGGTTTTCCTTCTTTTCCACTTCAAGTTATTTTTTTCTATACCTCAATGTCAGCCTACCTAACTGAAGTACTGTAGAAAGACAAAAAATTCAAAAGTTTCTGACCCGAGTGAACAAAGATGAGGGAAAATGCTTCAATGCCAGGAATATTTTATAACTAAAATAGCAGAATAAAATAACTTCTCATTTAGAAAGGCTTTTTAGGCATGGGTTCCTGCAGGAGCTCTGCTGGCAGCAGACTTACTTCTATGAAATTCTCATCTTGCATTAAAAATTCAGCAAGCAGAGGCAGGATGGCTCCTGGGTGAAGACAAGAGCAAAAGCAAAATCTTCCTTCCTCCTTAGGCAACTTATTTTTAAGAACAGCAGGACTTTTTCCCCCCTCATAAATGAGCTGTCAGCAAATATATGAAATAGAAATATATTGCCTCAATAGAATACACTATGTATATGTTGGGGCTGCAACTTACAGAATTCCTAATCTGCTATGGGACCATGATAGCTTAGCAGCTAAGCTAAGAAAGCTGTATATTCTTTGATGTCCTGAGAGCAAATCCAAGAACTGCAATCTGGGTTTGCTCTCTCATTTCAAACTAGGACAACCATGTCTTACAAGAAAATTCAGGAAAAGTGCACAATGCCAGCTACTTGATTGTACCCTTCAGTGTATGCTGTTCCTGCCTACATCTTACGCCCTGTCACTATGTGTTGGGCTGTATCCGCACAGACTGCCCCTCTGGTCCTATCTAGCATGGCAGACCTCTGCTTCTATGGATCTGGTGCTTAGTGCCTTTTCCTGTGCTGTAATAATCAATGCCTCAGTGCCGTCTTTTAGTCGAGTCCTTTCCAGACATTGGTAGAAGTTCCAAATATATATTTCAGAGAGAGAGAGAGAGAGAGAGAGAGAGACAGACAGACAGACAGACAGACAGACAGACAGACAGACAGTAATATACATTATAAGAAGATCCCACTGAGTTGAAAAAGGGCTAACTTCCATATATGTGGGTATCCAAATCCTACTTTAAAGCACTATTGCCCTTAGTAAAAATGATGGTGCAATAGCTCACAATAGCTCCAGAAACCATAGCTAAATAAGAGATGTGAAATCAGTATCTGTTCTTCACAGCAGTTTTCCCAAACCTGCTCTTTCCAGGTGTGCTGGGGCTACAATTTGCAAAAGATACCACACTGGGGAAGAACATTCCTGAATTACTATAAACACCACTTCAGTATAAGTTAAATTATTTCTCTAGTTGTCGTGTTCACTCCAGAAAAATCAAGCCTAGAAGAAAATGTCTTTTCAAGAAAAATGTCTACCCATTGGAAGTGCAAACTCTGCAAAGAAGAGGTAACAAGATAAAGCCACAAATACAAATTAACATGCTCTCAATTTCTAGAGGAAATGCAACTCATCTGGTCTTTAAAAGATTAAAAAAATTTTACCTCAGCTCCTAAACTTAGAGATATTATTTCATCTTCAAAAGCAGAATGAGTATCAATATGAGGAGGGATTCCTATAACATAAATAAAAAAGACGCATAAAAATACGTGAAATCAATCAGCCTTTATTCATCATTAGTCCTACTTCAATATAACTAGTGTAGTACATAAGAATATACTGCTATTCTCTACAGCACTCTGATGACATTTATTTGTGGAACAAATTTACACAAAATGAAATAGGGAAATAGATCTTCTAGAGCAGATATGGATTTCTCACTCAAACCAGCACATTATTGTGATTATATAGTCATATGTTTAGCATCCAGTAATGCAGAGCATATGTTTGTTTTATTCTTTCTTCTTTCTATGGGGTCAAGAACTCTAGCTCTGCAGTAAAGAACGAGCAGGCTTGTAAAAGATATGAAGTCTAGCATCAATGGGCAGCCTAAAAGTACAGCATTAAAACTCCCACGGTTCAAGGTCCATGCTGGCTGATCTGAACTGATAAAAGGTAGCACTCCTATGATCTTATTAATACTTGCTTTTATGTTGCAGTCTTGGGAACTTCTCCTTTATATCTAAGGACTGCCAATTCTGCTAAGTCTTCTCACATTTCCACACTGAATATTTTTCCCCAACGCTGCATTTACAGTGCTCAAAAACCTGAACTTGGAAGATCATGTAAGAATGATATAGAACCCCAGTACAGACCTTGTCCAGGTTCATACTGATTTATAGTCAGTTGATCAGGTTTCTGTTTAATGTATCCCATTTTCAGACATTTTGCAAGAATTGTGTTACAAAAATCCGGGAGACCTGATATTTCAAAACAAAGATAAATTTTTGCCACTTTTTTTGTCCCCTCAGAAATTCCTCATAACAGAAACAACATACAGTATAAACATACAATAAAGTTTGAGTTGAAAAACAGAATGTATTCAGGTATTATTTACAGCTTTCTATAACATTTAAACTGCCATGACTTTCCCCAAAGCATCTTGGGAATTGTAGTTTGATGAGGTGTGGGTCATTTTAATCAAAGCATTCAAGCTGGGTTAGACCAAGCACCACTCTACATCAGGATTTTGCTTTCACAGTGGCCAATAATCCCACAAACAAGTCAGTGATATTCAACACCTTTTCTCATTGTTGCTCCCCAGGATAACCACATTCTCCATGAATTTGTATGATCCTTTGAAATTATATACTATATCAGTGTTTTTCAACCTTTTTTGGGCAAAGGCACACTTGTTTCATGAAAAAAATCACGAGGCACTCCACCATTAGAAAATGTTAAAAAATTTAACTCTGTGCCTATATTGACTATATATAAAGTAATTCTCTTGAATAGGAATCAAATAAACACAAAGAAAGTATTTTATAATTACTTTTCAATTTTTCCCACGGCACACCAGGCAACATCTCGCGGCACACTAGTGTGCCGCGGAACAGTGGTTGAAAAACACTGTACTATATGATACTTCTGTTCCATATTCTAGGGTTTGATCAAGAACCATCCATCCATAACATACTTACGCATGTCCTCATTAACTGAAATGAGACTTGGGGACACAACCCCATTTTTCATATGTTTTTAAGTATAGCAGTCCTTGATTTATGATCATACTATCCCATGACTATTTAAAACTCAGATTCAAAGTTCCAATGGCCACCCACACATACATTCTCACACAGTCACATGACCATATTTTGGGCACTTGGCAACCAACCCGCATTTATGGCCACTTGCAGTATGCCACAGTCACATGACCACAATTTACAATGTTCTTCCAGAAACCAGCATTTACTTCCTGTTTCCGACAAACAATGCCCATTACGAACAATGGATTTACTTAACGACTACCACAAAATAGGCCATAAAATTAGATGTGGACATGTGGTAGCCCCCTTAACAACCAGTACAATATACAACCATAATTCTGGGCTCAATTACAGTCACATGTCGAAGACTACCTGTAGGTTTCAGTGATTTCAATGGGACTGTAAAGAAATGCAGCCACATTTGTATAATCAAATTATTACTCATTGGCATGAAAACGATTTCACAGAAACAGGAAGACTGATAAAGAGGTTCTGATCAGATACCCACCTCCAGGTAATGGTTTGTCTCGATCAACATTGTTGGTATCGTATCGAAATTCATATCCAAAATGTTTTACCCTCCTATGTTTTAAAGACTTCTGAGCTATGAAATAGAAACAAGAGATTAAAATATAATTGTAAAGGACATATTGGTTATTGGTTATGAGCCTATGTAATCTTATGCTTATGAATCAGTGCTCAGTTCAAATCCTGCTTCTGCCATAAGCTCACAATGTAGTCTCAGGAAGGTCATGTTTTCCTGCTTCCAACACCTGCAGTGAAACTGAACTGATGCTTTGAATATTTAAACGTACTACATTGGTGGTAAACATTACTGTTATAGTAATAAGTGCAAAAGTGGAATTGCATGCTGATTGCTCTATCCTTGGAGCTGAATACTCTCAACACCCTTAAGGGTAAACAACAGCTCCTCAGAAGTTACTTGCAGTTTCCCCTTCTATTGGGTAGATGAACTAGGATCATTAACAGCTACAGTTCAGCTGGAGGACTACAGATTACTCTATTCTGATTTCTCCAGCAAAAAGTCTTTTCTTGTCCCCAAGGAACCTGAGATGAAAACACAGACCATTTTTTTTCCTTTTTACCCTATCCTGACTTGTAGAGATAGTCCTTGATTTATGACAATTGAGCCCAAAATTTCTGTTGCTAAGCAAAACAGCTGATAAGTATTCCATTTTATGATCTTTCTTGCCACACTTGTTAAGTAAATCACTGCAGTTATTAAATTAGAAACATGGTTGGTAAGTGAATCTGGCTTCCCCTTTGACTTTGCTTGTCAAAAGGTGGCAAAAGGTGATCACATAACCCTAGAACAAGGCAACCATTGATAAATACATGCCAGTTGCCAACAGTCCAAATTTTGATCATGTGACCAAAGGGATGCTGCAATGGTTGAAAGTCTGTGAAAAATATTCATAAGTCACTTTTTTATGGTCACTAAACAAATGGTTGTAACTTGAGGACTACCTGTATTACTGTTTCAGATATGAATAGATAACCTGCTTCTTGGTCATAAGTAATCCTTGAAAGATCCTTGGAAACTGCCTGCTTATTATAGCAAACATCAACACTGGCAGACTTCAGTTGATCTGAAAAAGCTAAGTAGGGTCAGATCTGAGAGCACTTGGATGGGAAGCAACAAGGAAATCCCAGGACTGTAATGTATAATCATCAACTGAAAACAGAAAATATCCCCAAAGCCAACAACAAACCCTTTTCATATTATTGCCAAGAAAGCTAAATGCATGTACTAATGCAGTGTTTCTGAACATTAGTAACTTTTAAGATGTCTGAACTTCAATTCCTAGAATGCCTTGCTGGCTGGAGAATTCTGGGCACTAAGATGCAGACATCTTAAAGTTGCTAAGGTTGAGAAACACTGTGCTAATACAAAGGGTCAGCTCAGTTCAAGGGGGACATTGCCTTTTAAACAGCAGAATGATTTATCTGCCATAAAGACGCATATAGCATGTTCCAAGCATCTGAAAGGATAAATTTGGGCACATGGACCTACAGGAAAGATGGACTCATACTTCTGTTGACCTGGTAAACTAGCTTTGTTAAAATCATAAAAGTCAGTGATTTTTGCAAATTGCTTTACTAGCAGGTAGAAGATGCAGAGATGAATTTCACATTTGCCAATCACAATAAGTATATTTATTTTGCAATATTTATAGACCACCTCCATTTAAACAAACTTTTAAAAAATTAAACTACATGTGTATTTATGTTCCTGCCCTTTATTTCAAGATAGCATACTTGGTTCTCTCCACCTTCCCCTCATCCTTGCAATAATTCTGACCTCCTTTCCCAATTATTCCAATCATCCCGTTTGCATGGCCTGAGCCAATGTTTGCTTCACATTGCTGCTTTTTAGCTCCAAAGCAGCTAAAACTACAACTTTAATAACAGCCAGAGGCAGCAAGGAATTTTTTGACCCTAAAAAAGCTAAACCTACCTCTGGCCAAATAGCAAAGTCTTCGACTTTGCTACGAAAGAGTTAAAAAAGCTATGGAATGACACCATCTCTTTCTGTTGATTCCAATCCAATTCAGCCCAATTGCAATGTCTCCCTATTCACTTGGTTTTACACAACTACTGTTGATCTATTTTCTTGCACCTGGCCACTTAAGCGTCTCCAAAGTCAGAACTCTCCAATTGGCTGGGACCAACTATTCCAAGTTATTGGCTGCACTTGAAAGGTTACACTTAAGCAACCTAGATAGATTGGAAAGCCCTGATGCCAACTCGTTTTCTGGATGGTTTAATACCCAAGGCTGTTATTTTATTTTTTATTTTTTTTTATTATTATTATTATTATTATTATTATTATTATTATTATTATTATTATTATTATTATTATTTTGTAATGTAGGACTTTAGACTAAATCATGTGGATTGCTTATGGAGGTATTCTGCTGTGCCTAAGAATACTTTATCATTCACTGCAATTGCTGTTGAGGTCACACAACATGATAATCCATGATGTATTTATTAAGTTTATACATCAGGGTTATCATAAATACATCATAGATTATTTTATTTATTTATTTATTTTAATCCCATTTATATCCCTCCCTTCTCCGAAGACTCAGGGCGGCTTACAATTTAAGCACAAACCAATGTGCTTAGCAATAGCCTTCATTCTATGTATATGCCTGCTTATTAGGGCTTTCGCCCCCCCCCCCAAGCGGCATTATTACAAAGTCAGCTTATTGCCCCCAACAATCTGGGTCCTCATTTTACCTACCTCAGAAGGATGGAAGGCTGAGTCAACCTTCAGCCTGGTGGGATGCGAACCTGCACTAATTGCAGGCAGCTGGTGTTACTTAAGGAGGCATTAGCCCACTGCTCCACCAAGGCTCTCTAGATTATTATAAATACATCACAGATTATGTGATTTGCTTGTGCCTTAAGTTCTTGAAAGACAGGTGCTATAAGTTTACACACACACACACACACACACCTGTCTTTCAAGAACTTAAGGCACAAGCAAAACACACTGTCTGGCTTAGTTACTGTTAGAATTGGTTAGAACAACATACCAAGGGGAATGACCTCATCCTCTGTCCAATTAATGTTTTCCAGGAGCATCTTTTCTTCTTCAGGTGAAACCAATTCTTCAATTACTCTCAAACCAGGGGGCAAGACTGGAGGGCTCATTTCTTCCCAAGGCACTAGAAACATTCAGGAAAACAACATTCCTGTTTAATTTTGAGTGAGTTAAATAGTAATATCCAAAACAATTTTTGACATACTAAAGATCTCCGGGAAACAAGACTGGTTTCCATTGCTGTGCTACACAAAATATTCTCTGTTTGGGGCCCAAAGATCTCATTGATTTTGTGGTCATTCTTTCAAAGCAAAGTTCCTTACTTGGGGCATTTGTTTCAGATGAGTAATCAACTGCAATCAATGGTCTCTTTCAATTACACATAACATTTGTTGATAGTCTGTGGCTAACAGGCAACAAATACTGTAAAGTAATGCAGGTAGAAAGAAAAAAATATCCATACAGAGGAAAATTATAACATTAATTAAGCCTAAGTTGAGTCAAACTTGGAAGATTACAAGATCCATCATTCCTTGCCAGTGCCCATGCTGTAGGCACTGCAGTCCAACACATCTGCAGGAGAAAAGTTAAGAAAGCTGGCCAAAGTTAACTTTTATTACTTCACTGTTGATTGTGAAGAAGATCTATGATCTGCTTAGCAGAAAATCTCACAATAAAATAGCCCTTAGAAGTGTTCATGTTGGCTTCATCAGGCTAATTTTTCAGAACTGACCAATGCCTCCCTGAGCCTCATGAGGTACAAACTAAGTTCATGAACAATACGTTGAAAAAAACAGAGTAGAAAAGCAAGCTTCTTCAGTAATACCTTTTTCTACATAGTTGAAGTAGAGAACAACCTTTTGGCTGGAGTTGTCTAATATTAGTTCCTTTCCATTCAGGGAGTCATAGGCCTGCTTGGAGTAAGCTGTTCTCCCATACTGCACAAATGAATAGGGTTTATTTGGAGGCATTAAGAGGCTTTCTACTTGTCCACATTCTTCTACCACAGAGTGCAACTGGCATCTGCTAACACCATTACCCAGACCTCCATTGGCAATAACCAGACTCTAATGAAGGAGAGAACAAGAGAGACACAGGTATGAATAACACTGGTTAATTCATCTGGAAACAGCATCCTGTAAATACAGCAATTAAAAATGAAAAAGAGACCACTGCACCTGTCTGATCAATTCTAAATATCTATATACCGGTAATATCTTCAGATTTGAAATAGTCTTGTATTACAATTAATATTCATGCACTCAATGAAATTTGTGCACACATCTACGTAGGCATCTTTTAAGTTACTGGCCTTCTTCACACATAACATGATCACAATATGGTTTATTGGTTTCTGGCTTCTAGATTTGTATCCCACTCACTTTTCTTCAAGAGCTTAAGGCAGCATTTATAGCTGTTCTTCCTACAATTTTTGCCTCTACAACAGGTGTATCAAACTGCCGGCCTGCGAGCTGGATGTGTCATGGCAAAACCGCGTCCACCCCATTGCATTTATGTCACGACACGTCACGTGATATTGTGAGTTTGACACCCCTGCTCTACAACAACCCTAGAACATAGGTTTGACTGAGAAAGAATCACCTCAAATCAGCCCAAATCAGCCCGTGGCCTCTGGTCCTAGTAAGACATCATAACCACTACATCACACTGGTTCTCAGACATTGATTCATGCAAACTCATATTTTCCAACTTAGTGTTCTATGCAAACAAGACTATCACTTGTTCAATTACAAATGGCTTAATATGCATCAGTTTGAACCATCAGCTGGGGTCACATATCAGCTGGGGTCACATATCAAAGTATAAGCTATAGTTTGTTGGATAAATCACAATAGGCTAGGGGGATAGACTTGATTACAGTGGTGATGGGTACTGAAAGACCTTAAGAATCAGACTGGAGAAATATAATTCCGTAGATCTACCATGTATTTGATAAGAGTTGATACCAAGATAAAGGTAAAGGTAAAGGTTCCCCCGCACATGCGTGCTAGTCGTTTCCAACTCTAGGGGCTGGTGCTCATCTCCGTTTCAAAGCCAAAGAGCCAGCGCTTGTCCGAGGACGTCTCCATGGTCATGTGGCCGGCATGACTAGACGCCAAAGGCGCACAGAACGCTGTTACCTTCCCACCGTAGTGGTCCCTATTTTTCTACTTGCATTTTTACATGCTTTCAAACTGCTAGGTTGGCAGAAGCTGGGATGAGTAACAGGCACTTACTCTGTTACGCGACACTAGGGATTCAAAACCCGCCAAACTGCCAACCTTCTGATCGACAAGCTCAGCGTCCTAACTCACTGAGCCACCGCGTCCCTGATACCAAGATAATGGCATATAAATAGACAATTAAAACCATGCTCCAGACTTGGTTCATGCAACTTCCAAGAAGTAAAGTGATTTGTTGAGTTTTGGTTTAGGATACTATACAAACCTAGCTAACTATGCTTTAATCCTATTTTGTGTAAAATCATAAGCTATGCTTAATGCAATATGTGAATTCAATCAAAGAATGCACACTCTCATAAAGTGTACAGTTTCTAATCACCTTAGTAGGGTATGATACACACTCAATACCCTCATGCCTTAGTAAGGTGTATCTGGCCTTCATCTGTTTTTGTCGCAACTTTTTTTCTACTTTGCTTAGTTTCTTGTTTTGTAGAGTGATGTCATCTAGTTCCATGCTGAAAGGAACAAGTAGGAAGAGCCAAAACTGGGATTCCTTAAAAAAAAATGAAACAGCACAGAAAAAAAATTTTTTTTACTGAAAACTCAACCATACTGTGAACACAGGTTATTTCCATATATTGTAATAACAGTTTTGATTTACAAGTGGCTAACTATTTTGGGATAAGAATACCTTTTTCTACTTGAAACAGAATTTGTAGACATCAGAATATGCATATGATAGCCCCACTCAGGATATAGATTATAGCCAAGACACCTAAACAATAAGAGATCCTTGGTGTTCTCTAAAATCCAAGGGCCCTCATTTCAACCTTGAACTTCAACTATTCACCTTTATTGCATAACAATTCTGTAAGACCAAACAGACCAGGGATCTATCTGGAAAAATGAAGCAGGTTTGATCATGGCTAATTCTAAAAAGCCAAGTAGGTTAGCATTAGGATAGAAGACCCCTGGAAATTCTACAGTTATCTCCTAGGCTGGAAAATTGAAAAATCATCCCAGAACATAATGACAAACTGTTCCTGTATTGTTGTTAAGAAAACAAAGTGGATTCTTCCCTGAAGTGACTAGAAATCAAAGCTGATTCAGATATCTTTTTACAAGATTCATCACTGCTTAAGTTTCATATTTATAAAAATAATAGCATACTTTATAGAATTGTTATAAGGATTAATGTGCACATAATTATAAATTAGTATTTATTAAGGAATTTTACACCTTAGGATTTATCAAAACTGAATATATTCTGCAACAAACAAATTATGTATGTATATAAAACATACAAAAAGTTATGTTTATAAACAAAATCTGTTGAAACTAAAATATTAGCTCTGAACACCTTTTTGCAGATGATGAAAATGCCAGTTCCTTGCTTTCTCCCTGATCACAAATTATAAAAGCTCAATAAATCATTCAAAGAATCAAATATATTTAATTTATGCAATATGTTCAGGATCCAAAATCATTTTTATTATAAAAATATTTAGGTTTGTGGAATGCCATTCCTATTATAAAACTGGTGTTTTATAATACTGGTGTTTTACAATACAGTAAAATTGGTTTGCTTACCTGTGAGAAAGACTCACTGAACATAGGCTGAGAATTTTTAACTGGGGTTTTTATTTTCAAGGATAATTTAATCTTTTTAATTGTCTTTCAATACTAAACAAATGCATATATGGTTAGGTTTCACACTAGGAAAGTAACTTTTTTTTTCTTCAAAGCATTTTAAAAGACTGTTTTTGTGTACCAGCAGATGGTGCAATGCCACTATTTATCATTTCTCACTTAACCATTTTCAATTTCATTTCTGCACGTTTAGTTTCAAGATTAAATATGATTAAACATACACACTTCTGTAACTTTTCTGTTAGCAAGTTCAAGCTTTACTTGTTATACTTCACTATTATTTAATAAGTAAGGCAAGTGTAGTTGAATAAACAGGTAATTTTCAGTGGAAAACGTAACTAGCATTTAGATTCTTATATAAAAACATAACACAAACAACTCAGTGCCCAGTATGTTCTTTCTTCTGTAGCAGCTCTGGAAAAGACTACTACACAGAACTATGAAGAGGCAATTGACAATTGGAGAGAACAAACAATTCAGTATAAACACAGCCTTTTATTAACTTTTATCAGATTTTAAAAACTTATTTTCAAACGAGGTTAGAGCAAATACTGGTTATAAAATTTTGACTGATCCCTTTTCAGATAAGAACAATAAATACAGTTTGCTTCTTTGCCATCTGGTTCAAGAGTGTTATTTGTGTGTCAACACACATATTGAACAAAAGTTTTTAAATTTATAGTGCATGTTGCTATGTACAGGTGCCTAAATAACACATTTTAATCAAAGAACGCCACTACTGAATTCCAGGATCTTTTTTTTCCCCTGGGGAAAAGACCAACCCTTAGCTTTATATATCATATCATTAACACAATGTACAGTGAGGTAAAGTAATGGAGACCTCTGCTATAATAACTAGATTTTCAGGGAAACATGATTAAGATCATACTAATGGAGGTTGAGCAGCATATAACTTTAATATATTATTAAAAATACCCTGATGAAATAATACCTGGCAAAAAAGTGCCTTTCAGGAACTTTTCAGTCCTTTCTCTTCAAACATCATCAGTTTTGATTTAGGCACCACCTAACTTCTCAATTACTCCCAACAGCTTTCAATAAAACAGACAAAACAGTGCACTGTGAATAAAGAAAGAAACAAGCTAAAGAAGAACAAATACAATAAACCCAGCCAATGTCAGAAAACATACACAAACTCAAGGGGCTCCAGACATCCATGGGATGTATTTGCATGCCTTCTCAACACATGAGATTAGACGTTATGTTGCAAGCATTCTATGACTGCTAATAAGGATTCTCAATTTTTGTGCCTTACCATGGCCATATAAAACCCTATCCTTGTTTAAGGGTATTTAATAAGGAAAGAAGAGAAACTTTTTCTCTACCTACTGTAAATAAATATGCTTAGCGCAACTATTGTAACAAGCACAGTACCGATAGACTCACTATTTCGTCTTAGATTATTTCTTCTCAGTCTTTCAGATCCAGTGGATTACAATTTTCAACCACACCAGATTAGATGAGCTAAGAAATTTGGACAGATATCTCGAGGAACTGCTTTGGCCAATATTTCTATTTCCAGTAAATGAAATACAACATATATTGTGCAAAAGCTCCGATGCAATTACAGGCTTTTACTCAGAGACAGAAATCTCCCTAAACTAAACTAAATTCTATCCCCTTATCCTGAAAAAAGTAAATTTTCTGTTATTTTTAAAATATTCAAGAGGGAGCACAGCACATAAGGATCCCCTTACCTAGCTGAAGGCAGCCATGTTGGAGGGCAGAACTGCAATTCCCATGAACCTCGTTGCCTACATTTCCCATCATGCTTATGAACGCTCAGCTATTTAACCCCTTAGTAGAAGTCTCCTTAAGCTTATATTGTACAATGCTCATTGGATATCCTGGTTTTAAAACGTACTAATACGTTCAGTGGACTTACAGGTAACATTTTTAATAGAGAAAAATAAGA
This sequence comes from Vipera berus, assembly GCF_964194415.1. Lineage (NCBI taxonomy): Eukaryota > Metazoa > Chordata > Lepidosauria > Squamata > Viperidae > Vipera > Vipera berus. The sequence goes on from NC_138206.1 coordinate 19,222,389, forward strand.
TATTATCCTTCCTTACCTCTCCCGTATATCAGTTTCTAAGTTGCTGTCAAAATATTGACTTTAATTGATTATTTGTCATCAGGTCATTTTCAACTCAGCAGCTACATAGGTAAATTTTCTCCATGACGATTTATCCCTAACCTGGCCTTTCAGGTCTTCCAATAGTGCACATCCCTAGTGTAACTGAATCCACCCACCTTGCTGCTGGACATCTCTTCTTCCATCTTTCCCAGCATTAGAGCCTTTTCCAAAAAAGCTAGATCTTAGCATAATGTGTCCAAAATAAGATAATTTGAGCCTGATAATTTGTGCATCAAATAAGAACATTGCATTTATTTATTTGATGTTCCACTGCTTTGTTTTCTTAACTGGCCGCAGGATTATTGGATGGATGGAAATACATTTTTGCTTAAGTTTAGAACTTAACATACAATTTGTTATTTCCACCAGGAGTTCAAGGCAGCTTACACAAGATCTTTTCACCCTGCAATAAGCCTTGTAAGGCAGGGGTCTCCGTGCTGACTTGGGAATTCTGGGAGTTGAAGTCCACAAGTCTTAAAAGTTGCTGAGGTTGGAGACCCCTGCTTTAAGATACATTGGCCTAAAAGACTGAAAGTCATCAGGTACCCAGAGCTGAAGTTGGATTTGAACCAGAATCTTCTCGGAAATAGCTGAGTATTTTATTAATTACACCATAATGCAAGGAAATTCCTGTAAATTCAATGGTTTGTATATATCTTTAAAATTAGTGAATGGCTAGCAACAGTAAATAAAATTTGCATTAAAAAAAATTAATACAAGCCCTTAGGCCTATCTTTGCACTCTATTTGAGCACTTGGAATTAGCATCAAATGAAAGTAAGTACATGTTACAGCCGGTGCTTACATCGCTGTGGCTGCCCTCATATGTAGGGCCTCATATGTAGGGAGAAAGCTCCATTTAAAATATTGAATATTCTAATTAATTCTTTATATCAAATGGGCAGAACCCAAAGTGGGTTTCCCACACATTTCATTTACTGAACCATTGCTTCTGTTGGTTGAACTGCAAATTTTTAATATACCTTAATTAAATCTCGATCTTCTAGTGTGACATCATTAAGGACACGGCAGTTGAATTAATAATATACTTAAAGCATTGCCCCTTTTTAAAAAAATCATGAACTTGAAATTGAAAAGCTATTTAACCAAATCTATCAAATCTGGGCTGTAAAAATCCATACGATTAAAATTGAGCATTTTTGCATATCTCTACTATCTCTATTGCTCATCTTATTTTTCCCAGCTCATATCTAGTAACCATAACACTGCCAACCTCTTGCCTATCTGTAGCAATAAAACCATTAACATACTACATACCACATCCCACATCGTACCCAAATTGTGAATGTTGCTACCGAATAGAGTTTATCTCCAATTAATGTTGTAAGCACAAATTTGGAAAGGACTGTTTAGGTCCCTGAGTCCAACTCAGTATAGGAATCCTAATGAAAGCATCCCTTAAAACAGAGGTCCCCAACCTTTTGGGCACCAGGGACCAGTTATGTGGAGAGAGGTTTTTCCGCAGACCGGAGGGGGCATGGTTTTGTGTGCTGCCTGCATTCCACGAATGGGGCTTTGCTTGTTTGTGTGGACCAGTTGCTGCCATGCCACAGACCTGTACTGGTCCACGGACCAGGGATTGGAGAACCCTGCCTTAAGAGATGGATGTTCAGCTTGGATTTAAACACATCCAGTGTTCCGATTTCATGTTTTGGAAACGGAATTGTCTATTTCCACAGCAGAGAAACAAAATTATTTTGTTAGATAACTCCATTGCTGAACCATCTGTTTTTATTTCCTCTTGGTCTAAGATTTGTATCTGTTTTTATATTTACTGTTAATGTGATTTTTATACATTTTTATGTACAGTATATGTTTTTCTGCATTGCCCAGATTCACCTTCAGTGAGATGGATAGCTATATAAATTTTAGATAGATAGATAGATAGATAGATAGATAGATAGATAGACAGACAGATAGATAGATAGACAGACAGACAGACAGATGATTTCCCCAACTAAAATTAAATGAAACATTTAATATGTAATTTAACATTTAACTCCTAATTCCCACAGCACTATGTTATGTCTCAGGATATTTACCCATGTAGTAGGGCTGTATTACTATTATACTTTTCATCTTTCCTATTCTCGTCTACTATTGGTAACATGATTATACTTAGTCCTCGACTTACCACCCCAACTGAGCCCAAAAATTCATGTTGTTAAGTAAACATTTGTTAAGTGAGTTTTGTCCGATTTTACAACTTTTCTTGCCACAGTTGTTAAGTGAATCACTGCAGTTGATAAGTTAGTAACCCAGTTGTTTAGTGAATCTGGCTCCCCCAATGACTTTGATTGTCAGGTCACAAAAGGTGATCACATGACCTTGGGACACAGCAAGGGTCATAAATGTGAACCCGTTGTGAAGCATCTGAATTTTGATCACATTACCATGGGGATGCTGCAAAGGACGTGTGAAAAACAGTCATAAGTCACATTTTTCACTGCTGTTGTAACTTTGAATGGTCACTAAATTAACTGTTGTAAGTTGAAGACTACCTGTATATTACTGAAAGCTTACGCACCAGAGACAAATCCCATGTGTATCTAATCGCGCTTAGCCAATAAAGAATAAAATAAATTATTCTGACACTTAACAAGAGAACAACAATTGGCCCTTCTAACCCACCTATCCTATTTTCTGTGAGGCATAAAAATAGCCAGGTGGAAATTTAAGCCATATCAATCTATTGGCTCTTAAGGTGCCAAAATTCTTTGTTCTGTTTATTGCAATGCAGCTATCCATATGGAAAGTCCACTTGGCATCTGATGGATTAGAAAACTTCCTCTGCTTGTGTTGAGCTAGGCAGCAGGAGCAAGCAAGCTTCTTTTTTTTTTATTAAAACGTTTTACAATACATTTTATCTTTAACAAAAAAAACACCTCCCAACCCCCTCCCCTCCCACCCTCTTCCCCCTCCCCAACCCTCCCCAACCCCTCCCTCCCTTTCCCCTCCCCCCCACTTCCCAGAGCAAAATACAGGGTATAAAAATACAAACAATCATAATCTAATTTACGCAAACAATCCTAAACTATTTAAACTATCACACTTTAACTCATATAGATAAACTCCAAACATATATATATCATATCAATGATTATTCAAATACAAAATAATACTTTTCAATCTAATACCCAATAAAAACAATCACAGATAAAACAATTTATATCAATTTTCTAACACTATTCTTCTTTCCAACTGGGCTTTAAATTCATATTATCCTAATATATTATACAACTTAAAATACCATAGATTACTTTCCAAACTTAAAAATTTTTTATATAATCACATCATTCTTATATTTTCTATTACCTATTCCAGTATTACCCATAAAAATATTACAAATTAGCTTCAATCACAGATAAAACAATTTATATCAATTTTATAAAACTATTCTTCTATCCAACTAGGCTTTAAATTCATACTAAAACCAGGTTTATACAACCTTCCCTTCTCCTAATGTATTATACAACTTAAAATACCATACATTACCTTCCAAACTTAAAAATTTTTATATAATCACATCATTCTTATATTTTCTATTACCTGTTTCATTATTACCCATAAAAAAAATTACAAGTTAACTTCATCTATAATTTTTCCCAAAATTGCACCTAAGCATATCACAAAGTACATACCTAACACACAATATCCACCTTATTATCACACTGTAACTATACATACCATCCAAATAACAAATCATAACCTACAGAATCTCAGTAAGCACTACTACAAATCTTCCCAATTAAATTTTCATAATCATCTTAAAACTAAAGCAACATAAAATATTACATAATTATTTTATAAGGGTGAAAAATATATCCCCAAATATTTAGTCCTTCTAGCAATTCCAATTCCCATAATCCTTATTACATTATTATCTCCTGCAGTTATGCAACTAAATCTTCAGGCTTGATTCATTCGTCCAGAAGCAGCACGCCTCTTCCAATTTCTGGCCTTCTCCAGTGGTACTGAAATTTGACCGACTCCTGTAGCTTTCACATCTGTCTGCATTAACCCTTCAGCATCTTGTAGATTCTCTCTGGAACGTTGAGACTCTCTCTCACCTTTTTTCTTTGTAGATTCCAAAAAAGGTATGGGGACTGCTTTTAAAACATTACTGTAGAAATCACGTGCCTGAATCACCGTGGTAAAACAATGCCTCGTACCTTCATAGGTCACCACCATACCCACTGGTATCTGCCATCTAAACTTGATATCACGTCGTCTCAATTCTTGTGTCAAAAAAGCAAAAAAGCAAAAGAATTATAGATCTGTGTCAGGTAAACAAAAAAAAGTCTGATACATCAAAAAACTGACAAATCAAAAATCTAGGATGAAAAATAACAATGAAATTGCCACATATAAATGTGAAATTCTTTCATTTGAGAGAGAGAAATCAAAATGTATAGGTACAATATGGTGTTATCTCACCTTGGTGTAAAGGAGGTGTTGGAATTGTGGTTAATCATATGCTAATATGTTTCAAAAGTGTGATATCCCTACCAAAAAGGAAATTATCATTTTAAGCTGCATTGAGCTGTGAGCCCAAAGCAGAAATGATTATGCAGAACTCCATTGTATCTTACATTATTCAGACCCCATCTCAAATACACCGAGTAGTTCTGGGCATAACATTTAAGGATGATTAAATGCTGCAAGAAAAGAAAACTCTGATTAGAAGTCTGAACAAGCAATATGGGGATATTATTGAATTTTAAACTCAAGGGAGTTCAAGACCCTTTTTTGCTATGAACCACAAAACCTGTTTTAGCCTAGTTAGAAAGTTCTTACCAACACAGTCTATCTGTAAATGTGTATATTAACGTTTACAGCATCCAAAATCCACCTGAGATAGATGTTCTTCCTCATTAAAACTTCACATTAAAACAATTTGATTGCAAAAACAGTTGAATTCCCTGCATGATTTACCTCAAATTATCTATTTTAAACCCACTGATTTACATTAATTTAATTGGGAAAGGTAATGTCAGGTACAGTTCATTAAAATCAATGGTTCCCTGAACTACTTTACAGGATTATGTAAATTATGGGAAGTAACAGAATTCTTTATGGAGTACAGTTATGTTCTAGGCAGAAAGCAGGTCTAATAAATATGCAGTGACCTATTTAAATTATATTTCTGCTTCCAGGAAGGAAGGAAAGAAAGGCAAATTCTCCATACAAAGTCCACAGAGATAAAAAGAAAATGAATACCAGAAAGAATAATACCAATAATTTCCATTCTAATAAAGCACTTGATTTTACATTTCCATCATGCTGTCTTTCACGTTTCAAGATTATGTAAGAACTATATGGGATTTTGAGAGTCTCTCACCTTCTTTAATCATAGAAACAAGGTGTCACATTGTCTCATGATAAGGAAGAGCAAGGAAATTTGTATTTTTAGTCCAGTGTTTCTTAACCTTGTTTCATCCATTGTCTCCTTCCAACCTTGTTTTTTTCAATTGCCCCCCCCCATGCCCACCCCAGGATATGGACATGGATAGTAACTGGTATGTTTTCTGACATCAACCAGACAGTATTTGCAGTACAATACATTCTGCCTGATAAGAACTCTTAGTTATGGTAAGAATAAAGAATTTCAGGGCTAAGAATCTATTCAAAACTAGATTTATTCGAATCAATTGAGCACATTACTAAAGAAGTAGATATGTGACAGTTTATATCCAAATTTATTACGACAGAAGTTTTCCTGAAGCAAAGTTATGAGTGGCTAACATAAAACATACTAATGGAGAGCTAGAAATATGTGAATGGATTCACACGAAAATAGTCTAGTTTAATAGTTCAGTGTGTTATGCAAGTCCAGTCACTGGAGTTGATGCTTCAGAGTGGACTGTGTAATTTCAGGGAGTGGTTAATGCAATAAAATCATGATTAAGAATGGGGAGGGATGGAGGGAGGACTCTATGTCACCTGTTTCTGGACTACTTCTAAATTAAACTTAGCATATTGGTGTGATGATAGGGTAATAGCTAAATGATAAAGAGCTGGTCCCACCCCTCATCCTGTCTGTGACTCCAGGTAAATGCAGGACTTCAAGCAAGTGCAGATACTTCCTGGTCCATTCATTCTGGGAACACAGTCCCAATTTCTCCTCAGTCTAGAGCCAATGGTCTCAGCATCTGTGATGGACCAGTGAATATCACAGCTTTGTGATCTGTGCCTATGCCCAGCTGAACCTGGCAAACTGCTGCCCTAATTCCAACAGTTGCTCTCCTGATGTGTGGCAGTAATGTGTTGTTTTCTATTGTTCTGGACTACAGTCAAACTGGCCCCCTTCCTTTTCTTTCTCTCTTTGTCTGTTGACCTTCTGTTTAGTTGCTTTCACCTCATATTATCACACCAAAAAAATGGGCAGAGAGCAATGCTTCCTTCCATTGACCTTGACCTCACCAGTCAATAGATACAAGCCTGCATGACTTATTCTATAGAAGGTTTCTATAGAAATATAAAACAATTCAAAATGTTTCAGACTCATTTTCACTCTAAATCTGATGTTTCAAACTACAAACTAAATCTATAAAAAGCACTGGGAGAGATAATCTACAAGTATTTGAATGATAGATAGATATATATTTCTCTATGCCATCTGAATTCAAGGACACGTCTGATAGAAATGCTAAGTATATTACAAGATTTACATATTTAAAAATTACAATGTGTGTTGTTTTAAAAAATGCATGTTTAACAGTGTGTGTTTTTAAAAAATGTATGTTTAGCAACCATCTCTGATTTAGTCAATTAACCACAGTTAAACTAATGGGTTAGTGTCATTTGTGCAATTATATGAGCTTGGCAAAATGATATATTATTATTTGCCAAAACAAAATCTGCCTATTTGTTGCAGACATCTAGAGAGGCTGTTGAGGGCCCCTTTCCTCTCAATAAATAAATATATTTATTTAAATAAATTTATTTATTTATTAAATTTATATGACACATATCTCACTCTGCAAAGTGACTCTGGTAGGCTTACAAGTAAAATAATAAATATTAAAATAATAATGTTAGGTACAAAAATAGGAAACTAAAGGCAAAAAATGCATGAGGTAAGTACATGAGATATGGGCAAGTCAACAGGGCTTTTGATGGTGACTTCTACTCTAGGGAACATCTTATCCTAAGAAGTGTGCATAGCTACAATTTTCTTGCTTTCTGGGAGCAAGTTAAACTAATCCCGTTTCACAGCACTTTGGTGATATCTAGGCAATCAGAGTGATCTGTGGTTAATACCCACACAAGATGAAAAATCAAGATATTGTCCTTTTTATGGAATAAAATCGAGATGTGCAACTTTTCTAAGTTCATGGACTGAATTCTATTGAATAAAGAAGTTTTCGTTTATTTCAAATGTAGTTAAAATTAAATGTAATTACAGTACTAAAAGTATTCTCCAATAAAGTGTTTTAAAATGCCCTCTTCTGTGATATTAAAAAGTGTAATGAAGTAAGAACTTTTAGGGACCAACCTAAATAAGACCAACCCAATATTGTGCATTTCTAGAAAAAGAAACACATGATTTTCCCCAATTCCATGTGAAAAAAACTAATCAAACTGATGATGGAATTTTACTTCAATGCTAGCAAAAGAATAGCATTCTTCATTACATCTGCATGGAGGAATGGCTCTGGCCTTGAAAAAGAGATGGGAGAGGAAAAATCATTAATCATGGGAAAGTAGAAAGCATGAGAAAAATACTCAGATCAGCCCCACCTTAACCTAGTTGTCCTTTTAAGATTCTGTTAAAGGCATTTTTGAAATAAAATAGCATTCTTGCAATCCCAATGTGTCTGTTTCTTGACCTAGCCAATCTCAAAAGGCTGACATCGTGATGGCAACAGGTAACAAATCAAATCCTACACATTATACATGCCTTTCTTTTAACACTTTACATACCTTCTCTATACCTTAACTCCTGCTACCTTAAGCAGCTTCCTTATTCAAAGGACAGGGCTGGCTCTTCCCTTCACAAAAAGATGGGCTACCTGTTTGATACAACATTTTGGGGGAAGCTGAGCACACCGATGGTGCAAAATGGATGAGACTAGGATGTTTCTATTTTTTTTCTTTAAAAAAAAAGCTATTTTAGGATTTACACTATAGTTCTCAGTTCTGATCATCTCGTTGGTTTTGGGTAACTGGATTAGAGGAAACTCCAGAGATGGAATAAGGGAATCAGGTCCTCCTGCAATCCTGCCCTATATCCTTCACCCTGTAGCAAAATTCACCTGCAGAGTGTCTTTAATAAAACAACAATAAAGAGCTTAAGGTAAAATAAGGAATAATCGATCTATTTTTGCTTATGTTTATTTTGTTTCCGCTGTGACAAACCATGTCTCCAGAAACTCAAAGAAACATTGTATTTGAACTATCATAGCAGCATTTATTACTAATATAGCAGCTGATTCCTTGCTGCAGTTGGAGATCAAGGATATCATGGAGGACACAAGAGACAACATCATGGGTACTACAAGTAATCGAGTGGGTTTCAGCGAAAGCCCTTCCTATCTTGTGTTCCCGCACGTGTGAGTCTTGTTAAGGCACTGTAAAGTGCTGAATATCCTGAAAGCCTAGATGGCTTTTGGCTTACATCCCATTGATTGGAGCAATGTACTTTTGGCTATAGTCCACGGCAGCATTTAAGTTTAATTTACTTACAAGTTTAATTAAGAATTTAAGCAGTCCCTCGTTGCTTTTTCTTCTAAGGTGCTAAATTGGTTGCCCAGTCCTGTTCTGTTGGCAGAAGCCCTGCAAAACTAAGTGGAGCACTTAAAGGACTGGGGCATTCCTACTTAAACACCGCAATGGGGATGAGAGTCTTGTTGATTTTTAAGACCAGAATGAAAGGACCAACTAAAAGGAAAGTATGGGTATATGGAACAGGCTTCAAGCTTTTGCAAGATTGTGAATTGATGGAGAATAAGCCTGCATTCATACATCGTGCTGCATTAAACTAAACCATGATATGTGGAATATTATATGGTCAATCACATGCAAAGATATAAGCCACACAGACAGCATTAAGCCTAGGGAAAACAAACTACATTATGGCTTAACAAAAATGTGCACATGTAGGCTAAATTTCTCAACAGAAGAATGCTTATGGGTATTAACAAGAAAATTTCTGAATTCCGGTAGTTGAGAAGCATATGTCAAGTGGAGCTTTCTTTATAGACAAATGTAATGTTTAATATGGTGTATGAACAGAGTGGAGGCTTAATGCAATGTGTGAACCCAACTACTAAAGCCAATATTTTCTTCCTGCAGTAGTGAACATGAGCCCATTATAGGTAGTGCTCAAGTTCTAATCAAAATTGGGATTGAAATTTTGAAGTTATAACAAACTGAGAAAAAGCAACTTACGACCTGTCCTGAAGGTCACACAACCCTATATAGCCAAATGAGTGCAATTTGAGTGCTTGGCAACCAGCTCACCTTTACAATAGTTGCAGCATCTTGCAGTCACGTAATCAAGATTTATGATCTTCCCAGTCAGCTTTCAACAAGTCAGTTGGGGAAGCTGGATTCACCTAACATGATTTGCTTAACAACTGTAGTAAAAATGGTCATAAAGCCAAGTCCAGTCAGATGATGACTTGCTTAATAAAGGCATCACTGTACACTCAAAATTCTAGTTGCAATTGCGATTATAAATTGAGGACTTTTCATAATGCACTCACATTCACTGCTGCAGTAATAGAATGTTGGATTCAGTGATTGGATTCATACATTGTATTATCCTTCACTTTGTTCACATGCCATACTAAAATTAACTGCGTCCAACCAGCAAGCACAACTGGACAGAAGCTTCTCACTCTTACTACTGGAATTTTGAAATTTTTTGAAGACTTGTCACTTTTGAAGGGCATTCAGAGATCATATAGAAAGATCTGGGTATGTAATGAGTTCCAGGTATCACAATTCATGTTCTGTGGTTTTATGATCAGAATATTATGATTGCTTAATTGTGCCATTCATTACATTATTATGGTTTGCATGTGTACTGCTTTATTGTGCATTATGTTGCTGCTGTGAGTCATTTAGAGCTTTGATAACTGCACCAGCATTTGTAATAAGTAAACAATTCACATGGTGGTTCCAGATGTGTCATGTGTGAATGTAGTCAAGAGTTTTACCATGGCAAGTTCAATGACAAGTCTGCCAAGTTCAGATTTTTTGAGTCTGTCCCATTACAGACTATAGATGTGCCTTTTATTCTTGCCTGTAGGGACATTTTAAAATAAATGTATTCAGGGAAAGGAATACAACCCCAACAGGGCAAGCTTGTGTGGTGTAAAGTAATACAGGAAAAGGACATTTCCTTGAAAGGGAATTTTCAGTTCAATCCTTGGAAAGGTAGGCTGTTTAGCTTTTAGGATGAAAATATCTGGTGCTTGGATAACTTATCATGTGAAGGAAAAGGCCAAAGCACAACTCATTTCCCAGGCAAACTGTTTTCCAGCCCTAAATTTCTTTCAGAGAGAGAAGAAGCACGGAAACACAGAAGCCCAAGCTTAGGCTCTTCTCAGAACCAGGGCAGCAAAGGCTGCGTTCGCACAACCGGCTTCTCCTTGGCTAACACCGTTCACCTCAGCGAACCTATAACTAACCCTAAGCAAGGGCGCCTTCACACCAGAGCAGGCCCGACCCTTGCTCCCCGGGCACCCTCTGCGCTCCCCACCCCCCGCCCGACCTCGCACTTCTTCGCGCTGGCCGGCAGGCGGCGAGGCGAGGCTCCCGTTCTCCCAGGCGGCTGGCAGCGATTGCGCCTCACCTGCCTGGCCCAGCGCGGCGACTCTTGTCCGCGGGGCGGCCGTTTCTTTCCCTCCTGGAAGCCTGCGGGTGACCCACATTCCAGCGGCGCCACCGGGCTCTCGTCGTTGCGGCGGGAAAACTCGGCTAGGCGGCTTCCCGAGACGGCGGTGGGGTGGCGCTGTGGTGGCCGAGGAGAGGGTGAGTAAGCGGCAGGGGTAGGGTCACTTTTCCTTCGGATTCCTCCCGTCCCCCCCTCCTCCCTTCTTTCTCGTTGCAGCTGCGGAAATGTCTAAATCCTGGATTGCAGACCCTGGGCATTAAAACCCCACACACACACTTCAAGCCTTTTTCTTTGCATCTTTGCATCTCAGCGCTGCGTAGAAATGATGCGTGCATTATTGCAGCGGGCAGCGCCAGCTATTTCATTCCCCACCCCAGCTGGCGTTGCTTGCATTGGTGGCGGGGGAGGGGGGGGGCTTTCGCCTCCTTTTCTTTCTAGCGGCCGAGCGGGCTGAGGCTGCTGTTGATCTCTGGCTGGCTGGCTGGCTGGCTGGCTGGGCGGGGGGGGGGATCTTTAAACCCCAGCGCTGGTCGCCTAGCGACCGGCAATCAATTAATCATAAGGAGCGGCGCGAGCTCCTGGGGCGCACACGGTGCACCCCGCGCCCGGTTCCACCATCTGGACATCCGAGCCCGCAGAAGGGAAGAAGCGGGGGGGCGGGCGGGGGGGCATTGCGGTTATTGATTGTGGCTTTGGGGCATCCGTCGTTCCTGCACGGCCCGCTGTGGCAGAGTGGTTTTCCCTAGTAGTCGATTCCGGAATATTGGCGGATTTTCACCGTGGCCGTGCTTAGGGGGAGAGGGGAGGGGGGAAAGAGAAGGGGTTGCACTTTGCCTCCAAAAGACACCCCTCACTGTTTAGCAAAGGTGGGAAAGAGGCGTCGAGGAAGGTGAGTACCGAGAGAAAACGGACCTTCCTTTTTTTTTGTATTATTTGCTGGTGGTTGGTTTTTTTTTCCCCCGTCTAATTCACACGTTGCGTTTCTGGGGCGCTGTCAGAACTGACCGTTTTAGCAAGGCGATCCTAGGCGTGCTTTTTTTACCTGGCAGAAAATCCCTGGGCTTCAATGCAAGGTGCTTCTGGATAGCTGTGGATAGGACTGTGCTGGCATTGTGGCGTAAATATTTTCTTCCAGCCCGGGGGGGGGGAGGTTAGAGCATCATGAAGACGTTATTTCATTTATTATTGATTGCCTCTTGATTCTGATGAGGGGTTGTGAAATAAATAACGTGACACTCGATCGCCACGAAATAAAATAGGAATAAAAGAAAGCAGATCTGACTTAAAAACCCATCTAGAGAAAGAACGCAGTATGGCAGAGAAGTGGGACAGGAACACAATAAGGCAGGTGGGTTTAAGGTGCTCTCTGACTCCTGACTACATTTGTTTCAACCGATTTTTAAAAAGACTTTAGTGCTCAAAGGAGAGTATCTTTTTTTCTTCTTCCTCCTCCTGTTTGCCATAGGAGAAAAAAGAGACATGCTTTGCATAAAATTATTTAGGAGAAAGAATTTACTTTGTATCAGTACACTGAAAAGGTTCTAAGACTAACAGATCTGGGGTGCAAAAATCTAGATTACCAATAATGGCAATTTGTTTTGATAGCAAAATAAATGCTTCTATCTAAAGTTTCCTGGATTTTGCATCTCAGATTCAGTTGTTCTAATTAAACTATAGTTTGATACCATAGCTGGTTGTGAAATGGCTATCTCAAGATTTCTGGGTGGTTTGTGTATGCAGTGGCTCTGAAGAGCTTCTGTTGTAGAACTGAAATGGTGGCTGTGTTCTCACAATACATTGTTGTGTAATGTAACCATGATTTGTTCAGATAAGTAACATCCCACTTTAGGGGTTGGCTTTGAACTATATTGACACATTGAACTACATGTTAACCACATAGGTTGAATTTACAATATACAAAGAGTTCATATGTTGCAGTAAGCCACTGTTAGCTAAACCATGGTTGAAAATGCTACTAGTCAAGATACTGGGTTCACTCAATAATTTTAACCAAAATCAGTCAAATCCCACATATGACTTAGCTCAATGGTGTTCAGTCAATTAGAGTTCTAGTTTGTGCAGGACTGCAGCTCAATCCTATGGCGGTTTACTCATAATTAAATCCCACATTGGTCACAATACAAACTTACATATCTATCCTATGTATTTCAATGGGACTTATAAAATATAATTCTGTGAGGTGGTAGATTCTGTGTAGAAGAGGCAGAGTCTACAGGTGGAGTTAAGAGAGTTATCAGTCTGGAATCGTTATATTGCCACAAGCAATCCAAGTCCAACACCCCTTGAATTCCATTGACTCATATCTAGCACCAATTTAGTGCTGACCATTAGCTGACCAGATTCTTGTGTATTGGCTTGAGCAATAAATCTTCTAAACTAGAACTTAACATGTGATTCTGATTCCTTGTGCCTGGCATTGGCCCCAAAGCAGTGCGAAATATGTCTTTTTGCTTAACATCTCAATTTTGCTGTGCCTGGTTTTAACTCCTTTTTACCGACACAAAAGAAGAGAGTGGCCAATACTAGTGATCCCCCTGGGAAGATGTCAAGGCCTCCCTGGCCTCTGCTGGAGCTCTGCCTGCTGAAACAGCAGCAGACTTGAGAACAGCTGTGGATGGCAAAGTAATACCAACTGCAGCTTTACTCCCACTTGTTTCCTTTGCTCCATAATTCACTCCAGCACTAAGTATATGAGGTGCAGAAATCCAGGTGACTAAGAGGTAACTTATTTATGAAGTAACATAATACCAGAGCAAATAAAAACAGAACAAGACCCTAGAGCAGGAGTCTTCAAACATGCCTGGCTGAGGAATTCTGGGAGTTGAAGTCCACAAGTCATAAAAGGGCCAAGTTTGAAGACCCCTGTCCTAGAGAATCAATCAATCAATCAGAATAAAGCTGGAAGGGATCTTCTAGTCCAGCCCCCTGCTCAAGCAGGAGACCCTATATCATTTCAGACAAGTGGCCGTCCAGTCTCTTCTTAAAAACCTCCGGTGATGGAGCACCTACAACTGCTGAAGGCCAACTGTTCCACTGGTTAATTGTCCTCACTGTTAGGAAGTTTCTCCTTAATTCCAGGTTGCTTCTGTCCTCGATTAGTTTCCATAATTAAGATTCTTTGATTCTATGATATAACCGTGATAATTTTGACATGTCTAACCTGAAAATATACATTGCAACGTTATTCTGAAATTAACTACTTATTAACTAATACAGTGTACACAGTTCACAGTGTTGAACTGTGTTACTGTATGACTGAGGATCTTCTCTGCATTTATTTTTAAACATTGCAATAAAATTATGTTGAGGAAACAAAGAGAAATGGAGAATTTTCTTTGCTATCATCTAGTGATTATCCTATAGGGACGCGGTGACTCAGTGGGTTAGGACGCTGAGCTTGTCGATCAGATGGTCGGCAGTTTGGCGGGTCAAATCCCGAGTGCCACGTAACAGAGTGAGCGCCTATTACTCGTCCCAGCTTCTGCCAACCTAGCAGTTCGAAAGCACGTAAAAACGCAAGTAGAAAAATAGGGACCACTACGGTGGGAAGGTAACAGCATTCCGTGCGCCTTTGGCATCTAGTCATGCCGGCCACATGACCATGGAGACGTCCTCGGACAAGCATTGGCTCTTCAGCTTTGAAACAGAAATGAGCACTGGCCCCTAGAGTTGGAAACGACTAGCACGCATGTGCGGGGGAACCTTTACCTTTACCTTAGTGATTATCCAGATGTTTTGGGCTCAGATTCCACAGCCAACCCTGCAGATCCAGAATTGTCAAAGACATGGACTGAGGAATAGGCAGGAAGCAAGGTGCCAGTGGTTCTGTACTTATGCTTCCAAAGCTTCTACCTTCCTTCTTTTTAAGCCGCTATAAGCATTCCATTCCTAAATAATTTAGACTCCAGTATTAACCTTAATGGGAAGTGAATGTAATTTACATTACAGTTATTTAAATTGGGTATCAAGCTGTGCGGATTCTTCAGTTACAACAGTTCAGTGTCCCCAGGAGAGATGTAGCTGCTCCTCTTACAGCAGGGGTGTCAAACTGCCAGCCCACGGGTCAGACGCATCATCTGGAAGCCATTCCCACCCCATTGCCGGCAATGGCAAAATAGTCCCGATACCTCTCGCGACGTCACAAGTTTGACATGTCTGTCTTACAGGGAGTTTTGACAGGTGCTTTCCCTCACATCTGTTGATGAGGAGACCTGAGGAGATCTTCAGAATTTCTCTTGATCTGTGGATGAGGATAGTGAAGAAATATTTCTCCCCAAACACCAATTAAAATATAACGTCATTTTTATTTTTATTTTTACAACCCTGTAATCCCTTAATTCGGGGTGGAGTTGGGGGCAACTGAATGAAGCTGAGCATTTACTGGCCAGATGCCCTTCCTGATGCCTACGCGGAGTTTCCTCTTTGTGGCCTGCTACAGAAACATTTGTCACTGCCTAGGATTGAATTCACAACCTTATGAGTGGGAGGAAAGCATCTTCATCTCTAGGCCACCACCATGAATTATAATGTCAATATGCACCTGTATGTATGTATGTATGTATGTATGTATGTATGTATGTATGTATTTAAGTTGCCTATCTTTCAGCCAACTCTGGATGGTTCCCAGTCAAAAATCATTTTAAAAACTATAAAACTCAACCACTTTAAACATACAACATTAAAAAACAATAAAAACCTGGTGCCAGTCAGTGCTAATGTGCCATCATCTAATCTCCCAGTGCTTGTCAGGTCTTCAAACCTTAGTAAATGTTCCCCCGCACATGCATGCTAGTCGTTTCCAACTCTAGGGGCCGGTGCTCATCTCCGTTTCAAAGCCACCGCGTCCCTATCTTCAAACCTTACAGAAAGCTAAAAAAGTGGAAGTCTGACAAACTTCAGAAGACAGTGTTCCATAAGGCAGGGGCTGCCACAGAAAAAGCATCCTTCCTAGCCGTCATTCAGTGGCAATATTTAGTGGAAGGGACTCGGACTGTGCTCATCCTATCTAACCTGATAGGACGGGTAGATGGGAAAGGCAGTCCTGTAGATATCCTGGCTCTGTGTCATACAGGACTTTAAAGATGATGACCAGCACCTTGAATTGCACATAATAATAATAATGAATAATAATAAACCTTTATTGTCAAAGTACAACATGTGTACATTGAGATTAGCTGAGCCTCCCCCCGTGCTCATGTATGGAAACCTGAAGCCAGCGCAACAGAAGTGTTACATGGGCAAACCTAGCAGCCCCCATATAGAGCACATTGCAGTTGGCAGGTGACCAAGGCATTAGTGAATGTAACCAAGACCTCCCAATCCAGGAAAGGGCATAATTGGGTACATCAGATGAATTTGTGCAAAGGTCACCCTAGCCACAGTTGCATAAGTTCCTTAGAGAAGCAATAGGTAAGTAAGGCAGTATCCAGGTTATCTTGTTTAGGTTGTGTTTAGGTTGTGCTGATGGTGTTTAGGTTGTGCTGTGTTTAGGCGTGCTGATGGTGTGGCATCTCCAAGCTTAAGTGGAACAGTTGGTGGGTGTGTAACAAAAGCTCCAGTGAGATAGAATGGAACCAGCCTCCATCTAAGTTATAACAATACCAAATTTGAGCTCCACTTCTAGGGAGAGTTTGTCTCCCTATGAGGAAGCAAGCAAGCAG
Source organism: Vipera berus (assembly GCF_964194415.1). NCBI lineage: Eukaryota > Metazoa > Chordata > Lepidosauria > Squamata > Viperidae > Vipera > Vipera berus. The sequence goes on from NC_138206.1 coordinate 19,239,017, forward strand.
GAGCTTCTAAGAACAAGAACAATTTTTTCATCCTGTGAAAAATTTTCACATTTTGCTGTAGCTCTTGATGGTAGAATTTATGAGCTGCTAAGTTTCCTTTAGGGATGCGGTGGCTCAGTGGGTTAGGATGCTGAGCTTGTCGATCAGATGGTCGGCAGTTTGGCGGGTCGAATCCCGAGTGCCGCGTAACAGAGTGAGCGCCTGTTACTCATCCCAGCTTCTGCCAACCTAGCAGTTCGAAAGCATGTAAAAATGCAAGTAGAAAAATAGGGACCACTACGGTGGGAAGGTAACAGCGTTCCATGCACCTTTGGCATCTAGTCATGCTGGCCACATGACCACGGAGACTTCCTCGGACAAGCGCTGGCTCTTCGGCTTTGAAACGGACATGAGCACCGGCCCCTAGAGTTGGAAATGACTAGCACGCATGTACGGGAGAACCTTTACCTTTTACCTTAAGTTTCCTTTTCATAAAGTTCAAAAGAGAAGTTGGAGGAGTTTGATGCCATGGTGGATAGTACTTTTTTTTTCCAGTTCTAGGAGTGAATAAAAACTATACACACAAACACGCATGCACCCATTTATCTGTAAGACAAGACCACTACTTGGTTTCTTGCAAATCAATATTTCTCAAAGCAACCTGTATTTCCCTAGAACAGGGGTAGGCAACCTTGGCTCTTTTATGACTCATGGACTTCAACTCCCAGAATTCCTGAGCCAGCTGGCTCAGGAATTCTGGGAGTTGAAGTCCATGAGTCATAAAAGAGCCGTGGTTGCCTACCCCTGCCCTAGAACATGTCAAATTAAGGAAGGCTTATCTGTAGCATAACTAAATGAGAAATGAGCTATTCCTTTTTTTTCTTGATTTAAGTTTGAAGTTTGTTGTCCTAAGTGGGTTGGCTTCTCCAATGTCTAGGGGAGGGGGTGTCACCTTTGTGACAGTCTCTTTGTGATAACTTTGCCCTTCCCCTCTTGACACAGGATGACAGATCCATCAGGACAAAATTCAACAGTCCATCTGCATCTGAAAAGCAAAGGTAACACTTTTAAAGACAGCAAAGTCCTCATTTTGGACAGAGAGGACCACTGGTTTGAAAGAGGGTCAAAGAGGCCATCTATATTAAAATTAAACAACAGAGGTGGAGGAATACAACACCACCTATCCCCTGTTTACAACACAGTCCTTTCAGCAGTCCCAAGAAGGCCCCACACCCATTTACACTCTAATTCAGGTGGCTCTGAGGATACAGATAAAGCCCCAAGTGGCCTCAATGATTCTCAGAGGGCTAACAACCTTCAGAGGTGATTGATAAGGAATATAACTCCCCACCATTCAGACAGAACTGAAGAAGCTTCTTAGATGAGAAGTGAAATGTTTTCAAGGAAAAAAACCAGAAAGCCCAGTTGCCTTTTTGAAAAGCACTTTTGGGTTCCCCTCTTTCTCTTTACCAATAAAGATGAACCCCTCAGGAACTTACATTCCCAATAAGATCACTCTTAGGGTCATTGAAACTACTCTGTCCTCCCAAAAGATATTCCACATGTTTTTTTTAATTGTTCAGTGCTGTTTATTAGGGAAACACACAAGATTGTTACACCTTCAAAATGCATGGAGATATATATTTACGGGGGGGGGGGGGAGTTTTTTTCTTTTAATTGAACTACATAGAAATCTGGTTTTACAAACCAGAGCCTGCAATAAATAAGGCTACACCAGAAGATCCAGAGAAGTATGTTTATTTGAATTAGAAAGTCTGTTGAATGACAAGATACCTTTTCTTTACTGCTTGTGCCTGGGGAGTTGGCTGACAGATACAATAGGAATAGACAGCCAAGCTGCATTCTAGCTGCAAAATGCTAATGTGTTGCTACATAAGTTGGCTGGGTGTTTTTTTCCCTCTTTGTCACTTTTTCAAAAACCTTCTGCTTACAGGGGAGCATTACTATTTGCCTCGTTCCAGCTGGCAATTGGAGTATCTTCAGTACCTCATCTAAAAATTGTACAGATATTTGGCATTGTTCCTGCTTTTTTGCTAAATGTGGAACTTTAATGGCCTTTCCAAATAGCATTGCTTACTCTTATCTATGTGTGTCAAGGGCTGCTGTGAGATTGTACTGGAATAAGACAGTTGAATGAAAAATCGAAGTCTTTGAGAGAGGTGGAATGATTTTGAAATGGAGTGATTTCTTGCTGCTTTCCTTCCTCCTCCCAATTTCTGTTCTAGAACTAGGACAACCCACCTCCCTGAAATAAACAGAAGGGCATTATTGGTGTAATAAATAAAAATGCTGGATTTCAGCTAGCATTCTCACTCCTTGGGGATGGGGGGGGGGACATTGTCAAACAAAGAATTGGGTTGTAGCTACATTTCTTAAAGAAAATAGTAGAAAGTGGCACATTGGTTGTAGCTTGAAGACCTGGAGAACCTAAACAAAGTGATGTTAGATCAGGGCTTTTCAACCGGCGGTACGTGTACCACCTGTGGTGCTTTGCCACGTGGCAGGTGGTACACGACTGCTAGCCAAGTGTAGCGGGGGAAGGGAATGAGCAGAAGCGAGCCAAGCCTGAGGGAGAGGCGGCTTCAGCTGCAGGACTGTCTGGGCTCCGCTGATTGGCTCCAGCTGATTGGCGCTTCTGGAAGCAGCGCAGAGCTGGAGATGAACTGAAGAAAAAGCTGGGGGAGGAGAGGCTATAAAAGGAGGTGGTTTGGGTAGGAAAAGGGGAAAAAGACAACAGGGAAAGAGAAGGAGAGGTCAGCCGGCAGTTGGGGCGGGAAACAGGGACAGAGAAGCAGCAGCTGCTGCTGGAAGAGATTCTGAAGAAAAAGTGGGGTATAAATTTATTTATTTAAAATTCACATTTCTGAGATTTGCCAACTTTTTATTAATAGAATTGGTCTAATAACCTGAAACCAGATGGATACAAGTAGACAGCTCGCCCTCTCTACTTGTGTAGTGTGGAGAGTCCAAGTGAAAGAATGAGGGACAGTCAAAATAAGTTGAGAAGGATATGCAAATACTTTTTTTTATGGAGCAGTCATCGTTATCCTCTTCCTGGCTTTCACAAAGTCAGGGAGGGAGGGAATGTGATGAGAAGGGGGTGGGATCTGTGGTTAATCTGTCAACCACTCCCTATTTGAAACCCCTGCTTTGGAGCCCCAAGCCAACTGGCAGAGCCAGTCTTATGGAAGGTAAAGAGGGTTGGAGCTGACTTCATTCAGGATGGTGGTGGGGTAAGCTGTTCCAAAAGGCAGACACAATGGCAGAGAAGGCTCTTCTCCTGGGCTCACCACCAGAACACCCCGGCTGATGGGGCCCATATCTGTCATGGATCTGCCCCCAGACTCCTCTTTGGACACAGGTTCAGAGCAGGAGGAGTTTGAGTTGGCAGAAAAAACAGCGGAGCCTGACAGAGCAGCCTCAGCTGGGTTGATTGGATGAGTGATAGGCTGAGGCTGAGTAGGGTGAGCCACAGTTGCAGCAAGTTGGCAAGGAGGCTCTGGGTGAGGACCAGGAGCAGCTGCCACCTGTTAGCAATGAAGAGGAAGTGAGTCCACACCTCCTTCCGATCCAAAGACATGTCGGCCAGAGAGGAGACAGGCACAACGCTGGTCAGCTAAAGCAGGGCTTTTCAATCTTTTCACCCATTGTACCACTTTTAGGATATGGCAGCATCCGAGTACCACCAGTCGCCTAGCAAGGTGTCAAAAACTTGATGACCAAAAAAAAAAGGAAAAAAGTGATGAAGTACAGGTAGTCTTCGACTTACAACAGTTCACTTAGTGACTGTTCAAAGTTATAATGGCACTGAAAAAAGTGCCCCGCAAGCCACAGCTGAGCAGGACATCTGCTTGCCTGCCCGGCAGCACTCTTCCTCCTGACCGAGGTTTTCATTGTTGTGAGCATTTCTGTTGAGGATTGGCAGTGGGGGTGGGGTGGGGGGTGTTTGGTTTTTATTCCCCCTGTCTGATGGGTGGTTGCAGCAGGTTTTGGTCACTTCACATGACCCTGAGACACTGTGACCATCATAAATATGAATCAGTTGCCAAGTATCTGAATGTAAATCACAAGACCCTGGAGATGCTGCAACATTCCAGCTGATCGGTGCTTCTTCTGGGCTCAGAAACGCCAGGATCAGCGCTGAGCTGCAGCTGGAGCCTGGCGCTGATCCTGGCGCTTCCGTTGAGCCCTGACAGCCCCAAAGAAGTGCTGATCCTGGTGCTTCCACTGAGCCCTGACAGCCCTGCAGCTCCAGCCATCTCTCACTCAGGCTTGTGCAGTGCTGCCACCAGTTCACCTCATTCCCCTCCCCCGCTACCATTTTTCTAGGATAGTCGCATGCCACCTGCTAGGTGCTAATGTACCACAGGTGGCACCCGTACCACTGGTTGAAAAGCCCTGAACTAAACTACTCACGAGGAGGCAACCTCGCCTTTCTTAAAGGGCTGCATCAGTGCCGCCTACTTAATCCCACCCCGAGGACTTGAGTGTTGTGTATGAGGGGAGCAGGGCAGCACAATACTATGCTTCCTCTGCTGGCACAGGTGGGATGAGATGGTCCTTCAAGTCACATGGACTCAGGCCATGAAGGGCTTTAAAGGTAATTACCAACACTTTGAATTACACGTGGAAGCAAACTAGCAGCCAGCGCAGCCCTCAGAGCATTGGGGTTACATGGGCCACTCTTGGGGCCCCCAAAACTGCCCATATCGCTCCACTTGCTTAGTTTTTAAATGACCACTTGCCAACAGGAAAGTGTCTTTTGAATGCTTGCTTTTAGCAGGTGACATTATAATTGATACATTCACAGATGTTCTGAAAAAAATATGAAAGGAAAAGACATCGGTAGGTGGAACAAAAGCTTGCCTTTAATCTCCCACTTTGTTGGATTGCACAGTCTGATTGTGCAATTTCCCCAGGAGTATTGAATCTTTTAAAACACTCTGAAAAGAGCAATGAGATGCGTCATTGAGCTATGTGTTATATTCGGTTTGTACAATCTTAAATGACTGGGAGTTTCAGCTCATGACATGGGGTCCTTAGCAGTGAGTGTGGCCAAATGTTTCTCTGCCTGAACCGATCTTTAAAATGCATCTATGAAGTATGAGTTATCACATTCAAATGATTTTAATTGCAGCACTGTAATAAGGAGAAAGCATGTAGAAGTTTTGATAGAGACAGAAATGTATTCTAGTGGATATGGAATCGTGTCAAGATAAAAGCTGGTCTCGGCTTGCTTCAAATAAAACTGTGCCTGAGAAGAAAGTGTCTGTGCTTGTTACTGATTCTAAAAGAAGGAATAGATTAACACTGCATAGATTAGAACTTGGTTTTTAATGTCTTACTTAGGTAATATTTTCACAGAAAGTCGCACTCAGCTGAATCCAGTTTTACATTTGGTACTGAGCCATTCTTTTTAGAATGGCATTTTTGTAAGCAGCATATGGCGGTAGTCCTTATGACCATAATTGAGACTGGCAGTTATGGTTTTAACTCATGATAGTCGTAAAGAAGGTGACCACATGACCCAAGCCAATTTTACAGTGTTTTTCATGGCGCTCATTAAATCACCTTTGTGGTCATTAAGCAAACCCATTGTTTGTCATGGGCTGGTTTTTGCCCGAACCAGAAGTAAATGCTGTTTTGTTTTTTTGCAAAGCCATTGTGAATTGCATTCAAGTGATCCAGGGGCATTGCAAACACCTGGAAATGCAGGCTGGTTGCCAAGCATCTAAAATGCAAACATGTGACCATGGGAGGAAGACAATAGGAAAACTTAAAAACCGGGTTGTAAATAACTTTGTAGGGGGCCGTCGTAACTTCAAACAGTCGCTAAGTGACACATCGTAAGTGAAGGACTACATGTATAGAACAAGAGAAAACCTGAATGAGATGCTGCTCTCTCATGAATAAGAAATGAAAGTTCTGTGGCTTGAACCATGTCATTTATTTGTACCTGTGTAGAAGTTATAGATCACCTTCCTAAGTGATTTCTAACCTGTAAGGTTCTGCACTTGGGGACAGAAAACCAGATACACAGGGATAGGATAGCTATAGCAATAGCACTTAGATTTTTATACTGCTTCATAATGCTTTACAGTGCTCCATAAGCAGTTTCAGAAGCAGCATATTGCTCTCAATCTGGGTCCTCATTTTACCGACCTCAGAAGGGTGGAAGGCTGAATCATCCTTGAGCTGGTTAGGTTCTGGCAGTCGGCAGAATTAGCCTGCAATACTGCATTCTAACCACTGCACCTCCACGGCTGTAATTTATTTATTTTATTTTAATTCCATTTATATCCCGCCCTTCTCCGAAGACTCAGGGCAGCTTACAAGCTTAGCAGTAGCCTTCATTCTATGTATATGCCTGCTTATTAGGGCTTTCACACACACCCCAAGCGGCATTGTTGGGGGCAATTAAGCTGACTTTGTAATAATGCCGCTTGGGTGTGTGTGTGAAAGCCCTAATAAGCAGGCATATACATAGAATGAAGGCTACTGCTAAGCTTGTAAGCCGCCCTGAGTCTTCGGAGAAGGGCGGGATATAAATGGAATTAAAATAAAATAAAATAAAAATAATTGCCCCCGCTCAAGAGCAATTGTGAGGAAGATCTAGTTTTTGGTAAGCCAGGGATTAAGCATAAAATAGCAATATGCTGCAACTGCTAATGCAATTTTGGGCAGCGTCGATAGAAATATAGTGTCACGATTTTGGGAATGATAGTGCTGGCTATGTTACACTGCTCAGAGTTGGATCCAGTTCTGGTTATTACAATATCTGAAGGACACCAAGTAACTGGAAAGAGTGCAGAGAAGAGCAACAATAATAAGATTAATGGTAAGGTTAATAGTAAGGTCATATAACAGTAATTATGTTTCAGGCTAGGTTAGCTAAATGTTTCTGGGAAGCAAGTTCACAAGTTGCACCTAAAATTGAGGACCTTCCATTATTTCTTTTTCATGAAGTAGAGTGGGTCGAATTAGGGAGCCTCCACTTAGCTATCATAGCTGACAGCTATTTATCATTAGGGATTAATAGTGTGAGGCCAGCTACTCCTAATGGTGTAAATCAGTCCACATTGGTGAAAGATTCTGGGAACTGAAGCATTAGGCTAGGAACCAGGAGACTCTCAGATTTAGTCCCTCCTTAGGCACAAAGCCATTTGAGTGACCTTGGACAAGTCACTGTCTCTCAGCGCTAGGAAGAAGGCAATAGCAAACCAGTTCCAAAAATCTTGCCCAGAAAGCTTCAGGGACTTATCTAGGCAGTTGCCAGGAGTCAAAGATGACTCAAAGGCACAAAAATTTTAGGTTCTTCATGTATCTGACACTGAACTTCATTTAATATAGTGTGCCTCACGTTCTAGGTAAATGTTTTCTGCAAAATATATTTGATCTTCAGTAGTAGGATGATGTTTGAAAAGAAGATTCAGCTGTGCTTGGACACTGTTTATTTTTCATTGATCAAATATGTTCACTTTGTAGCCTCAATTACTTCTGAAGAAGCTGTTTGCTTGTGCCTAACTGAAGATCATCGCTATAGCAAATCGCCATCATGAAGCACTTTCTCAGGTAACTTCCCTTTGCTTATAGAAAGCCCTTGATTAAGACAAAGTTCCAGTTGAGGAACTTTGAGACTGCTCTAAAATATTTCATCAAGGGAATCAGTTTGCTCAAGAAAATCTGGATTATATCATTGTTTGATGTTGAGTTCTATTTCTCTCCAACATTTCTGTGAAGCGTGTAAGGCAACATATAGGTAGTCCTCAAGTTACAACAGCACTGAGAAAGTGACCTATGACTGATCCTCACACTTACAACTATCACAGCATTGCCACAATCACATGATCAAAATTCAAAAGCTTGGCAACCACCATATATTTACGATGGTTGCCAAATCCCAGGGTCCTGCGATCACCATTTGCCACCTTCCCAGCCAGCTTCCAACAGTCAAAGTCAGTGGGGAAGTCAGATTCACTTAATAACCACGTGTTTCACATAGCAACAGCAGTGATTCACTATACTACCACAGCAAAACAAAGTTTGTAAAACCGGATGAGATTCACTTAACAACTCCTTTGCTTAACCATGAAAATTCTGGTTCAAATTATGGTCATAAGTCGAGGACTACCTGAACTTGCTCGTTTTATCCTCAAAACAATTCTCTGTGAGAGTTGCAGTCACCCAATGAATTTCATGACTGAATGAGGATTTTAACCTGATTCTGACCATAGCTTGGCTATATTTCCTTATCTCATACACTTATACTGCAGCACTGCTCTCCCAATCAGTAACAATTCTTAATCTCACTCTTCCATTCATCCTTTAATTCCTTATAAGCATTGGTTATTTATCTTCAAGATGATCATTGCAGCCTTGAGTTTTAATACCTTGAACATTGAGGAACGAAGATTGAGAGACTAAAAAATTTAAGACTGAACCAGAAGGGGAGAAATGACTCAATGCTGCTAGAAGTAATGAAAATGGTCAGAGATTTTGTGGTTACGACTGTCCTCAGATATATTTTTTTTTATTTTAATCCCATTTATATCCCGCCCTTCTCAGAAGACTCAGGGCGGCTTACAATCTAAAGCACAATGTGCTTTAGCAATAGCCTTCATTCTATGTATATACCTGCTTATTAGGGCTATCGCCCCCCCCCCAAGCAGCATTATTACAAAGTCAGCTTATTGCCCCCAACAATCTGGGTCCTCATTTTACCTACCTCGGAAGGATGGAAGGCTGAGTCAACCTTGAGCCTGGTGGGACTCGAACCTGCACTAATTGCAGGCAGCTGGTGTTACTTAAGGAGGCATTAGCCCACTGCTCCACCAAGGCTCTTCATTATCATTAGATTGATAACATGATGAACTCAAGAAGCATTGCTTTTTTTTCTGAAGTTACTGTTTAGTTTAGACTCTTATCAGTTATTAAAAGCAAGCAAATCAAATTAAGATACTGATTGGGCCTTACACCTTAGGCAAAATTTCTGGAAATTTCAAATATCTTTTACTTTGAATTTTGCATGCAGCAAAATCTGGTTGTGTAATATTAGCAAGTTGATTATATGATTTCCAAATCTCCAAGATTTCTCTAGTTTTATTTTTTTTAATGCACAGTATTTTATACCATTTCCCATATAGGCACATTTCTAAGCAGTTTACAATTAAAGTTGCACCATACAAATTGCATTGCATTATAATATACAATTTTGAAAGCAACAACAAAAATAATGGAAAAAGATCTGTACCATTATGAAGGAATAAAGTCACTTAAATATTTAGGTCATAATTCAGTCTTTCTGATTTTTTTGTGTCTTTGTGTGCACCTGTTGGATTGTATAATGATGGTTGAGTAGTCTTTAAAAATTGCATAGTAAAATACTGTTTCTGTCTCTCTTATCTTTAAACAATTGACACATATCGCTGATTTAAGATGTTAATTGGAAATAACCACTGGGTTTAAAGTAATTTCATGGTTGTAAAATTCCTAGGATGTAGATTTCTCAGTTTAAGATATTCTCAAAGCATGTCATAATTTGGATATTTGGAACAACAAATTAGTCTGTTCAAGCACAAAAAAAGGAAAGAAAGAAAATGAAGCAACTTGTGTTTTTTAGACTAATGAAAATACTGATATACAATGTTTTTTGAGCTTGAATCCAGCTCAATGCTTCTGGTGAAGTAGGGGTTTTTTTTGTTTGTTTTCTATGGGTCATTTTTGTGCTATTGTAATCTTTGATAAGTTGGAGGAAAGATACCATTAAATATACAAGCATCAGATCTAATTTGGGTTGTTGAGATTATTCTTACTAGAATGCAGAAGCCCAGTGAGCAGGGCAAGATAGAAAAGACTTATTGTTCGAACTGGGCATTTTAGAGCTGAGGAATTTATATTTTGCACCATAACTCAGTAGTTATTTTTTTTAATACATGCTCATTTCTGGTAATTTTTATTTTCATTTCAATGAGAACTCACGTTGCTATTGCTTAAAAGGACAAAATTATTGTCAATGTCCCAGTGTCAGTTCAGTGATCTCATTCTGTCTTTAAACCACCTCTAATATACTACAGGTGATCCTCGCTTATTATTCATTTAGTGGCCATTCAAAGGTATGATGGTACTGGAAAAAAATTTGCTTTCATTCATGAACATATTTTATTAAATTTATATGCTGCCCATCTCACCCATAAAGTGACTTATGACCAGTCCTCACACTGAAGCATCCCCACAGTCATGTGAGTAAAATTTGGGCACTTAGCAACCAGCATATATTTATGACAGTTGCAGCATCCCAGGATCATACAATCACTATTTGGAAGCTTTCTAGATGACTTCTAACAAGTCAGTATTAGAAGTCACTTAGTGACCATCTCATTTACTTAACAACTCTGATAATTCATGTACCGATCATGGTGAAAAGGACATAAATATGGGTGCAACTCACTTAATAACCACCTGCTTAGCAATAGACATAAACTGTTCCCTATAGTGGTTGTAAATCGAGGATGATTTACATTACTGTAAATAATGTATCTATGAATTATTCCTATAATAAGTTATAATATTCCTTTTTTGAACATTCCCCTCTGTGCTGCATTCTTTCCAAGTTTCTCAAGGCAAGAATATTTGTTCTGGTATGTTAAAATGATCTGCTCATACATAACCTTCTACTTTGATGCTATGACCTAAATTATAAAAGCAAAGTATTAAGCTGTGTCAGCTGTGTGGCCTCAGGGCCACACAGCTGTCTGCAGTTGGTGGGGAGCGGATTCAGAATAGATATCAAAAGTTCATGAAAACTCCATACTTTTAGCAAAATCCAAGCCACGCAGGGGTCTGGCATGGGTGTGGTGGAAATAAATCCTGGATTTGATATATATGAGAATGGCAGTGCTGGAAATGAAGACTATAAATTGAGATTGCTATTTGAGTTGGTCATCCCAATCTATCATCAGAAGAAAATACTTTCCTTGTCTCTAGAGCTGACTCAGGGATTCTGGGAGTTGAAGTCCATGAGTCATAAAAGAGCCAAGGTTGCCTACCCTTCCTCTGTCTAGAGCAGGGGTAGGCAACCTCGGCTCTTTTATGACTTGTGGACTTCAACTTCCAGAATTCCTGAGCCAGCATGGTTCAACTAGGAAACCTCTTCCTTTCCCCTCAGCATGGCTGGCTCAGGAATTCTGGGAGTTGAAGTCCACGAGTCATAAAAGAGCTGAGCTTGCCTACCCCTAGTCTAGAGTGTTCAACCACGACTCCTAGATTTTCTTGCAAAACAGACTCAGTCAGTTACTCATTGCAGATCTGTCTCTCTGGTACTCTCCAAGGTCCTGTTGCCAACTACAGTAAAGAGCTATTTAGCTCCAAATGAGAGCTATTCCATCAGGCCTCGTAACTTATTTTAAAAAGCAGTCAGAGCAGAACAAAACTGCCTAGAAAGGGAAGGAAATTAAAATACAAGAGCTAATAGCTGCATTTTACCTTATAATCAGGTGTCAAGAAGCTTTAAATAGAATTTAGTCTTAAGGTTGTGGAGGAGTTGTATTTGTTCTCTAGAGACTACTCTGGAGAGAATTGAGCTATGTTGTTCTAAGAAACATGGGGGGGGTAAGCAGATTCTAGCCAATGAAGCATTTTAAAAGGGAATGGTAATGATCTGAAGCTAAAATGCTATGGATATATCTAGAGCCGAAGCTCAATAATTAAATAAGCACTTTTAGGTTATGGTTTCAGTAAAATGTTTCCTAAAACATCCATTTTGTTGGAGTGATAACACATAGCTTCATATTTTTGGTGGGAAATTTGTGGCACTTAAGCTCATCACGGAATTGATGGGTGGAATTAATAACATTCCACGTTACCCAACTACTTTTTTAAATTGTGCTTTTTTTCAAGAGGGCCTGTGCTTAGAATCCATAGAACCATTGTTTACTATCATTCTGTACACCTATTTTATACATTCCTTACAAGGGGCAGCAAATATCTGTGGTGAGTGTGATATTTATTCCACTCACATCTAGAGAAATGAAACGCAAAAGGTTGCTGAATTGTGAGATCTATCTGCAGAGTCTGCAGTGTTTTTCAACGCTTTATTATGATAATAATTCTGGTTGCCATGGTGCTTTTTTTATCTAAACAGATGGATAAAGTGAAAAATCAGTCTTGTTTTAATCTGAAAGATCTAGCTGTTACTGGGGAAAATCCAAGGAAAATGAAAATAGCATCAGTGAAAGACTGTTCTGAACCAGCCAACTACCGGCCTTGTAATAAGGCAAACCCCTGTTCAAGCAGTAGAGACTGGAGAGCGTCTGAGGTTGCAAAGCGTCTGCCAAGTTTAATTCACAAGCAAAACAACAGAACAAGAAACACAGGAACTTGAATCCTCAAGCGGAAGGGTTGCTTTCAGCAACCAGCCCCTCCCCAAACACTCCTTTTATTTAGAGTTCAGGGCGTGGTCTCCCTGTGCCTCCTCCCGAGGAGTCCCACAGCCTTTCTTTGTTTGTTCCTGCTCGACTGCCTCCTGCGTCGGGCGTCCTTGAACAGGGCCAGCTGTGGGTCATCATCCTCCGCACTATCGGGCTCACGCAGCTGAGAAGAGGGCCCCGGCTGAGGGCTCTGCGAAGCCTCCAAGCCATCATCAGCCGGTTCGTCTTCCACACCCTCCTCCTCCCCCTCATCTGAGTCATCCGATACATCTGAACCGGCTGCCGGACCCACCGGCTGGCCCTGAGTCATAACAAAGACAGAGAAAGGTGGCAGTTTCCTTTTAATGAATCCAAGTTAGGATTTTTACTGAGCTTATGTGTCAGTTAAGTATTATAAAATATGTATTCCAAGCTGAACAAATGTTCAGGCCCCTTATCTCTTCCTTGGTAACTTTTCTTGTTTCTAGTCTCTGCCCATGTGTGGTTCTATTAGCAGGCAATAAGTTTGCATTTATATGTTGCATTTTGGTAACTGTGAAAAGCAACTGTTGTTAGTATTCCATAAGGCTGGGTGTAATCCAGGGGTGGGCAACTATGGCAACTTTATGACCTGTAGACTTCAACTCCTAGAATTCCTAAGCCAGCTGGTTGTAAAGTTACCATAGTTGCCCACCCCTGGTGTATTGAGTTAACAGGTGCCTTTGCATTCAGTCCAGAGTCCATCATTATGTCGCTAGAGATTACCTTCACTTATGCTTTAGACCAGGCATGTCAAACACAAGGCCCGGGGGCCGGATGCGGCCCGCGAAGTGGTTTCATGTGGCCCGCAAAGCCATCCTGGAAACAGTGAGGGAACGGCACCCACTGCCTTGGCCCTGGCCCAGAGACCCTCCTTCTGCCAGAGACCCTCAGATCTGTCCCACTCCTGCCCGGGTCCCTATAGGCACCCTTGATGCGAACGATGTAGAGCTGGCCACGCTCACCCAGTAGGCCATACGCACTCTAGCCACGCCCACCCAGTAGGCCAGACCCACCCGGCCCCCTGAGGGCAACTGCAATGCTGATGCGCCCTCAAGGAAATTGAGTTTGACACCCCTGCTTTAGACACTAAGCAGATGCTTCTTTCTGTAGGTAGACCTCCTCTAAATTAAATAGGGAAGGTGGAAAAATCCAGAATCTATTGCTGGATAATATCTTTATCAGGACCAATCAGAATAACGTCATAACAGATACATAAAAGGTTAAAAAAAATCTGAGTCAAGCCTGAGTCCTAGAGATATTTCCGAGACAAATGGATCCATTTCCAAAGCACCGTGATGTCTCCATGCTCAGCATTTACATATTCAGAGAATGTTTTTCAGGGCCTTAATAAATTAAGTTGCGTTATTTGCAGCGTGACTACTTATATACTTAGTGAAATCCATTTTTAACATGCAAAGAAACAACCACATTGCTCCTTCCACCCCAAGTTAAAAAGTTCCTCAAATAGTAAGGTTGAAGTTTTATTTGCTGCAATAAAAAAAAGAGAGAGAGCTATTCTTTTCCTAGGAAGTGGCATCCAGGCAAAAAGAACTCAATATTGATGGGGGGGACGGGACTTATCAGTCTTAACTATTCAAATGTAGTTAGTAGAAGAAGTAGAATTAGGCTGGCAATCAAAAGGACAATCAAAGAACACGCTGGCTTGATAACATCACATCTGCCACAAACATGAACGTACAGTTGAAAGAAGCTGTGCTTGACAGGGTAGCATGGAGAGAACCTGTCTATAAAGTTGCCCAGAGTCAGACACAACTAAATGGTTAAAACAACACCATACACATATGGTGTAGGAGTCCCTTTCCAAATATAATTATTTGGCACTAAACTTGTACTCCTGTTTTTTGTTTTTGTTTTTTAAGAGAGGGACATTATCTTGTTATCTTGGTAAAATTAGGAAAGTCAGATCATCTTAAAAACCTAATCCATTTCATAGTGTGCTTTTATTACAGGATTTCTACAAGCAAGAATTTACACTGTATATAAATAAACCATTGAAATGATAACAGCCTTAATTGTATTTAGGTCAATACCATTTTGCTCCTAAAGAAGATCTCCAATGCCATAAGTTTAAGATGGAGGAGTAGTGTATCATTTAAAGGTACCCATCAAATGAATGTTCACTTTCCTGTAGTTAACCTTTCTAAGACGTAGCATTTCCTTTGTAGTATCCCACTGTGATAAAGTTATATGTTCCACCATCAATTTTGGTGTTACAGCTGTGATGTGGTCTTTCCTACTAATTCTGTTTAGTTTAATTTGCAGTTTGACTAAGGTCAAAAATATCAGTCCTTCGGATGTTAGCTTTGAAAGAAAATGGTCTTAGGAAATGTGATTGGATATATAGTGGAATGTGTATCTTGAGGAATAATAATTACAGGGTGCAGATTGCTTGTACCGGGTTCTTTTAAAAACACAACCACTGATCACATAGGTTTCTTAACCCACTGCAGACAGATCAATTCACATGAATGTGTTCTTGATAATTGCGGTAAACATATATGTCCCCTGAGAATCACATGCTTAAGAACTAAGCAACGTTCGTTTTTCTACTTCCATAGAAGAGGATGTAGATAGAAAGAATAAACGAATTCCTTGTTGGCACATGCCTTTTAAAGTGTACACATTATTTTAATTTATGTAGACTGCAACCCTTTGAGCACTTTACCAGGGCGTCAGCCTCAGTAAATACTGTAGGGCAATGTTCATACAATACTGAATGTAGCTCATTATCTCTATGCCCAGTATGCTGATCCATAAATTAACCACTCTGTCTGGTTTCACCCAAAGAATATACATGATCCAAACCATTTTTTTAACCTAATATGTTGTATAAACAAAGACTGAGACTTGTGAGAAAAGGATTGTGTAGTTCATAAGTAGTGTAGTAAATATAGTGCAGTAATAGAACATGATGGATCCTTGCCTCAAGCTTATTTTCTAAAGTCCATGGAGTTCCTATGTAAGCAAGCTTCATAACGTCTTTAAATGACAGAGGCCACTTAATGTTTATAAAGGACAGCATGTGGAAGCAATATGCAGTGAAAGATGTAACAAAGGGGAAAGCTGCATGTACAGCATCTCCATATGCCCAGATCTTGTGTTCATTTGTCAAACTGTAATTCATCTGAGCCTGCAAACCCTGAACCAAAGAAATCTTAAGTTCACACATTGTGCACACACCCAGAGAACACAGAAGACCATGAGGGTAAGGATTGGCTACATGCACTGTGTGTCTGAAACCAATAAACAATTAGACTTGACTGTGGTTTGTTTGAAAAAAAAGTCAATATGAAACCATAAATTATGTACTCAGCATTTTTTAAATAGCATTAACTGAATACATCAAACGTAACACTTGCGATAAGTGTCATTTGATTAAGGCACAATGCTCCTTTCCTCCTCTATTCAAACCATAATACCCTTACAATATACTAAGACAAAATGGAACTCCCTTGTGAGGTTTAGGATTTTGACAAACTCACTTATAGTGTAATTATAGCTTAATGAACCCCTTTCATTCTGGTTTAATCACTATAATGTACTTAGGCAAACTATTGGTTGGTTAGTACAGTGGCCCCCAACCTTTTGGGTGCCAGGGACCAGTTCAGTGGAGAGAGGCTTTTCCTGGGACCGGAGGGGGTGTGGTTTCATACATCCCACACATGCACAGATGGGGCTTCACTTGTTTGCCCGGCTTCTGGCAAGCTGCGGACCGGTGCCAGGTTGCGGACCAGGGCTTGGGGACTTCTGAATTAGTATGTGATATGAACACATCCAATATGGGTGCATAGTAGGGTAATTGAGGTCAGTTCCCTTACTGGAACTGTGTTTCTACAGCCCACTAATTACATAATCCATTGTACCATGTGAACAATGAGTTGAAAAGACAGTGGTTAAATTAAGCATGCTTAGGACACTGAGCTTGTCGATCAGAAGGTTGGCAGTTTGGCAGGTCAAATCCCAAGTGCCATGTAACAGAGTGAGCGCCTGTTACTCGTCCCAGCTTCTGCCAACCTAGCAGTTCGAAAGCACGTAAAAATGCAAGTAGAAAAATAGGGACCACTCCGGTGGGAAGGTAACAGCGTTCCGTGCGCCTTTGGCGTCTAGTCATGCCGGCCACATGACCACAGACACGTCCTCGGACAAGCACTGGTTCTTCGGCTTTGAAACGGAGATGAGCACCGGCCCCTAGAGTTGGAAACGACTAGCACGCATGTGCGGGGGAACCTTTACCTTTACCTTTATACAAATATAGCTGGGAAATAGTGTCATTCTGTAGTCTAGATCAGGAGTCTCCAGCCCCCGGTCCATGGACCGGTACCGGGCTGCGACATGCCAGCAACCAGTCCTCACAAACAAGCAAAGCCCCATCTGTGGGATGCAGGCAGCACACAAAACCACACACTCTCCGGTCTGTGGAAAAACCTTTCTCCACAGAACCAGTCCCTGGTGCCCAAAAGGTTGGGGATCTCTGGTCTAGGTCAGGGGCCTCAAGTCTTAAAGTTTCCAAGGTCAGACAGATCAGTGTAGAGAATCCTGCAGCATGCAAGAAGTTGGACTTGGTGACCTTTTAAGTCCCTAAAGTTGTACAATTTTATAAGAGTGCTTGATGAAACAAACAGAAGAGATAAGGCTCAAGCTTTGGCAGAAGCTTTTAGGGGGCTGGTTTTATTTATAGCCTTTTGAAGATTTAACAATCTTATTTTTCTCTTCGTTTTAGCAAAAATATTATTTTTTGAGTTCTTGGAATTTTAGGAACGGCATATAGCTCATGAGTTACCCATTCTGCTCTAAAATATAAATGAATGTGCTAAGAGTTTTCCTCCATAATATAGAGCAATTGCACTGCTGCAGAAATTAAGTCATGGGTGTGATAAACAATGCAATTAGTGCCCCTATCTTGTTTAGACTCTGTAGCCCTAGCAATTCCCAAGAATTATTATTTCGTGTTAGTGGTTCATTGTTTACCATGCTAAACTTTTTTTAAAAAAAGTCTTATCTAGAGCTGTGTCGTAAAAATATTGTTCTTAAATTCAGCAAAGTTCAGGCATGTTGTTTTCACCAAGGATCATTTTGCTGATTAAAAAAAAGGCTTTCCTGGTTTCTCATTTTAAGGATTCTTTTGACAGAATGCTTGTCCAGGTTTGCCTGTACTTCTATTGCAAATGCTTATGGCGCTGCCTGAAATTTGTGGTGCGGAAACTGACCGGACGATGTGAGCTGCAAAGGATCTGCTATAATATCAAGTCTGGAGCTGAAAGAACCTTGAAAATTGGTAAGCACCTTTAGGGCAACTCTTAACATTTATTTTTATTCATTGTGATAATCATAAAATGGTTGACTTATTTGGTTGGTTGGTTGACAGTTCATGAATTGGCTCAAGCCTTGATTAGACTGATTTATTGTATATGAATCTAATTTAAAGTGATTTATTATACATCATCATGAAAACTGACGTTTCAGAATACAGGCAGTCCTCAACTTACAACAGTTCATTTAGTGATTGTTAGTAGTTACAACAGCATGGAAAAAAGAAAAAAAACGTTTTTCACACGACCGTTGCAGCATTCCCGTGGTCACACTATGAAAATTCAGATGCTTGGCAACTGACTCATATATATGACTATTGCAGCATCCCTGGTGTGTGTATGTGTGTCATGTGATCAGCTTTTGTGACCTTCTGAGAAACAAAGTCAAAGGGGAGCCCAGATTCATTTGACAACCGTGTTACTAACTTAACAACTACAATTATTCACTTAACCACTGTTAAACAAGAAAGGTCGTAAAATGGAGCAAAACTCACTTAACAAACATTTCACTTAACAACATAAATTTGGGGCTCAATGGTGGTCGCAAGTTGAGGACTACCTGTGTTTTATTGGAAAGCATGTTTTTCTGACCTAGACGTCCCCATCCTGCTGTCTTCCTGAGGTATTGGTTTAAGAAAATGTTGCCTCCTTAATCACAATTAAAGGCAATGAAATTTGCCACTGAAGAGTCTCATAAAGTTCTGATTATCTGTGGCAAGAAGACAGTTGTCAACAGAAGACAAAAGTTAGCAAGCAAGAAAACATTTTATCAAGTTGGGTTTCATTTATTGTACTACACCAGTTTCCTTATTAGGAGTCAACAGTGGTTGATATAGGGAAAAAAAACAAATTTTCCTTGGACTTACACATAGTAGGGGGGGGTGGTTTCCTGCAGAATTTAACTAGATGGCAAATGAAACAAAAGCCGCTTGTTCTCTTTTCTGGCGTAGCGTGTAGCTTCGTATCATTAGTTCTCTTCCTTCATAGTACGTGATCTAATACAGGCAGACCTCAACTTACAATCCTCCATTTAAGGATGGTTCAAAATGATGACAGCCTGGGAAAAAGCAATTTACAACCTATCTTCACATTTACAACTGTCACACCATCCCCACAGTTACATGATCACAATTTGGGCAGTCGGCAACCACTTTGCATTTACAACCAAGTTGTAGTATCTGCCATTTAAAATCTTTCCAGCCAATTTCCAGCAAGCAACCTCAATTGGATTTGCTTAATGACCATTTAATTTTCTTAATGGACATGTGCTTTGCTTAACAACCCCAGTAAAATTGGTCGTAAAATCGAGTCTATTCACATGATATTATGTTTTACAACTGTATCAACTTACAATGGAAATTCCGTCGCAGTTCTGGTGGTAAGTTGAAGATAACTGCGATAGCTTCTGGCTTGTTCTGATGTTCACCCTAAATATGACTTTGGTTGTATTTTCTAATGTTTGGTGATTTAGGGGTCCCGATTCGCCATCCTACCTCAAGACTTTAGAAATTCTAGATTAGACAGATTGTCCTGCTAAATAAAAATATATTTTATGTTACTGAGACAGCTTTTTTTAAAAAAAAACTTATTTTATTAATCTTTAACTTCCCCCGAAATATTTTGCATACATATAAAAATTCAATCCACTTTGTTTCCTAATAAAATCCCTCCTTTTTCACCTTACCTCACTGGTGAAAGCCCATTGATAAAATATTACATGGTTTTATTGGCCACATTGTTAAAAATGCTAACATGTAATAAAAAAATTTAAATTTCAAAAATATTTTTCCCAACAGAGACATCATTGAAGAATTCAAAAAACAAGGTGGGTAAAAAGTTTCTCTGTATTGTGTTCATTTCATTGATGGATTGATTGATTGATTGATTGATTGATTGATTATATTTATATGCCGCCCTTCTCCCTAAGGACTCAGGGCGGCTCACAACAATAAAAACTAAAAAAGAACATGAAAATACAAAATTTAAAAAAGAATTAAACAGTAGATATGTTCAATACATAGTAATTTAACCCCATAAAACCAAATTTAAAACCATAGTCAGTCCAGGCCCGATTGTTGAAACATCCATGTCTTCAGGTCACGGCGAAAGGACCGAAGGTCGGGGGCCATCCGCAGCTCCGGAGGCAACTCATTCCAGAGGGTCGGCGCGCCCACAGAGAAGGCTCTCCCCCTAGGGGTCGCCAGACAGCATTGCTTAACCGACGGAACTCTGAGGAGGCCGACTCTGTGGGAGCGAACCGGGCGATGGGAGGTTGACAATGGCAGCAGGTGGTCTCGCAAATACCCCAGGCCTAAGCCATGTAGGGCTTTAAAGGTAATTACTAGCACCTTGAATTGCACCCGGAGGACAACCGGAAGCCAATGAAGCTCACGCAGGAGTGGAGTAACATGGGAGTATCGAGGAACTCCCATAAGTACCCGCGCAGCCGCATTTTGCACCAGCTGAAGCCTCTGGGTGTACTTCAAGGGCAGCCCCATGTAGAGAGCGTTACAGTAATCCAGGCGAGAAGTGACAAGGGCATGGGTGACCGTGCATAGGGCATCTCAGTCCAAAAAGAGGCGCAACAATGTTAGCTCTGCGATCTATACTGCAACAGCAGCATTGGAAACAAGATCTTCAGATACCTGAAATTTACGATACTGTAAAAAGGAAGGAATTGAAATATAACCTCTATATCTTTCTGGCTTTGAGATACTTACCTGACATATTTAGAGGTTCAGGAATTGATTGCCTGGTAATATCAATGCTCATTGATTCACCTTAACAAATAGGGGTCTTTCACCCTTATCCTTTTGACAACTGTTGAATATTCATGAGATGGAAATTTGAAACTTCCTTGTGCATTTTCATTGCTATTCTTTTTTATTGTTATTCAGTTAAAGATAATACAGATGATCATTGTTATTAGACACCATGATGCAGAAGTGTCTATATAGGAGGAGGTTTTCAAAAGAAGATGAAGGCTGCCTTTTTATAACATGCATCATGCATGACTTAAAAAGCGGTGAAGCCTTGATTGTGTGGTACAGCTCTCATCTTGATTTTTTGAAACTTCCCTTGCCTGTCTCGTTCCTCGCCCCCCCCCCGCCCAAAATAGGCCCAGAAATGTCTCAGTGCAGAGTTAATCAGAGTTAAGTAAATCAGGATAATATCCCTCTTAGGACATCTCATAATTGTTTCAATAATTTATTTCCAGTGTATTTGGGAAAACTGATATGTGATCATTCTTTTGTTTCAGTTCCTCCAAAATTCCGTTAGCGTTCCTCCTGATGCAATTGAAAAAACGGTAGATGCCATCATAGAACTCAAAAAGATTAATCCAGATGTAAACCCTCAGTAAGTTTTAAATATGTGGCATTGGGGGAGAGAATGTTTCAGACTTTGTTTTGTATTTCTTTTAAAGTTGATTTTACCACACATTTCCCAGTATAGTGCAGGTTTTGGCAAACGTTTTGTGAAAGATACAAGTATTCCTCGACTTACCATTGTTCTGAGTTAAGACAGCCTCAGAACAGGTGCTTTATGGCCTGCAAATTGACCATGGTCATGTGGTTGCATTTTGTGTTTTTGGCAACGGTTACCTTTATGACCGGTTGCGGCATCGTGCAAGTTTGGCCAGTTTCCATGAAAAAAAAATCCCATTCAGAAGTTTCCTTAACAACTCTACCATTCGCTTAAGTGCTGCATTATTCACTTAATGACCACAGTAGTGATTTGCTTAATGCCTACCACAGAAAATGTCATAAAAGTGGTCCTTCACAAGGTTCCTTCAACTTGTGACTGCAACAACTTAAAACTGGAGCTGCCTGTAATCCTTTGACATGATCCCACATGAGTGCCAGGGCCACAAATTTGGGTAAATAATTTCTCTACTAAAGCTGTTGATGGACAGTGGGCAGAGATGCCTCTTTCCCTGGAATCAATTCTTTACCATCTCAATCTGCTTTATTATCCAATGATCATTCCATATATAATGCTTGACATGCACATTCAGTTCTTAATTATTCACGAAGCAAAGCAATGCTTTTAAAAAGCAACGTTTTTATTTTAATCAGTCAAAATATTCTTTTGCCCCCAGCAAAAGAGGGAAAAAAAAAATTTCTTTTCAGCCACCTCTTAAACAAGAAGGATGCAAATCAGCTGTAAGGACAAACATCAAGGAAATCAGTAAAGATGGTATGTCCACAAGTTCCTTACAGAAAGTTTCTTTTCTGCTGAAGTAAGCAGGCAGTTTGATGTAGAATGCCTAGAAAGTCAGTTTTTTGAGCAATACACACTGTCTCAAAAAAATGCTGATCATCTAGAAGAAAAAAAAAAGGAAATAGGCCACCATTCTATACTAAGGTAATATCAGTCCTACAAAGCTGAATTGTTGAGTTTGCTGTGATCTTTTCATTCTAGGCTAAGTGTCTCCCTGCAAGCCTGCCTTTTGCAGATTGTCGGATACAGAAATCTGATTGCTGAGGTGGAAAAGCTGCGTCGAGAGCCATATGATTCTGAAGAGGGTCGGCACGAAGAAATGCTTCTGAAGGTACCTGCTAGACCTGTGTTTACAATTGAGCTTTGTCTCTTAAGAAGGCCATGAATAAAGTTACATGCTTAGAGTACTGATAAAAAGATTTAAACTTCCTAAACTCATAGAGTGATTGGAAAGCTGCTAAACTGAGTGGGAAGGTATAGCTTTTTGCTTATTTCTTTAGCTTCCAAAAACTGCAGGCAACAATGTGGTATCTTTAAAATTAGTATAACCAAGATTTTCAATCTGATATTATGAGCAATAGGGAAACAAAGGATAAAATGGGAAAACCTGAGTTTTGGGAGCATTAGTATGGTGTCCTAAATCTCTGAATCAACCACGAATGTTTGAAAAAATGGACCTTATCAACACTGAGGTACACTGAGTTCTGTAAATTGGGCTCTGGAACTGCATATGCTGTGACTTATCCACCCATGAGCTAAACCTGCTTCTTTCCCCAATGTAAGATCTTTAATATAGAATCCTACATTAAATTCCTTCCTTATGTGTCCAATCACACTTGGCCAATACAAATATTCTGTTCTGCTCTGCTCTGCTCTGCTCTGCTCTGCTCTGCACTGCTCTGCTCTGCTCTACTCTATTCTATTCTATTCTATATGGCTTCCTCTATTTAAAAGTCTCTCCAAGGACCACAACTTTTCATAGTAAAGAGACTCCACAACTGATCAACTTTTACTGAAAACTGAAAATTTCACTGAAAACAAAGTTTTCTCTTAAAGAGAGCAATATATAAATTATTTTAATTTATGAATATGGGCCAAATCTGCTTTTGCAGAAGAACACCAATGTTAAAGTCATTGCTCAAATGCCAGTAGACTTACTGACTGAATTCAAAGTGCTGATCAGAATATATTCTGTGCCAGAATTGACTCTAGCTCTGACCAGTCCAAACTTCCAGAGATGACCATCCATGGGTCCACCTCTTTGAGAGGGCAACAGTCAATTGGCAGGCCTTTTCATTAGTAACCCCCACAGTTTGGAACATGCTACCGCACAGGTACATTTGGCTCCATCCCTTCTTGAATTTCTTAAGGCCATTAAGAGTTTTTGTCAGGTGCAAGAAGTCAGAACCAGGATAGAGTTCAAAAGTACTACAAGTTTATTTCATGCTACCTAGACACAAAATTCTGATTTACTAATGGTCAGGGCAAATTGGTGCCAGATAAAAATCAATGGACCTCAAGGGGGAGCTGGACATACGTCTCTTAATAGGGGCATAGAGATTCCAAACTGATGATGCATTTGACCCTGCCCTCAGGCTCAGCCTAGTCATCTCCAACATCTCCTTTATGCCACTGGATCTTTGACCTTGAACAACTGTAGAGAACCATTATTATGATATTCTAATTTTGTTCTATAGTTTTCTCTGTTTTATTCTTACTTTGTTTTACATTACTCGGAGTCTCAGTTAATTGGGGCAATTTTCAAATAAGTAAAAATAGGCATGGAAGATGATGATGACATAGACTCTTGTCATCTCACAATTAGATAACTACAATTCCACTAACACTGGATTGACTTGAAGATGACTCAGAGGTTCCCATTGGCACAGATTGTGGCTGCCTGCCTGCCTTTAATTGGTTTAGCAGATTAACGCCTATTTTGCAGCCAGTCCACTTGTTGCCACAAGCTCCTGGACACAATTCAAATGCTAGTAATTAATAGCTTCAGCAAAGTTCCAAAGTAAATGAAAACTTACCAAATATTTTTTCATAATAGTTCTCTGAAACTGAAATCATTATAGCCATTTGCTTGCCTGGTATTCTAGCAACATTGTGGATCTGAATCTTAAGCCCTGGCTGAGGCATGATATCCATTTTTTTGAGCAGAAGAGTCTCCAGTATGACAAGCCCTGATATGCTCTTACAAAATTAGTATAAAGGAGAAAAAATCCCTTTATGGCTAATGGTGTTTACAGCCATTCTATGGTTTGCAGCTTTGCCTAGAGGTTTGTGCCAAGCTAAAGAAAATAACTATGGAGGCCTGATCGGGATTCTTGCATCATTTCTGTATTAAAGCAAATCAGATTTCCCAGGGGCCATGTTTGAAATGTATGCAGTGTCAAGGAGAAAGCCTTGCTGATTTTTAGTTGGCACATTTGCCCCAGGATCCTTCAACACCACGCATAACAATAAAGGCAAAGCCAAGAAGGACCGATTTTTTTTAAAAAAAATCATTGCACACATGCCCTGTGTTATAATAGACCTGTGATTTTCTTTTACTTCCAAAGCTATGGAAATGCTTGAAACCTGATTCTCCTTTGGAAGCTCGGATTTCCAAGCAGTGGTGTGAAATTGGTTTCCAAGGTGATGATCCTAAAACAGATTTTAGAGGAATGGGGCTCCTGGGGTTGTATAACTTGCTGTAAGTATATTTTTCTTTCTTTCACGTAATGAATTTAAAAGCACAAATTGTTGTTTTTTTAAAAAAATATCCAACCTTTGTCAAGAAAATTATTCTTCAAACACTTGGGTATTCAGAATTGGGTTCATTGCAACTATCTGTCCCCGTAGACAATAATTTCTTTAAATCAACACTACAGTGCCTACAATGGAAGAAAACAGGGTTTAAATTGTTTAATACATCAATTACAATGTCAGCAAGTTTTCAATAGGAGTATCAGATCTCTTGTCTTTTCCACCTGTGGTGGTCATATATCATGCTTTGATTCTTCAGTTGGTATATGTTTTGGGCAAATTAAGAATATTTCCCAGTATGCATTTGGTTAGACGACTGGTTCTCAACCTTTTCTTCACCATGGACCCCTTAACACCTTTTGTGGCCACGGACACCCCCCCAAGACTTAATTCAAGATGTAAATCATAACATTTCTTCAAGCCTTTGCGGACCCTCTATGATGACATCATGGCTCCCCAGGGACCTGCAGAACACAGGTTGAGAACTACTAAGTTAGATCATTTTTAACAGGTGTGTATACCTCACTTATTCCATTATGTGTGGTGCAGCGGAAAAAATAGGTCTCCGTTTCTTACACACAGTGGTTTGTCTGTTCATTATAAGAATAACCAGATGTTCCAGATGTTGAAAAATATACCTGAAGTGATGTAATGATGTCATTCAATATTGACACATATTGTGTGTTTTTCTCTCTCCCTTCTAGATACTTTGCTGAGCATGATGGTCCTGCAGCTCAGCAAATTCTCTTAGACTCTCTTCAGCCAAGATATAGGTAATGTTTGAAGCTGGAATTAGCAGCAGCATCTAATAAATCATTTGAAATATCAGTTTGCATCCCTTTTATTCTTGATGTAAAATGCTCTTGCATTTTTCTTGCATTCTTTTACTTGGGGGTTGGGGTGAGGATGGGATAAAATGCCTTGCTTTTACATATTTATTTCATTAACAAATCATGAACATTAATCCACATTTAGACTTTTTTTACTTATTTTCCTTTCTTTTTTCATCTTTCACAATCAAGGGAAATCACTAAAGAGGAAATAAGGTATATATACATATATTCCTTTTCTATTTTATAAGCTTTGCACTAAAGTTTGGAAACTGACATAAAGGAGATCCAGAGGGATAAATTAAAACAAAATCTGAGAAGTTGGCTCCTAGAGTCATTTGGATTCAGACATCATATAAATTAATCGCTATTGGTGATAGTGGCGGTGGTCACGTAGCCAACAAGGTGTTTAGATTGGATTTGGCATTTTTGTTCACCTATCGAGTCACTCCCATTTTGTTTAATAATGTAAAAAGTATTGTCCCAGGATGTAAGCTGTTCCAAGTAAATCTGCTTTTGCAATTGACTAATGGTGATTTTGTCAATGCTGATGGTGTTCAGGTGGTTCTCTGTGTGTTTTGGAATTGCACCCAAGGTGCCTATTGTTAATATTATTAAAGACTGTGAAGGCTTCGTTGCAAGAAGATCCTGGTGAAGGAGCAAGGAGTGATTGCATATGAGGACAAAGAAGAAAGGCAGGCAATACAAAGAACCAAGAAACAAAGATTGAAAGAAATGGGCATGTTGACCACAGATAAGACTGAGGTGATGACATGTAATCTAGTAATCTAGAAACCGAGTAACAGAGTTGGAAGGGACCTTGGAGCCCAACCCACTGCTGAAGCACCGCTGAGTTTTTCTAATATTAACTCTAACTATCCAAAATGTCTTAGTGTAGTTTCTACCATTTCACCAATGTCAAGCTTTTCCTTCTTCACTCCCAGTTACTTTTTCTTCCAGGAGAGTGTTGAATAATTGTCATGCAATTAATGTAATCACCATTCTCCATCTTAGTGTCCCCCCTTTCCTCCAGTCATCCAGAGAAAGTGATTAAATTACATAGTGTACATACATACATAGTGTACATACTGTACAGAAGCAAGTGTAAAAGTGTAAATATTCTGAAGATCTCCCAGATTTTTAAAAAATGCAAAGTCGTATTTCCAAGAGGGCAGGTCTTCATCTAATAGACTTCAGTTATAGGAAGCTAGATTTTGTCTTAATCATATGAGAAACTTCTTAACAGAAGTCTCAACAGTCTCAACATCCTTCTCTTTCAGGATTTTGTTCATCTATGAGATTTGAGTAGATTCCATGGTCTTCTCTCACAACTGTTCATAAGTCCCCTGGTGGGGAGGGTACATTTTTCGAATCCCAGAGTTGGATTGATTTCTGGGGCACTTCCTGAGGACCAGATGAGAGCTAAACAGGAGAAGGCCCTCTTCTCCATGTGCTAGATCAGCAAGCTTTGGGCAGCAGCGACATCTTCAAAAGGATCTTTCTTATTGGTAGAAATAATCAAGCAGGTTCATAGCAGGAGAGAGGATTCCTCAGAATATCTATCTTAGATATCCCCACAACTACTACATTGCATTGTAATATTTTTTTAATTTTAATTCCATTTATATCCCGCCCTTCTCCGAAGACTCAGGGCTGCTTACAAGCTTAGCAGTAGCCTTCATTCTATGTATATGCCTGCTTATTAGGGTTTTCACACACACCCAAGCGGCATTATTACAAAGTCAGCTTAATTGCCCCCAACAATCTGGGTCCTCATTTTACCTACCTCGGAAGGATGGAAGGCTGAGTCAACCTTGAGCCTGGTGGGATGCGAACCTGCACTAATTGCAGGCAGCTGGTGTTTAAGGAGGCATTAGCCCACTGCTCCACCAAGGCTCTTAATATACCAATTAGTAATCCTACTATATAGAATATATAGAAATTATATTGGAGAAATATATTGAATATTGAATGTGACTTGTCAACTTTGCTTTTAAGGGACGATGCTGGCCTATTTATCTATTTTAGAGGATAAATTAGATTTTATTAGAAATCAGAATATAGTCCTTTCCACATAGCAAGACAAAGTCATATTCCATCTTCCAAATGACAAACAGGAGTTTCACATCTTCCTATTATTCTGTCTAAATGACTCTGTCCTAGATATTTTAATTCAGAATTAGTTTTATAGCCATGCATGTAATTCTCCAATAAAAAGCATCCATGAAGGAGGGAGGGAGAGTGAGAAGGAGGGAGAGGGAGGGAGAGGGAGAGGGAGAGAGAGAGAGAGAGAGAGAGAGAGAGAGAGAGAGAGAGAAGCTAGGCAGAGCACCTAACTCTAGTTGATTATGGGCATCTCATGACTTAAAATCAAACTGACAGAAGAGAATATTTGCAGCTCAGGAGTGAATTGTGAGGTCCTTAGTGCTCTCTGAGCTTGATGGTTTTCTTGCAGACATTTCATTACCAAACTAGGGAATATCATCAGAGCTAATGAAATGTCTGCAAGAAAATAACCAACTTCAGAGGGCACCAAGAACCTCACAGTTCAATCCTGAGTTGCAAATATTCTTGGGGATTGTTGGTGTTTAAAAGTTAAAGGAAATGGTATAATGCATCTCCTCTAACTGAAATTTTAGTAATCTAGAAACAGAATAACAGAGTTGGAAGGGACCTTGGAGCCCAACCCCCTGCTGAAGCACCGCTGAGCTTTTCTAATATTAACTCTAACTATCCAAAATGTCTTAGTGTAGTTGCTACCATTTCACCAATGTCAGGCTTTTCCTTCTTCACTCCCGGTTACTTTTTCTTCCAGGAAGGTGTTGAATAATTGTCATGCAATTAATATAATCACCATTCTCCATCTTAGTGTCCCCCCCTTTCCTCCAGTAATCCAGAGAAAGTGATTAAATTACATAGTGTACATACATACATATTGTACATACTGTACAGAAGCAAGTTAAGATGGGGGAGAGGGGAGGAAAATAGATCCAAAATCACTCCTTTCTCTTTTATCAACCTTCTCACATAAGAACTCTCCTGAGACACAACCTGTCTTGCTTGAAGGCTTAAGGGATGATAGGCTATTTGTCCCTTTGTTTATTTTTAATGATACTGAGAGCTGCCATTTTCCATCCAGATTTAGGGAACTCGCTTGTCAAAATCAAATGAATACATTGTCAGGAATGTGGGGCATCACAGGTACACTAGTTTTCAGATAAAGGCAATTCATTTTCTTCTTTTCTCCTTCCAATAAGTAATGTTATTTTCTCTTACTTTTTCAAGTGATTTGTCTTACCTGCCTTAGGCTGCAGTCAGACTTGTAAAAATGCGAAAGAAATATAGAACACGGATTTTTTTCTCTCTCTCTCTCAGTGTACTGCCTGGAGAGTCAGGGTCTCTGACACAAGAGGGATCAGTCTCAGAAATATTTTAACAAGGAGAAGTATGTTACACTGATAGCCAAACAAGTTAAATTGGCTTCAGAGATAAACTTAATTTAATTTAATTTAATAATTTGATTTCTATACCGCCCTTCTCCCGAAGGACTCAGGGCGGTGAACAGGGCAATACACAATAAAAAACCAGATACAAAAATTAAAAAACCATTAAAAACCAATTAAACATCATGCCCATAAAATCAATACATAATTAAGTTAAGAACTAATTTTAAAAACCCAACCCCATCCCGTCAGACCAGGCCAGCTTGTTCGAAAAAGAATGTTTTAAGATCGCGCCGGAAGGAGCGAAGGTCGGGGGCCGTCCGGAGCTCAACCGGTAAGCTGTTCCAGAGGTCTGGCACGCCCACAGAGAACGCTCTCCCCCTGGGGGTCACCAATCGGCATTCTTTGATCGGCGGCACCCTGAGGAGGCCCTCTCTGTGGGAGCGCACTGGACGGAGGGACGTTGACGCCGGTCGCAGGTGTTGCCGTAGGTAATCCGGACCCATGCCATGAAGGGCTTTGTACGTCATAACTAACACCTTGAACCTCACCCGGAGAGCAACCGGTAGCCAATGCAGCTCGCGGAGCAGAGGTGTAACATGGGAGTATCGGGAAACTCCCAAGACGACTCGCGCGGCTGCATTCTGCACCAGCTGGAGTCTCCGGGTGGACCTCAAGGGCAGCCCCATGTAGAGAGCATTACAGTAGTCTAGACGAGAGGTCACGAGCGCATGAGTGACTGTGCGCAAGGCATCCCGGTCTAGATAGGGCCGCAACTGGCGCACCAGGCGAACCTGGGCAAAGGCCCCCCTAGTCACAGCTCCAATATGCTCTTCCAAGGAGAGCTGTGAATCTAGAAGGACCCCCAGGTTGCGGGCCCTATCTACGGGGGGTAATAGCTCACCCCCCATGGCCAATGATGGGATAATCGGAATTTCCCGGGATGCCGGCACGAACAGCCACTCAGTCTTGTCAGGGTTGAGTCGAAGCCTGTTCCTCCCCATCCAGACCCGGACCGCCTCCAGGCAACGGGACATCACGTCGAGGGCATCGCTGGGGTGGTTTGGGGTAGAAATAAAAAGTTGGGTATCATCAGCATATTGGTGATACCCAACTCCAAAACCACGAATGATCTCACCCAGCGGCTTCATATAGATGTTAAACAGGAGAGGCGAGAGAACCGATCCCTGAGGAACTCCACAAATGAGAGGTCTCAGGGTCGATCTCTGCCCCCCTGCTAACACCGACTGCGAACGTCCCAGGAGGTAAGAGGAGAACCACTGGAGAACCGTGCCTCCCACTCCTAACCCCCTGAGACGTCGCAGCAGGATACCATGGTCGATGGTATCAAAAGCCGCTGAGAGGTCTAAAAGGACTAGGACAGAGGAACAACCCCTGTCCCGAGCCCGCCAGAGATCATTCACCAGCGCGACCAATGCCGTCTCCGTGCTGTACCCGGGCCTGAAACCCGATTGGTACGGGTCTAGGTAGTCAGCTTCCTCCAAGAACAAAGGGAGCTGATGCGCCACCACGCTCTCAACAACCTTCGCCAAAAAGCGAAGGTTGGAGACCGGACGATAGTTGTTTAAAATTGCTGGGTCCAAGGCAGGCTTCTTGAGAAGGGGTCTCACCACCGCCTCCTTCAAGGCGGCGGGAAAACTACCCTGACTCAAAGAAGCAGTAATCACTGCCTGGAGCCAGCCTCGTGTCCCATCCCGGGCTGCATAAGTCAGCCAGGAGGGGCACGGGTCCAACAAACACGTGGTGGAGCTCAGCTTCCCCATGATCTTGTCCACTACTTCAGGGGTCACAGGATCGAACTCTTCCCAGATTAAATCGACAAGACCGCCCGTATCCTCTTCGTCAGACTCTGCCCAGTCGGAGTCCAAACCGGTCCGGATCCGAGCGATTTTGTCCGACAGAAATCGACTAAACTCCTCGGCTCGACCCTGCAAGGGTTCCTCCCTAAACAATTTAAAAGCCCATCTCAAAAGACAGAATAAAATGCTATCAGATTGATTAGCTTTTCCATTGAGGTGACATACTATAGGGAAGGGGAAAAACATTTTTCATTTGTAAACCATCCTTTTATTTAACTTTTTCAGCAAATATAGCAAGACTGAATGGGAGAAGAAAAAGTTTGATAAAGCTATTGGGTAAGTGCAGCATTCCAAACCAGAAATCCCATTAGAGTCATCCTCGTTTGCTGATAATTTTGTAATTAAATCCCTGCTCCCTGCTCACTCTGCTTGTCATAGAATTGTAGAAGGAGATGTCTTATCTTTCAGAAATACCTCTGCTTTGTTTTTATTTTTATTTTTTGAAGGCATTGATGAGACAAGATGTGCGATGTGGTAAGAACGCTCTGCTTAGCTGTTGATTTTAATAAGCTCCATGCTGTCATCTATTGGGAAATGGTTATAGTGGTTATCATGGTGGACTGGAACAAATATAAGTCCACCCTCTGCAAAGGAAATTCATTAGATGACTTTGGGTTAGTTGCTCACTCTCAGCCCACTGCACAGTTGTGGGAGGTTTACAATGAAGGAAAACACTACCTCCAGGTTAAAAGATTAGCGTGCAAATCTAATGCAGATAGTCGTCGACTTATGGCCACAATTGAGCCCAAAATTTCTATGGCTAAGCAAGATAGTTGTTAAGTGAATTTTGCCCCATTTTATGCCATTTTTGCCACAGTTGTTAAGTAAATCACTACAGCTGTTAAATTAGTAGCACGTTGTTAAGTGAATTTTGCTTTCCCATTGACTTTGCTTGTCACAAAAGTGATCACATGACCCTGGGCCACTGCAAGCATCATAAATATGAATCAGTTGCTAAGCATCCCAGTTTAGATCACGTGACCATGGGGATGGTGCAATGGTTGTAATGGTCGTAACTCATTTTTTTTCTCAGTGCTGTTGTAACTTTGAAGGGTCACTAAATGTAAGTTGAGGACCACCTGTAAATAAACCAGTGTTTGTTGAAGAATCCTGTGCTGCCTGCTGGGAAGTCTCTGAGGCTCCTAGAATTGTTAAACTGGAAAAGGGCCACAGCAAACCATTTATGAGATTCTGGATTCAGCCCCGTCTCCTGGAGTCAGATTCAGCTTGAAAGCAACTTCATCTTTATTCTGAGGTTTGAGGGAAAGGATGCAAATGCCACCAACATGTGGCTTCCTTGATCGTTGATCCTGAAATACGTGGCATGGGCTAGAGGCACGGAATTTGGAAAGGGGAACTACCGTAATTGCCAGAGTACATATAATTCACACACCTCTTTCCTGATAATATTTCAGGAAAATTGCATTGTACATTGCATTGTAGAAATTCCATTGTGACATTACAAATAAAGGAGAATATTTGTAGCTCAGGGTTGAAATGAGGGGTCCTTGGTGCTCTCTGATGTTACCTAGTTTGGGTAATGAAACATCTGCAAGGAAACAACCAAGCTCAGAGAGCACCAAAGTCCCCTGCATTGTGACACTCACGGAAGGGCAGAAGTCAGGGAACATGACTAATAATAATAATAATAATAATAATAATAATAATAATAATAATAATAATAATAATAATAATAATAATAATAATAATAATAATAATAATAATAATAATAATAATAATAATAATAATGAAGAAGAAGAAGAAGAAGAAGAAGAAGAAGAAGAAGAAGAAGAAGAAGAAGAAGAAGTAGTTGGAAGGGACCTTGGAGGTCATCTAGTCCAATCCCCTGCTCAGGCAGGAAACCCTATACCATTTCAGGCAAATGGCTGTCCATTCTCTTCTTAAAAACTTCCAGTGTTGGAGCATTCACCACTTCTGGAGTCAGGTTGTTCCACTGGTTAATTGTTCTAACTGTCAGGAAGTTTCTCCTTAGTTCTAGGTTGAGGTTGCTTCTCTCCTTGACTAGTTTCCATCCGTTGCTTCTTGTCCTGCTTTCAGGTGCTTTGGAGAATAGCTTGACTCCCTCTTCTTTGTGGCAGCCCCTAGATATTGGAACACTGCTATCATGTCACCCCTCACGCTTCTCTTCGTTAAACTAAAGGTAAAGGTTCCCCCGCACATGCGTGCTAGTCATTTCCGACTCTAGGGGCCGGTGCTCATCTCCGTTTCAAAGCCGAAGAGCCAGCGCTTGTCCAAGGACGTCTCCGTGGTCATGTGGCCAGCATGACTAGACACCAAAGGCGCACGGAACGCTGTTACCTTCCCACCGTAGTGGTCCCTATTTTTCTACTTGCATTTTTACGTGCTTTCGAACTGCACGTTGGCAGAAGCTGGGACGAGTAACAGGCGCTCACTCTGTTACGCGGCACTCGGGATTCAACCCGCCAAACTGCCGACCTGATCGACAAGCTCAGCGTCCTAACCCACTGAGCCACCGCGTCCCTTTTCATTAAACTACACATACCCAATTCCAGCAACCATTCCCTATATGTTTTAGCCTCCAGTCCCCCAATCATCTTTGTTGCCCTTCTCTGTACCCTTTCTAGAGTCTCAACATCTTTTTTACATCATGGTAACCAAAACTGGATGCAGTGTTCCAGGTGTGGCCTTACCAAAGCATTGTAAAGTAGTATTAGTACTTCACTTGATCTTGATTCTATCCCTCTGTTAATGCAGCCTAGCACTGTGTTGGCTGTTTTGGCAGCTGCAGCACACTGCTGGCTCATATTGAAGTGATTGTCTACTAGGACTCCGAGATCCCTCTCACAGTTACTACTATTGAGCAAGGTACCCCCTATACTATACCTGTGCATTTGATTTTTCCTGCCTAAATGTAGAACCTTACTTTTTTCACCATTGAATTTCATTTTTTAGATAGCACCCAGTGTTCGAGTCTGTTAGTATATATTTGCCCATATATTTTGATGGCGTGGGTTTCTCACCTATCCCTTCTTTGAAATCAGACTTCTTCTCCTTATTTATGACTTGGGAGAAACATTTGTTCAATAAGGATTAGTTGTTACCAAGAAAACTTTCAATAGAGGCATGTCCATTAGTACAACTGTTGTTATTTCAATAGGAATCACTTACTAGGTTTGTTTCAGTCCAGTAATGGAAATAGATTTATTATAGTTCTTCAGGATTGGTGGGTTGGTAGTAGGTTGGTTGATGGTGTGCCATCAAGTTGTTGAGCCTTCGGATCTGCGTAAATATTCCTCCGTGATTATATCTTTTCATGATGACCTGGAAGGTCATTGAGGTCTTCTAATAGTGCCCTCATCACCACTGTAGCTGAGTTCATGCACCTTCTTGCTGGTCAATCTCTTCACTTTCCTTCCACCTTTCCTACAAATTAGAGCCTCTTCCAAAGAGTTAAGTCTTTGTATAATACATCCAAAGTTGGATAATTTAAGTGTGGTCATTTTTGCCTGACGTGAGAACTCTGGCTTGATTTGTCTGACAATCTATTTGTTTTCTTGGCTGTCTGCAGTATTCTTATGGGATATAGTCCCATATTAAACAACTCTTGTAAAAGTTGCAATTGAATAAACTGAGCAAAAGAAAACTGTTACAATCATTCATTAAAAAGGTAAATGTAAAGGTTCCCCCGCACATGCGTGCCAGTCATTTCCAACTCTAGGGGGCGGTGCTCATCTCCGTTTCAAAGCCGAAGAGCCAGCGCTTGTCCGAGGACGTCTCCATGGTCATGTGGCCGGCATGTCTAGACGCCAAAGGCGCACGGAACACTATTACCTTCCCACCGTAGTGATACCTATTTTTCTACTTGCATTTTTACGTGCTTTCGAACTGCACGTTGGCAGAAGCTGGGACGAGTAACAGGCGCTCACTCTGTTACGCGGCACTCGGGATTCGACCCGCTAAACTGCCGACCTTCTGATCGACAAGCTCAGCGTCCTAACCCACTGAGCCACCGCGTCCCTAATCATTCATTACCCATGCATTATTCACCTTCCTTTAAGGTGTATTTCTTTCTACTTTTAACAAGTACAAGTAGCTCTTGATGTACAACCACGTTTGGGCTCAGAACGTCTCCCATTAAGTAAGGCAGCTTTAAGCAAGTTTCACCCAATTTTACTACCTTTTTTGCCATGGTCATTAAGTGAATCAGCATGGTTGTTAAGTGAATCCCACCCACCCCCATTGACTTTGCTTGTCAAAACCCCCAAAAAAAGGATGCAGATGGTGATCACATGAGCTTGGGATGCTGCAACCATTATAAATTCATGTTGGTTGCCAAGCTCCCAAATTTTGATCGTGGGACTGCAGAGATGCTGAAGTGTTCGTAAATGAGAGGACAGGTTGTAAGTCCATTTTTCAGCAGTGTCATAACTGCAGTTGGTAAATGAATGGTCTTAAGTTGAGGACTACCTGTATACTCTTTTGTCAGTCATGCGGTGATATTGGAAAAAAGCATGAGACAGGATGTAGACATTCAACAAAAGATGGCAAATTCAGACTTTCATAATGGCATGCAAGTGCAACTGAAAAAAGAAACACAGAAATCAAACTGTTTAACATGACTTTTTGGAAACAGAAATGACTGTGAATTTTCTAGATGTAATAGTTCCTTCAGCTTTAGTTTTATTCTTTGTAATCTCATTTCTGTATTTCTTGCAGATTTTCCTTTGCTATTGTTGGCATCAACATAACAGAACTTGCATACAACCTGCTTGTGAGTGGTGCTCTGAAGACACATTGCTACAATGTTGCTCCAGAAGCTCCAACATTAGCCCATTTCCAGCAAACATTTTGTGAGTATTAGTGTGTGTGTGTGTGTGTGTGTGTGTGTGTGTGTGTGTGTGTGAGAGAGAGAGAGAGAGAGAGAGAGAGAGAGAGAGAGAGAGAGGATTTCTCTGTGTAAGAGAGAATGACTGCATTTATGTAATTTCTTGAAATCACAAGGGATCAATTATACAAAATGTTGTTGCATTCCATTGACTAAATATATGCTTTATATTAAAATATTAGGTTCTTAGAATGATCTATATTTGGCAGTAATAGATCCGTTTCAGGAAAAATAAGCCAGTCTGTTTTATGCAAAATCTCATAATAAACGAACATTTTCCCCATGTTGGCTAAAGTAAACTTGTCTCCAAAGGAAAACAGTTTTGAAACGTCCCCCAGATTCCACTCTTCTGTGTATTTTTTGATGATTAAATCCTTTATGAGCATTGGATAATTTTTAACATTATTCAGGACAACACGTTGTTATGATTTGCAAGGCCAGCAGATGGTGCTGTTTTATTTCTGCCATCATCAAACACTCATTTTTAACTTTGTCTTCTAATTCTGCTCCTTGGTTACATTCAAAGTAGAAAACCAAAACCCCACCTCAACTGTCCATCTGGTCCGTTCAAATAGAGCCAATCCAAAGGTGTCAAATTGTTGTGGGAACGAACCAATAAGGTGCCACTCTCAAGGTTGTCAAGTCTCTTCATACCGTCTTCCCTCCATCCGAAGATAAGACAGAGGGGCCAGAGGCACATTCCTTTCTCACCCCAAGAAAGAGATGGGACATTTCAAAGAGAAAGAACAAAGCAAAGGAAATACACTGCAGAAACCCCATATGCCCCCTCCCTGCCATAGAATGGCAGAACCCAAAAAGGGGGTTAATGGAAAGAAGGGTTTAAGGGTTCTGAGAGGCGGGGCTGGCTATCAGAATTTTGAATCTGGGTTGTAAGTAGATTTTTCGGGATCTGACAGTATTTCAAATAGTCACTAAGTGATGGATCATAAGTCAAAGAATACTTATAGCTAATTATAAATAAACCTGTCAAAAATTGTGTGTGTATGTGAGAGTGAGTGAGCACTGAATGTCAGTAATGGCTGGGGAATTCTGGAAGTTGAAGTTCAAGTTACCAAGGTTGAGAAACTATATATATATATATATATATATATATATATATATATATATATATATATATATATATATATATATATATATATATATATATATATATATATATATATATATATATATATGTGTGTGTGTGTGTGTGTGTGTGTGTGTGTGTGTGTGTGTGTGTGTGTGTGTGTGTATGTGTGTGTGTGTAAATTTTTTGCCTTGCTAACAAAGAATATATATATATATATGTATGTATGTATATGTTAAATGTTTGTTAAGCATTCAGAATACACTTGCTTATATGTGTGTGTGTGTGTGTGTGTGTGTGTGTGTGTGTGTGTGTGTGTGTGTGTGTGTTAAATGTTTAAGGATTCAGAATACACTTGCTTAGTCCCAGACATGGGACAAATCTTATTTCCTGTTTCAGCCTAGCCAAAGGCCATCTACAGGCAGTAGCCACAGCAGTGGCAGCTCATATTTGTGTAAATTTTTTTTGGCTTGCTAACAAAGAATATCGGTCTCCCTTTATTCTTTGTTAGCAAGCCAAAAAATTTTCTCACTCACACACACACACACACACACACATATATGGCTGCAATATCTGAACTGAAAATTGCCATGTGGAACGTCGGTTTTATATAGTTTACCCAAAAGATGGTTCTTCTGCTTTGCTTTTGAAGGCTTCCTACATTGTTAGTTCGATATAGGTTCTTTAAAGGCTGTTTGGGTAAAACTGGGGAATACCTTTGCAAACATACTTTGAGGGGTGGGGGGAAAGGCTTTGTTTTTTTTCCTAGCCTCATTTTACCAGAAACTAATTTTCTAAATTATCCTTGTACCTTCTGAGCTTTTGCCCTACCAGCATGCCAGCCACAGACTTATACTTCACTTTTCCAAGTTTATATGCTTGGATTAAAGGTTAGTGCAATTGCAGTATTCATATGCACAGTTTGAAATGATTGTTTAAAACAGGTAACTTAGCTGTTTAGTTTTGGTTTTGTTCTTACCTAGAAAGATTGAACTGAAGAGGCAACACAAGGCCTTTTGAAGAGATACTGATAATAAGAATGATAAGGGGGGAAAAACATATTTCTTGGGATGAAGCAAAATACCTTTGATTAAAAAGAAAGGGCACTTGGAAAAGTTGAAAAAGTAATCATGTGCACTAAAATACTGCAACATTAAAATGTCTCTAATTCTGTCTGCTTTAAAAAAAAAGTGGCTTTTTCCAAACTAGTCCTTTTTACCTGTCTTGCATGCACGATGGCAGAGATTTATGAGAACCCATCTGGGCTGTTCCTGCCTTCAGCAGCACTTCCTTCTCTCCGTGCGGTTCGTATTATCCCACATCCATACTATTGCCAAAGAAAGTCATAGCATTAAATGACATTTGGATTAGGTTACATGTAGAAGAGGAATAGTAAAACTGTTTATGCATCGAAGGAAAACCCGATTCATTTGAATTCAACTCCTTTGACTTTTTGCCCCCGTAGGCTACTTGATGCATGAATTTCATAAATTCTGGATTGAAGAGGATCCCCTGGACATAATGGAGTTCAATCGGGTGCGAGAGAAATTTCACAAACGGATTATCAGGCAGCT
Source organism: Vipera berus (assembly GCF_964194415.1). Classification (NCBI taxonomy): domain Eukaryota; kingdom Metazoa; phylum Chordata; class Lepidosauria; order Squamata; family Viperidae; genus Vipera; species Vipera berus. Next base: position 19,277,449 of record NC_138206.1, read on the forward strand.
GCAGAATCCGAATATGGCATTATGCCCTCACTTTGCTGCCTCGGAAAGCTTAATCAACCTGTAGCCATCCCCCTGGTTTGATTTGGAAACACTGCCTGGTTCTTGTGTTACACCACCATCTAGAGATAAATTGCTGATGTATTGAATGATCACGGCAAGTGCATGCCTGCTTCTTGATGCAGTATTCATTTCTTGCGCTCTCTTTCAGCAACCGCCTCCCACAGCTCCAATGGAGAGTTTGGTCACTGTCCAAGAGAGCTCATATTGCAATATTTTGCAGTGTTAAAAACATTTTGAATTGATGTCCTGTGTTTCTTTCCCTTCCTTTTAAGGCCAATGTTTCTCAACTTTGGCAGCTTTCAAATGTGCAGACTTCAGCTCCCAGAATTCCCCAGCCAGCCCTTGCTGCCTGCGGAATTCTGGGAGTTGGAGTCCACACATCTGAAAGCTGCCATGATTGGAAAACATTTTTTAGGTTCTTATCTCTTCCCTTTGCTACTGTATATTTCATTTAATTAAAGAACTGTATTTCTGTAGCTGGGCGGGGGATTTTTTTGTTGTTGTTGTTTATATACACAGAATAGTTTAGTTGGAAACTTGTACTGTGAGGACTTTTTAACGTATTCATTTTGTTTTATGATAACTGTTTTCTTTAAAAACTGGGCACGATCCAGTTGTAAGTTAACTTTTTTCAGTTCTGTTCAGTGGCGTAGCGTGGGGGGTGCAGGGGGGCCAGCCGCACCGGGCGCAACATCTGGGGGGGCGCATTAGATGCATTTTACTTTAATTACATCAGTATTTTCATAACAAACAATACATGTGCTTAGGGGGTCAGGGTTTCTTTAACTAATCTAGTGGAAGAGACTCGAGTGCTAAAATCCACGGGTTAGGGGGCGCAAATTACTTGCCTTGCCCCGGGTGCTGACAACCCACGCTACGCCACTGGTTCTGTTTAACTCAATGGGACTGAAGTGAAGGGAACTGAGAAATGCTAGCATTCAACTGGTCTCCTGCTTTTGAATATCATTTATAAAGCCTAAACTTGACAAAAGACATTAAATGTAACAATTTCTCCCTCATGCAGACATGCATGCTTCGTGGAAAAAAAATAGTAAGATTTGTAATAAAAATGTGTGAATAATTTTATCATACATAAAGAATTTATAATGAGGCTATGATGGCAGGGAGTTTGAATGAATGTGAGGGAATGAATTAAATTGATAAGAATTCATGGATGTAAGCAAGTCTCCAGCAACTTTATATAACTTGGTTACCTTCATACGTGCCGGACTGCTCTTCTCATTAGATGTTCTTCTCATCTCCAACCTCCATGATTATAAAAAAAATATCCTTTTCAAGAGGAGGAGCAGAGGAGGTTTATCTCATTAATGGTTTATACTGGAGTATGGTCTCAGTATACAGCTAAACTTTGAAAATGCAGAATTCACTGGTTGTATTTCTGCATGTCTGAATGCAATTTGATTGTGAGAGAGTGTGTTTTTGATTGCTTTAAGGGGACAAAGCTATATTTTCTTCATTTTTCAATTACTGAATTTTGGGCTTGGGTTATCAGCTTTGTTCCTAGCTGAAAGGAATTAACAAAGAGGTGTGAAAGGAGTAAACATACGGTAACTGGTTATTAAGCAATTAAAGGGATTTAAGGGAAGAAATGTGCACATTCTGTATAGAACATTCTCATAAAATTGTGCTGAAATGACTGGTAGATGCATTACCTTTTCCATGAAGCTCATGCAAATATTCATTTTTTAAAAAAAAATGGAATTTCAGAGGAACAAATTCATTTTGGTTGTCGTCAGTTCCCTTTGACACCCTGGATAATCTACACTCAGTTGTATTTACCATGGTATGTCATAGTAACATGATTTTTCTTTTTTACCTTCTGACTGTTATAGGGTAGGTTATGAAATTGCTTACATAGCAAGATTGAATTTGAGGTATTGCCTAATTATTTGTGGATTATATGAATAAATGACATCATTCCAAACAGGAAAAGTGTGTGGGGCTCATTATTTAAAATGAAGCAGTGTTAAGTGTTGCTGCTCAGGTATTTCCAAGATAAAGATTTGGAAGAAGAATGATACCATCTTAATCAATTCTGTCCACTAAGGAGAAATGGTGTATAATTTCTTTCCTAACGATATGGTAGAATCCAGATTTAGCTGATTTTAAAACCACCCCCAAATTTGGGGAACCCACTTTAACATGGCTCATTTCAGAGTGTGTAGGAAATTCATAAAGGCAAAAGGATCAGCTTTGAAAGACAACAAAGAGAGTTCTCTCTTTTGTCCTCCCATCTAATGCTTGTCCCATTTTAGTAGCTCGTATGTGGTATAGCGGACCTATATTCCCTTGAGTGCAGTGGATCAAATAAATAAATCTTCCTGCCACATTTTCCATTGCCATTTTTTAAAACTCGGCGCAAACATCAATGAGATGAAGATTGATTCTTCTGAAACACCCATACTCCTCTCTTGAGGGTCCTTCGTCCAACTGGAATAGAGTCTGATACAGGGAGATGATCCCAGAGTTCTCTGTTAAGGATTAAATGTCTGGAAACACCCTCTTATAGGCACTAGCAGGTTGTTAGAGCACTTGTTAAAGCACAGCCTTTTGTATCCTTAGGATTTAAGTGGCAGTAGAGTGGTTCAGACATCAGCATAAATAGCATAATTGATGCTAAGCATTGAAGGACAGATTCAAAGCACTGGACTGACATGTAGAATAAGTAAGACCTCTAAGGCAGAAAAGTCATAATTTATGCAATGTTTTTAGGGATATCCCAGGTATTTTTTTCCAAATAACATCTTGATCTTTTGCTATAACCCATAGTGCTCAAGTAGTTCCGTTCCTCACAAGGTAAGAAGAAAGTTAACTTACATAATGCCTGCCCTGCATTGCAAAACTGAAAAAAATATGGCTGAAAGATCTTGAAACCCATGGAGAAACTTAATGGTATGGGAACCATCAAGATGGTTCAGCACAAACATGCTGAAAATCTATTTGCATGGCCTAATTCTGGTTTATTTGCTGTTTTGCAAGAAACACGTGAAAATTGTTCATTTAGCAGAGTTAAAAAAGAAAACAAATCCCCCCCTCAAAAAAATGAATAAAGGAAAATCCTAACAATGACTATTTACATCATCCCTTCTTTGAAGTTCTTGCCTCTTCAATGTGAACCATTCTCTAAACCAGGGGTCTTCAAACCTGGCCCTTTTGTGACTTGTGGACTTCAACTCCCAGAATTCCTCAGCCAGGAATTCTGGGAGTTGAAGTCCACAAGTCATAAAAGAGCCATGTTTGAAGACCCCCTCCTCTAAACTAAGAATCCTAGATGGACTTTGACAATTACAACAACCTGGAAATGAATGTTGAAGAATTACAGGTCCATAGGAAGAACTTCCACATCACCAAGATCACCTCAACTATGATATGCTCTTGCAGAGGCCATTCATTCATCTATGAATCATCAAGTGATAATTGTGCATGTCTTCAGCCCAACCAGCTCCTTCCAGTTACAACATGCCATATTTACTTAGAACTCAACCCTTTTGTGACTTATTTCTCAGTAGAGATGATTAGAATGAATAAATGCTGAGGAAGACAAACGAAGCCTGTGTGAAGATTTTTACCTCCTGAAATTCCTGAAGATAAAAGCTATGGAGAAAGAGCTGATTGGCTTCTATCCCTGCCCTGGGATGAATGGCTCTGCAAAGCATACTAAAGTTAACCTAAGGCGAAGCTGACCAATCACAGCTGCTAAAGTGAAGAATGATTTATTGATTCTTCAAGGGACACATTTTGGAGATGTAATTATTTGTCAAATTTCATCTCTTTCACTGACCTTTTATGGTAAAACCAAGTCATACCTTACAAAGCCCTTTCAGTCTTTCCTTATTGGGAATGGATGGGATTTTGTTATCTTTAAGGATTACCAAGCACTGCTGTAGAGAGAGTGTCCATTTCATGTATGCCTGCTTTATCATTGCAATATTGAATTGCAGAAATTCTAAGGCACTATAGGCAGTTTGAGCACTGAGGCCAGTTGGCATGTCCACTGCACCTCTTCCAATCACAGCAATTAAAGTTGAATAGCTGATTTTCCCATCATTTCAGAGGGAAAAACACCCACCAATGATGTTGCTTAAAAGAATAAGGATTGGCATTGTTTTAAAAGAAATAATGCAGCCCTCCCCCAATATATTAAACAGGGTGTCATCTGTAGGAGGTAGCATCTAGCTGACTTTATTTATTTATTTATTTATTGATGGGATTTATATCCCGCCCTATCTCCTGAAGGACTCAGGGCGGCTCACAATAAAACATATAATAAGTGCATAAATCAAGATAAATGAAATTGAGAACATCAGTGCAATAAAAAATTAGAGAATTTAAAAATGAATTAAAAATACTAAATATAAATTAATTAAGATGCCTGTCAGTCTAGGTCAGCTTGGTGGAACAGGTGTGTTTTGAGGCCGCGGCGAAAGGATTGGAGGTTTTGGGCTATCCGAAGCTCAGGGGGGAGCTGATTCCATAGGGTTGGTGCTCCCACAGAGAAGGCCCTCCCCCTGGGGGTCGCCAGCCGACATTGCCTAGCTGACGGTACCCTGAGGAGGCCTTCTCTGTGTGAGCGTACTGGACGATGGGAATTTGTTCCCGGCAGCAGATGGTCCTGCAAGTATCCCGGACCTAAGCCATGTAGGGCTTTAAAGGTAAGTACCAGCACCTTAAATCTCACCCGGAGGGCAACTGGTAGCCAATGCAGCTCCCGTAGGAGGGGTGTAATATGGGAGTATCGGGAAGCTCCCATCACAACCCGCGCAGCTGCATTCTGCACCAGCTGAAGCCTCCGGGTGGTCTTTAAGGGCAGCCCCATGTAGAGAGCATTACAGTAATCAATACGGGAGGTAACGAGTGCGTGGGTGACTGTACGTAGGGCATCTCGGTCCAAAAAGGGGCGTAATTGGTATATAAGACGAATCTGGGCAAATGCCCCCCTAGCCACGGTTCCAATGTGATCTTCAAAACTGAGTCGTGAATCTAGGAGGACGCCCAGATTGCGTGCTTTATCAATGGGAGGTAACATCTCTCCTCCTATAGTCAGAGATGGAACCTCTTGGACTAAACGAGATGGCGGTATGTACAGCCACTCAGTCTTGGCCGGGTTGAGTCGAAGCCTGTTTTCTCCCATCCAAATCTGTACCGCTTCCAGACAACGGGACATCACGTCGAGGGCATCACTGGGTTGGTTCGGGGTGGAGATGAATAGCTGGGTATCATCAGCATATTGATGATATTTCACCCCGAAGCTACGGATGATCTCTCCCAGCGGCTTCATATAGATGTTGAACAGGAGGGGCGAGAGTACCGAACCCTGAGGCACTCCACAATTAAGAGGCCTAGGGCTTGACCTCTGCCCTCCTGCCAACACCGTCTGCGAACGGTCCGAGAGGTAGGAGGAGAACCAACGCAGAACGGTGCCTCCCACTCCCAGCCCCTCAAGACGACGCAGTAAGATACCATGGTCGATGGTATCAAAAGCTGCTGATAGATCTAATAGGACCAGGACAGAAGAGTAACCTCTATCTCGGGCCCGCCAGAGATCATTCACCAGCGCGACCAATGCCGTCTCCGTGCTGTGCCCCGGTCTGAAACCCGATTGGTACAGATCTAGATATTCAGCTTCCTCCAGGTTCAGAGGGAGCTGTCGTGCCACCACGCTCTCAACGACCTTCGCAAGGAAGCGAAGGTTGGAGACAGGACGGAAGTTGTTTAAAACAGCTGGGTCCAGTGCCGGTTTCTTGAGGAGGGGCCTTACCACCGCCTCTTTCAAGGCAGCGGGGAAGTACCCTTCACTCAGTGAGGCATTGATAACTGCTAGGAGCCAGCCTCGTGTAACCTCCCGAGAAGCATAGACTAGCCAGGAGGGACACGGGTCCAACAAACATGTGGCGGCACTTAGTTTCCCCATGATCTTGTCCACTTCATCCGGAGTCACAGGATCGAACTCTTCCCAAATGTACTTGGCCAACTTCATCGTTTTCCTCTCGTTCGATACTGCCCAGTCAGAGTCCAGACCAGCCCGAATCTGAGCAATTTTGTCCACCAGATATTTACTAAATTCCTCAGCCCGTCCATGTAGGGGGTCCTCTCCCGTCTCTTGACTTAAAAGGGAGCGGACCACTCTAAATAGGGCGGCCGGGCGATTATCTGCGGACGCAATGAGGGTGGTGAAGTAGGCGCGCTTTGCCACCCTCATTGCCACAAGATAGGATCTAGAAAAGGATCTTAACTGTGTTCGGTCAGACTCGGACCGACTGGCTCTCCAAATGCTCTCTAGGCCCCTTCTCTGGCGCTTCATCTCCCGCAGGTCCTTGGAGAACCAAGGAGCGAGTCGGGACTTGCGCCGGGTCAGAGGCCGCAAAGGGACAACGCGGTCGAGCGCCTCCGAAGCAGCCTGTTGCCAGGCATTAACTAAGGACTCGACCGGGTTGTGGGAGAGGGAGGAGGGAATCGGTCCAAGCGCCATCTGGAATTTATCTGGGTCCATCAGGCGCCTGGGGCGGAACCACCTGGTCGGTTCCGCTTCCTGACATCGGGGGGTGACGTGACGGAGGCCCAACCGCAGGAGGTAGTGGTCTGTCCATGAAAGGGGTTGTGATGTTGGAGTAACCCCACCCAGCCCATTTAGCCACTGCCCAGCAAAGTTCCTGGTTAGAACTTGGATGGGGAACCAAGTTGGAATTTCAAAATGTATGGGACATGGTAAAATGACAGACTCCTTGTAGTTGATCTCGACTGGCCGATGTAGCTTCATGTCTTCCCAGTAGGAAAGAAAAGAAATCCCAGAAAAAGGCATTCCATTACCAAGGAAATTTTTATAGAGCAAAAGAGGTCATCTCCAGTGTACATATTATTTTACCATTCACCAAGAATTGCCAACTCCTGTTCTAAAGGGACCTTTTAAAAGATAAAATATAGAGGGTGCAAAAAGATATATTTTATATAGGGAACCAATCTGGTGAAGTGCTTAAGGTGCTGGCCAGCCTAGAAACCAGGAGACAGTGAGTTCTAGTCTCACCTTAGGCATGGAAGTCTGCTGGGTGACTTTGGGCCTGTCTTCTGTCTCAGCCCAATCCAAATCACAGGATGGTTGAGGAAGAATAGGAGGAAAGAGTATTACATATGTTCACCACCTTAAATATTAGAAACGATATAATAAAGATAGGATAAGAAAAATATCTTTTAAAAAAAACTAAATATGCACATCTTGAAAGGTGTCATGTCTTTTCACTATTAGAGAGAGAGAGAAAAATTAGCTAGAGGAAAAAAAGTATTTCTGCTTCTCACTAGCTTTTTTGCTTAAGCCTAAAGTGTCCTGTGACTCTTCATTAATTGAAAAAAATACCACGGGACAGGATTTCCCTTGGCTTCTGAGATGTGTGCCAAGCAGCTGAATCACATTTTCTGCTTACCTTTAAACATGGCCTTTGAATTAATGAGAAGTATCTCTCAAGTACACTTGAGCAAAGGGGAGAAATTTGGCCCAACAGCTGTTGAAGCTCTAAAGCATTGGTTTCATATGTATATTCCCAAGGGGGAGGGGATATTTTTAAACTGGGGTGGAGATCTGAGAATATGTGATGACACACATACTCAAGTAGGATACCAGGAGAGGCATGGTATATAAAACTGAGATGCCTATGTATCCAATGGCAGGAAATTCACAGCTTTTTTAAAAAATACAGATTACGTGTTCTTTGTTTGGTGTTTCTAGCCATGAAGTGGAATAGAAATGTACAAATTAGTGAAACAGTTGGTGCTTCTTTTGATTGAAGATGCTAAATGTCAAAGCTATGTATAATATTTATTTCAGCATAAGTCAATTTCATTGACCAGCTTCTAAGGTTACCTTACTGGAATGGAAGGTGTGGTATGCATTAATGCTTGGCAATATATATGCAACAAGAAGCCTGAGAGGGTGCAAGAAGATCTGATGCAATGGGTCCTCTAACAGTAGGGGCGGAAGTTGATTTAGTGACCTGCATTTGGACAGCCCTAAGACCAGCCCTGAAAGCTTTGAATGAGACCCCTCAAGACTTAAAAACTACAGTATCCAATGTGACAAAAGCAAGAAAACGGTGAGGATTTGAGGATTAATAGTACTCATCATATTTGTTTTAAGTTTCATTAAACAGGGTTTTAAAAGATGAAGTCCATTTCGGTACAACAGGAGAAATGAGCAGACTATTTCTAGTGTAGTCTAGAAAAAGGTCTACAGGGAATTTAATCTAATACCCTTCTTCTGCCTTTGTAAGATCCTTGTCCAGATTCTATTCTGGAACTCCAGAAATGCAAGATTTTTATGTTTATGTTTGTGGGGAAAGTGACATAGCTCACTGATAAAGGATCTGTATGGTTGAAGGCCATGGATTCATGGTACCTCCAGGCATTGAAGATTCATGTTTCAACCTGTTGTCCTATCAAAACTCTGTATCTTGGCCCATTCCTGATCCAGGTGTTTCAGTAAAATTGTTGTTTTGCCCAATTCCTACTTTTATATACTGCTGAATTAGAATGCATACAACAATATTAAAGATCTGAGTTTAGTGTTCTTGCAATACAATAACATTCTGTTATCCTGTAAGAAAAGGCTTGCAACATCAAGAAGACAATTAAAAAGAACAGGAAGTGCATCAAATGTTATTATTTATCCAGATGATAACAATGGTAGAGCAGCATATTTCCATTAGTTGATTACATAAAACTGAAATAATGAAGACTTCATGAGTGTCTAAGTCACAATAAGCTGATGTATTAATGGGTTTGTCATGTTTGTAGCTACTATCATTATAACTGTCATTTACAAAAAGAAAAAGTGTTTATAGCAATAGCAATAGCACTTAGACTTATATACCCCTTCACAATGCTTTACAGCCCTCTCTAAGCAGTTTACAGAGTCAGTACACTGCCCCCAACAATCTGGGTCCTCATTTTACTGACCTCAGAAGGACAGAAGGCTGAGTCAAGTTTTAGCCAGTGAGACTCGAACTGCCAAATTGCTGGCAGCTGGCAGTCAGCAGTAGTAGCCTGCTATACTACATTCTAACCACTGCACCATCACGGATCTTAAGCCATGCTTTGAAGAGAAATTAACGTACACCTTATTAGATCCATTTGAATTGTTAGATACATATAAATGAGGTATTTTGATTTTTTAAAAAAAATGCATTACATTTTTTCTACATTAAAACTTGGAGCACACAGAGAAGCACTTCTGAGGAACAGCATTCTTATCCTTCACCAGAAGCAGATCCTTCCATGATTCCAGGAATATGAGTCTTTCAGTCTTGATAAGACTTCACCAGAAGCCACATGAGGAGTACTGTTATCAGGACTATCATAAAGTTGAGGAAAAGCTCTTGAGCGGATCTATCCATGGTCAGGAGGAATCAACGAAAAGGAGAAACTTTGTGGGATGAATAGGACGTGGAAGCTCCTGTTTCAATTGTCCTTGTGGTCGACCTTGTCCTCACCTAAAGAACAAGAAAGATCCCAACAAAACTAGATGTGTGAGGATCACAAGCATTTTCCAGGCCTATTTATAACACAACTAGCATAAGTAAATATTATTTCTATTGCTAACCTTTGTGCAAGCAACAGATATTAAAAAAGGCAGAAGATATCTCTAACAGCTTATCACCTTCTTCAGTTTCTATCAAGCCCCAAGCCTTCTTGTCAACATCACCCAACTGCCCCAACAAAGAGGTCCTTCATGAGAATGCTATTTAGATTTGCTATGATGATGATGATGATGGTTTTGTAAACATATTGTATTTTGTGGGAAAGTTACTGGTGCCTACATGCTTGTCAACATTAAAACAAAAGGGAAGTACAGGCTTCCTTCCATGCATTTTGAGATCAGCCGTTTCAAAAGTGTAAGTATATTATGGTTAATGCCTTGCTTATCCAAAAGCTAGAATGTATGTGTGTCTGTGTATCTGTGTATCTGTGTATCTGTCTGTGTGTGCATGCCTTCAAGTCATTGTTGGCTCTTGGCGACTGCCTGGATAAGTAACAGCAGTTTCCTTGGCAAGATTTCAGAAGTAGTTTGCCATTTCCTTGTTCTTAGGGCTGAGAGAGTGACTGGCCCAAATTACTGTGCTGGCTTTGTCCCTAAAATGGGACTAGAACTCACAGTCTCCAGGTTTAGCTGGGTGCCCTAACTACTGCATGAAACTGGTTCTCAACAAGCAAATACTAGAACTAGTTTACCTTTAATGTGATTTCTATTGAGATGTGGACATGTCCACTTTCCAATTGAATCCTGCTTGGAAGAAGATCATTGAAATTTGGATATATTTTTATATTGTTATTATTAATTTAATTTAATTTATATCCCGCCCTTCTCCGAAGACTCAGGGCGGCTTACAATCTAAAGCACAAATCAATGTGCTTAGCAATAGCCTTCATTCTATGTATATGCCTGCTTATTAGGGCTTTTGGCCCCACCCCAAGTGGCATTATTACAAAGTCAGCTTATTGCCCCCAACAATCTGGGTCCTCATTTTACCTACCTCGGAAGGATGGAAGGCTGAGTCAACCTTGAGCCTGGTGGGATGCGAACCTGCACTAATTGCAGGCAGCTGGTGTTACTTAAGGAGGCATTAGCCCACTGCTCCACCAAGGCTCTTTTAATAATTAGGTGCAATTTTTGCAATGCAGTATATTTCTTTAAACCTATGAAATTGGGTGCTTACCCAATTCCATGATACCTGTAAATTCTCTATTTGTTTAGTGTTTAACTGTTCGTACTTGTCTCTTTTCTCCTTTTTTTGAAAAATTTCATAAAAACATAATTAAATTGAAATACCTAATTGACCTTGGCTAACTTCAAACAGCAAGGCAATGCCAAATCTAATGAATGAGAGACCAGCAGAAAATCTAATAGATTGAGTGTTTGAAAATCATTTCTGTATTGTTGCCAAGAAAACAACATGGATGTCAGTCTCATTTCATATTATCTTATTGCACTACTGAAGTGTTTTTGAAAGGAGTGACATTACATCAAATTGGTGAAATTTCAAATAAGAAATCAAGTGAACCATATAGAAGGCATGAAAACTTGTCCTGCCTCTTCCTTGAGATTAGAAAGATGACAAGGCATGTTATAATCCCATGCCACTTATTTCCTCAATTTTGATTTTTTTTTAAGAACAAAATGGATTCCAACTGCATGTAAATATTTGTCAAATGAAAAGACAGTGATTTTTCAGGTAATAGGATTGATACTGTAACTCGAAGGTTTAATATACTTAAGATCCACAATGTATCACCTTTAAATACTTCGTTGATATGGTAGCAAAGTGTTACTGTCTATTCATCTGGGCAATAATTGCAATTTTTCCTGAAACATTTTGGAAAATAGAGAAAACAGCACAAAGAAGAGGGGGCCAACCTATTCTCCAAAGCGCCTGAAGGCAGGACAAGAAGCAATGGATGGAAATTACGGTAATCAAGGAGAGAACCAACCTAGAACTAAGGAGAAATTTCCAGACAGTTAGAACAATTAACAGTGGAACGACTTGACTCCAGAAATTATAAGTGTGCCAAAGAGATTAGACAACCATTTGTCTGGAATACCATAGGGTTTCATGTCTGAGCAGAGGGTTGAACTAGAAGACCTCCAAGGTCCCTTCCAACTCTGTCATTCTGTTATTATGTTAATTCTGACACATGGCAGAAAGTTGCGAGTATCTCTCTCTATATTTGGACCTACCATCTCCAACCTGTTGCCCATTGTATTAATGGATTTAGACTCTCAGATTTCCTGTGATAAACAGGGTGATTAAAAAGGTCGTTGTATCAAATGTATTGTGATAGGATCTGATTTGAACAAATGAACCCTGCATAGAGACTGCCAAGATGAAATTACCTAGACATTTAATCCATCTGTATGCATGTTCAGGGCTATAAATGGTTTGCACTGGAGTAATTAAAAATATTTCTTAGTCACCCTTTATCTAGAGGACTCCAGGGCAGTGGAGGGGAGAAAAATCCAAATAAAGCTATGCACACAAATAGAATATAATGAAACCAATACACAAGCATAACCGAACACAAAACAGCAATCAAAAACAGTAATTCAGATAAAGATATTGACAATAAGGATACTAAAGCTGAGCACCTAGAGACACTGAGCAGTTATTGATTGAATTTTATTCTTTATTGTAAGAGAGGAGAGAGGAATCTGAAGATAAACATTTCTTTCCTTCATCACCTTTCTGTAAGGCCAGTTTTTTTCAAGGATGTGAATCCTGTATTAGTGCGAGGTCCATGCAAAATGAAAATATAATCCATCACCAAACTGTGGGGCAACTATATTTGAAAATATAGTAGCCTTTCTTCCACTGAGCCAAATGAGCTTTATAATAAAACGATGTATGGTTTTGTAGAAGGGGGATCTTACTTCTGCACAGAAGTCTTAACTATTGCATCATTCTTTTCCTGTGCAAATCCTTCCCGATCAGTCTCAACCCCAAAATCTCATGTGAACTCTTGAGTACACCAAAATTACATATCATTTCAGTGCATCACAACAGCTGCATGGGAATGCAAAACTCTCATGAGATTTAAGATTTACTGAGATCTGGCCATTTTTTCTCTCCTCAAATGTGGAAGTTGCAGACACTCCAATTAATTAAATTGGAGAGGATGAGAGCATATATTATTGAAGGTCCCCTCCAAGGAAACTAACAGGATGTTTCTAATAAGACTACAGTTCATAACTGCTTGAATTCAAAGGACCTTATTTTTGAGCAAGCATGTTTAAGTATCTACTGGAAATATTAGGCTGCAACCTAATACTCACTTGCCTAAGAATAAGTCTCATTGCACTTAAATGTAACTTATTCTTAAGCAAACATAGCACTACTTTTAAAAGCCTACAAGGTGATAAACAGACATTTCATAAGACAAAAAAAGATTTTCTTCCCAAAGTCATTTTTCTTAGCAACAGTATAAATCTAGGTTTGGATTTATGACTAATAATCTTGACCACAAATGTACATGCAGATGCTGCGGCAGTTCAACTGGAGATTTACATATCTCAAGTTAATTTCTTAGAATAAGTGTCAAAGCTGTGAAGGTCCTGCACCTGAAATCTTAAAGCCATCTTCCCCTATGTGATATCCTCCAAAGGACATTGGCAGAACATTGGCAATGTCATGGCTAGGACTCTTGGGCTAGGTCTTGCTAGGTATAGCCAGGACTTCCTCCCTCCCTCCCTCCCTCCCTCCCTCCCTTCCTTCCTCCCTCCCTCCCTCCCTCCCTCCCTCCCTCCCTTCCTTCCTAAGGAAGGACAACTGGGGAGGAAAAATGGTCTTCAAAGACGATGCCTCCACCCACTGCACTGTTGACATGAGCCAAAATATAAAAATAACTCCCAAATGAAAAAAAGAAACAGTAATTCTGATCCTTCCCTACTTTGATCAAATTGCTGTTGTGACCCCCTCGTAGAATAAAGAATGAAATGGATAATAATCCCACCACCCTCCTGATGTAAGAGAATTCCATGCATATTGGGGTTTTTCCAAGCATCTTGGTCTCATCTTGGTCTAAAGAGATCCGCTCAGTTAATATAGAAATTAATATTAGAAAAAGCCAGCAGTCTTGCAACAAGATCGTCTTTAAATTAGAGGATCCTTGTTGGTTCTCCTACAGATATCCTATAAGTGCTGATTTTATCATCTTATTACATGTCGGTTTTGTTTTAAGGTATAGTTAAATGGTAGATGATCGAACGGTAACCTTGCCTTTTATATTTTTTTTGTCCAAATTTACAGCACATATTACTAAGCCTTTTAGGTATATAGGACAGTGAATATTTGATATGCATAGCTGTGTCTGCAAAGGACTTTAATCAAGGCAAAATAGACAGCATTAAATTTCATGCCATCGTTCATATAGATTTCTTGATTGGATGTAAATTAGTGCAGTGATTGCATACTCTCTTTTGTTTCTCTTCATAAATTTGGGTTAGAAATCTATCTTGGAAAGAACTGTCAGTGGCCATTGTTTGGAAAAGTTGCAATATTTCATGTAGTTAAAAAAGAATTTTATATTCTTTCTCTCTCCCTCTCCTTTGTTCATTTTGAGATATGCTCTAGGCCATATAAAGACAGATAAAAGAACAATTCTCAAAAAATAGTATAGCTATTATTCAAGATTCACTAACCATTTTTATTCTCCCTGATTAATACCCTGTAAATAGCATTCCTGACCTGGAGTTTTTCTGATGTTTGAAGACCACAAGTTATTTATTATTTTTTGCATTTATGTATTATATTATATATTATATTTATGTATTGTATTTGTTTTCTGTGTGCAGGACTATAGCTCTATATCTGCAGGAAGCAAGGAATTCTTAGTGCCACATTCAGAAAAACAGGTTTAAGAGAAACTTGTTAGATATTCTGCAATTCTTTTTTCCATACTTTCTTGCCCTAATACTAGTTTAGTACATTCATTTTGGGAACTAAAGAATATTAAGAGGCTACAGGCTACATCTTGCAAAATGATCTGAGCATCAAATGCTTTCATTTTGTTTGGTGGTCTTGAGCTTGATTTATGTAATTTTCAAACTTTCTACATGATCCATAAATGAGACTAAGTTCCGCAGAATCCCTACCCTGATTTCACAGGGACTGATCCATGTATCCAGGAAAGGATACACAAAGAGGGTATCTCCCAGGTATAGGTTAACGTGACAAAATGTTATAATAGGATTTTTACGTTAGTACTATTAAGTGGGGAGCAATATAACAAAGCGCAAAGCTGTAAACACAATAAACATTTGCAAGGTCTAATTTCTATAGTAATGTTTGAGATTCTTACAAGGGACATCACTAACTAATGTTTGAAAGTTGAGTTGTGGCAACTGGACTTCTTTCTTGTTGGTTTGAAACTTTTCGCTGCTCATCGAAGTAGCTTCTACAGTCTGAGCAAGTTAGTTGGTTTCCCTCTAACTCTACTTGGATGTCTGAGGATCTTCATCGATATAACGCTAACTAATGTTCTCTGTTCTATCAAAGTCTTGGTTTGAGAAATGGTAGCTTGCCTAAAGCTCCTGAACTGGTTCACCAACAAGCTGAGATTGCATTCAGGTTCCTTAGGACATGCGGGTTATTATTCAGCTTCTATGTTAAGCTAATTCTGTGAAAGGTAAATCCGCACAGCCCTGCAATATTAGAATTCTAGTGACCCTGTCCCTGATCGATTCAGCTTCCCTGAACCCCCATTCCAAACATGTACATAAGGATAATCCTGTGTCCTTATTATCAAGCATTATGTCCAACAATTAGTAACGGTACCACAATAAGAAGCAAAGCAAGTCAATACTAGACATCATTAAAAGGTTTCTGGCTACACAAAAACAATGGAAAAGTTAGAAGTTGCTATAACTTTAAACCTCAGCTTTTTCCCGCTTTGGAATGTTAGTTTTCTTTTTAATTTTTTTGAAGAAGAAATAAGATCTACGCATCTCAAATGCATCTGTTGCTCTACCTGGAGAAGGTGGACGGAGCCCCAGAGTGTGATGACCGGAGTTTCTCAGCTTCTTCTCATCGTCCAGTGCTGTCTGGGCGAGAATTCTTCTGCTGGAACTAAAGTAGTCTGAGGGAGGAGAGCATTGGCAACAGAAGCATGATGTCACAGGCTTCCTATTTAAGTGGGGTTAAGCCGATGAGCAGAATTCAGTTGAGGTTATTTAGGTATTGGGAGTAGGGAGGCAAGAATATGTTTAGATTTACATATTTTCAGATCCTGATCTGAATTGGCTATAAGAATGCCCAAGAATTCTGAATCAGGGAGGAGAGTTCTATATATATTTTTCAGAAAGTTGATTCTGCTTCTAAATATACGCTATATAGTGGTCTGCAATGCAAAGAGAAAGAAAGGCAAGTACCGTAATTGCCTGGAATTCTCAATGTTATTTAGGCTCAAGAAGTCTTAATCTTTTGACAAATGAGCTTCCAAATTCCAGGTTCTGTGCAAATTGTTTGACAAGCGCAGCCACCTGTTCCAGTCCTGTCCCACATTCTTATTAGAGTAATCTCTTCGCTTCTCATATTCCTATAGGTTGAGTCCAAGATAGAAAGAACAGCAGGTGCCAAACCCTTCTTTGTATTACTAGCTAAAGTGTTATAAACTGAAGACCAAGAGATTCCAATTTTGACAGTCATATGGACTTAGTTATTCATAAGTTTACCCTATGCTTTCATCTCCTAATTCATTTTCTCAAGAAGTTTATTGGAATATAAATTCATTCATAAATATAGTGCCTTTGGTGTTAAATTCCTAATAACAAGACTCCTGGTGGGATCCCTTTAGCAATTTTGGCAAGCTTTAAATTCTTAATTGATTTTATCTGTATTGAGTTTATGTTTAGTATTTTGTTTCACTGTTGTAAGCCATCTCATAGTATTTGTACAAGCAGAAAGACAAGAAAATGGTGCTTCTGTTTTTAATTTAACATGAAGGTTCCTTTTTCACATTTGAAAGCTGACAACATTGCACATCAAGTACAACGGAACTTCTCATGGACCTCTCTGGCTACCAATATGTGCAGAGTTCCATGCAGAAGAAAGGGGTTTTCAAGAGACTGTTCATAAAAAAGATGATGGCTATCAAATCTGTCTTACAGAGTTAGGCCATTGATGTTACTGAGTTGGATAATGAAACATCTGCAAGAAAGCAATCAAGCTTAGAAAGGACTTTACAGTTAGACCACTTACTGAAAATGGTGTGAAATCCTGAAAGAGTAACTTTAAAAATTCCGACAGCTACTTTGGGGTAAGGAATTGGAAAAATGAAGTAAACTGAGAAGGACCAAGTCCTGATGTGGTTGGGCCAAGATTTTCTGCTATCTTTCCTGGAAGGTGGTATTGGGGGTTTTTTGTGGGTCTTTTTTTGGGGGGGGCATTATGTATTACATGTTTATTACAGTTAGACTGTATACCAAAAGAGGAGGCACTAACATTTATCTTCTGAATCAGAGGGGGCTCTGCAGGATGCCAAAATAAGTGCAAGGAGCTTGTTGGGTGGCTATTCCAACAAGCATCCACATGGGGGTAGGAATGTGGAAAAATGTGTATCATGTCATTGCTACTCAAATTACACCTCTTCGATACTTGCATCCAATGTTGCAACACTCAAAGGAGTAGCATTCACATCATGACATGATGCACATTTTGTCATTGAGTATCAACATGGTTAAGACAGAATGTGCTGGATAACCTCTCTTCCAGCTAATATGGATACTGACTTAGAATATATCTGGCACCTTTTTATTCCACACCAATGTCACTTTCCTAGCTGGTTCTCATCTCTGCATCTTTGGTGAAACCAGAAACATGTTCTTCCACTTGACTAGTAGCTCTGTGTCAATGAAGTTTCCATTCTGTAGAGCAGGGGTGTCAAACTCAATTTCATTGAGGGCCGCATCAGCATTGCCGTTGCCCTCAGGGGCCCAGGTGGGTATGGCCCGGGTGGGTGTGGCCTACTGGGTGGGCGTGGCTAGAGTGCTTATGGCCTACTGGGTGGGCGTGGCCAGCTCTACATCGTTCACATCAAGGGTGCCTATGGGGGCCTGGGCAGGAGTGGGACAGATCTGAGGGTCTCTGGCAGAAGGAGGGTCTCTGGGCCAGGGCCAAGGCAGTGGGGGCCATTCCCTCACTGTTTTCAGGATGGCTTCGCAGGCCACATGAAACCACTTCACGGGCCAGATCCGGCCCCCGGGCCTTGTGTTTGACATGTCTGCTGTAGAGGAATCCATGTGTATACTGGCTGCCATTTCCTCAGTGCTCTGTAGAACATAAAGAATGTGGAATGTAAAGAATGATGTTGCAGAAAGTTGTTTAATAGAGAAGACTAGAACTCTGCATTCTACTCCTTTTTCCCATGTGGACATGCCTACATATTAGTCTTCCCAGGGAAGGCAAATAAAATTGGATGACTGTATATAAAAAATATTCTCTTCTGGAATTGGGAATTGTGTAGAAACTGAATTGAAATGTCAAAAATGTGCCTCAGAAAACTCCTGTTAAGTGCAAAATGGAATTTTCAAAGCCGGGGGGGGGGGTTCAAACCAATTTCAAATGGAATGGTTTCATCCATTACTTTGATAACAACTTAATAATGCTAAGAAAGTATCTGAGCTCTTTGAAATATGGGATGTATTAATTACTGTTGCTATTACACAAGTATTTGAAACAGCCACCCTATTTGCTAAATCTCATACCATACGGATATCTTTTGATCCTTCATCCAAAAAAAGAGCAGGTGGCTATTCTAATTTCTGTTGGCAACAGTTCTGAGGTGTGTTGTGCTGAGAGATAAAAACCTGCCAGAAATACTAAATCAATGTTGGATAGAGAGAAAGCTTGCATAAGATGAAATGAAAATACACATTGAAGGAGAGCCATGTTAAATCAAGACAATAGGGCATCTAATTCCCACTCTGGCCAACTAAGCATTAACGGCAAGCCTAGAAGAAGAACAAAAATATTAAAGATAAATATAACTGAAAGGTCATCAATGTATGCAACAAGATTATTTTATCCTGTGTTTCAGTGCCAAAGTTAATTAGTTTTGGGTCCTTGATGTTCTCTGAGCTTGGTTGTTTTCTTGCAGACATTTCATTACCCAACTAGGTAATATTATAAATGCTAGAAGGTTTGTATGGGAGCCCTGGTGGTGCAGTGCTTAGAATGCAGTATTGTGGGCTAACTGTCCACAGCCTGGAGTTCAATCCTGACAAGGGTCAAGGCTGACTCAGTCTTTCATCCTTCCAAAGTCAGTAAAAGAAGGACCCAGATTGTTAGGGGCAATAAGCAAATAATGCTTCTTCATTGTAAACAAACAAGAGAGTGCTATAAAATGCTATGGGGCTGTATATAAGCCTCAATGCCATTGCTGTTGCTATATGTGAATGAGGAATTGCCCCATGATCCACTATGTCCAGCATGGCATGAGGGTGTGGTTTAATGTGTGAATGGGGAGGCTGATGCTAACTCCTCACCTTCCTGCCACCTGTTCTTCTTCATCTTACCCTAGTTAGCAAATTTTCTTGGTTGAGAAAGAAGAGACGTGCAGAAGCAAGATTCTATTTATTTGTTTTTTATTTGTTAAGATGCTGCCCATCTCACTCTGCAGAAGTTTAGTTTCAAAGGGAATTATTGATATCCATTTTTATTAATTCCTTTATATAATGTAATACATAAAGTCTGCATCATTTAATGCTAGTTGAAAAAAATAGTGTATAGTAAAATTAATTATATATATATATATATATATAATTGTATATATATGTATATGTATATATATGACAGACGAGGCCCAACCACCAAGAATGATACCAGACCCAAACTCATGATAACATCACATGACATCACCACCACACAACCATTCAAAAAGCAAATCCGAACCCACAATGATAACGAGGCACAACCACAGAACAGAAACCTAACTACAGCTGCAACATCAGCCACTTTAAACCCCTCCAAACTACACAATAAGCAAACTGACACCCACTATAAAAAAATGGCACCACCACAAACACGAAGCCGAACAAAAGCAGCACAACTCACCAGCTCAGGTCTGGGGCTGGCAGCTGAGACCAGCCCATCCACTCAGAACACACCCCCACCCAATCAGAACACACCCACCATTCAAAACACACTCCCACCCAATCAGAACACACTTGGTCCCCCACCCAATCAGAGCACACCTCCACCCACAGAACACACCCTCTCTGGCAGTTTAAAAAAGAGGAACAAACAGCCACATGCTTCTCCCAGAAGAGGGAAGCTAAAGCCACCAGCCTGATGATGACGGATGGGATTCCGTCGAAACGTTGCGCCTACACCTTTAGTTCTACGCGGGGAAAAACCCGAATAACCAAAGATCCACATACAAACACCCGCGAAAACCTCAGAAAACACACACACACACACACACACACACACACACACACACACACACACACACACACATACATACATACATACATACATATATATATATATATATATATATATATATATATATATATATATATATATATATATATATATATATATATATATATATATATATATATATATATACAGTGCAGAGCTAATAATTCTGGGCTTAGAACCCCACACATTCATTTGATGGTAACAAAACATTCAAGGCTGTTTTGCATCTCTTTGCTACCATCTAGCATTTCTCCAGATTTTTGTCCTCCAGCTCTAATAGCTGTGGTCATTAGGCTTTCTGTGCATACTTGCAAACTTTCTGCATGTTTGTAATAAGCTCACATTTGAAATTTCAAGCCCAACCACTATTACAGATATAGTAGCTTGGCCTTGTTATCCAACACCAAGAAACAAAGTCATATATTTGCTTGATGACATGGAACCTTTGGGGATTCTAGGTCTTGGTAGGATCTGCTTACCAATGGCTACCAAAGTTTCTTTAAAACAAAGCTTAGATACCCCAGATTCTTGGGGGAATTATATACTTTTGCTACATTATCAGACTCTGCAAATTATAATTGTTTCTAAAATCAGTTTAAATCCTCTAACCTTTTTAAAAAATCTGGTTTAAATTCCTTTCTCATGTTTATAGCGTAATTTAAGACACCAGTCTATATTTATCATCAACATACATGTGTCAATTTCATTTTAGACCACCCCTCAAGGATCACATCGGCCTTACTAGTAATCTTATGTGATTGCAATGCAATTGCTCATAATGCTATGAAGTGGACAATCTTTTAGTAACTAGGGACATAGTAAAAAGTTCAGACTGTGCAGCTGGAAAGGTGGCATTTTCCAGTTTTTTCTTGATTAGGAATATTTTTTGCAATGTTATTCCCACAACAATCCTTTTAGGTTATGCTGGGCAAAGAGATACCATTGAGGTGTGTGGACTTCAACTTCCAGAATCCCTCAGCTAGCATACTGGCTGAGGAATTCTGGGAGTTGGAAGTCCACACATCTTATTGTTGCTGAGGTTGACAAACACTGTATAGAGGGTCTGCATTCTCCTTTTCTTGAGGTTTTTAAGAAAGGGCTGGACTCTCATGGATTCTTTCCTGCACAGTGCTGAAGGTTGACTAGGTGATTTTAAGATCCCTTCCAAGTTTACATTTTTTTGTTTGTTTCTATGAACTTAGTGTTCACAGCATCTTTGGAATAACTGTGGAAGAAGAGCAAAGGCAGCTGCAGCAGATAAATTGTTCTGTCACATTAGAATCATATTCATTGTCCAAGTAACACCTTCAGAGAAACATTTCTGAGGCATTATTGCTATGACATTTTTGGAAACTTTTCATCAGGCTGCTTTCTATTTAACAAGTATGGGAAGGCCATGAGAAAGACACGCGAACTATTTAAAACCTGGACAGAAGCAGCTCATGTATTTACCTTGAGCGAATTCATAGGCTCCATTTGCAGGGTTTTATCTCAGATGAAGACAAGGCATACTAATAACAGAGTCAGTAGAAACATAGCCTGGGTAACAATTATTAGAACAAGGGAAAATTGGGAGATTCTGGGAAGCTTTCTACTTCCTACTTTCCTCTCTTGAATCAGCCCACATATATTTATTGAAATTAAGTGCTCATTGGTTGTCTATTGCTTTTTAAGTATGTTTTGTAATGCTGCAAAATTAATCTGAAGGAAAGGTGGTTGGTTTGTTCCTATGATGTTATAACCAGCACTTTGCACAACTTCCAGCTGAAGATTTATTGAATGACAGGTGAGAATTGTTTAAAAATCATTGCATATCTCCTCAGGATTTTGTATGTATCTACTGAATGTATCAGAGCATACATTCTGATTGTACTGATGCTTCTGAGAACATCCCTGGCCTCATTGTTATCTCCCAGTAATTTGTGAAAAAATATCCCTTAGATCAAGTTCTACCCATGGCAGAATCAAACTGAATAAAGTCCCATTTAATGTCTCTTACCTGGTGATCAAACGTGTGTCACATCACTAAAACCAGTACAGGTAGTCCTCTCGTAAAACCAGTACAGCCCATTCCACTCGTAACTCGAAAACTCGTAAAGTGAATCTCGTACCTCTAACAAGATCACTCCCTAGTTCATTAAGACACAGACGGCTCGTTAAATGCACATGAGGTATCTAAGGGTGAGGAAGGCCATGAGGGGGCTAGTGATGGAATAGGCCCCCAAGGCCTCCCCGACCCACTAAGATACCTCATGCTTCCCCCTCCCTCTCTGCTGAGCTGGACTCACTTACCTTGAAATGACCCATCTTCTCTCTGCCATGGTTTCTGCCTTTTAGGGAGAGGAGAGTTGATAGAAGCTCTTGGGTGCCCATGATATCACGCGAGTTCAGGCACTGATCTTCTTTTGCAGAGAATGGGAGCCTGAACTCTTACAGTATTTGCTCCTGCCCCCAACTCCTTTTTGCCACTGCCGGAACAATTATCACCAGGACAGAGACTTTGGGGGAACTGGAAGCTCCATCTGCACGCATATGCATGCTTAGAAATGGAGCGAAATGCTCTGTTTCTCAAGTACCCCACTGGCAACCACGCAGAGCTTCCAGCCTCTGTCAGGTCTCCATCCCTGTAAAAAGAGTTTGAGTGCCTATGGGGCGCTTGGAAACACTTTTTATCTGTTTCCCAAGAGCCCCATTCCAGGCATACGGAGCTTGCAGTCTCTGTCAGTTTTCCTTTGGGATAAAAAGTGTTTCAGCACCTATGGAGCATTTGAAAATGAAGCAAATGCTTGGTTTCCAAGCGCCCCATAGGTGCTCAAACTAATTTCTTAAGCCCCTTCCTGACGAAAACAAGCCTCCGGAGCAAGTCAGTCTTATTGAGAGCAAATCCTGCTCTGCGCCTCCATTTCCTTTCACTTCGATGGACCAGACAAATTCAAGCCTTCCATTCAAACACCTTTCAACCGAACAGAGACCTGAGTCACATGGAGTTTCAAGCAGTTCCTTTCCATTTCTGAAGTGCCCCACTGCAGGCACATGGTCCTTCCAATCTCTCTGAGGTTTGCGTTTGGATAAAAAGTGTTTGAGCAACAGCAGCTTGAGTTTCTCCGCTCTGTCCCAAAGGAAGAAACCAGAGGCACGGAGCAGGATTGCTTTCAAGAAGATGCAAGTGCGCTGCATGCGCCGGCCTTATTGGGACCAATCCTGCTCTGCACCTCCATTTCCTCTCACTCGGAGCAGAGAAACTCAAGCCGCTGCCACTCATTGAGTGAAGAGGAGGAGGAGGAGGAGGAGGAGGAGGAGGAGGAGGAGGAGGAGGAGGAGAGTGGTGAGAATTTGTGTCAGCCGGCCAGCCAGGCAAGGACTAGATCAGGCGGCGTGATAGGTGGCTGGGGAGGGGGATCATGGTGGCTCAGGTGGTTGCCACTGCTGCCAGCTTGAATGCGGGTTCAAGGGACCAGGCCCCATGATGCCTCCCCGCTCAGTTTAAGGCTTCGTTCCTGCCCTCAAACTAAGCCTGGCTGACGTGAGCGAGCTGCCCACTGGGGCCACGGACAGCATTGGTCCCTGAGCCTGGCTGACTCCGATTCCATGCTTTGCACCATGGGCATGCAAAAGAAGCAAACACTTTTCCTCACTCCCCCCCACCGAGAATGGAAGCTTCCAGGGCCATGATCTCTTTTGCAGAGAATTTGTGTTTGAACTTGTGCTATATTATGGCACCCAGGAACTTCCACTGTTGGCGCAAAAAGCATTTCCAAGCTGACTTTCCTCTCCGTCAAAGGGAAAGAAACCACGGCAGAGAGGAGACAGTTTTTGCAAGGTGAGTTCGGCATGGCAGGAAGGGAGGGGGAATCGGTTGTGGGGAGCGGAGAGAGGAATGGGGTGAATATTGCAGTTGCTCATAAGGGCAAACAACTGCTGTGGTGCTGCAGTGGTCGTAATTTTGGGATTTGCTAATAAACACTAAGGAGCACTGATCACGTAACTTCGAACGAGCATTAAGTGAACACTTGTAACTCGGGAATTACCTGTAAAGTAACTTTTTTCCAACATGAGACAAAATGGTAGCTGCACTCACCCAATTGAAGTCCTGTCCTTGTTTTATGGGTTTGCACAGGTGTAGCTTTTACCTTACTTGACTCTCCCCATAGATGCCCCTGGCTCTGACTTCTCTTTTTGTATTGATAAGCATCATACAATAGAGATTGAAGCACAGTGATAAGGGAGACTGCTGAAAAAGATTTGATTACCAATAGACGGGAATATTTATAGCTCGGAGTTGAACTGTGAAGTCCTTGGTGCTCTCTGAGCTTGGTTGTTTTCTTGCAGATGTTTCGTTACCCACCATCTGCTCAGCTAAATAACCTGAGTGACCTTCCCAAGAAGAATGAAGATAGCATTTGAGAGATAACATCAATCTATATATAAGGTAAAGGTAAAGGTTCCCCCGCACATGCGTGCTAGTCGTTTCCGACTCTAGGGGCCGGTGCTCATCTCCGTTTCAAAGCCGAAGAGCCAGCGCTTGTCCGAGGACGTCTCCGTGGTCATGTGGCCGGCATGACTAGACGCCAAAGGCGCACGGAACGCTGTTACCTTCCCACCGTAGTGGTCCCTATTTTTCTACTTGCATTTTTACGTGCTTTCGAACTGCTAGGTTGGCAGAAGCTGGGACGAGTAACAGGCGCTCACTCTGTTACGCAGCACTCGGGATTCGACCCGCCAAACTGCCGACCTTCCGATCGACAAGCTCAGCGTCCTAACCCACTGAGCCACCGCGTCCCTTAATCTATATATACTGAATATATATACAGCTTGATGGGAATCAGCGTCCACGGGCACCACCTTGGCTTCCTGTCCTATCTCATTTAGAAAACCACAGTCCTTCAAACGCACATGGGTACACTGATTCAATTATCTCCCTACCCCAGAATTTAGTATTATTTATTTTATATTTACACTGATATAAATATATAGAAGGAATTATTTTCTAGCCTTGCTCCATAGGATTAAGACTGTGCTGTTGCCACATAGCAGACAAGCCATTTTGTGCTATAGACAATTGCATTTGGACTTTTAGCTATGATAAATAATTAATGTGATAACTCCCCATGAATTTTGTAATTTTTCCCTACTGTCAAGTTAAAAATGACTATCTGGTGAGCAATTTTTAAAGAGACTTGGGGCATATGTAAAATCACAGGCGCAGATATACATGTGTTTTATAGCCAATATTGTGTACTTTATTGTTCTACTATTTCACTTTTGTTCTGTTTACATTCCTTTTTATTATTGTAAGCTGCCTAGAGTAGCCCCATGGTATGATAGGTGGCAAATAAATTTAGCAAATAACTAGAGACCTTTTTTATTAAAAAAAACAAGCTTTTACAGTTATGCTCCTTATTTAAAGAAATGCAAGTTGGCTAAGATGCGATGATAAAAGCATGAGATTAGAGAAAGCCTGGAGGCTTAGCTATCCTGCATGCAGTTAATATTTTTTATTGCATGTTATGTACTGCACAGTTTGAACCATTTAACCCTGATCCTAAATGTGTCTTCCAGACAGCACTGGAAGCAACAGGAAGTATCTTGAGATAGGCATGGATTCTTGTCATGGATTCTGTCTGAAGAAAGCATAATACTGAAGAGAATAACCATTAGGTGCCTGTTTTACAAGTAAAGAGGGACCCCAAACAGTTGGAAAATACAGATGTGTATAGACGTTGAGCGGTACAAGGCAGGAAATTCCAGGGGCCTGATTTGCTGGCCAGTTTGGGGAAGAAGGCAGGTCCTTGTTAGTGTACCTTAGGTCAGCATTCCCCAACCTTTTTGGCACCAGGGACCGATTTTGTGGAAGACAATTTTTCCACAGATGGGGGAGGGGGAGGGGGAGGAGGAGAAGGAATGCAAAACCTAAAACCTTCATATGCCCAGTTTACAGTAGAGTTCACACTCTTATGAAAATTTAATGCCTGAATAGCTGAGGTGGACCTGAGTGGGTGATGCTACCGCTGGGGACCAGCTGCAATTTCAGATTAAGCTTCCTCACTTGTCCTCACTCACTTGTCCTCACTCACTTCCAGCCGTGCAACTTGGTTCCTAACAGGCCACAGGCCACTACTGGTCTGTGGCCCCAGGAGTTGGGGACCCCTGCCTTAGGTTATTTCTAATCCAGACATGTCAAACTTGCGACGTCACATGACGTCGCGCGACGTATCAGAGCTTTTTCTCCATTGCCGGCAATGGGGTGGGCGCAGCTTCCAGCAGACCTAAGGAAGTTCATTATGAAAGAATGGAGCTTTGAAATCATCCAATGAGGGAAGATGGAACAGGTAGCATTTTTTGAGGTTGCCATTTTGTTAGGGCTGACTTTGGGCTGGGCTGTGAGCTTGTAGGAAGTTTCCATTCTTTGGTTTGATGGGATTGCAGGGGGTTGTTTGGGCAGGAAGGGCCAATTTGAATCTGATAGGTAGGATTAGGCAAAGAGAAGAGCAGGGTTTAACCCTGGTCATGTGCAAAGGACAGGGAGGAAAAGGGTGTGACTGCCATTTTGTTAGGTTTATTTTCTGTACCATATCTTGCTGGTGATGTCAAAGATAGTGCTAAGGGGTGCTGCTTTATATTAGCCGATGTGTAATCAAGAACTGAGATTTTCCCAATCCTCTGCCTTGTAGGGTACAAGCAGAGAAATGCCAACAACCCTGTGTCACAAGTCACAGCTGTGATTCCCACTTCTTCACCACTGATTACTATTTGTCAGATCATGTTGCCATAGCCAAAACGAGAGCCATGTGAGCAGATGGCATATTCTTCTTTCAGTATATACCCAAGGCATTTGCAGAAATATTGTAGTTGCTAAGTTACTGCAGGGCTGTTCTGCTGCAGCTTTTTAAATACCTGGAAATAGTGTCAACATTCAACTTTCAGGGGATAAACAGGCAAAAGAACTGAGATTTCAAATTCAGACAAGACATATTTAGAGCAAAGGAGAGGGGAGAGAAATCAGCTCTCTCCTGCAGCAGCTTTTCTGCATCGTAATATTATTTTATTTGGGCCACCAGCTGCCTATTAGGAACAACATTCACACTTTTGCCAGTTGTGCAAAAATATGCATGCTCTCTTAAGCTCTATCTTCCATTTATTAATTTATGTAGAATATCACAGATGTTAAAATTGGGGTTGTCATTCAATATATCATCACCATCATCTGAGAGTCTCCAAGGCACAGACTTCAAGAATAAAAGTAAGGTAGTCCTTGACTTGCGATCACAACTGGGACCAAAATTTCCATTGCTAAGGATGACAATTATTAAGTATTCACACCCAGTTTTACAATTTTTGCCACTGCAAAGTAAGTGAATCACTGCAATATTTAACTGAATCACATAGTTGTTATGCAAATCCAGCATCCTCCATTGACTTTGCCTGCAACCGTTGTAAATACATTCTGGTTGCCAAGCATCCAAATTGTTATGTGAATGTGGGGAAGTTGCAAGAGTCATAGGTACAAGGACTGGTTGTAAATCACTTTTTTCAGTGCCATTGTAACTTCGAAAGGTTGCTAAACAAAAGGTTGTAAGATGAGGAGTACTGAATTTCTTCATTGGGAATATCAGCATTTCCTCCTTTTCGCCCACCAAATGTTTTTGCCTGCAAGTGAGTTTTGAAATCACTACAAGGACATCTCTGAATGCATTCTACATGACATATCTGCAATCATCATGTAACAGAGTCATTGTTTAATGGGAATTTTCAGAACCTGGCTGTGCAAATTTATCCGCTGGTAGACAAAACCTTTCGGAACAAGAGAGTTTTCTTGCTCTAAGGAACAAGACTCCACAATGTTTCTTAGAGTTGAGTTTGAAAAAGATCCACATTACATGAGTCTCCTAGGGACCTTCATTTTTCAAAGGAATTCTTCTCTGTGCTACAACTTAACAGAAATGCAAAAGTGGGCCTTCTCTGTGGTGATACCTGCCCTGTGGAATGACTTCCTTTCTGTGGCACATAGGTCCCTGCCATTGACATGATTAAAGCTCCTTTAAAAACTGATTTTTCAATGAGGATCTTTCCCTGAAATCAATTGTTCCTGATACTAGTTTTTTGATAGGCTGTTTTACTTTATTCTGAGTGTTTATGAAACCACTTTGAGGTATAATGACTTGTATCATTAAGAGCAGGCAGACACAGGAGCAGTGGCTTCACAGATGCACCAGGAGCATCAAACAACACTATTTTTTTTTACCTCAGTGGATGAGTCTCCCAGTATATGCATTCCTTCACAAAACAGACTACCGGTATGGTAAGAAGTCTCTTCAAAGCCAGCATATAAACAATCCAACTGTCCTTCTCTGTCGCTAAACATGCTGAGTAATACCTGTCTTTTCAACATGGGAATTACCGGTCTAGATAGGTCTAACCCACCTACCAGTATTTCTTCTCACTCAGAAGCCCACCTGCAAATAGGACATTAAAGTATTTTTCTCCCATTCTTGCTAGAAATACTCTACTATGTAACAAGTATAAAATGTTCTCTTCTTCCCAACTGCATCCTCCAGGGTTCAGCCTCCAATCTTTCAGCTCTCAGGTTCTCCAAACATAGAATCTCTGGGGTGTGTATCAGTAGTGTAGCATTGTCAGCACTCAGCCAATAATACTGAAATAGGTATATTAGGCAACTATCTATGCATTCCAATCATAGCAACTTTGTGGGGCTTGTTTGTCCAAGTATAACTACCATACATTATGTTCACATCAGTACAGACCTCCTATTTCTTGCCATAATATAATTGACTCCACATGAGGGAATAGCTGAGCTTGGATTCCAACAAATATCCTAAACTTTCCAACATAGCCAAATGGCTATTAACATTTCATCTTTTCAAGGTGAGGACAGCAGTAGATATTTATAGCATGAATCAGGCATCTGTTTCGGTTCATAGTCAGACATTTTGTTCTCTACCTCCACAAGACAACTAATATATTCTTCCATGCCACCATTCCTTTTCAAGAGGGTAAATAGATTAGCATTAAGGCATGTGTTCATTGGACTTGTGAGAAGACTCTGGACAGTCAATATATTTTATTTTCCAATCTATTAACATGGTCTGCAATGACAAAAAATTGGCCTGAATAAAGAAATAGATGATGATAGGATGCATTTTCCCTGTAACATCATTTTTCTGATTTTTACAACTAGTGCTAGAATGAGGAATGGTTAAATATCTTTCTTTCACGCAAGAGTACTTTCTTTCAAATGTTAAGCTTCTAACTTTAATGTTGCTCTGTCCAATCATTCTTTCTGCTGTATTGAGCTATCTGCTGTCCATCAGACTTCTTGTAGATCTCCCTGGAATAATCAGCTGCCACCACTCTTAAGCTGTAGGCTTTTTCTCGTCAAATGTTTCAAACTAGCACATGGTGTGAGAGGTATTAACCTTTGAGCATACCTAGAGTAGGACACCAATGGCTGAAAATATTCAATGCCTATTTATTGAAGGCACATCATAGCAGCTATATCCCAGTATTAACTGAAATAACAATATCTGATTAGTCTATTATGCAACCATTCTGTGCCCTAATCTCTTCCCAGCACTGTGTCCTTCCACATTTCCTATGCCCAACCCTACTTTCTGACTTCTGTTCTCATTTATCCTTTTCCTCTTCCCTTATCTCATGCATTGTGAAGAACACTACAGCTCATACGGTCTCAGCTTCCCTTCTTGTGGGCTAATTCTAAATATCCATTATTAATGTGCCAATACGGTATTCCCTAAAAATATATACTTATGAATTGATTCATAAGCAGCATCAGGCTGCTTTTGGTGACGTTGTCGTCCTCGGGCCGTTTTGGCGGCGGAGAGGGCGACTGCGAGTTATCCCAGCGGCGATGATGTTTTCTGTGCTGCCTCGGACCGCTTGTGTCGGCAACGGCGTCTTCGGACCGTTTCAGCGGCGGAGAAGACGACCACGGGCTATTTCAATGGAGCAATGGCGACAGGTGGTCCTTACACCGCTTTTGGACCGTTTTAGCGGCGGTGATGACGCTTTCAGACCACCTTTTCTATCTTGGCCTGCCTACCCTTCTGCCTTGAATATATACATCTATTAACTCTCTGCCTACCTCCCCCTCTCCCCCTTGGATTTGGTCGGTCCTGGGTACCAGCCACGGTGGGAGAGTGGCTGACTTTTACATCTGCAGCCCCATAGAGGTGGGAGCTCTATGGGGCATGCCTACCCAGAGTATATCTTTGACCACCCCCAGGAACAGAGTTGCAACCTGCCGTGAGAGGCCGGGGGTGGCCTGTTTACCGGGGCACCCAACTGAGTGGCAGTGCAGTTGGGTGTGGATCCAGATATTTCCTTTTCCGGCCTTCGACCCTCCTAGGGACATGACCACCTTTGGGACTGCCTATCCTGGACTTCCTGGACCAACATGCAACAATACACTAGCATGGACTTGCTCGCCCTCAGGGGTGCCCCCCTCGCCTGGGTGCGACCCGCCTCTTTAAATCCTCCTAACCTCGATGAAGGGCCCGAGTCTTGGGACCCTGAGAGATGGCTGGGCAGGGGCAGGGGCCGTCAACACAAATTTAATAAGAGGCCCCTGATTACTTTTTTATCAAAAATTTTTATGGGGTTGGGGAGAGGGGTGGGAGATGGGGGTTGTCTGGCTATGGGGGGTGGCCAATCAACCATAGCTCAGGCCAGACTTGGGTCTGACCGCGCGGGGGGAGAACAGGGTGTCGTTGTCTCCGGGGCTCATGAGCGGGTCGTGGGATTACCAATTCCCACGACGGGGAATGGCAGCAGGCGGATAGACAGGGGGCCGTATCATTACCGGGAGGGCCGTCTCCGCTATCTGCAAGCGGTGAGGCGCTCCGACCCTCTGCTTCTTCCCCGAGGTTCCGGGAGCGAGGATGTGCAGCCTCCTGAGCTCCGGCTGGTGTACCTGAATGCCAGGTCCGTGGTTAACAAAGCTCCCCTTGTTAGGGATTTAGTTGAGGGTGAGCATGCGGACCTGGCTTGCATCACGGAGACTTGGTTGGGCCCAGAGGGTGGGGTCCCTTTGGTTGACCTTTGCCCACCAGGCTTCCGGGTGCTACACCAGCCATGAGCTCAAGGTAGGGGTGGGGGTGTGGCGGTGATCATTAGGGAGACCTTATGTCCGCGGGAGACCACCGTTCCTCAGATAGTCGGGTGTGAGTCTCTCTTTGTGAGATTTGGTTCTGGGGCGCAGTTGGGCTTGCTGCTGGTGTACATTTCGCCTAGTCGTGCAGCGGCAGCCCTGCCCGAGCTGCTCGATATCCTCTCGGGGTTGGTGGTTGAGTTCCCCAAACTTATAGTTTTGGGAGACTTCAATCTACCATCCCTGGGAGGCTCATCTGAGCTAGCTTGGGAGTTCATGGCTTCCATGACGGCCATGGACATGACGCAGGTAATTTCTGAACCAACTCATGAGGGAGGCCACACCCTTGACCTGATTTTTTTTATCTGGACGGTGGTTGGATGATCTTGGTGGGGGCTTTCCATTTATTATGCCCCTGTCATGGACCGATCATCACCTCCTGCGGCTGGTCTTCCATTTTGCCACCCCCCGCCGTGGGGGTACGGAGCCAATTAGATGGTACCGCCCCAGACGCCTAATGGATCCTGATAGATTCCAAGCGGCGCTGGGGTCCCCACCTGCCTCCATTGCTCACAACTCGGCGGATGCCTTAGTGGAAGCCTGGGAAAGGGCAGCCACTGAGGCACTTGACCGGGTTGTACCCTTGCGGCCCCTGACCCGGTGCAGATCCCAGCGAGCTCCATGGTTCTCCGCGGAGCTCTGGGAGATGAAGCGTCGGAAACGGGGCCTAGAGAGCTGCTGGAGGTCCAGCCGATCTGAATCCGACCGGTTGCGGTTAAGAACCTACATTAAATCTTATCTTGCAGCGATGAGGGTGGCTAGGTGTAATTACCTCTCTACCCTCATTGCGTCCGCAGATAATCGCCCGGCCGCCTTGTTTAGGGTGACTCGCTCCCTTCTTAATCAGGAGGTGAGGATCCCTTGCAGGGTCGTGCCGAGGAATTTAGTCAACATCTGTCGGATAAAATTGCTCGGATTCGGACCGGTTTGGACTCCAGCTGGGCAGAGTCTGGCGATCAGGACACGGGCGGTCCTGTCAATGTTATCTGGGAGGAGTTTGATTCTGTGACCCCTGATGAAGTGGACAGGATTATGGGGAAGCTGAGTTCCACCACATGTTTATTGGATCCGTGCCCTTCTTGGCTGGTTTATGCAGCTAGGGAGAGGACACGAGGCTGGCTCCAGGCGGTTATATCTGCTTCTTTGAGTGAGGGTTATTTCCCCACCGTCTTGAAGGAGGCGGTGGTGAGACCTCTCCTCAAGAAGCCTGCCTTGGACCCAGCTGTATTGAACAACTTTCGTCCAGTCTCCAACCTTCGCTTTCTTGCGAAGGTTGTTGAGAGTGTGGTGGCGCATCAGCTCCCTCTGGTCCTGGATGAAGCGGATTATCTGGACCCTTACCAATCGGGTTTCAGGCCCGGGCACAGCACGGAGACGGCATTGGTCGCTCTGGTGAATGATCTCTGGAGGGCTCGGGATAGGGGATATTCCTCTGTCCTAGTCCTATTAGACCTCTCGGCGGCTTTCGATACCATCGACCATGGTATCCTGCTGCAGCGTCTCAGGGGATTGGGAGTGGGAGGCACAGTTCTTCAGTGGTTCTCCTCCTATCTCCTGGGACGCTCGCAGTCGGTGTTGGCAGGGGGCAGAGGTCGACCCCTAGGACTCTCGCTTGTGGAGTTCCTCAGGGATCGGTCCTCTCGCCTCTCCTGTTCAACATCTACATGAAACCGCTGGGTGAGATCATTCGTGGTTTTGGAGTTGAGTATCATCAATATGCCGATGATACCCAACTTTTTATTTCGACCCCAAACCACCCCAGTGATGCCCTCGCTGTGATGTCCCGTTGCCTGGAGGCGGTTCGGGTCTGGATGGGGAGGAACAGACTTCAACTCAACCCTGACAAGACTGAGTGGCTGTACATTCCGGCATCCCGGGACACCCGGGATGTTCCATCGCTTTCTATGGGGGGTGAGCTTTTACCCCCTGTGGATAGGGCTCGCAACTTGGGAGTCCTCCTAGATTCACAACTCACTCTGGATGATCATATAGTGGCCGTGACTAGGGGGGCTTTTGCCCAGGTTCGCCTGGTGCGCCAGTTGCGGCCCTATCTGGACCGGGAGGCTTTGTGTACGGTCACTCATGCGCTCGTGACCTCTCGCCTAGACTACTGTAATGCTCTCTACATGGGGCTTCCCTTGAAGACTGCTTGGAGGCTCCAACTGGTACAGAATGCAGCCGCGAGAGTTGTCTTGGGAGTTTCCCGGTACTCCCATGTTACACCTTTGCTCCGTGAGCTGCATTGGTTACCAGTTGTCTTCCGGGTAAGGTTCAAGGTCTTGGTTATGATCTTTAAGTCCCTACATGGCATGGGTCCGCGATACCTCGAGGACCACCTGCTGCCGGCATCAACTCCCCTCCGCCCTGTGCGTGCCCACAGAGAGGGCCTCCTCAGGGTGCCTCCGGTCAAGGAATGTCGACTGGTGGCCCCCAGGGGGAGGGCCTTCTCTGTGGGTGCTCCGGCATTATGGAACCAACTGCCGGTTGAGCTCCGGACGGCATCGGACCTCCGATCCTTCCGCCGCGGGTTGAAGACCCATTTATTTGAACTAGCGGGTCTGGCCTGATGGGGGTATATGGGTTTTTTATAGGTTTTTATTATTTTATCATTCTTGTATTTTAATTGGGCATTGGTTTAATTTTCTTTTAATTTTTGTACTGTTATTTATATATGCCCTGTGAACCGCCCTGAGTCCCTTAGGGAGAAGGGCGGTATAGAAATCTCAATAAATTAAATTAAATTAAATTAAATATGGGTGGAAGAATGCATGACAGAGACTCAAGAATCATTTTTATTACAGAGTTCTACATCTTTATTTGGGAGTAATTCCCATTACATCTAGTTGGTACCTCTTAATTAATTGTTTATGAATCTACTAATATTATTTGATCAAAGTGTATAGATTTGAATTAAAATGTACAAATAAGTCATGTGTATTACTTATCATCCAATTAAGTGTTATCACTTCAGCTGTTCCAGCTTCTAAAGATTGTGGAAATTGTAACTTCATGAAATAATAATCATTTGTTCGTTATTCCATAGCATCCTTCTCATAGAATTAAAATTTTGATGGTTTTCTAGTAGAGAGAATAAACGGAAACTTAAACCTGGATCACATCTCTTGGATTTCAAGAAGACAATAAATGAGAATTTCATATTACGAATGTCTCAGTGTTGTTTAAAGAAGAAAACTTTCATTTATTGTGTCTTCTCAGATCTTCTTCAAAGCCACAGACAAGCTTGTTTGGGATGTTCAGGGGACTATAATGAGTACAGGAGATTTTTGTAAATATGCTTAAGTTCCTTTAGGATTCAGGGCCTTGTTTCTTGGCTCCTCTCTCAATCTCAGACATATTTTAAGAATACAAGGTACAGGTAGGAACAGCAAAAGTGAAAAGGGTCATTATCTCCACCTCTGACGCTGCCAGGCTACAGGCCATATAATGTACAGAGGCACTGTAGTAAGTAAAGCAGTGTTTTGCAACCTTAGTCACTAAGCTTAGCTAGGCTTACTGGAGAATTCTGGCACTTGAAGTCCACACATCTTCAAGTGGCTAAGGGTGGAAAACACTGCAGTAAAGTAATCTCTCTCTGAAATTCCACTGGCTAATGCCAGTCCTTATTGCTACATGATCAACTCATGTTTTTGTTGGCAACTTCTGTGGAGAACATTTACCATGGTTCAGGGTATAGGACTGTATTTTTTCCATATGTTCAGTTCTAAATTTTGCCCTTTATACAATATTTAAGAATATAATTTGACCATGAAAAAAACTGAAAGCTAATCCTTCCACTGAGTTGTCATAGTCAACACCCAGTTTTCCTCATTTACTTACAGTAAAATAAGTTTTGAAATAAACCAAAATTGGTGTGTGTGTGTGTGTGCAGAACAATTGCAAATTATCAGCACATGATAAAAGGGGCAAAAAAATTAACCCATATTTAGCAATACTTCTGAGTTAATCTTTTGTTCCAGTTCACAAAAGAAAGAATGGTAACTTGAGGCAACAAAAGTTTGGGTCACAGATAAGAGTTGTATGTCTCTGCTCTGTTAATGTCAGTTTAACAAGTAGAACCTTCAGCAAAAATCAAGCAGCTCTGTTAAGACATCTGAAACATCATTAATCCTGTTCAACAGGTGTTGTTGCATGGAGGTCGAGCTAAGACTTAAATATGTGACCTGGTTTTTGACTCCAAGCTAAACATGAACACTTGCAGGGTTTCTTGTTTAAACCATTTAAGAACTAGAGATGAGTGCAATATGACAACAAACAATGACGCTAATTGTTTTAATTTTCTGTTTAATTTTATTGTAAATCCCCTTACATTTTAAAAAGACATTGAGCTAATAAATATTTTAATAAAAGACAGGTCAACAAGTATGAATTTGTTAGGCTATAAGCCTTAGCTGGCAATCTAGAAATAAATGGGTTTCTGGGGTTTTAAATGCTGAGCTAAACAAAGTCATGCAAACCCAGCCATTACAACTGCTTTTGTTGCAAACATACTAGCAAAGCATTAGTCAGGCAATCTCTTGAGTATAAAAAGGTAAAAAAACATCTTGTACTATTTTCAGACCAGAGAAAACTTCCTGTTCCTGATTAAAAAGGGAACTGAGTGGGGCAAAGTTTCAGGAAAAAGAGGAGTTTTGGGGTGGACTTCAACTTGATGAGTCCCCCATCACAAGAACAGATGAAATCAGCAGAAACTCCTAAAAAGCAGCCAATGGCCAATTTAAATCATTCCCAATATATTTAGCACAAAGAGCCAATAAGGCAATGCTATCATTAATTGTTGCTACCTAAAATGTTTGGTAGACAGCCATTAGGTGTAGTGGTTAAAGGAACAGGTTAGAAACCAGGAAACTGGGAGTTCTAGCCCTGCCTTAGGCACAAAGCCAATTGATGACCTTTGGCCAAGAACCCCTTTTCAGCCCTAGGAAAAAGGCAGCAATGGCAATCTATTTCTAAAATCTTGACAGGAAAACTACAAGGGCTCATCCAAGCAGTTGATGAGGGACCAAGGCAGGCTCTAGAGAAGTAACAG
Source organism: Vipera berus (assembly GCF_964194415.1). Taxonomy (NCBI): domain Eukaryota; kingdom Metazoa; phylum Chordata; class Lepidosauria; order Squamata; family Viperidae; genus Vipera; species Vipera berus. Next base: position 19,313,720 of record NC_138206.1, read on the forward strand.
GTGAGCATCTGTTCTCTACCAGAATCAGAGTAGACTGGCTGTCTTTGTGACTCTCTCAGTTAATATTAAATATAATACTGTTTCTTTAAAATATATATATAAAAGGAGAGCACTAGTGCAATGCTCTATGGTTGTCATCTGAGTTTTCTCACTGGAAGACCTGACTGTGCTACAGAGATTTTCCTTTCATTGTTTGACAGCTACTAGCCCACTGCAGGCTGTTGATTTGGACTCCAGTATTGTCCTTTCTTATTTCCTCTTGAGTAACTGACAAGGCTGCCCAGTGTCACACAATGCCATTTGTACATTTGCAGCTAAAACTAATAGATAATGCAAAGCGGCTACATATCTACTTAATGGCAAGCATCTATAAAAACACTTTGGGCCCTTTCTCATGTTACCATCACAGATGAAACTTCTGAAGTTCCTATCATCTTAAGTAATCTCAGAAGCTCTAGGCTACACAGGAAGTGCCTGCACTGCAAACCCCCCACCCCCCCCCCCCACCCCCTGACTATTCACCCTCCAGCAGAAATTCAGTAGAAAAATCCTTAGGAAAAGGATTTTTAATACCAGCTTTTCCCCTATAGTTTCTGATGTTTTAGAAGCACTGCAGAGAGAAAATATGAAAATACGCATGTCACAAATGTGGAAACGTGCTACTGCAGGCCAAGATTTAAAAATATAGATCAAACTTTACCATTCACTCAGAAGACAGATGCCAGAGAAGGTGACATGTTCGCATGATCTGCAGTTGCATAATTCACATATAGCTCGCAGCCATATGGGAGTCACATCAGGCAAGACTGCTTCAACACGGGGCTTTTGCAGGACTATCTTTAGACAGGCATTTTAATTAATTATTTTTCTTGTCAATATCTGAAACCTGAAACAGGAGTAAGGGAGATTACTTACAGAACTGTTTAATATCCCATCTCCTCCCTCCTGCAAAATGCATGGGATTTTGTTCTCTTAAATGGTTGCCAATCCTGGTATGTGGCAAGATGCCTAGAATGGCCTATTCTTAGCTGAAGAAAACATAAGTAGGTCAAGTTACAGAAGTTCTTACAAACATCATACCTCCACAGAAAACCATCTTAGTTCATTTTTAAGACCGAAACAACTCTTGTTAACCGTCTATGGGATTTGGACAAGATGAAAATCTGAACATGTCAATACGTTAAGATTGTACTGTGGGAAGAATCGAGAGGGGAAAAAACATTTTGGGAAATATAAAAAAGGCAGAATTTTTTTATTTTTTATTTATTTTTATTTTAATTCCATTTATATCCCGCCCTTCTCCGAAGACTCAGGGCGGCTTACAAACTTAGCAGTAGCCTTCATTCTATGTATATGCCTGCTTATTAGGGCTTTCACACACCCCCAAGCGGCATTATTACAAAGTCAGCTTAATTGCCCCCAACAATCTGGGTCCTCATTTTACCTACCTCGGAAGGATGGAAGGCTGAGTCAACCTTGAGCCTGGTGGGATGCGAACCTGCACTAATTGCAGGCAGCTGGTGTTACTTAAGGAGGCATTAGCCCACTGCTCCACCAAGAATATATTTCCCCACAGGAATAATGGAGAAGATCTTTAAAAAAGACAGAAACCAGGCCCCAGAAACCAGCCCCAGCCCCTCTCCCCGCAAGCAGAAACTAGGCAGAGGCCAACTTTTAGAAATGCAAATTCAATAATCCTTTCAGAAAGGTTGGAGCCTTCCAGCTAGAAACTGAAGAAATTAGGAAGGCAAAGACCCTTAGAATCTATATACCCCACCCAAACTCTAAAACAGGAGACATAATAGGATTAACCCTCCAATGCCAAAGAGGCACACTCAAACCCAGGTCAAAGTACATGACACAGGAAATACAAAGCCTCAAACAGGAACAGGAAACAACCTCAAGAGCCCCAGAAGGTATAAAAGCCCAGCACTCCCTGCTACATGTGGTCAGTTTTTTTTGCCAGAGCCATCTTTCTGTCTGGCTCTCCTCTTCAATAAACTACAACCTTCTTTCTAAAGCAGTCGCCATGTTGTTTATTCCCAGCTTGGACTGGACCCTGATGGTCCAGTGTGAGAACTGTGAGCACCAGAAGAAGAGTTTATGAAGGAGCAGACATGGAGGAGAGAGGTAGTATAAAAAGACCATATAGTTATCACTTTGCCCTCCTATCTATTCTCAGCTTTCTCCCCGAGATCCAGGATCCAGGATGTGTACATGGATGCATATAAGCACCTACATAAAAAGTAGAGATTCCTTTTAATTTAGAAAGACACTAAAGTCATATTTTTAATTCCTCCATTAATTACCCTTAGCATCAAGACTGTGCCACATGTTTGCAACTGCATAGATTGACACAAAATATCCGGAATAAGACTTGAGATGATGACATCATTATTATTATTATTATTATTATTATTATTATTATTATTATTATTATTATTATTATTATTATTATTATTATTATTATTAATTATTATTATTATTATTATTATTATTATTATTATTATTATTATTATTATTTTGGAAGGGACTTTGGAGGTCATCTAGTCCAACCCCCTGCTCAGGCAGGAAACCCTATACCATTTCAGACAAATGGCTGGCCAGTCTCGTCTTAAAAACTTCCAGTGTTGAGGCATTCACCACTTCTGGAGGCAGGTTGTTCCACTGGTTAATTGTTCTAACTGTCAGGAAGTTTCTCCTTAGTTCTAGGTTGCTTCTCTCCTTGACTAGTTTCCATCCATTGCTTCTTGTCCTGCTTTCAGGTGCTTTGGAGAATAGCTTGGCTCCCTCTTCTTTGTGGCAGCCCCTGAGATATTGGAACACTGCTATCATGTCACCCCTCACCCTTCTCTTCGTTAAACTACACATACCCAATTCCAGCAACCGTTCCCTATATGTTTTAGCCTCCAGTCCCCCAATCATCTTTGTTGCTCTTCTCTGTACTCTTTCCAGAGTCTGATGGTATGTTTGATGGTATTCTATTTAAAAGTTTGATTAGGTCTATAATTAAACAGAATTTTATTTAAAACAAACTTTAAGAGTGCTGAGCCAAAATAAATCTGTTATGCCCCCTTCTAAAATGTAACAAAGGAAGGAGATGATCTCAGGATCAGCAATTAGCATTCTAGGTTCTGCAACAGCAGAGGCAGAATTAGCAGTTGATGTTAAGAAAGGACATGTAAAAGATCCCATCCAAGAGCTAGGAATGTAGGACTGACTGTAGAGATGTGACTGTGTATGTCATACCGAATACTTGAATACTTCTGTATGTGATTATCTGTTGGAGGGCATTTTGTTTTTCACAGATGCTAATGAGGGAGATACTAAGACACGAGTCTCCCTTTCATGGGTCTTCTGAAACTAATATTTAGAAGAACGTTGCATTCCAATGAAATGATAATATTGTGTCTCAGAACAAACAGCTGATGGTAATACTTTTTTGCCTCCTTTCCTACTGACCATTACAATAGAATTTGCCTTTTTCACATAGAGATCAACAGCCTCAGTGAATCAACTATGGCCACCAAGATCATTTTCCTAGAGAGCTATAGGCAGCTTAAACCATATACATGATGAAGTTGCCTGTTGTGAATCACACTTAAAATTAAATAGCTTCAGAATGTTGTACAAATGTGGCCAATGGTATTAACCATCCTGATTAAAAGAGTTGTCCGAACAATATTTCTGGCTTACATTTACGTTTTAAGCAGCCTTTCCTACTCCAGAGAACCAAATTCTTCCTATGCCTGCATTGGCAATAGGAAAAAAGTTATTTGGATGCCATCTAGTGGCTTAAGATGCAGATATAAATTATTTAGCACCTATCCAGCCACATCACATCTGAAAGGGCCCAAACGAATACTGGTGTCTGCTTGGTTCCCTTGGGACTATCTATAATTACACTTAAACCTGTTTACATGATACTGAACTGCAAACTAGGCAAGCACATTTTACCCAACCATGTTTTCTAAAACCAACATGTATTATTAGTTCATTGCTTGGCTAGCTGGGGGAATTTTGGGAGTTGAAATCCACATATCTTAAAGTTACCAAGCTGAAGTGGTATGTTTAGTATTGCAGAAAGTTTGAAAATTGAGCAAATAACCAGTTTACCATGGGAACCTGCCTCCAGAAACTGTGAATGTTCCAACACTGGAAGTTTTTAAGAGGAGTCCCTTCCAACTTTATTATTATTGTTATTATTAACTATTATATTATTACACAAAGGGACACGGTGGCTCAGTGGGTTAGGACGCTGAGCTTGTCGATCAGAAGGTCGGCAGTTTGGCGGGTCGAATCCCGAGTGCCGCGTAACAGAGTGAGCGCCTGTTACTCGTCCCAGCTTCTGCCAACCTAGCAGTTCGAAAGCACATAAAAATACAAGTAGAAAAATAGGGACCACCACGGTGGGAAGGTAACAGCGTTCCGTGCGCCTTTGGCGTCTAGTCATGCCGGCCACATGACCACGGAGACATCCTCGGACAAACGCTTGCTCTTCGGCTTTGAAACGGAGATGAGCACCGGCCCCTAGAGTCGGAAACGACTACCACGCATGTGCGGTGGAACCTTTACCTTTACCTATTATTACACATGCCTAGAAAAGGAGAGCATTCATAATTTATTGTCAGCCTATTTGTCTTTAAGTTTTGATCGAGTTTATATTCCTGAGTTTTTTTAAAAAATTGATATATTAATCCACTTTAGTCATTTTGGTTGTGCAATGGAGAGTATTAATACAGGGACCATGATTTTTTCCCCCAAGCATTAAATTCTCCAAAATTGTATTTATTAACATCCTCTAGTTATATATACTTATATTGTCCATTATCAAACTATCTTTTTAGGCTGCAAATATCTAGGTAATGAATAAAGCATAGCAATTTTCTGAGCATAGAATAGAAAGTGCAAAGTTGGATGAGATTTCAGTAATATCACAAGCTATCACTCATCATTCATCTGGTGCTATTCTGATATTCTCACATGAGATCTTCGAGATGAAGCCAATTTGAATTTTATTTGGGGGTCTACAAATGCTCTGTGCTAACAATCCCTGCTCTATGAAAGGGTTTCCATGTGATTAGATTCCTGATTCTCTAAATTTTTATTACAAGGACAGAATATTCTAACTAAAGGTTCACTTAAGTTTGAACTTATTCATTGCCAGAGGTAGTTTGTTTTTTATCCTGTATTGTACAGGAACTCAAGATGATGTACGTATTACTCTCACTTATTATTCCCCCATAACAGCAATACTGTGATGTAGATTGGGTTGAGAGCAAGCAACAGGCTCATAATCACCCAATGAGCTTCTGGGGCTAGGATGGACCAGATCTTGCTCGATAGTAGTAACTGTGAGAGAGATCTTGGAGTCCTAGTGGACAATCACTTAAATATGAGCCAGCAGTGTGCTGCAGCTGCCAAAAAAGCCAACACAGTGCTAGGCTGCATTAACAGAGGAATAGAATCAAGATCACGTGAAGTACTAATACCACTTTACAATGCCTTGGTAAGGCCACACCTGGAATACTGCATCCAGTTTTGGTCACCACGATGTAAAAAAGATGTCGAGACTCTAGAAAGAGTACAGAGAAGAGCAACAAAGATGATTGGGGGACTGGAGGCTAAAACATATAGGGAACGGTTGCTGGAATTGGGTATGTGTAGTTTAATGAAGAGAAGGGTGAGGGGTGACATGATAGCAGTGTTCCAATATCTCAGGGGCTGCCACAAAGAAGAGGGAGCCAAGCTATTCTCCAAAGCACCTGAAAGCAGGACAAGAAGCAACGGATGGAAACTAGTCAAGGAGAGAAGCAACCTAGAACTAAGGAGAAACTTCCTGACAGTTAGAACAACTAACCAGTGGAACAACCTGCCTCCAGAAGTGGTGAATGCTCCAACACTGGAAGTTTTTAAGAAGAGACTGGCCAGCCATTTGTCTGAAATGGTATAGGGTTTCCTGCCTTAGCAGGGGGTTGGACTAGATTTGTATTATTTTGTATTTTATTAAATTTGTATACCGCCCTTCTCCCGAAGGACTCAGGGCGGTGAACAGGGCATATATAAATAGCAAATACAAAAATTAAAAGGGAATTAAACAAATGCCCAGATAAAAAACAATACAATATAAGATGACCTCCAAGGTCCCTTCCAACTACTTCTTCTTCTTCTTCTTCTTCTTCTTCTTCTTCTTCTTCTTCTTCTTCTTCTTCTTCTTCTTCTTCTTCTTCTTCTTCTTCTTATTATTATTATTATTATTATTATTATTATTATTATTATTATTATTATTATTATTATTATTATTTATCTTAAGTCATCCTTGATCTTGTCCAATACCTCAACTGCTGAACCACATGGCTCTCAAAACTCTCAGGAATTTTTACCTTCTGAAGCCACCTAAATCAGGGGTGTCCAGTTTGGCAACTTCAAGGCTTGTCGCAACTCCCAGAATTCCTCAGCCAACATGCGAGTTGAAGTCCACAAGCCTTAAAAGTTGCTAAACCTAATTATTTTCTGATCATGTTAATGTAAAGCAGTGTTTCTCAACCTCAGCAACTTTAAGGACTTCAAGTCCCAGAATTCCCCAGCCACGCTGAAGTTCACAAATTCTACATCAATCTAGTCATTCTGTGCAAGTGATGAAGCAAGCTGCAGTTCACCAAAATGTATTGCCTTTTAACAAAATGTGTTAGAAAACTTGCTATCAGACTCCTGGTTTTATTTTCTTTACTTACCAGACTAACCCTACAATTTCCATAAACTGAGAGCCGAAACTTGCTTCAGCAGATAGTGGAGCCATAGCGATTTGGACGGATCTCAGAAGATAAGTAGAATCAGAAACCAATAAAACTATTATTAAAAAAAAGAAGTTAAGTAGAATCAGCTCTGGTTAATATATGGATGGGAAACAGGTTGGAATTCCAGAGCTCTTGGCTTGACTGAAAACATCTTGGAAAAAAGACAATGAAAAACATCTTCCAAAACATTACCAAGAAAATTAGATACTATTACCAGGTCTAACTTTTGCTGTAAAATCACCTTCTGCTTAGAAGACCACAAGGGGAATATAGAAAGGTTGGGTCTACAGCACTTGTGCTTCTTCAAATATAAGAATTTGTTACTTCCAATACAATTAATTCAAGAGGGCTTTAGCAAGCACAGAAAGAGCAGGAAAACCAAGTATGCACCACATTTAACTTATCTCAAAAAACTCCAGCAACAAGGGAGTCCCCATATACAGTACATCAATTAGTGCTCTTCTAAAGAAGGGTAGGGTAAAAATAATGAAATCAGACATTGAGTGAAAACTCAGAATAATGTTTTATTGTGTGGCTATTAAGCAAAACTAAGTTGTACATTTCATTCCCTTAGTAAACGGATGGTGAAAAGCCTCAATTTTGCTATTTACTCACAGGCAGAATGGCTATATTTGATAAAGTGTAACTTTGAATTGAACCAATAACATAAATCTTAACTAGAAAAAAAATAATCAAAAGTAGCATATTTTTCCCATATGACCCTAGAGGTCAAGTTAATCCTGTCTTCCGTAAGAAATCCGATAGGTCTTATCACCCCAATGTGGTAGTAGAAAGCTCCAGCTCCTCCTTTTCACACAAGGGTATAAAGGGTAGATATGAAATAAATAAGGTAAAAAAAGTAGCAAAGGGGGCACAATGGCTCAGTGGTTCAACTGAGCTTATCAGCTAGAAACCTAGCAGTTCGTGTTCGTGATCTGAATGTCGGGGGATGGGGTGAGCTCCCCTTCTTCCTTCAACTTTTGCCCGCCTAGCAGTTCAAAAGCATGCAAATGTGAGTAGATAAATAGATACCAGTTCGGTGGGAAGGAAAAAGTGCTCCGTATGCCTTGGCGTATAGTGATACTGGCCACATGATCATGGAAATGTCTTCAGATGACGCCGGCTCCCTCAACTAAAAAACGGAGATGAGTACCACCCCCTAGAGTCAGTTATGGGGAAAGCTTTACCTTTACCTTTAAGTACCGAGACCCACTGTGAACAATTCTCTAGAATTTTTCAAGTACCTTGTGTTTCAAAAAGACAAAAATGCCCAGGGGACAATGAGAGAACTCAGTCCTTGTTTTTCCTCCAAGCCACTTTTAAATAAGACTTGACTCTTTGTTTTCTGTTCCCAGAGGTGGGACAATAATTCTTGGAAGTGTCACCACATTATTGTTTAAATGGCATAAAAAACATCAGCTATGTTTCTCATCACTCTTTTCAAGGAATAAACAAGTAGGATTAAGCTCATACCCCCTACTTCTACTTCATCAAGAGCACTCAAATTGTCTCCTTGGAGCTGCTACAGAAGCAAATTTGGAACAGTAACCAAGAGTTCCCATATTATTCTGCTCGTATCAGGAGTGGGAGAACTTATGCCCCTTCAGAAGTTGCTAAACTACAACTGTCAGCAAGTCCAACTAGTGTGGTCAAAGGTGAAAGATGCTGGGAGGTATAATTCAGCAACTATACTTTAGCAAGGTGACAAATATCTCCCTTCTCTCTCTCTCTCTCTCTCTCTCTCTCTCTCTCTCTCTCTCTCTGTGTGTGTGTGTGTGTGTGTGTGTGTGTGTGTGTGTGTGTGTGTAGTCACCGGTGTGACTACTGCCTGTCGATGGCCTTCAGGATAGGCTGACACAGGAAATAAAGATTTGTCCCATGTTTGGGGTTTAGCAAGGTAATCTAAAAATAGTTAACAAGCATTTGTCATATATCTCCCCTTGCTTCTCAGCTAACAAAGCGAGAGAGCTCCTGTGGCTTAGAGGTGAAAACAACTGCCTAATGTGTAATCAGCCCAGGTTCGAATCTCAGAAGGGTATGGCTGACTGATGAAAACTAGTAAGTTTGAAATGCATATCAGTCTCCCTTAATTCTTTGTTAGCAATTTAAAATTTACACAAATATGAGCTGTCACTAGCAAGGTAATCTAAAAATAGTTAACAAGCATTTGTCATATATGTATGTATGTATGTATGTATGTATGTGTGTATATATATATATATATATATATATATATATATATATATATATATATATATATATATATATATATATATATATATATATATATATATATATATATATATATATATATATATATATATATATATATATATACACACACACACACACACACACACATATATACATATACACATATACATATATGCATATATATATGCATTCATACAATTTGGGAAACCACTTGTTGTTAACAGTATCTTTATATTTTCAAAGAAATTGATCTACACATAGATTATCTTCTGCAAAAAATAAAATATCTTGTTTGGTTGCAGAACAGGTACACTTCAAGTGTGTTTGTGCATGTCTCTGCATGTTAACTAGATAAAGATGAGAGTCTCTTACAGGATTCACACTTCCAAAATGCAAGATTTCTCACTCCTCATCGTTTAGCAATCTGGGAGATAAGGATCCTTCACTAACCTTGATCTGTGTTCCGAGTCTCTCTGTTGCTAGCTGCCATCTGATTTTATGTTTTGTTTTTCTTTCTTGTTTTCCATCTTTCCATTTTCTTTTTGCTAACCTCATTGGCCATGTATAAGTTTGAAATTACATAAGAAATTACTCAAAATAAGGCATATGATTATTCTGAGTATAATCTGGCTTTCTTTGATAGAAAGACAGTCTAGTATCTACTTTGCTATTCACTTGTCAGCTCTAAGAATAATCTTCAATAAACAAGAATTAATATCAGTGTTCCAAGTAAGGATCTAGCCCTCCTTGTTTTGGTGATATGTTTCCAGACTTTGTCATGAGTACAAATTCCATAATTGGCCTTTCTCCAGTTTGTCCACCATAACATAGTGTCATCTGGTGCCTTCTGATTTCTCCAGAGCAACTCCAGCAGCTGAAATTTCATATTTCACAAGGCTGTTAATTTTGTAGTTGTGTCTTCTGCCTGGCTGTTGTCTTTGTTGCACTGTGTTGTCAAAGTGTCAGTGGAATCCAGGTGGTTCTCCTCAATTTTTAAAGCAAGGTTGTCAAATCCAGTACTATCTGCCATTGGCAAGGTGGTTGAGGGAACCTCTGCAGTACGGGTTGGGGTGGAGCAATACATGATGAAGCCGATCATGATGACCACAAAGGATAAGAGATACAGCACGGAAAACTGATCAACATAAAAAGAGAGAAAGAGAAGTATAGAGATGAATAGTCTCTTCCATACAAATATGGATAACCATAAAATCCATCTACCCTAAAAATGGGCATCCAGAGGAATGAGGGATATTATACGCATTATGACATCAGTGCATAAATGATATAAAGGATACAATTTGCATCAATTATATGATGATACAAATAACCCTCTATTTGTGTCATTTATATAATAACATGATACAGACCACATCAACATAGTTTATACTAGATGTCTATGCATTTTGTGGCTTTTTTTTAACAGCAAAGGCTTTACTGAAATGACAGAGGATTTAGTGTATCAAATTCTTTCAATTATATATGGATGAATTACAGGGTTAACTCAAGACCTGTGCTATTTGATGGACCGATTGAGAAGTTGGGAGAGGCTTTGCCCCAATCTCACGTCACTTTTGCTCTACTTAGCCAGCTTTACTTCTAACCTTCCCTCCCATTGTTGATTCAAACAATTGGACAAACAAACAACAGAAGAAAATAAGTCTTAGGTCTAGCATTAGCTTCAACGTTTCTTCAAACCCGAAGATATGATTTAGTTACAGGAGCAGATTTATGCTGGTAGCCATTGGTATCTATCTTGAGCTTTCACCTTTGATTTTGGTAGGTAAACTGAAATGTATCTATCTATAAGATTTGAATGCAGAAGATCAGAAAAGCATGAAAAGCTCTGAAGCTCTTTCAGTCCCCAGACTAAAGGTAGATGATCTACTTGCCAGAAATTCTAGAAGAACCCATAAGCAGCTCCAAGCTATCTATCATTAGTAAAATAATGTACTAGGGCTCCATACATGAGGAAATAGCTTTTATTCAAGGCACCAAAGCCATATGCAAAGGTGAGACTCTATCTCGAAATGTTTTATAACACTCCAATTTGGCAGTCATCCAAATCAGGAGACAAATTATGAGCACTTTTGCTTCCACGTGATATTTTAATTGCTGCTGGTAGACAAGGAAATTTATAGAATAGGCATGTATTATTATTTTTTTACCTTCGACTTGGGGAAGGGAAGCTGAAGACCCATTCCCATGGAGATTCTCTGATCTCTGTCACTAAAAGTTATAGGCATGATTTGCTGCTTTTAGTCAACAGTTGACCACATGGGTCCCCCTAAGTCTTCCTAAAACCCTGTTAGTGCTCTACAGACCTATATTAACATGTCTCTGCTGTTTTCTTGGCAACCAAATGAAACAAGGTTGCCACTGTCTTCTTTTGAGATGTTTTTCTAACCTCCAAGTCAGGTTTATAGCCCAGAGATTCCCAGTGTTTCCTATCCAAATATTAACTAGATCCAATTTGATCAGTTTTTTCAAGATCAGCAAAGATACCATCACCTGCTGTAATTGGACAGTAATTATACTAACTATAACAAGTTATATTTCTGTTTAAGTATAAATGAAATGAAACCAAGTTTACTTTTCTGCCCTGACTCCTGGCCCATCATTCAAAAACAAAGTGTGTCCTTTGGTGTCCAAGTCATCATGGATACCTGCTGCAAATATTTAGAAGTCTTTAAATCCAATCACAAATAAAGTTTTAGCCAATTAAACATTGGCCTGAGCATATTTGAATGAATTGCTCTGAGGTGTGGAAAACTCTGGCTGTCTTAAGAAAAATGTAATTAGTTGGTTAAATATAATTCTTCTTCTGAGAAAAGAACCTGTTAAGAATCCTGAGTAAGCTGAAAAGCTTAAGTAATCTTTAATCAACAAGAGTTAGTGCAATAAAGGTTCTCTTTTGAAGGTAGCTTCGTTCCAGCTCCACATTATATATTCCGACTCAGTTGCTTCTCCTAAACTGCCACCCACGCTTATTTCCTATTCTTCTGTTAAAGGTGAAATAGATGTGACTGAACTATGGACCTTATGAATGGGAACAAAAGCTGTATGTGAATCACTTCCTAACCTTGCCTAACTCAACCCTCAATATTGTAAAACACCCAGAGGGCAACGTTATGGGATAAAGATGTACTTGTCAGATATACATAACTTGGAAATCCATTCAGAAGTAAAAAGGTGATCTATATGGAAAACAAAGAGCTTTAAAAACCAAAAGAAACTACTCTTTCAGGTCTGAAGCCAGCTCTAGGCCAAAAATCTGAGGCAGCAGTTTTGCTAGGAAAAATGACCTTTTGGAGTCATAAATCTAAACTTCTTAAAAGAAGCTTAAGATTCATCTCATCCCCTCACAGGTATTTCAGCAAATCCGTTATCCAAATGCAGTAGATAATGCTGGTTTATCACTCTAAAACATTGTGTGATGGAGACTTGCACAAGCCAACAGAGTTTCACCAAATAAACCAGAGTAAACTTTCAAGGTCTTAGTCAGACTATAGGGTTGTTAACTCTGGGGAGCTTACAGAGGGCTGGTAATATGGTAATATTATGGTAATATGTGCCCTGACTTTTCCAAATTGCTATTCTCTCAATGCGGTGGCACCACAGATCTCAGAATTCATGGTGCTTTCAGGTTTCCAACTTTTAGGGAAACACGACACTACTTGTGTTCATACATTTGAACTAATTCACAAAAATGTTTAGCTTCCTTTTAGCTGAGTATGACACGTGGTTTGGAATTGTGGTTTTGACTTAGTGCAAAGTATAATCAAGATCACGGTAAGTCAACAAATCAGAGTTAAAATGATAGGGAACCTTTTTTTTATTCCTGTAGGATCAGACACTTGGCAGTCAAAGTTGCATTACCAGGAAAGGTGGCTAACGTCCTATTCTCTCAAAGAACAATGTGTCTGCAGACACTCTTTTAATTTTTTTTGTGACGTAGACTGTAGTCTACAAAAACATCTGCTGTAATAAACGTGAATTCTAAACAACAAACATTAACACTACAATAAATTAGTTAGTTATTAAAAGGTTGCAAAACTGCTGATGCTTTAATTCCTTATTCCAATCATAAGGATTGGAATACATGGCATGGGTCCGCGATACCTCGAGGACCACCTGCTGCCGGCGTCGACCCCCCTCCTCCCTGTGCGCGCCCACAGAGAGGGCCTCCTCAGGGTGCCTCCTGTCAAGGAATGTCGACTGGTGGCCCCCAGGGGGAGGGCCTTCTCTGTGGGTGCTCCGGCATTATGGAACCAACTGCCGGCTGAGCTCCGGACGGCATCAGACCTCCGATCCTTCCGTCGCGGGTTGAAGACCCATTTATTTGAACTAGCGGGTCTGGCCTGATGGGGGTATATGGGTTTTTATAGGCTTGTTTTATTATTCTTGTTTTAATTTGGGCATTGATTTAATTGTCTTTTAATTTTTGTATTGTCATTTATATTTATGCCCTGTGAACCGCCCTGAGTCCCTTTGGGAGAAGGGCGGTATAGAAATCTCAATAAATTAAAATTAAATTAATACTTGAATGTGCTCAGTTACCAGGATCCAAATCTCACTCACCTTGTAGCCAAATAGGAAAAGTCCAAAAAAAAGACTGTAGAGATCAGCTGTCAGGATGCCCAAGTTGACGGAGGTGGCACTTGTCACTCTAATCACGATCGGCATGAAACTGTACAGCCCGAACATGCACAAGGCAAAAGCCAAGAAGAGCAAGGCTGGGGGGAAAAAAGCAACAACTTTTCAGTTCAGAGACTGAATGTCAAGAATATATAAAAGTGTGGCAAGGGCATACACTAATATTCAGAAATTGCTTTTTCCCCACCGGTAATACTTTTTTCAGATTCTCTATTCCCAGATTCTCCCAAAACAAGTGAGAGACAACAGTATTCCCCATCCCTAGTTGCTGGTCTTCCTGGATGGCAGTGAACATAGCCAAACAATAGATGGGAATTCAAGACTGCTAAACTAAACACTAACTTATTAACGTCATATCCATAGACGTCTATAGCAAATGGAGATGACAGCAAAATGAAGACATGTACACAGTGGCTTTCATTATATATTTATTATGCAAGGAAGATTAAGTTTATTTGTAAGGTAAAGGTAAAGGTTCCCCCGCACATGCGTGCTAGTCGTTTCCAACTCTAGGGGTCGGTGCTCATCTCCGTTTCAAAGCCGAAGAGCCAGAGCTTGTCCGAGGACGTCTCCGTGGTCATGTGGCCGGCATGACTAGATGCCAAAGGCGCACGGAACGCTGTTACCTTCCCACCGTAGTGGTCCCTATTTTTCTACTTGCATTTTTACGTGCTTTCGAACTGCTAGGTGGGCAGAAGCTGGGACGAGTAGCAGGCGCTCACTCTGCTACGCGGCACTCGGGATTCGACCCGCCAAACTGCCAACCTTCTGATCGACAAGCTCAGCGTCCTAACCCACTGAGCCACCGCGTCCCTAAATTTATTTGTAAGTTTATTTGTAAGTTTATTTGTACTGATCCTTTATATTCAATGCAAGCAGAATGTCTGGATTTTTATGCATTTTTCTCTAAACTTTTAACTAGTATTGCAGAAACCCTCTCTTTCCCCACATGGTTATTTATTTTAGTTCACTAGGTAAAATAATAAAAGTAGCCCGCAAAGCAATTCGGTTTATTTGTCCCTGTGTTGTACAACACACATACATACCAATTTTCCAGTTCCACTGAATATTAGCTATGTCTCTGTGTTCCACAATAGCTCTAAAATGGCAGGGGGAAAAGAGGAGGAGAAAAAATAAAAACAGAAAAGAAATGCTCATTAAAACGAGAGGCTATTGTTTCTAGAGTCTAGAATAAAATAACAAGTAATAGATAAATTAATAGACAAATCATCTTACAACAAATTAACTTTTATTTAAAAGTTAGTCCCACAGAGTTTTGTGGATTCCATCTCAAGTCAGAATGTATAGAATTATAGCTTTGAGATCCATACACAGAAAAACATTTTCTTGCTCCTTAAAGAAGAACAGATTTATAACAGGATAAACTTTTGGAGAAATGAGCTCACTTTGTAAACTAAATTCCCTTAAAATAGTTCCATTGTACAACAGAGTGTTGGGAGGTAGCATACAGATGATGATGATATATTAAATATATATTGTATTAGAAAGCACAGAAATATTTTTTTTGACGAGTTGAAAATTGTAACAAGCAAGTTAACAGCATTTTTTTAAAAAAAAAAACAACCCAGAACTTTCCAAAGTTCAAATAAAAAAACTATAAAATGGTTTTATTGCATTCAAGTGCACAAGTCCATATCTCAACATTCGGCATATCAAAAAATAGGTACAGTACTCACAGTACATCATAATGGAAAAGAAGCTTACTAACTGAAAACGTATTTAGTTGCTCAGTCAATCAAGAATTCAATCAGGAGAGGATGACAGGATTAAAATGGAAATCAAAAACATGCTTATTTAATATTCCTTTGACTTCCTTTTCTCAAAGTTAATCAGCATTTATAAATAAGCTAAAGAAGCATATTTATTCTTTAACCATTTTTCCCTCTTCTAAATGGCCTTTGATACGAAGTGTGTTGTCTTACTAGTAATATGGAGGTTTGTTGCCTGACCTCCCTTGAACTATTTCAATTATGTAAGAACCACACCTAGAAAATCAGCTTGCTATTAATATGAAGTATTACTTTAAGAAACTGTATGAAGCACACTGTGCCAGCAACTAACTCACAGCTTCAGGGTTTTTTTGGTCTAGTTCACATAATCAACTACCGTATATACTTGAGTATAAGCCGAATTTTTCAGCCCACTTTTTGGGCTGAAAAATTCCACTTCGGCTTATACTCCAGTCAACAAAAAAACTTACCGAGGACTTGTGCGCGGCCGAGGCTTTGGTGCTTCCGGGATCGCCCGCACCTCTCCCAAGCCACCGCCGTCCGAGACCTGCCGAAGTTTGGGGAGGTTTGGGGAGGTGCGCGCGCACCTCCCCAAACTCCGCGCCTTGCCTGCCTGCTTCTTTCCGCAGCGGAAAGAAGCAGGCAGGCAGGGCGCGGAGGAACGGAGACTTGCCGACGTTTGGGGAGGTTTGGGCGCCTCCCCAAACCTCCCCAAACCTCGGCAGGTCTCCGTTCCTCCTGCCGACCTTTGGGGAGGTTTGGGCGCCTCCCCAAACCTCCCCAAACCTCGGCAGGTCTCCGTTCCTCCTGCCGACCTTTGGGGAGGTTTGGGCGCCTCCCCAAACGTCCCCAAACCTCGGCAGGTCTCCGTTCCTCCTGCCGACCTTTGGGGAGGTTTGGGCGCCTCCCCAAACCTCGGCAGGTCTCCGTTCCTCCGCGCAGACCTGCCGACGTTTGGGGAGGTTTGGGCGCCTCCCCAAACCTCCCCAAACCTCGGCAGGTCTCCGTTCCTGTTTGGGGAGGTTTGGGCGCCTCCCCAAACCTCGGCAGGTCTCCGTTCCTGTTTGGGGAGGTTTGGGCGCCTCCCCAAACCTCCCCAAACCTCGGCAGGTCTCCGTTCCTCCGCGCAGACCTGCCGACCTTTGGGGAGGTTTGGGCGCCTCCCCAAACGTCCCCAAACCTCGGCAGGTCTCCGTTCCTCCTGCCGACCTTTGGGGAGGTTTGGGCGCCTCCCCAAACCTCGGCAGGTCTCCGTTCCTCCGCGCAGACCTGCCGACGTTTGGGGAGGTTTGGGCGCCTCCCCAAACCTCCCCAAACCTCGGCAGGTCTCCGTTCCTGTTTGGGGAGGTTTGGGCGCCTCCCCAAACCTCCCCAAACCTCGGCAGGTCTCCGTTCCTCCGCGCAGACCTGCCGACCTTTGGGGAGGTTTGGGCGCCTCCCCAAACGTCCCCAAACCTCGGCAGGTCTCCGTTCCTGTTTGGGGAGGTTTGGGCGCCTCCCCAAACCTCCCCAAACCTCGGCAGGTCTCCGTTCCTCCGCGCAGACCTGCCGACCTTTGGGGAGGTTTGGGCGCCTCCCCAAACGTCCCCAAACCTCGGCAGGTCTCCGTTCCTGTTTGGGGAGGTTTGGGCGCCTCCCCAAACCTCGGCAGGTCTCCGTTCCTCCGCGCAGACCTGCCGACGTTTGGGGAGGTTTGGGCGCCTCCCCAAACCTCCCCAAACCTCGGCAGGTCTCCGTTCCTGTTTGGGGAGGTTTGGGCGCCTCCCCAAACCTCGGCAGGTCTCCGTTCCTGTTTGGGGAGGTTTGGGCGCCTCCCCAAACCTCCCCAAACCTCGGCAGGTCTCCGTTCCTCCGCGCAGACCTGCCGACCTTTGGGGAGGTTTGGGCGCCTCCCCAAACGTCCCCAAACCTCGGCAGGTCTCCGTTCCTCCTGCCGACCTTTGGGGAGGTTTGGGCGCCTCCCCAAACCTCGGCAGGTCTCCGTTCCTCCGCGCAGACCTGCCGACCTTTGGGGAGGTTTGGGCGCCTCCCCAAACCTCCCCAAACCTCGGCAGGTCTCCGTTCCTCCGCGCAGACCTGCCGACCTTTGGGGAGGTTTGGGCGCCTCCCCAAACGTCCCCAAACCTCGGCAGGTCTCCGTTCCTGTTTGGGGAGGTTTGGGCGCCTCCCCAAACCTCCCCAAACCTCGGCAGGTCTCCGTTCCTCCGCGCAGACCTGCCGACGTTTGGGGAGGTTTGGGCGCCTCCCCAAACCTCCCCAAACCTCGGCAGGTCTCCGTTCCTGTTTGGGGAGGTTTGGGCGCCTCCCCAAACCTCCCCAAACCTCGGCAGGTCTCCGTTCCTCCGCGCAGACCTGCCGACCTTTGGGGAGGTTTGGGCGCCTCCCCAAACCTCCCCAGGTCTCCGTTCTTCCTGCCGACCTTTGGGGAGGTTTGGGCGCCTCCCCAAACCTCCCCAAATGTCGGCAGGTCTGCGCGGAGGAACGGAGACCTGCCGAGGTTTGGGGAGGCGCCCAAACCTCCCCAAACAGGAACGGAGACCTGCCGAGGTTTGGGGAGGTTTGGGGAGGCGCCCAAACCTCCCCAAAGGTCGGCAGGAGGAACGGAGACCTGCCGAGGTTTGGGGAGGTTTGGGGAGGCGCCCAAACCTCCCCAAAGGTCGGCAGGTCTGCGCGGAGGAACGGAGACCTGCAGAGGTTTGGGGAGGTTTGGGGAGGCGCCCAAACCTCCCCAAAGGTCGGCAGGAGGAACGGAGACCTGCCGAGGTTTGGGGAGGTTTGGGGAGGCGCCCAAACCTCCCCAAAGGTCGGCAGGAGGAACGGAGACCTGCCGAGGTTTGGGGAGGCGCCCAAACCTCCCCAAAGGTCGGCAGGTCTGCGCGGAGGAACGGAGACCTGCCGAGGTTTGGGGAGGTTTGGGGAGGCGCCCAAACCTCCCCAAAGGTCGGCAGGAGGAACGGAGACCTGCCGAGGTTTGGGGAGGTTTGGGGAGGCGCCCAAACCTCCCCAAAGGTCGGCAGGAGGAACGGAGACCTGCCGAGGTTTGGGGAGGCGCCCAAACCTCCCCAAAGGTCGGCAGGAGGAACGGAGACCTGCCGAGGTTTGGGGAGGCGCCCAAACCTCCCCAAAGGTCGGCAGGAGGAACGGAGACCTGCCGAGGTTTGGGGAGGCGCCCAAACCTCCCCAAAGGTCGGCAGGAGGAACGGAGACCTGCCGAGGTTTGGGGAGGTTTGGGGAGGCGCCCAAACCTCCCCAAAGGTCGGCAGGAGGAACGGAGACCTGCCGAGGTTTGGGGAGGCGCCCAAACCTCCCCAAAGGTCGGCAGGAGGAACGGAGACCTGCCGAGGTTTGGGGAGGTTTGGGGAGGCGCCCAAACCTCCCCAAAGGTCGGCAGGAGGAACGGAGACCTGCCGAGGTTTGGGGAGGTTTGGGGAGGCGCCCAAACCTCCCCAAAGGTCGGCAGGAGGAACGGAGACCTGCCGAGGTTTGGGGAGGTTTGGGGAGGCGCCCAAACCTCCCCAAAGGTCGGCAGGAGGAACGGAGACCTGCCGACGAGCCGCGGCCACACAGGGTATTCCTGTGTATTCAGGCTTGCAAAATGGCGGATCGAGCCTCTGCTGGCGGCAGAGGCTTGCAGAACGGCGGATCGGCTTATACTCGAGTCAATAACTTTTTCCAGTTTTTGGGGGTGAAATTGGGGGTCTCGGCTTATACTCGAGTCGGCTTATACTCAAGTATATACGGTAAGTCAGTATGGAGTACAAAACTATAGACAACAGAACACTTGTGAAACTGTGCTGCTCTGATCATCCGTATTTTTGTACACTGGAAAAATTGGTGAAGAGGCAGGGAAAGTAATGAAAGTAAGAGTATACATGAAAAGGCACAAGGTAAGTCCTTAGTAGTTTATTTTATAAACAGTAACTCAGCCCAGGTGGCAAGAAACATGGGAAAAACTGTTTCAAATCATTCAGAAAGACTGTTTTAACTATGTAATCAAACAAGAGTTGGAAATTCAAAGGACCAACATGGGTGCCTTACAAATTCTAAAGTAAATAAGTAAACATAGAAATGAACGAATGAGAAGAACAGTTGAATTTCCGCTTGCCGAAACTGTAAAAGATAAACAGTCTGTAGCAATGATTGCAGAAAGTCGGGATCTGAACCCACTAATGGTTAATCTCATAGAATCTTTAATTCCATGACTAATTCTATGAATGTCAAAGAGATTATTTGCATGAGCGACCATTGGTTGGACCTGACAGTCCATCTGGCTGCACAATCGGCCCATAAGCAGGTGAATGCTGAATTCAGGCTATGTATAAATTGTGCATATTAGATCAGGCAAGTAAATCAAAAGTTAACTTCAGAAATCTGAGTTTCCCCTGTTAACCTTATATCCTGTTTACTATAGAAGGTAAGAGATACACAGATGAAAAGATACAAAAAGTTGGGGAGAAGTAAATAAGTGTAAGAAAGCTTGGTGGGCCAGGTCAAGAAATATGAAGATCTGTCCGGTCACACCCTTGCAGGCCTACAGATGCTCAAACACCCACAAAGGTTAATTACAATGTTGACAATGGATTAATAAATTACACCCACCAATACACAGAGAGAAACCATTCTGTGCTGTGGATGGTTTTCTTAATTACAATTAAAATACATATAGTAGATCCTTACAGCTGCAGACCGCTGATAACAGTCCCAAACAAGCCCACCATTCCTAGAAACTCCATTCTGCTCAGATTTTTCACAATGTATTCCTCACTCACATTCGAAATGGCATATAATGAAGCGCCGAGGAGGACTAAGACGTCTCCAATCACCACGTCGCTTCCTGCACAGAAAACAGGGACAACAACATCGGAGGGAATTTGAATGATAAAGTTAAAATGATGATTAGTAATATTTCCAATATTAAAATGTTTATGAGAAGCTGTCTTCTTTCTCCCTAAAAGTAAAGGTTCCCCTGCACATGCATGCTAGTCGTTTCTGACTCTAGGGGCCGGTGCTCATCTCCGTGGACGTCTCTGTGGTCATGTGGCCGGCATGACTAGACGCCAAAGGTGCACGGAACGCTGTTACCTTCCCACCGTAGTGGTCCCTATTTTTCTACTTGCATTTTTACATGCTTTCGAACTGCTAGGTTGGCAGAAGCTGTGACGAGTAACAGGTCCTCACTCTGTTACACGGCACTTAGGATTCAACCCACCAAACTGCCGACCTTCTGATCGACAAGCTCAGTGTCCTAACCCACTGCGTCCCTTCTTTCTCCCTATACAATAAATATTGAATCAAAACCCAGTTTTGATTTACGTTGACTAGCTTCAAACATACAGTAGGTGGGATTTAGAACATTTTCTTAGATTTGCCTTCTTTTTAAAGTATACCACCCAAATAAATGATCATGACTGTCCTGAAAAAGCTAAGCAAAATCAGACCTGGAGAACAGGTCTGGGAGAAAATCAGGAAATCTTCATTATTCCAGGATAAAATAATGACAGTATTTCCATACTATTTATTAGAAGTCAACCAGCAAGGATCTTAACTTGAAAAGACTTTACTTAATATATCTGATATATCTTTTTATATGTGATTCTGAGTATATCAGGAGGCTGGAGAGGCAAGTTGAAAGCTTTTAATTTCACTTCAAATTTCTTTCCTGTGTCGTCATTTTTATACAGGCAAATTCTTCTATCTGTAAACTCTGAAGGTATTCAGATTCCAATATTTATGTACAGATAGGTTCCTTATATCATGGAAGGAAAGAATGCGTCAGAACGATATAAAAAACAGCTAGTTGGAAAGCAATGAGAGTACCCTTAAGTCAAGGTTTATGAGAAAATAACAGTTAATGACCATAAAGATCCATAAGAAACAGTATTCAAAATATTTAAAATTAATACCAGAAGAAAATACAGACTCTTGTAAGATTAGTTTGGAAAATTACTTGAACGGTCATACAAATCCTAAACAAAATATAATAAAGTAAACCTTTTAAATTTTGTTTAAAAACAATTTAAAATCAGAAAAAAATGAACTTTTGAAAAAAACACCACAAAAAAACAGAAAAATAATACTACCGGTATTTAGATATCCAATATTTTGACTCCATATGAACTGTACTGTTTCCCATGATTGTTGGAAAGTGTTTAGTAAAAGAGGAACTTACCTATAGTTATTGAAAAATTCAGCTCAATACTGAATTCAATCTTCTGAATTAAAGAATTCAATTCAGGTATCAAAAACCTTTTGCCTTTAATTGTACAAAACTAATTGTACAACAACTAGCCTGTAATGT